>NC_066250.1:10513496-11227745 GCF_024542735.1 Bombus huntii | reverse complement strand
GTCACGGGATAAACGTTTTGCCTGATGAAGGTGTGGATCGGTTGTATTGTTCTCCCTAGAAATCACATAGAATTGTACTTTAGAGATGCTGATATAATGGGACACGTTGTATTTGGAATCAATCTCCAGACAGAAATTGCCTAGTATCGGCGTTTGGATCTTTCTCGATGTTTCCAAAGGGTATACAACAAACTTTTGACAGATATTGCCTAGCAACAACGATTAGAACCTTCTCGATGTCTCCAGCGAGAATATAACAAACAAATGCAGTCGTATAACGAAAAAGATTTTAATCAGATATTCATTCGTGTGATCGCCTTGGAAAGTGATACATCAAGTAATTTACCGAGTGATTCAGCAAACGTATTTTTGTGTTATAAAATTATTTAAAGTTATCCCGTTGACTGTGGATTCGTTTGAACCCCGGATCATTGTTAATAGCGTAAATTAAATTCATTATTTGTAAAATTTATCAATCGTTAATTTTCATTATTCATTAAATTTGTTATTCGTAAGATATATTATTCGTACCTCTTATTGTTCGATAAAACTTATTATTCTTTAATCTAATTAATAATTTAACTTATCATTTGTTAATTAATCATATCATTTATAAAATTCATTATTCATAATATTTTGTAAAATCTTGTTTATTCGTGTAAATATATTCTCTGTTTCGTAAAACAATGGCTAATTCAAATGAAGAAACATTACGCGACTTAAATCCTAATGATAACCCGACATATATATATTATAATATATATATTTATATATATTATAATATATATATATATATATATATATATATATATATATATATATATATATATAAAATCAAATAATATGTATTTGAATAATATCCATAATACATACTTGCATAATAAATAAAAATCTAAAATAAGTTTAGAATAAGAAACTTTTTTAATGCTAAATCCCAGTTTTATGAACATACGATTAGCTTCCTCAATATTTGAATGGTAACTGTTCGAGACAATTGGAAAGGTAAGGGTTTATGACACTGCTGAATGGGGTCTAAGATGGGTGTAGGGCTGAAAATTCTTGAAGGCTCAAAAGTGTCGTAAACCACTCGGTGAATGAAGCAAATCTTTATCCTTCCCCCTCCCCCCATTTTAAGCGATCGGGCAAATGGGGGAAATTAGTCGTCAATAACTATTATTTTCCATCTTACGAGAACCAATGGTTATGGAGTGGGGGAGTGAAGAAGGTCTTAAACGTCTAGAACGGCTCACAACCGAAGTTTGTTGATAACTCCGGTTGAGTGACAGTGCTACTAGTATGCTAAGAAGAAGCAGAGCCAGCTAGACACCACGTGCGAGAAGTCGAGAGTCAGATTAGAAGGAAGCACATTCTGGACCCAGAGATCAGTTGACAGAGTGATATCTATCGGTAATCAGTGTACTGGAAACTCAAGACGAGGCTCATCGCAGTAGCTAGGTGTGGAACCTGCAGTCGTTAACAAACAAACATCTTCGTGAACTTGGATTGCAGTGAGTCGAGTTTTGTATATTGCTTGTTTTGCGTTGAACGATGGATCCAGAAAGGGAGGAAGCTTTCAATACGCTGACAAATCAACGCAGTGTGTCTAGAGCATGCCTCTTGAGATTTAAATATTTCTGGAAAATGGATGGAAAGATGGCATCTCTCGAGACCATTAATGATTGGACAACTAGGTGCGCACGGCAGATTGACCGCTTTCTGTATATTCAGAAACAAATTCATTCCTTCCTCGTCGAGGGAAGTGAGGAGGAGAAAAATCACATTTTATTAACGGAAAATGTTGTAGCGTTTTATTGTGAATTGATTCAAGAGGCTCGCAGTTGTATAGATCATTATATGTTTCGAAAGGCCACTCGCGCTTAACAGCGCGAATCAGGCAATTAGAAATGAGTGCGTCTTCTGCAGTGTCCGCAGCCGCGGCTACTATAAATTTATGGTCCATTCTACTGTCTTTCACGCATCACTTGTTTGTACTTCCGCAATAACTTCGAATCGCTGATCAATCGAAACAAATGCTTGAGCATCATCGAACGATTTCACTATTTATATTTAAAGTCTGTAGTAAAGAGAGAATCTGCTGGCACGCTTGAAGCATTGGCAATGTCCGACGACAACTATAATGCCGCATGGAAACTTTAGTAGATTTGGAGGCGTTTCTTGAACGAACATACTAACAATAAGTGCGACCCTCAGAAAAACAATCGCGTCTTGTATTGTTAGCTAGCGCTGAGAGGCTCAAACGTCCATTGCGCACAGCCGACGATAAATTAGAGAATTCATACAGGGCACGGCGTTAAGACGTGTATAATTGTATAATCAAATTCTTATAACACCCGAGCAATGGTCATTGTAACATATTTTATGGAGGGATGATCCTTTGCAGTCGGTCGATGTTTACGAGTCCACAGACGCATTCTTAAAATCTTTTTAGTGGTTCATTGCACGCAGAGAAATTTAGAAATTATTCTATATAAATTAGAGAAATTTATTCCAACAACGGTGGAAATTTTATTGGATGCTATTCGCATCGCTACTCCAGAGCATTTTTGCCTCGGCACTATAGTGGTGGTGAAGGAGGATTGCCTTCCTCCTTTACGTTGGAGGTTCGACCGTATCACCGAGATTGCATCAAGACAAGGATGGCGTTACCAAAATCATCTCAATAAGGACAGTTAATGAGGTTGTCAAACGGCCGATGGCGAATATCTGCATCTTACCAATGAACAACGAAGATCTAATACCGCGGGCCGGATTCAGAGAAACTAAATAATATCCTATGTATTTAAACACATACACGGGTATACACGTAGAGTAATTTATTATATAACCATTGTAATTAATTACATTGCCAATTCATACAATTGAACATAATCTTTAACCATTGTATATCCGTGGCCACTGTGTTCGCGTAGTTCAATAGAATCTATAGTTATGGTATAGTCATGGTAAAATTGCATTGTTTAGCTGCGATGTGTTATGGTGCAAGGATCATGATCCGATTACGATAGGACGAAATTTTTGTCTCACTCGGAAGGTTGTGACAATCAGGAAACATCTTGACAATTTCTTTAAATAAATATTAAATTAATCAATTTTTACACGATAGACGTATATCTGCTTTTTACTTTGTACGCTACACGTTGTTTTGATAAGAATAAATTGCGGATTCCTACTTGATGCGCGTCCATCAAATTTTGTGCTTTCCACAGGGTACATTAACCCCGAAACTGTCCATACGACCATCGTCGTGAAGAGGTTGTAGAGCTGCGGTGAATGGAGAAACCCTTAAAAGGTCAAAAGTTCGTTCTCTTTGCGTGCACGCTGCGTGACATCCTCGAGGGTCGCCAGTGCTCCTGTCGCCTGGCAACGCTGCTTATTCGACCAATGGGCGAAGCATAGAGAACGAGAAAGAAAAGGGATAGGAAGTGGGTGGAAAAGAGAGGGGAAAATAGGAAGGAGAGCCCCTTCCTTTCCTTTTTCTTCCTCCGCCCTCTTTTCCCGCTGCTGGTTTTATTTCTACGCACTACTTGACTCATCGCCAAGCGCTAGGCGCCACTTTAATTGGACCGAGCAATCGTCGAGTTTCCCTTCTTCCTTTGAAGGGTGCCAGCCTTGTATCCAAAAAACCACCCTTCTGTCTTTGAAACTGTCGTACTTGCTCCGTGCAAGACCCCTCTTTCCTCCTTTGCATTTGCTGCATCTTTTAGAAGATTCAGGAGCGCTCGAAAGAGAGAACTTTAATATTTGCTTTCGTTTCGAGATCGTTTGTGCACGTCCTTGGCTTTTTGCGCTCGATTTTATCGGAGTACCGACGTCGTTGGAAATCTCAAAAGTTCAACGAAATATTGATTTTAAAACGTTGGCAAAACTTTTCTTCGAAGATACAAACCTAGGGAACCAAGCGAATAAGAATCGAAAAATACCTTCTAGTTTGCACGCGTTTCCTCGCCAGCTTCGATTATCGCCACGTAATTATCGCGCTCTGATTACACTCGCTCGTCCATTAATTGTACGCAAATTATGCAGCATGCTTGAACCTAAATTTGTGACTCGAAATTGCACGTACGCGACAGCCGATAATGATGATGAAAGATAATTCGAAGGTACAGAGTATCCAATAATTTCGCTCGGAAACGTAATTGTGGCTGGTGATTTCTAAAATAGAAACGACAAGGGAGTGCTCTTAAAATTCTACGAGCAATTAGAATTCCAAGAACAATGTAGTAAATATAGAATTTGTGGCGGCACTCGACAACAAAATATCCGCCACTCGACACTAACTAATAGCAAAATACTGACATTCGCGGACGACACAGCTGTACTAGTCAGGCACACTAATCCTGTAACAGCAGTTACATTACTACAAGAACATATCACAAAAATAGAAAAGTTTTTTTTTTTTTTTTAAATAAGAATCAAACGTACGATTTCACGATATTATTTTTTATTTAGTTGTTTACATTTACAATTTGTCCGATTTGGACATTTGGTAGAATTTTTTGGCTGAAAAATAGAAAAGTGGCTACAAGTTAAACAAATTAAAGCAAACCCCAATAAATGTAACCATATTACATTCACACATTCTGAACGGCACTCACATAATACAAACAAGGCAAGTCAACCTAGGACTCCACATAGATACACAACTCACATGGAAACAGCATATCAAATCAATAATAGACAAAATACAGATAGCAAGGAGACAAATGCATTGGCTAACGATCATAAAATCATTTATAACTCTCGGATCGAATGGTTATTTCCGAAGATTATTTTGGATATGATATTTTCAATGACAACAACTGGAATCAACCATTCTTTGTTATAATACGAGCAACTTCTCAGTTTCTTACGAGTCGGAAATTATTAATAAGGCTAGAATTGGAAACGGTGAACATAATAACTAGACTCGGATATTTATCCAAATTGATATTTTGATGAACACGATTGAAGGAATAAAATCTAAGCATAGACTTTTTCTCTTACTTAATATGTATATTATAATAGATACTATAGATTGAATATTTTATATATTTTGCAGCATTATACACGTGTATTGTGTATATTTTTGAAACATCCGCAGTTTGATAATTTAAAGAATTTTGAAACTTAGTTTCACATACTGTTTCGTTAATTAGTATACGTTTTTAGAAATACTAATCTTTTATGCATAAGCGATGACCGAAAACAAACCTGCCCCCAAGTCACCATCAACAATGCAACAGTTCCTAGCAGGGACTCAGTCAGATACCTGGGCTTGACCCTGGACAAGAGACTAACGTGGAAAAAACACATCTCAGATAAAACGAAGCAACTAAAGGACAAACTAAAAAAATTCTATTGGCTCACGGGCCGACGCTCCAAACTAAACATACAGAATAAAATTACCCTCTACAAGACCGTAATAAAACCTATCTGGACCTCTCTTTCCTCTTACTCACTATTCTCATAGTCCGAATGGTTTATATAGAATATAGTTCGATCCCGATTATGAATATATCGATCACTGACTTAATTATAATTCCTACCGTTCCAGTAACGCTGATATCTTATTCTATACTGAACCGATAATGTCGCAAGTGATACTAGGATAGTACGAGGGACTACATAATCAGTAGGACACTCAGTACTAATACAGCCGTAGGACACTCTTAAGCATTGCATGCATGCTCTATCCAATTTTTAGTCAATGGTAAAACATTTCTGACGGATAGCGGACTAACGTTCTTTCCTGTTTAAAAATGTTTTACCTTCGGAGCAGATCCGGCGAAGTAATCGGTAACACAGTTTTAATCTTCATAATGTAGAATTTTGTAATTATGAACAAACTTATCGTTATATATATATATATATATATATATATATATATATATATATATATATATATATATAAGATATAAATTTTGTGATGAAAAGTGAATATTTACCGAAAAACTTATAGTTAGTTTTTCAACAGTTCCTACACAATGTTGAATTAATACTTTATATTATTCCACGAATATAGTTACAGTGTTTGCTCCAAATTAAATAATAAATGCAAGAGTTATGCTTCTTTTTTATGTTATTTTTTCTTTCCATGCTTAAAATACGTTACGGTTATAAAAACTGAAGACAATAAGGCTTGAAGAATTGAGATATTTCCGAAACCCATCTTATAAACAGAAAGTCCACTTTCCTAATGACCATCACTAATAAATCCCTAGCTATGTAAAGTTTGAAAATTGTGCAAAATAGGTTTGCGCTTATTTTTAAACATATTTGGTGCACAGCCTGTTCGCCTTCTCAGTACCATACCCTTATATCGTAAATTTTTTTCGGAATAAACCATTGCCAAGTTTTAGTCATTTTGAAGCAAGAGGGTAGGAACAATTTTTGAAGAACAGAATCATTCCAACGGTCGACGAAGAACCTTCAAAGATCTGAAAATATCAAGTTAGGGTGTTACTTGGGTGCATTGTGTGTGTAGTGCGTGTATTGTACGCGTAGTGAGTGTTGTGTGCAGTGTAGTTGTATTTATAGCGACATTTCTAGCCATATTTATTACAATATGTATACATTTAGAGAACTTTCGGACATACAGTTTTGTTACGGTGCGGCGGATAGTAATAGCATAAAAGTGCAAAATTTATACGCCGAAAAAATATCTCAATAGGACTATACCCAACGCAAAGATATTTCAAAGATAAGGCGAATTCAGCACGACAATCCGAATCTGGGAGATAGAACACTGCATCGTATTCGAGAAAATTCAAGAAGAAATAATCTTTGCAAATGACGACAAATCGGAAAATTTAACGCAATTCCAGTTTCCCCGTAAGGATATTATTTACTGATGAGACAACATTTAATAAATGTGGAACAACAAATATACGTAACGAACATTTCTGGGCACGTGAAACTCTACACACAATAAGAGATGGTTCGTGTAGAATGGTGTAGCATCACATTCTACCAATGCAGTGCAAGAGCACTTGACCAGCTGTTTTGGAAACAGGTGGAATTACTAGAATTAATGAAGATCTAATGAAAATTTTTCATATGAAATAAGAGAATTACGATAAAATGTATGCGGCTTTTCTCTTTTCTTTCCTATTTCTCTCTCTTTTTTTTTTAACTTTAACCTTCGTTCCCACTTACTTAAAACTGGTCTTTAATTTCACCTATCTTGGAGATGTGACAAATTGAAAAGTAAATTGCATAAGTGAAATAAACACACGGAAATCATATATCCTTTTTTCACATTTGATGTTATGTATACGCAACATTGTGTTTTAGTAAAATATCAATTAACAATTAAAGTAAGTTATCGACAATAAATGTATTCATCTTCAGTAAATTTTAGTGGATTATAGTCTTCTCTACAATACTATGCGGCAAATCCCGTTTCTACAATTAATAATTTATAAAAAGTAATTTTTATTATTACATCCTAATGTATATTACAGGCTAAAAAATTATTTAGTTCTGGAAAGGTTAGTATGTAACATTCGATTAGGAAAGGCAATGGAGTTAAAAGGTAGCGCAAAAAGCAACCGTATACGGAGTTCGTTAAAATCGAAAAAATTGATTGCACCAAAAGTGGAAGTGATTACGGAAAATGTTTTTGTACCGATAACAAGGACCATATTTACGAAGAAACGTGGTGATGCAATGCAGTGCAATTTTTCCGTACCAAAAGTGGACTTCGTTAAGTTATACCAATGTAATAACGGCGCAACGATGCCATTATTAAAGAAACCATATAGCCTTCTAGTAAAAAGCTGTACAGATCCAATACCCTATCCGAACCAGGTTATTCATTTAAGCTGAGTTATTATTTTTCTCGTCTTTCCATTTTTGATTTCTCCTACGCGCGCATAGATACAAGATTTCTAAAATTAAAGAGAACATTTTTTAAAGCAAACCTCTATCATCAAAGAAAATTATATTTACGCTATCATAAGTGAAATTTCACTGCAATATATATATATATATATTTTTTTCTTATATATATATATCAATAAAATCAAATAAACGCAATTAAATGTTTTACTATCATCCAATATTAAATAAAAGGTAAAATAGTTATTGTTTCTAACGGTTGCAAGAACTCCATTCTCTATATTACTATTCCAGTCGATAATATTAAAACAAAGTTCGCATAGAGTGAAATTTCATAGCCTAATATGCAACGTTAATGTGTTTTCAGACTAATATAGTAAGTAAACACAAAGAAGTAGAAACATCAGGAAAACGGTTACGTTCGATTAATAGAAGTTACAGTTTTGTAAACATTAAGAAAGTAAATTTCTCTCAGCAACCAGAAATTAAAAAGCAACAAATATTGATATTTCCTTCATCGATTTCTGATCTGCCTTTGACTTCGTTCAAAAGTTACTCTCCTGCAATGGATGAAAACGCAATTAAAACAAGTAAACGGAAGAAAATGGATAAAATTAATGAGAAAACAAGAATTGGCGGTATTAATCGCATCTCATCGAATCTTCCAAAAACAAACGGTAATGATAAAAAATTGAAATTACACGAATCAGAAAATGTTATTCGTCGATCGCAGAATGATACTACTCGGACTAAATATTTGTCATCAAGTTCTAAGGAAAAGATACATCTGATGGAAAACAATATCAATAATTCAATTATGTCAAGGAACACCTCGAATGTTTCAATTACATTAAATTCAACAAATCCAACAGCGACCACGAAGAGAGAAGACGTTAAAAAACAATGTATTTTTGATCCTTATTGTGAATCTGTCTTAGAAAATATCGACGTAGCCATAAGAGGAACAATTTCTAATAATATCATTGATTGTGGGAAAGAATTAAAGTATCCAATTACACATATCGAATCGGAAGCCTTTAATCAACTTCAGTGTAGCATGCTTGATGTTTCGACATCAGACAATTTTTTAAAAATGAACGGATCCGATACGATAGAGACTATGCATAGTAAAATGTTGGCTACGCGTAATTTTCGGCATCATTCTCGAGAGAACATTGGCCATTCGATTCTATCGTTTCTTCGGAACAATCGATCTCAATATCAAGATAGTACAAACTCGCACTACGGCCGTATGTGCAAGATAAAATATTCTTGGCAGGTCATTGGTACAAGTTCACAAACGTCACAGACACTTTTAGACAATTTAGTTAAGGAAAGCAATCTTCTCGATGACGAATCAGTCTACAAATGTAGCGTTAAATATTCTTGGCAAATTATTGGAATCGCTACACAAACTTCTCAAAGAGATTTCACTGTTTCAGAATGTCGATCGGCTATTTCATTTTTATCTGCAAGAACAAATACGATTTGTCATCCTATTAAAGAAATGATATGTGACTCACCACCAACTGCTACAGTTTGGCGAAAGGGTAAAAGATTTATTATATTAAATAACCAATACACACAAACGTTTACTCATAAAGAATGTCAGACGGTTTTTACAGAACTTTACAAAAAATACCAGAATTAAAAGTTATCGTTCACTTCATATTAAAAGTATTGAAATCAGTGGTAAAAATTATATTATACGAAAAATCTATATATTATCGATATGATACATATCTTGCATCAGCTTCTAGTTCAGTTTTACTTTTTCAAATCGAACAGAGATTTATTTATTTTATTAGAAAATAATTAAAAAATTTTCAATCTTTATACATACGTAGATTATCTTATGTTAACTTTTAACTGGAATTGTTAGAACACAAGTAATCAATTTAAATTAGATTTTTGGTACTTTACGATACAATACCATTAGCAAGAACATAAACACATCTTTATTATCATCGCTACATGTTATTCAGAATGTGCTTTATATTTGAAGTTATATTATTTAATTCTAAAAGATAAATAAAGTGTACATATTAAGTTTACAAATGAATTTACAGAATACAAATTAAATTGGATTACCCAAAAATTCAAAGTTTGACTTCATTTCATTCATGTGAATTACTTATGATCTAATAATACCAACCAAAGTTTATTTTCTATTTCACTTCAGATGAAAAGTTTTTAATTCGTCCATACATCTCAATTATTTATATGATAAATTCAAATGTAAGAAGTCTGCAATTACATAAAAACAACAATGTTGTTTTAGACTATTTAAAAATACTTGGAATTAGTCAGTAGAGATGGAGAATTGTACAATTAGAGAGAATTATAAGGTATAATAAAGGTACATACGCTTTTAATTTATAACTTGATACTTTCATAGGTCATCGATATTATGCAATACAGTTTTAGGTAATATACAATGCAATATCATTAACAGAAACATAAATACGTATCTTGTAGTCATTGCTAAATGTTATCCAGAACATCCTCTGCATCCACAGTGAATGCATTCCACTATTCTGCCTTCTTCGAGTTTGCCCTTAGGTACTCTACAAATACAATTTGTACCAAAGTTAGTATCCCTGTGTTGTATACAACGTAGACAGCACAAGTTTTCGTATCCCACTTTCTTCCATTTGGCTATCAAATTTCTATCTGCTATATTTTCGTTCAGGCAATAATCATACAATTCTGAAAACATAGAACATATAAAAGAGTAAATAACAGTGAGAAAAGTAAGGAAATGAAATAATCAATGATACTTTACCGCGACTTATCGCTTTCCGTCTATAATATAAGTCATATATGTATCGTGATTTCTGATGGTGAATTTTAAATATGGGCCATAAAGATTCTTGTTTTCGCTTGCCCTCGTGAGGTTCCGTTTCAGCTATGATTCAAACATCAATAGATTAGAATTATTTAAAAGAATAATTTTAGACTCAAACACATTTAGATTTCCCATTATCTCTTTGATATTTCCAAGAAACCATCAATCATGGCTGGATGTGTTAAATGAAATTGTTATTGTAAAGGATAAATTGAACGTTATAGGATATCAGGAGATGCTGCATGGCAAATTATTGTCTTTTATAAACAGAATAGGAGACAAAAAGACAATTTTTTCAATAAGATGACGCTCCTATTTATACAATCAGTGTTACAAAAAATGGTTTCAAGATTTCAGAATAGAATTATTGCGATGGCTATCGTCGAGTCCTGATGACGCACTAAATATTAAATGAAAACTTAACAAAATCAGCATTAAGTTGATATTTTTCCCAGACTTCGAAAGAAAAAAATATTATTTGTTTTGTATCTTCAGTTTTCTTTTATACTATAATATGAAATTATATAAACGATTTTGTAAATTTTTATTTTAATATTATGAAAAATCTAGAAATAGGGTTGAGTTGATAATTATTCGCGACATTGTATTTCGTATAGCAAATAGAAACATTTCGTTATCAACATAACCTTCTAGTCATAACCTGTATTTTCTTTTTCTTCTTACCTTCTCGCATTTTCTGTTCTAATTCTTCTAGCGTCGGTTCAATTAATTCCCAACCATCTGGCGGAGGTTTCTTACTTCTACGTACTTTGGGCATTTTTAATTCGCATCAGCGTTACCAGTAAAAGTATACAATATACAGTTTACAGTAATGTCAAGTCGTAGAGTTATAATGCCGTTACTTGTGCACTTGTGTACCTGTGTTGATTATGCATAGCTATAGATACGTTACTGCCGTGACGAATCAAAGCAAACGAATAATGGCGGCATGGCGGCAAACTACAAATGAAACACCGTTCTCATATTTTTTTTAAACAGTTTCTTCTTCAGAAATATCAAGATAATTCAATATTGTACAGAATAAATTCGTGCTGCATAATGCACCTTTTGTAAAATAGAAAAATTCATGCACAGATACTATGCGTATCGACATTTGTTTAAAACATTGATTTGATGAGAATTTACAACCATTCAGAATTACAAAATATAGTTATTGTTATATTATATTTACTATAGTTATATTAAGACTATACATATGTATACGTAAAATTGGTAGAAGAAGAGCGGAAGAAGAATTAAACAATAAGAATGGATGAAATTCTAAAGCATCATTTAAAAGATATTTGGATATATTAAACAATTATTTCTATAATCAATGCTCTGCTACACGAGCATTCTCAACCTGTAGAACATATTATCTTTAATTCTTATAATGAATAATACATATATTATGCACCAATGAGTAGATTAATCTCCTATAAACCATATGTCTAATGATATTGTACACTCACCTACAGAACAAGTAAAAAAAGAAAACCATAATTATCATTTCATTAAAACTTCGTTGCAAGATAGGAAATGCTAAATTATGTAATAAAATTCATTTATTTTATATATATTATATTAAATTATCATTTAAAAATCACAACATCACACAAAAATCATTTCGTAGAAAATATACTGTTTACCATTTTTCCCAATTTTGGGTAGTTTGAAGGCAAATTCGACTGGTCTAGAAGGTTTACTGAACAGAATTGTATTTAGTCTATAGTCAACACTAATTTTTCGAAAGCTCACCATTTTATTCCAAAAATGTATGGTACGAAAATATAAAGAACAAAATGTCGGACGTAAAGTGTTGCGTGATACGAAGTGTGTAGTTTATAAAACGATAGGAAAACTCGAAGAAGATTTGACAAGACGCAAAAAATCACAATCGATCGCAAACGCCATCGTGTTTGAAGAAGAAGAAAGCACGTGTGCTCGATAGTTTATTATCGACACTCAGAAAGACATTCACAAAGAATGCCACGAAACGAATGCTGTGTTAGCAACTTTTTTTTTCTACCATTGAGCTTTTTTTGCTATTTGGAAGAATGGAGGAGCCGAAGGAGAAAATGTCAATAGATGATGTGGAAATCGCTGTGTTACGTTCTCACGAAACGTTCTAGACTGACTGTCGGTTAAGAAGAGCATCGACGACCTGAGGGCTTGATTGATTCCTAGTAGCGCGACCAGTAAGAAATCGATCGATATATACTGCTCGTCCCATGGTTGATGTTTGACGAAAAAAAGAAAAAGTTTGCTTTCCTTTCAGACACGGTTCATCCGACCTCTAGTTTTCTGTATTATCGGTCGATGCCGTTAACCTCGTTCTCAGAGACTTGCTGATGGTTTTTCAGGTTTATACGTGTATTTTATTTTCTGTCACTTATAAAGACACGTACAGACTCTGGTTACTATAATCACTACAATCAAATTTAACATTTTCAGTATTTTTAATTTTTTTATTAAAATTAAGCGACGTGGAAGAAGGAGATAATAAATTAAATAGTTGCTATATGTATATATGTGCATAATCATCTATAAACAGTTTAAACAACCAATGATAATTTGTCCTTTATCCGACATAATATACATACGAATATGCGTCTCTGACACATTACAAGTAGAAAAATGAAATTTCTGCGTGTGGTTGAATTAATTCGGTAACCAGGGACTGAATATATTTTTTTTAACAGTAGTTATCGTTCACTCTTTTTACTAATGCTCGAATAACAGTGTATAAAGTAACGTGCAAAATACATTACTATTATACACAATTGTAATAAATTCTGTTAATGTTTCAACCGCTGGATTATAGGATAACGTATAGTTTACGTTGGTAAGTCTTGTACAGATACAAAGCTGTATATAGTGCAGTAGCCTCAAGGAGCGTTCTAGTTTGATCTCTAAGATTTACATGAAATAGATTATGATTTCATTTCATTTTACTCCACTCGATAGAATCCAAACTTGTAACATTTTTCTTCGCATCTCGAATCGCTTAAAATGTAAGAGTCGAACGACCTTGTTCTGTCCAAAACAAGACCTGTCTTGGTGTTGGTAGATATAAAAAGCGATGGAAGAGAAGGAGAAGTAGCAACAGTAGGTACACAGCCAGAGAGCATATGGAATTACCCCGAAATCGCGGCAGCTCTGTCATAACGAGGCTTCAATCTCCAGGACGAAAAACGAAGAAGAAGCGTACAGGAAAAGCGAGTTGATTGTTCTTACACGACGCTGCGACGATTCGTCCTCTCTGAGCAGAGCCACGAAGAGGAGAGTGTCAGAGAGGATGGCGATCTAAGTTCAGAAACAAAAGGAACGAAACAAGACTTCAGTTTGACCGCTAAAAATTCCTTAAGAGGGTAGCTCGGTGAGGCCACGAAGAAGAAATTATGCTAAAGGAGGTGGAGGTGGCAAGATTCCGCAAAATCCAACATTGCATAAAATTCGCATAAAGCCTGGGATAAAATTTCGAGCGAGCAAAACGAATCAAGGAAGACACGGGCACCCGTGACTCGGAGATAAAAGCGAAAAGCTTTTGGTGGAAATTCCGTGAAATTAGTTAAAAATTGAAAGCGGCAAACTGGGGACATTACATAAGTGCAACGAAAGAATCACAGAGAAAATTTGCGTGTATAAGGTACGCTAATTTTTTAACGAAATAATGTGTAATATACAGAGTCCTGTGTGCTACTGGATGTTATATAGTTATAGCTTTCTTCATTACGATACGAGGTAAATTGGCGGACATTATTGAACTTGAGACTCGCTGTGGCTCTCGTGCATAGGATGCTCCATAGGTTCGTGTAGAGAAGTTTGCTGGGCCCGAGGAATATTTTTCTTAAGTTTTAATTTGATTTTTGATTTTAATAAAGAAACGCTGAAAAATTGCACTATATTATTATTATTTATTATTATATATTACACTTTGAAATTTTGCATAAATGTGATTAATTCTGTGTAAACGATGTAATATTTTGCAGTAAAACTTAATAATACTTATTGCGCTTGAAAAGACTCACAAATTTAGATTTCATATAGATACAATTAGTGGTAAAGATTATTTATCTATCGCAAACGAACTTTTCTAATTCAAAAACATATTTGATGGAAAATGGAGGTTTTAGACGATCGAAGAATGTTAAAGTTCCAGGTTTTTCTACAATTGAAGAGATGAAACTTTATTACTAGACTGTCGGAAATTAAATGCTATAAATTATATAAATAGCTAATTATATATAGTGATATAAGGTTATCAAGGTTCTTTTTGCAGAAGTGGTCTCAAATTATACATAAATTACATAGAAAAAAGTAAATAATAACATAAATCAATGGATAACTTATCTTTTCGATAATTATACAAGTAGCACTTGCTTAACAGTAGTTTGCATTTAAAAATATATTGCCACTCTGGAATATGTAGATGTTGCTTTTTGTGAGATATAAAACACGGTTGACTTGGAAATATAAAACGGCTTTCCCGTACAACATTTAATAGCTAGTCTTTCAGTAGATGACAGTTATAAATGGATGCATTGTAACTAAATAATAAATTAAAATTTTTTTGTAATAAATTTATATGGAAGACGGCAGAATATTTAGTATATTCAATTTCTCTTTTCAACAATACCTTTACTATATGATTTTGAATATGATTAGTCGCTTTATTCGTGACTCGCTGTAGTTTTTGAAATCGAATATTCTTTGAATATTTTTCACTTTAATAGCTGAAGACTAAAACTATAGTAGATTTTGGTAAATATATTTCGTTTGAGAAAAGAAGTATAAATTGCAATGCTTAAAAGAATATCTTTCTTTATAAATCCGGTCAACTACTTATTTACAACGTTGCAACTGTTATCATTTAGTACTCGCACTTCAAATTATTACATTATTACATTATAGTAAGGGATAGTAAGATATAGTAAAAAAGTTATTTGGATACTGAAAATTCGAATAAAAATGATAAATCAAATTTTATTCATCACTAATGGATAAATATACAATAGGATAAGAATGAATTCGAATAACATAATAAAAATTCGAAAGAATAAATAAAATACGAGATATTTGTATCTTTCCTCTATATTTGAAAGACAGATTATCACGTTTATTATCATTATTTTTTAATTCCTTGAATTTTATTGTAATTTGTAGTTTTCATCTATTTCCATGACATTTTTTTATCCTGACAAAATATTTTTTAGCTGTTAGCTGTACAGATTATATAATTTTTTCATATAAATTTAGTACGATCGTTCAGTAACAAGTCGTTCCTCCTTATAAATTTAAAAATACGTGTAAGATATTTGTTTCTTAATAATTTGGTAAAATACTAACCTGGGTTATTCTGTACAATGCATATTTAATTTTATGTTTCTCTTAGAAATTTGTCCAACATTTCATTTACAGGAAACACTATAAGCGAACTGAAAGTGTTCATATCAAAAGCAATATACATACTTAATATTTAAATACAATGTTAATTCTGTTCAAAACGAGTAATTAATTCGTTATATATACATACATATGTATGATATATTCGCAAGAATGTCAATCTTGAGATCGTTTCCGAACAAAACCATTATCTTGGAAATTGTGTCACACAATTGCAGCTTTTCCTTGACGAATTCTACAAGTTCTCACGCTACACGCAAGTACCTTTATATCCAAATGCAGTATCAGAAGTTTGGCTGCAAGATGGTTGGTTCGATCGACAAAAGCTATTTTTCTTCTCTTTGGGTATTTGTTTAATAAATGTCTTTTGTTCCTCCGCCATAATCCTGCCTCTCTCTTCCTCGCCCGATGTATCTTTTTCCCCGATTTTCCCAACGTTGCCGTTGCTTAAATGCCGTTCCATTTGAATTCCTTCTGTCGTTTTCTCATTTTTTCCCAAAAGGTTGCACATACTAACGCGTTTTTCTCTCAACAAGAATTTATCAAGAGTTACATTAGGTCTGGCCAACACATCCATTCTGTCAAAATGGTAAGCACTACCCATGCGATCTCTCTGCAGTGATCTGGCTAATACGTCCATTCTGTCGAATTGACAGATACTTCCACCGCGATCTCTCTGCAATGGCCTGGCGAGAACCTCCATCCTATCGAACTGGCAGATGCTCATTCCACGATCTCGTTGCCATAATTTTGGCGAAGCATCGAATTGACAAACACTTATTCCTCTGTTTCGACAAAAAGATTTGGTTGTCCCGGTTTTGTCCAGCTGATAGACGCTTGTCTTTCGTTCGTCTAGCAATAATTTCGTGGAATCGCAGGCCGGCTTAAAATTCTTTAAAGTATCCTGTTTACTGGAGGAGTCGAGCGTGTTATTTTCCGTAAACACGGAAAATTGAAGGTCGAACGCGCTTTTCGTGCGACGCGCTGTACCTCCGCCACCTGGGAGAAAGGACACGCTGGAACCAATGAACGCACTGTTTTGCCTCGGTCTCATTTGTCCCAAAGCGTAGTTCGAGTCGTGCCTTATTGGACACTCTTCGCAAAGAATATTGCATTTCGAGAATGTGCGTCGGTTCTGTGAACAAACAAACAGATGATTTGTAAATTAATTTTGATCGCCACTTGTAAACAGTTCAATTGATCTTTGTAATCTACATTCGTGTTTGGAGTGGTTTGTTTAGAGAAAGTCGCGATGAACAGGGTAAAATATGATTTGACAGATTTGAAAAGTATTACCTACGGTACCTACGTTTTATATAAAATTAAGATGAATAGATCATTATTCTAGGTATAATTAAGATTATGATGTATACATGTCTATATCATTTTGTTTACATATAAATCAAACTTTTATCAAAAACAGTATTCCATTTGGAAACTTTAATATCTCAAAAATCAGTTTAATTTCTATAGAAAATAAATTGTCCATTAATTTTTAATTTATTTAATGGTAATTCAGATTTTTGCAACATCCTTCCATTGAAATGAATTGAATGTGTAAAAGATTCAGCCTTTCAGTATGGAATATTTCTCAATATATTGAGAAATATAAAAAATCCAGTTCCCTAGTTGGATGAAAATTTCGATTTCTTCTCTTCTCTTAATTATTAATTATTTAATACATAAGATAATACATAAGAGTGTGTCGTATATAATATATTATTCATATTTTAAACATTAATGCATAACATTTCTCTCGTGTTTGTTATATCTACGTTATATGTTGTTGCGTTGCTCCTTTCCGTTATGAATTTATGCATATGTACGTATGTATGCCGGACAGTGAATGTAAAAAATATTTTCTCAATCCATGTTTTTCAATGAAACATTTTTCCCTAAATTTTACATTTCATGTTCGAGAAGTTAAGTCTCTAATTGCATAGAAAATTGTCTAGGAAATTGTAGTAGGAAATTTGAATCTAGTAAATGATAAAGTCGAAATGTCAAAATAAATACATAGTGGTTATTTGGAATCACGACGAAGAAATCAGAAATGAATCGGTGGACGGTAAAAGTAAAATAGCATTCCAGAAGTGCAAAGTTTGAAAACAATCCATATTGTGATCTGCGCGCGCGCACGTGTTTGTGTGTGTCCAAGTCCGTGTCAGGTAATAAAAGTTGATAGAAATGCAGTGATTTATTGTGATACCGATAACAAAGTATTTTTTGTTTTCTTTCTGATAAGGAACTAGAAGTTTGAAAGCAACTAATTTTAGCAATAAATAATATGCGGTCCTGCAACACAAGTTATAAATGTATAATATTTCGCATAGGATAATTACGGGAAGAATGCGGCACATTTTTTTAAGGATAAATGTTGTTGGTAGTGGATTATGTGTTGGGTATTAAGAAATTGTATGTTATTTTTATAGTCGCATTGTACAACCTCGATTTGGTGGAAAATGATGTAAGATAGCTGCGTTCGGGTCAAGCATCTCTGAAATAATAATAGATGATTTGAAAGATCAGATGACTAAGATCTTTCGACATTTTTGTCTTTAGATTTGAATTTTATCTTTATATTTTTCTTTTTATGTTTTTATATGAAGTTTCCTGCAATTTGTCCTGGCGGACGTTCAGAAAGCTGTTATACCTTGATTAAGAGTAACGTATGGATGTTATTCTCGTTGGATTTGATCGTTAAATATCCGTTAAGTAAGTTTCAACCAGAAAGCTTAGAGCAATTAAATTCTGTTAGTTGAGCGGAACGCCAATCAGGACGCAGCCATTAATGTCTAATTGAGTTAAGAAATTTCAATTAGTTCGTCTCAATTAGAAGATGCCATCAATAATTCAGTCAGTCTCGAGTAAAAAATTTTTACTACTATATAATTAATTAGGATTGTGTAGGAGTCTTTCGATCATCTTACGTTAGGTCCACATTGTTGTTTACAAATTACGTTCGTCAACAGCTTTGGACACTTGTGAACTTATTTGTGAACAACGAGTAGTGAACAGAGAACACTCCTTATTCAAGAGACGTTACATCAAAAGTACCAATTATAATACAGGATCCAGATGTATTCGTGCCTGCAGTAGAGCTGGTGTATTATTTGCAAATAACTTATGAGCAGATGTAAAGCAGCTTGTAAACTTCGATGTTACTGCCTTCTGAACAATCAGCGTGAGAATCGTTCGTTGATAGAAAATTTAACGTAATCAACATTCCTTCTTTGACTGAAATTGATATTCGAAAATTTATACTTGTTTCTAATATTTATTGGATTATGGTAAGTAATTTCTCATAGGTCCGAGTAATTTGTCATATGACATTTCGATAGAATTTTTCAATTCATCTTCGTTTTTTAATAAATTATTTGTCTCTTGTATCAAAATTTATTCTCTTCCAGCATCGATGCTCTAAATCATTTTTTCTTCTAACATTATTTGTTTTTACTATGAAACATGCAATTACATGCAATACGAGCAGCAAATCTTTACATATATTGAGATTTATAGACGAACAAAATCAACAAGTGGCTGCGCGTACCAACACTAAACGAGTAACAACGCTACAACTATGAATAGCTTGCAAACAATTTTAGCCAGTCTGAACTCAGCATTAGACAGCACGAAGGTCAATACACAGTACACAGTACTAACGTATAGTCATAAAATATCAATTATAAATAAAATATATATTTATGCATTACCTGTAGTTGATTTTGTTCAATCGTGGTACAATTTTGTTCGTCTTGTGGCAGGAATTTCGGTTGAGATGGTTCCAACATTCTTATCTTGCCCCATCGATTGAAGAATAATGCAATTGCCGCAGCCCATAGAAAGAGTACGAAAATAACTATCAAGGCCTCTTCAGCTCTGAGTATAACTGCACCTAGTTCTGGACTGCCTATTACAACATCGTTCGAGTTACTATTTAAAGTTTATTGTCTAACTAAATATAACACTCTTGTGAACAAAACTGTTTGAGGGTCTTGGGTAAGAGCCGTGTCCGAAAGGAATTTCCTCCGGACGTTTCCCTACTACTGCAGCTACCTTCTTCAGGTATCGAAGGATCCACTGAAATCGATGTACATCGTGAAGATCTCTTTGTTTTTATATAGGTGAGACTTCAAACAGTATAGTTCACAACAGAGTTATGTATGACAATCCGTGGCATGAAACTTTCAAATCTGCTGTACAGTAATTAATTCCTTAAATATTTACGATTTAAACAGTAGGTATTTTATATGTCGTTCAGTTTCCGACTGAACGCACAAAGGCTAATGAGTCCTTTGGATGACTAAAATGATTTTCTTGGCTAACCGCTAAAGGCTCTAGGGCAAACACATCTGCGATATACCATATTCCTCGAGTATCCTCAATGATTCCTGAATGTGACGGTAATAATATTGCAAGGTTTCCAAGCAACAATTTACTCACTGCTGCGTTCTTCCCGTTACTAATATTACAAACCTTATTTCCTTAAAAGCCAAAGTGAAAGAGAAAGTAGAACATCTGTCTAGAAAGATTTTTTTTCTTTTTATTTACAAGTACTTTACAATCAATTGTCACATTGAGAATTTTGAGTAAGTTTCTCTGGCGTGGCGCAATAACATGACTAATTATTTATAATAAGTTTATGTCTAGTTGAATCTAGTGCTTAGATCTAAAGGATAGTGTTTTCTTAGCCTGTGGATCTGGTCCGACGTATTAAGTAATTTAGTAACTAGGGGGTTTCGATGGTTATTAACTCTTATGATATATCTATTAGTACATTTTGTTATTCCTTCTTTGACTGTGGGTATCTTGAGGTCGCGATGTATTGTTTCGTTGGTAACATACCAGGGTGCATCTATTAGGGATCTTAGAGTTTTCGATTGGAAGCGTTCAAGTATTTCAATGTTGGAATTACTTGCTGTTCCCCATAGTTTGATTCCATAGGTCCAGACAGGTTTTATTATAGTCTTGTAGAGCGTAATTTTGCTCTGCGTGCTTAAGTCGGAACATCGGCCAATGAGCCAGTAGAATTTTTTAAGTTTGGCCTTGAGTTGCTTCAATTTGTCTATGATGTGTTGTTTCCGTGTCATTCTCCTGTCCAGAGTCATGCCTAGATATCTGATTCAATCCTTGTTAGGAATTGTAATGTTATTAATGATCACCTGAGGTCAGGTTTGTTTTCGCAGGGTAAAGTTACATGTGTGGATTTATTTTCGTTAATTTTGATGCCCCATTTGTGGAACTGCCTAGAAAGATGAAACAGGATTTCGAATTGTTATAATCTATTTCGAACTGTTATAATATCGAATAAAGCCGATTCAACTCCGCTCGCTTATCTCTTACGCTACTCGCTCCCATTCGAGAGTTATACGCGTAAAAATAATTTATCTTCTTCTTCAAAATGTTTTCAAAATGTCGTAATTTTGGCAGAATGCAATATTTATCTTTATACAGCTATATATTTTGTAACTTTATCATACATTATCGAGCTTTATTATGTTGATTAATATTTATTAGCAGATTTATTTGACAACACTAATCGAATAGCAAACATCCTCGAGGTTCGCCGAAATTTTACTAAAACTGTTGCACGTCAAACCACTCTGATACTCCTTTGCTTTAGTTTTATCAAACTCCTACTCCAAACAACGCCCATTGCTGCCAACAATCATATGAACAAATTTTTTTAGTAATCTCAACTCGAACGCTTGCATGTTCGTCGTTAGAAGAAAATTTCACGTTAAATATCACGTTAATCGCACTTATGGGGTTTGAGTTTTGCAAGAAGCAGGATAATCTTCTCGGAAGCATTGTGTCCCTAAGACGGTGAAATACAGATATCCTACTCTGTCGGCGGCAGCGTCTTTTGAATTTTTAAAACATTGGTAGAACTTATTGTCACAGGCGTAGCTTAACCTGTTCAAAAAATTGTGTATTTGTTCGTCTATTCTTTTGTCGCTTTTTCAGATCATATTTTACTCTTGCTGTTGTTCTCTTCGTTCGATTTGTTTAGCGGAACGTTTGCGCTGAAAACAACTGTTCGAAACAGGATTCGACGTTCGACGGATCGCGAGGCAGTTGGCTAGGCAGGCGTAACAATTCGTATACAGTGTTACATCCAATCGCGTGTATTTTTTACTCAGCGCTAAACGCAAAAATTCGGTTGCGAAGTCGAATCGTTCAACGGCCTGAACATTGCTTGAGACTTCAAAAACTAGCAATGATTGATGCTCCGCGCGTCGAATTATGAATCGCCCCGCCGCTCTGCGTAAGAAGATCTATATCTCACAGGAAGAATGAAATTAAGAACGGCTACCTCGAGGCGCGACCGTACCAGACGAAATTCTGGCAAAAGCAAAAAGAAAGCGAAATTAAGAAGAATTCCACAGGTTGTGCTCGGAACCTGTGGGCTCAATTATCGTGTGTCTGGCAGCATGCGTCGGTTTCGTTATACGATTGTGGACATCGGAAGGCGTTGCTCCTGCTCTCTTGCCTGGGTATGTTATGCTTACCTTTTCCATTGGTTGATCTAGATCATTGCCGGCGAATGCGTCGGCGGTTCTATATTGGATTTCCCATGCGTGAACAGAAACGATTTCAGGACGTGCATGGTAGTCTTTTGTAGGAAAATGTTAAGGAGAAAGATGAAAAGCAGTTGACCAGTTTCACTGCGTCTAATCGGAAATTACATGCGAAAATGCGAGTGTAACAAGTCCGGAAATTGAACTGCTGTCCGACGAAATTTATCTACCAAATTAACAGATAAATTGTATCGGTGTGCACTGCTGCGTGCTTGCGTTTCGTAATGGTTATTATCTTTCCGTGGCACGAAGTAAAACACGAAACACTCGAAACACGATATCGATATCTTATATGTCGGAGAGGTGACAGCTATAGGGTTGTGGGCGTTTGATAAATCTTCATTGGAACTGGCCATCGTCGCGGCATAACAAAGGTACGGTTTGCTAACACGAGTATGGATAGTACAGGCTTGACAATCAACCGTGGCGGTTAGACACTCGCGATACTAGTGATATTGGTCTTAGGTTCAATAACGAATCCGCGGCCAACGGGATGATAGATCTACTTGCGCGGTACACTAACTCAAGCGTGTAACACTCACGAACCGTAAGGCGTTACTCCTCGTCGATGAGATCGCAAAAAAAAGAAGAATGCATCTCCGTCCCGATCATGCTACCGAGGAAAACTATGATGGGGTGTGTCTAAGGACGCGAAATCATCGGATTCGTCGAGACAAACCTGCGTTCAGAAAGTAAGGGAAATTGGCGTTGCTGCTAATTGGCCAATCTCCATATCGGTAGTTAGAAAAGGATGCTAGCTGCCCTTGAGGGAGGGTTGCTAGTGGGAGACGTCGTTCGTGGAAAAATAGGTCTCTCCTGTCTTCCCGTAACTGGGACAAAGACTGTGTATCTGTTGAAGGATTTTAAGTAACTAGATATTAGTGTTTATGACGGTCCTCGGGCTAGCCGATCACGTACTGTGGAGACGCGTCGACATCTGGTAAACATCCTGCCCGGAGAATAGGATCTGCGTGTGGCAAGCTACGGGACAGAAACCGTTAGAATGTTTACTGCCACGTGCCGCTACAAATCTTTCTTTTAAGGAGAGCTATAGGATTACTCAATGCCTTTGTTAGATGGAGAGTTCGTCCCGTTGACCGCGGCCACGTTCGGCGACTAATTGTCGCCTTGAGCCCAAGCTCATTGTCACAAGTCTCAAACAAATACAATTGGTTAGAATGACGGCAAATCGTTTAGTTACAACTGTAGATTTTAATTACAATGTTTTTATGGATTTTCCCGAGGTTTCAGAGGGGAGGCATCGGTGTCCTCTTATCTCCGACATATATGTATAATCTATGATTCTAGGTATCAAGATAATTAAAAAGATTCGTGCACATACAGGTTGTTCGAACTGAACTGGTTGTTCGCAACTGAACTGTTCTTTTTGGAAAAATAAATTAAAGTTTCATTGTAGAACGGTTAAGTTGCGATCCAGACTTTTTATTCTCGTGAAGTGGAATACGATGGAATAGAAAAAGGCATGACCTTGAATTTCATTTTACGGTGTAGAACCATTCTTTCGGACAGCCTGTACGAAAATGCCATTCGAGGCTTATTTTGCACGTTACAAACGATTTAATTTTATACTTGGAATATGGAACTAATCTGGCCGTCGATCAATGAATGATCTGCCGAACTTCTCTCTATTCGACTTACATTCCGTATCTCTTTCATTTTATTAGCATGCGCACATATTATATTAAAAATTAATGAAAATGTATATATTTATTATTAGGTTCGTTTGTTGTTGTAAATTTCGCAATTAAATATGTCGGAGATGAAAGGACACCGGAACCTCCCCTCTGGAACTTCGGGAAAATCCGTAAGATTGTAATTAAAGCTTACAGTTGTAACTAAACAATTTGCCGTCATTCTGCCCAATTGTACTTGTTGGCGATTGGTGATAATAAACTTGGGCTCAAGGCGACCATCAGCCGCCGAACGTAGCCGCGGTCAACGGGACGGGCGCTTCATCTAACAAAGGTATGGAGCGATAGTATGACCCTCATTAAAAGAATATCCATAGAGGTACCTGACAGTAAAACATGCCAACGGTTCCTTCCGACAATGAATACCTGATGTTGAGACAAGTCCAGTTAGCCCGAGGACTCGCTATAAAACCTGGGTTTTTTCGGTAATTAAGATTCTTCAAACGGACAAGCAGTCTTTGTCCCAAATTGACCAATTGACAGCGACGTCAATTTCCCTTACTTTCGGAACGAGGGCTATACTCGACGAATCCGATGATCTCGTGTCCGTAGACACACCCCATCATAATTTTCCTCGGTGGCATCATCGGGACGAAGATTCATTCTTTCTTGCGATCTCATCGACGAAGAGAGTAGCGCCTTACGATCTGTGAGTATTGTGTGAGCAAGTATATCTATTCTCCCGTTGATCGTGGATTCGTTATCGAACCTAAGACCAACGTCACTGGTATCGTCAGTGCCCAACTACCGCGGTTGATTGTCGAGTCGGTAGCATCCATACTCGTATTAACAGACCGTACTTTCGTTATAACACGACGATGGCAGGTTCCAATGAAGATCTAGCAAATGCCCACAACTCTATTCCTGACGCTTCTCTGACAAATACATCGTGCCAGCTACGCACTGCTACCATGCTAACATGCCCTTGTCATTTTCTGTTCTTCCAACGAGCTTTTTTCACTTCCTCTACCATTCTCTCGCTACTATTTCTCAAGATTAAATTTCTATCCTTATGAATTGCTGCGCCAGATTTTTCATGGGAGGGCAAATTGAAATGTCCGTTTAATCAAACGTAATAGCACAAAAGGATCGATTTCTCTGTGATAAACTTTAAATCTTTAGATGTATCTCGGATCTTTTGGGATCCTATGATCTAAAAAATGGCAAAGCGAATCGTGTCCATATAAAACTTTCGAATTCACGGACGATAAGAGCTACTATTGTCCTGAGTATTGTGGGATATTTAACTCACCATTCGGATAAGTTGAATTAATTTCACCGGTGATATTCAATTGAGATGGTATCGGTCCAACGAGGATCCTGTCATCCGGAGCTTCCATCAATTCCAATTCAATTTTTGTCACGTATCCTAGACGAACAAAAATAAAACATATAATCACAAATGGTGTAAGTAAATCTTAGAAACTTTGAAATAATAATAAATAATATTATATTAATATTTTTTTTCGCTTACATAAATTTATTGCCACGTAGTATATTTTCTTCTGCCTTTTAATGTATTAGGCAAAATAGATTAGTCTACTTAATAATTGTAAGTTAGTTAGACGTACTCTTTTCATAGAAAAAGTTCTTTAAATAAATGTAACGTTCTTTTATTCAGAGGATCATAACGCGTTGTAATCAAGCGCTGTGCTTATGGTCTGCTAATAGCAACGTTTTTAAGCTTGTTATGTCTAAAAATTAGTTTATGCTACGAACATTCTACAATCTGCTTTTATTCAACCATATTTTTATAGAATTCTATTCAATTTTTTTAAGTATTTTTCAAACTTACCAAATTTTGTAATTATTATCATAGAAAACCATTGAATATAACTTGTACAAGATATTCACAAAAACAATAATCGGTTTGAAATTAATGAAGATATTAATGAGTAAAAATAGCGTTCTTATTATAAGCATATGTTATATTATTATATATGTCAGGTTAACATTAGAATTTAAGGCGCGTAACGATTCTTCGTTTGAGTTAGCCATCGTTTTACGAGACAGAGATTATATTTACGCGAATATACAAGATTTTACAAAATATTATGAATATTGAGTTTAATGAATGATAAGATTAACAGACGATAAGTCTAACTAATAATTAGATTAAAGAATAATAAGTTTAACGAATAATAAGAGTAACGAATAATATATCTTACAAATAATAAATTTAACGAATAATGAGATTAACGATTAACAGGTGTTACGCCACGAGGCTTACCACGGGCTGTATTTCCTAACCGTCGCTCGCGGTCCTACAACGTCGCAGACGGATCGTCGCGGCTGCCCGGCAAACAAACATTGTAGTGGCAAGCGCACGGTTCATTAAGCAGGGCGACCTCCAGAAACGTCGATTCGTGGCCGTTATTTTACCTCGCGTAAAAGAATGTGGCGTGATCCGAACGTAGTGGGGGTCGCCTTCCAGAAAAGACGAAAATAATCGAAGGGCGGGCAGTTCCTTCTGACGAGTCAAACGTGACACGCCGAACATATCAGACCAATAGCAAACGAATTTATCTAGAGATCAAAGTCGAGTCAAATTTCTGTAACATCTTCATCAGATTATTGTAAAATATATTGTTCTATGTTAATCTGTTAATACAGTGTTACATTCATTAAACCACCTCTGTTATCCTAAACGAAACAGGGGAACGACTATTTCGCGGCGTCGATTAACATGATCGTAGCGAGAATTTACAACTCTCGTTGACGTGCTATCTCGCGATCGCGTCTCTCCGGGAACGGTCGTAACAATAGGTTTTACGAATAATGAATTTAATTAACACTATTAACAATGTTCCTAGGTTCACACGAATCCACGGTCAACGGGATAACTCTTTACTATGCGTAGAATAATTTTAAACACAAAAAAATACGATTGCTGAGACACTCGGTAAACTGCTTGATGTATCATTTTCCAAGGCGATCACACGAATGAATATATGATGAAAATCTTTTTCGCTATACGACTGCATTTGTTTGTTATATGCTCGCTGGAGGCATCGAGAAGGTTCCAATCGTCGTTGCTAGGCAGTTTCTGCCAAAAGTTTGTTGTATACTCTTTGGAAGCATCGAGAAAAATCCAAACGCCGTTGCTAGGCAGTTTCTGTCTCGAATTTGATTCCTAATACAACGTGTGTTCCATTATATCGACATCTCCAAAGTACAATTCTATGTGATTTCTAGGGAGAACAATACAACCGATCCACACCTTCGTCAGGCAAAACGTTTATCCCGTGACCGTGGCTACGTTCGGCCACCAGTTGTCACCTCGAACCCACTTTTGCTATCACAAATATCGAACAATTACAAATGACAACAATTGCTTAATTACAGCTATGATAAAATCTAGGCTGAAGCATTAGAAGACTTTCCCAAAATTGCAAAGGGAAGGCTCCGGTTTTCCTTTCATCTCCGACATATATATATGTCGGGTTAACATTAGAATTAGGGTTAGGGGCGTAAAGCGAATCTTCGTTTGGATTACACGTCGTCGTTATTTTCGTCGTATAGAGAAGACATTGGCTAGTGCAAATACGATTACCATAGAACCGGACAAGTAACCGTGGTGATTAGATACTCGAGAGACTAATGACAATGATCCTAGGTTCAATAATGAATCCGCGGACAACGGGACGGTAGTCGTACGCACTCGCAAAAATCTAAATCGGATTCTGTGTTAATATTCGCTGACCGTAAGGAGTTAATCCTTTTTTTTGTCGATGAGACCGCAAGAGAGAGTGACTTTCCGTCCCTGTGATACCCCAGAGGAAAACTATGACGGGGTGTGTCTAAGGACACGAGATCATTGGATTCGTCGGGTACATCCTACGTTCGGAAAGTAAGGGAAATTGACGTTGCTGCTAATTGGCCAATCTCCATATCGGTAGTTAGAAAAGGATGCTAGCTGCCCTTGAGGGAGGGTTGCTAGTGGGAGACGTCGTTCGTGGAAAAATAGGTCTCTCCTGTCTTCCCGTAACTGGGACAAAGACTGTGTATCTGTTGAAGGATTTTAAGTAACTAGATATTAGTGTTTATGACGGTCCTCGGGCTAGCCGATCACGTACTGTGGAGACGCGTCGACATCTGGTAAACATCCTGCCCGGAGAATAGGATCTGCGTGTGGCAAGCTACGGGACAGAAACCGTTAGAATGTTTACTGCCACGTGCCGCTACAAATCTTTCTTTTAAGGAGAGCTATAGGATTACTCAATGCCTTTGTTAGATGGAGAGTTCGTCCCGTTGACCGCGGCCACGTTCGGCGACTAATTGTCGCCTTGAGCCCAAGCTCATTGTCACAAGTCTCAAACAAATACAATTGGTTAGAATGACGGCAAATCGTTTAGTTACAACTGTAGATTTTAATTACAATGTTTTTATGGATTTTCCCGAGGTTTCAGAGGGAAGGCACCGGTGTCCTCTTATCTCCGACATATACAATATTAGCTATTTTTAATATATTTATTTAAAGATGTTTATTAAACCCAAGATACAATTTTAAATACATTTTGGTATTCGCAATAAACGGTGAATTTTTGTAGTGATGTTTTAGGCAAAAGTACCGATACGCAACGGTACGACGTAGCCATGCTATAATATGTATCGGCGCTTTACATTTTTCGTGTTTAATATAATTTTTAGGTTTAAGCCGCTGGGGGAGCGGAGCTTCTATGTGATTTTGTTTTTGTTTGTTTTTTCTGTCCTGAAACTTGGTCGCAAAACAGGACGCTTCGGTAGCTTGCTTTTTGGGTGCTGTGTAACTTTGGGGAGGGATGGGATGAGAGGGATGGGGCGAGGGGGGATGTCCAATAGGATTGTTTACAAGTGTTTACAATATTTACAAATATTTACAATATTTACATTTTACACCTGTGTTATGCGGTGTCAGAATTGTGTTCTGTTAGTTTAATGTTTTCTCTTATTTTGCTATGGGTTCTGTACCCACCAGTATTTTTTTGTGTTTTTTCTGTGTTTGTCTTTGGTGTCTTTCAGGGGGAGGACCATGTTGTATCTCCATCTGGAGTCTGCGGTCTGTCCATTTATGTTTTCTTCGTAAAGTATGGTTTTGATCCCTGTTTTTCTTTTTATGTGATATATTATTGGGATGTTGTTTTGGTCCTGGAGGTAGTTTTTTTCGTCTAGGTATAGGAAAGCTTCTGGGGGGATGTGGCCTGTTGTCAGAGTGTTTTTGTAATATGCGTTGTTAGGAAATAGGCAGCTGAAAATTAAGCTGTTTTCTTTTATTCTTGCCGCTTGCGCAAGTGGTTTCTTATTAGCTTTAGGATGTGACAGTCGATGCGGTGAATGTTGGCTATATTGTTTTGTTTTTTACATATTTTTTGAATCCGCTGTGTCCGCTTTTCCATCTGGGAGGCTGATATGTTGTACCAGATTGGGCAGCCGTAGGTAATGATTGATCTGATTAGTGCTTGGTAGCATAGTATTTTTACTTTGCTGTCGAGGTGTTTGGAGTAGAATAGTCTTTTTATTCTCCAGAATGCTTTATTGGCCTTAGCAAGTTGGGTTTCGGTGTGCTGCTTGTAGTTTAATTTGTCGTCTATGTTTATTCCTAGGTATTTTACGCAGTTTTTGTGTGGTATGAGTGCTCCTTTGTTTGCTTTTTCTCTTACTTGGAATTTTCTGCAGTGTTCTCTTTCTGTTGGGCCGATTTTACTTAACTTGGGTCTGAACAGTATGGTTTCGCATTTGCTTGTGTTGATTTTTAGTTTCCATGCGTGGTAATAGTCGTTTATTTTTTCGAAAAGTTCTTGCAGTTCAGTTTTTATTGTCTTCGTTTTGCGGCCTGTTACGTAGGTCATCTGCGAAGGCTATGGAGCGTTTGTGGGTGGATGTATTGAGATTAAAGAGGTTCAGTAAGTCACTGTTGTAAATACTGAAAAGTAGCGGGGAATTTACTGTACCTTGTTGCAGACCGTTTGTTATGGAGAATTCTTTGCTTGATGTGTTTGCACCTTCGATCATTACGAATGTTCTGCTTGTGATCATGATGTCCCAGACTATTTTAATTAGGTGATTAGGAAGGTTTATCTTGATCAATTTGTATATGAGACCTGGGATCCAGACTGTTAAATCAGACTGGGATCAAAAGCTTTTTCGAGGTCTACTAAGCAGGCGGCTACTCGTTGTTTTGCGTTTAGGGCCCAGCAGATGTCCGACGTAAGTTTGTTTATTGCGTGGATTGTGGAGTATTTGTGCCTGAAGCCAAATTGATTTTCTGGGATTATGTCATTTTTTGTGCAGAAGGAGGTTAGGGGGTTGTTTATGATTATTTCAAATACTTTGCTTATGTTGGGGAGGAGACTTATGGGTCGTAGGTTTGCGGGCGATGAGCCGTCTTTATCTTTTTTTGTTATAGCTATCAATTTGGCTTTTTTCCATTTTCTGGGGAAATATATGTTGTTTAGAGCATTGTCGAAGAGTACTGTGTAATACCATTTTATTTCGTTCGGTAGGCGCTTGAGTAAAATGTTTGTGATGCCGTCGAAGCCGGAGGATTTTTTGTTGTTTAGTTTGGAGAAGATTGTGTTTAGTTGAATGTAATTTGTGAAGTAGTTTATTTCTGGATCTGGTTGTTTGGGGTTGTCTGCGGTGTTTTCGTTTGAGAATGTGCAGACTGTTTTGTTTAGCGTTTTGTCTTGTTCCAATTCATTTTTGAGTTTGTTTGTTTCGGCGATGATAATTCTGTTTAGTTCTTCTCGGCCCATGTGTTCGTTTTGTGTGTGTATTTTGGAAAAGTGGGTGCCGATAATGTCTAGTTTTTCTATTGTTTTAGATATTATGAAGTTACCATCGGTGTCTTTGATGGTGTTGTGTATCGTTATACCTGCTTCTTGGATGAGGGAGGCATTTTCTGGGGGCAATTTGAGAGGTGGGATGGGGTTTTGTTCTTTTGGTCTAAAGATTTGATTTATTTGTGGGAACATGTTTGCTGAGTCGTTTTTGGAGATGTTTTTTATTTTGTTTGTCCAGTAATGGTTTATGGAATTTGCGAATTCTTGTTTCAGTTGCGCTTTTATTCTGTATAGTAGGTACTTTGGGAATTCTAATTCTTCTCTTTTGTCGTAAGAATAGTTAAATTTTATATTGTTTATTTTGGAGATTATGTAGCTTTTGTCTCGATGTAGCTCTTTTATTTTGTTGTTGATATAGGGCTCGCATGAATTTTTTTGTTTTATATTTGGCACAGATTTTTGGAGAGCGATTTGTGTATGTTTTTCTATTTCGTCTATGAATGCGTCGATTTGTCTGTTTGTTAGGTTGACGTTGTTGCAGATCTTTAGGTCACAGTTTTGTAAGAGTATGTTTTGGAACTTTTTCCAGTCTGTCTTTTTGTAGTTGTACCTGGGTATCTCGGTTTGTGTTTCGAGTGTTAGGAGATCAGATGTGTTCTTGCTTACGTGAAATATTAGGGCGTTATGGTCACTGTCATAGGCTAAGGTTTTGAGGGTGTTATTTGGACGTAGGTTTTGAAATTTTAGTCGTGCATCTGCTAGACATATGTCCAGGTATGAGCGTCCTTTTGGGTAAGAGGATAGCTCGGAGCTGTATAAGGTTGTTTTGTAGTGAGTGCTTTTATTGTCTAGCCAGTTTCTAATGCAGTTGCCTCTCGTGTTGTTTGTTTCGTTTTTCCAGCTCGTATGTTTTGCGTTCAGCTCGCCTGCTATTATATATGTCGGAGATAAGAGGACACCGGTGCCTTCCCTCTGAAACCTCGGGAAAATCCATAAAAACATTGTAATTAAAATCTACAGCTGTAACTAAACGATTTGCCGTCATTCTAACCAATTGTATTTGTTTGAGACTTGTGACAATGAGCTTGGGCTCAAGGCGACAATTAGTCGCCGAACGTGGCCGCGGTCAACGGGACGAACTCTCCATCTAACAAAGGCATTGAGTAATCCTATAGCTCTCCTTAAAAGAAAGATTTGTAGCGGCACGTGGCAGTAAACATTCTAACGGTTTCTGTCCCGTAGCTTGCCACACGCAGATCCTATTCTCCGGGCAGGATGTTTACCAGATGTCGACGCGTCTCCACAGTACGTGATCGGCTAGCCCGAGGACCGTCATAAACACTAATATCTAGTTACTTAAAATCCTTCAACAGATACACAGTCTTTGTCCCAGTTACGGGAAGACAGGAGAGACCTATTTTTCCACGAACGACGTCTCCCACTAGCAACCCTCCCTCAAGGGCAGCTAGCATCCTTTTCTAACTACCGATATGGAGATTGGCCAATTAGCAGCAACGTCAATTTCCCTTACTTTCCGAACGTAGGATGTACCCGACGAATCCAATGATCTCGTGTCCTTAGACACACCCCGTCATAGTTTTCCTCTAGGGTATCACAGGGACGGAAAGTCACTCTCTCTTGCGGTCTCATCGACAAAAAAAAGGATTAACTCCTTACGGTCAGCGAATATTAACACAGAATCCGATTTAGATTTTTGCGAGTGCGTACGACTACCGTCCCGTTGTCCGCGGATTCATTATTGAACCTAGGATCATTGTCATTAGTCTCTCGAGTATCTAATCACCACGGTTACTTGTCCGGTTCTATGGTAATCGTATTTGCACTAGCCAATGTCTTCTCTATTGCATAACGACGACGTGTAATCCAAACGAAGATTCGCTTTACGCCCCTAACCCTAATTCTAATGTAAACCCGACATATAGTAGTTTTCCGTTTTATTGAGCTGTAAGAGTTCGAAAAGTTTATTGAATTCGTCGCTAAATTCTTTCTGGTTTCCGAGGGTTGTGTAGACTGCAGTGATAAACAAGTTTTCCTTATTGCTTATTTTTATTTTTATGATCGTTCTTTCTAGGATTTTGAAACTTGTTATTTTGTCATTTAGAATTGTTTTGTGTTTTATGGGGTTTTTTATGAGGATTGCTGTTCCTCCCCCTTGGCTGGCGTTCGGTCTGTCGTGTCTTATCATGGAGTAGTTTTTGAAGTGAACTTTGTGTTTTTTATTTAGTTTTGTTTCTGAGACGAGTACGATGTCGGGGGGTTCTTTATTTATTAGGGTTAGCATACTGTATCTTTTTTGGTTTGAAATTAGAGAGTTGGCATTTATTATTTTCAGGTGTTTTAAGTTTAATTTATGTGTTTTTTGCTGTAATTGTTGGTTTAGTGGATTTTGGCTATTCATCTTCTGCACTGAGTTCGCTGTGGAGTGCCGAAGAGTGCAGACGTGTCTCTAGTGCCCAGTGTAGTCCGAAAACAACACGTGTCGCCCAACCGTCGAAAGTGAACACAGCCAAGTGTTTCCTACCCTTTAGGGAGAAGAAAATCCCACGCACCTAACCCCAACCCGAATACTAGCCTCATAGCCTCACGACTAGTTATTCATTTTGAATTAACTAGCTCGATGATGGCCCAGGAATCACAACCAGGCTCTCCTGAGCAAATTCATAACTACCCCGCGCTGCCTACTCCGTGGCAGAAGTGCAGCAGAACCCTCCGCTCCAACGACGCTAATATTACAAAGAAACGGAAAATAGAACATCAAAACCAGACACGATCGACACCCGGAACGAACAATCAACGATACAAATAAACACCCACAATAGGTTCACCGTATTGCAATCCACTAACGACGCCATGGAAATCGCAGACCCGCCGCCAAACCAACAAACACAGAGAAAGCCCCCTCCCCCACCAATATTTGTAGATGATGTCATCGACATACAAACAATGATCAAGTCATTAGAGAGAGATATCTCCAAGGACGACTACAACCCGAAGATTAACAACAACAAAGTAAAAATTCTGCCGACAACCCCAGACGCATACAGAAAAATCACCAAACTGCTTAAGACATTGAACGCCAACTTTCACACGTACCAACTCAAACAAGAAAGACCTTTCCGAGTGGTTCTACGCAACATCCACCACTCAGCAGACATAGACGAACTCAAATACGAACTCTCAAAACTCGGCCACGAAGTCATCAACGTAAGTAATATAAGGCATAGAGTCTCGAAAGACCCGTTATCCTTATTTTTCATAGACATAAAACAAAAGCCTAACAATAAGGAAATTTACAATATCAGTCGTCTAATGAACACAGTAGTAAAATTCGAACCACCGCTTGTGAAAAAAGAAGTAGTGCAATGCAAAAGGTGCCAAAGGTACGGTCACACGCAGAAATACTGCAACCATACCTTCCGCTGCGTTAAATGTGCAGGCACTCACTCTACTGACCAGTGCGCTAAATCACCGGAAACCCCAGCGAAATGCATCCACTGTCAAGGTGACCATCCTGCCAACTATAAAGGCTGCTCAGCCTATAAAACTCTATACACAAACAGGTACCCAAAACTCAGAGCAAAAGATGTAACCAACCAAACACCCAGCCAGCCGAAATTCACGACTACCCCAATCCCCTCAACCAACCAAACAGCCAGTCCTACCAAATTCATCACCACCTCAACCTCCTATGCCCAAGCAGTACAAGGCATCCAAAATAACCCGAATAGCCAAAGGTATCTTTCCCAAAATAGTGTCCCCAACTCACCTAACACAGACAACTTCTCTAGGCTTGAAAAGCTAATAGAGAAACAATCGGAGCAAATAAATAATTTGCTATCGCTACTAACACTTATCATGGATAAATTAATACGCCCCGACGCAAAATAAAACCAAGACGCATAGCTCTTTGAAATGCCAACGGTCTAGCGCAACACAAATTTGAACTAGAACTCTTCCTAAAACACCAGCAAATCGACGTAATGCTCGTATCGGAAACCCACTTCACCGACAAAAATTATCTGAAAATAAATGGTTACAAATTCTACCATACCCAACACCTCAGCGGAAAGGCCCACGGTGGCACCGGAATCATAATCAAAACAGGTATTAAGCACTACGAACTCCCACCATTCCAGAAAGACTACCTCCAAGCAACAAATGTAGCAATAGAAGACTGTCATGGTACAATCGCCACTTCAGCAGTATACTGCCCTCCCAGACACTTCATCGCCAAAGAAGACTTTGATAACTTCCTGGACACCCTGGGCAATAGATTCATAGCTGGAGGAGACTATAACGCCAAGCACACCCAATGGGACAGCAGACTGGTTACAGTAAGAGGCAAAAACCTCTTAAACAGCATAATAACCAACAACCTCAACTACCTCACCACATACGAACCCACATACTGGCCCACCGACACTAACAAAATACCCGACCTCCTGGACTTCTTCGTAACTAAAAATATCTGACCAAGACACGTCCAAATCAATTCCTCGGCTGATCTCTCCTCTGATCATTCCCCCGTGATAGCAACAGTCAGTTCAACAATTATCGAGAATACACCTAATGTCTCCATTCACAACCAACACACCAACTGGCAGCTCTTTAGAGAAGTCTTTACACACTCAACTTCAGCCTTAACTTCACTAAAAATTAAGGCAGAAATCGAAGCAGCCACGGAATACTTAAACACGAGCATAATAAACGCCATCCGCCTCTCCACACCGACAAAGACGTCTATCGGCAAACAAGAATATCCCCAATACATACAAAAAAAAATAGCAGAAAAATGTAGACTAAGAAGAGTATGGCAGACCCATAGAACACCGGATGACAAACGCAAACTAAACAACGCATCTAGAAAGCTATCCAAAACCATAAAAAATTACAAAAACGACTGTTTCCAAAAATATCTCGCCAGTTTATCCCCCACAGCTGATCCAACTACTCGCTGTGGAAGGCCTCCAGGAAACTCACACGCCCCCCACAAATAATCCCCCCAATCCGCCGTCCGCAAGGTGGATGGGCGCGTAGCCCTATAGAAAAAGCCGACCTGTTTGCCAAATACTTGTCCAAAGTATTCAAACGCCACTCCTCCAAAGCTGCTGTGGACGTTACTGAATACTTGCACATCCCCTTCCCAATCTCCCCTCCTATCGAACCCTTCACTTCTGCAGAGACTATAGAAACAATCAGTCGCCTAAATCCCAAGAAAGCAGCAGGGCACGACCTAATAGGCAATAAAGCAATCAAGGAACTTCCCATAAAAGGGATCGCACTCATCACATCGATTTTTAATGCTATCCTTCGCCTTGAACACTATCCTAACGCCTGGAAAATCTCACTGATTACCCTCATCCCTAAACCCGGTAAACCGATATACGAAACCATCTCCTATCGCCCAATCAGTCTTTTACCTACCCTGTCTAAACTATTCGAGAAGATGCTCACGAATTGACTCCTTCCACTCCTAGAGAACTTGAAAACACTCCTAGATCAACAATTCGGCTTCCGAAAACATCACTCTACAGTAGAGCAAATCCACCGCTTAACTCATACGATCAGCCAAACACTCGAAAAGAAAAAATATTGCTCAGCGGTTTTCCTAGACATCCAACAGGCACTCGACAAAGTATGGCATGAAGGGCTACTATACAAGCTTAAAAAGATCCTACCCCACCCCTACTACACCATCCTAAAATCTTACCATCCAATAGACAATTCATGGTTAAATGCCTAGACGCCACTTCCGCAACATTCCCAATAGAAGCCGGCATACCCCAAGGTAGTGTCCTCGGACCCCTACTGTACTCCATCTACACTGCCGACCTACCTATATCAAACGATATAACAATAGCGACATTTGCAGACGACACAGCGCTATTAGCTACCCACGCAGACTCGGTAATAGCCTCATCCACTCTCCAGCGAAGTCTCGACTCCATGGAAAAGTGGTTTCACAAATGGCGCTTCAAAGTCAACGAAAAGAAATCCTCACATGTAACCTTCACGCTCCGAAAACAAACCTGCCCCCAGGTCACCATCAACAATGCAACAGTTCCTAGCAGGGACACAGTCCGATACCTGGGCATGACCCTAGACAGGAGACTAACGTGGAAGACACACATCTCAGATAAAACGAAGCAACTAAAGGACAAACTAAAAAAAACTATATTGGCTCACGGGCCGACGCTCCAAACTAAACATACAGAATAAAATTACCCTCTACAAGACCGTAATAAAACCTGTCTGGACCTACGGAATCCAACTATGGGGAACAGCAAGTAACTCCAACATTGAAATACTCCAACGCTTTCAATCGAAAACGCTAAGATCCCTAATTGACGCACCTTGGTATGTTACCAACGAAACAATCCATCGCGACCTCAAGATACCCACAGCCAAAGAGGAAATAGCAAAATATAGCGACAGATATAGCAAAAGAGTCAACAAACACCGAAACCCTCTAATCACTGGCCTACTTGATACGACGGACCAAATTCGCAGACTGAAGAGGCACTACCCGCTAGACCTAAACGCTAGATTCATTTAGTTATCCAAATTAAGCATATTCACTTACTTATAATACCTATAAATTATACTTATCTATAATAAGTATCAACTTATTATAAATAAACAGCCATGTCACTGCGCCACGCCAGAAAAATTACTGAAAATTCTCAACGCGAGAATTGATTGTAATTTCAACCAATAAATAAAAAAAAAAAATCTTCTTCACTGTTAAAAGTGCTGAAGATGGCGTTGATCCTTTCTCCGTGTGTCGATAGTGTTTTTTTTATTTCATTTAATTGCGTTTGTTGGTCTTTTAACGCTTGTAATATGCTTTTTTTGATGTCTTCGATAACGTTTATAATGCTTTGTTGGGGGGTGTTATCGGTTGTAGTTGCGCTTTGGCTTGATCGCGGATTTAAGTTTGTTATTTGTGTTGTGTTTTCGATTATTTGGTTTAGTTTTGTTTGTTGTTTCACTACGTCAGAGAACTTTAGTTCTGGGACGTATTTACGGCTTATTTGGGCAATTCGTTTTATCTTTGTTTCCTTGTCTTTTTTCTTTTTTTCAGCTAGCTTTTTGCGCAGTTCCACGAGTTTTGGGTATCCCTTGTAGGACGCGGGGTGTCCGTAGTTTTTGCAGTTTACGCAGTATATTTTCTCCTTGGTTACTGCTTCCTCTTTTTTGATTTTGCACTCGCCTGGGCCGCGGGGCTCGGTGCATTTTACACAGCGGTAGTTTAGGTTACAGTTTTGTGCTGTGTGTCCTAGTCGCTGGCATTTGTGGCATTGGGTTATATCGTTGTTTTTTTTTTAATTATTTTTTCCCATTTTATTTTGTAGTAGTTAAAATTTCTAAAAGTAGTTAAGATATTGTTAGCAGTTTGCTTAGGTTGCTGTCGGCGGATACTTGTATTATGTAAATTGGGAGCAATATATCGTTCTCCCTTGATCTTTTTGTCGTGAATCGTGTGACTTTTGTGAATTTTACGTCGTTTATTTGCAAGGCTTGTAGGTCCGTGAGTATTTCCATTTCAGTGTAACTATTGTCTAAGCCTTTTAGCAAGTATGTTTGGTGTTTCTCTGCTTTGGGTGTATACGTGTAGAAGGTTGTGTTGGCTGCCCGAAGCGTTTCTTTCGCTGTGTGGAAATCGGATAGATTTCGAAGGTAGAGAGCATGCTTACCTGAGTGTATCCTTTTGATATAAAACTGATTGATCTTGGCTACTTTCTCTATGAGCGTTACTATGTCCTTAGAGTCTTGTAACGTTATGTTGATAGGCGGCGGTTTATATTCTCTTGTAGTGGATGGGGCTTTCGTGCGCTCCTCTGCAGCGTGCCTTGTGGGGTGTCCGTCTGGGGTGGGACTGTGTTTTCCCATTTTGCCACGTAGTTTTTTTGTTTAATTTGCTCTAGCATTGTGTTTGGCGTTGGGTAGTTTGCTGGTCCCGGCTGTGACTGTAGGTGTGGTTCTGATTCTAGCAAGCTGAATCGGTTATGTGTTGTGATCGCTGGGAGCGAGGCAGCTTTTACGGGTCTCATGTTTCTGTCTTCTTTGGTACTTTCGTCCTGGGCGGAGGGGAACTCTTGTTTTGTGTTTTTTAGGATTTCTTCTAATCCTTTGGTTCTGGCATCTAGGTTTGGTTGGGGGTTAAGTTTCCGCGTCTTTTGCGCGGACAGTCTTAAGCTTTTGATTTCCTTGGCCGCTTTTTGCGGATTTATTTTTCTTTTGGTGGGTTTTCTTGTTAGTTTTAAGGTGGGTTTCGTTGCCTTGCTTTTTGCATCATTCTCGGTAGCTTCTATTTTTTTTTATATACTTTTATTTTGTCTTATTTTTTTTTTTTTAATTTATATCACGGTGATGTCACTGCAGTATTTTTCACTTTTTGCCACTTTTTCTTTTTCCTTTAGAGGGTGGTTGTTTACTTTTACGCGCACACTTTTAGGGCCTAAGCCTGCTGTCCCTTTTTAGTTTAAGAGGTCCGTCCCGTTCGGAGGTTTACGGTCAACTGCTACTTTTAATATACCTACCACTGCGATTGACATCCTGATGTTTGTGCAGTGACACTGTGACATGTCCTCTAGATCGATTTCTTCCCTCCACTCTTACAACTTTTACGCTTCTCTGAAACCATGAAAACGAAATACAAATTATTGAGAAAAGATATTCAGAAAAGATATTCGCTTTCATACTGATACAAAAAGCAGAATGTAGGGTATTTTACATAAAAATAGTGCAAATTAAATTTATTACATAATTTTGTCACATAATTTATGTTTGGCATTTTAGACAAATATTAGTAAGCCTTTCTTACGTTTGCTTTTTATACAGCACACAATTTACGTCGCGTAAATGTAATAGCGCGATAAACTTAACCAAATTGAACTGTCGTAATTCGAAAGATAGACTATACCTAACGTTTGATCAGCAATTCAGAGTTGTAAATATGAAGTTTGAAGTGGTTTATAGGTAATATTGACAATATATTATTGTCATTGGTATGTTGCGCAATTATGGTTAACTAGATCAATTTGATAAGACACAAGGTATTAATAAATATGTGAGACACATTTGAAGTGTTGATTCTAAACAACGAAATGAATGCGAAAGTCAGTTAGTACATATATAAAAGTATCGGTTGTGATGCTTATTTTTCAAATTCTACCCAATGTAATTTTCGTTAGATATTCCTACACAAATGCAATCTCCTTTACACCATCGTATAGATTCTGCCGAGCGAGGAGAATGTAAAAATTTTCAAATTTTTCGGCGTACTTGTATCGTTTTACATTATATATGTCGGGTTATCATTAGGATTTAAGGTGCGTAATGATTCTTCGTTTGAATTAGCCATTGTTTTACAAAACAGAGAATATATTTACGCGAATAAACAAGATTTTACAAAATATTATGAATAATGAGTTTAATAAATGATAAGATTAACAAACGATAAGTTTAATTAATAATTAGATTAAAGAATAATAAGTTTAACGAACAATAAGAGGAACGAATAATATGTCTTACGAATAATGAATTTAACGAATAATGAGATTAACGATTGATAAGTTTTATGAATAATGAATTTAATTATCGCTATTAACAATGTTCCGGGGTTCAAACGAATCCACGGTCAACGGGATAACTCTTTACTATGCGTAGAATAATTTTTTAAACACAAAGAAAATACGATTGCTGAGACACTCGGTAAATTGCTCGATGTATCACTTTCCAAGGCGATCACACGAATGAATATCTGATGAAAATCTTTTTCGCTATACGACTGCATTTGTTTGTTATATGCTCGCTGGAGACATCGAGAAGGTTCCAATCGTCGTTGCTAGGCAATTTTCTGTCAAAAGTTTGTTGTATACTCTTTGGAAACATCGAGAAAGATCCAAACGCCGTTACTAGGCAGTTTCTGTCTGGAGATTGATTCCTAATACAACGTGTGTCCCATTATATCGACATCTCCAAAGTACAATTCTATGTGATTTCTAGGGAGAACAATACAACCGATCCACACCTTCGTCAGGCAAAACGTTTATCCCGTGACCGTGGCTACGTTCGGCCACCAGTTGTCACCTCGAACCCACTTTCGCTATCACAAATATCGAACAATTACAAATGACAACAATTGCTTAATTACAGCTATGATAAAATCTAGGCTGAAGCATTAGAAGACTTTCCCAAAATTGCAAAGGGAAGGCTCCGGTTTTCCTTTCATCTCCGACATATATAAATGTAAATGTAACGCTGTTTCGACCGTTCGCGGAGAGACGCGATCGCGAGGTAGCACGTCAACGAGAGTTGTAAGTTCCCGTTACGATTAAATAGTCGACGCCACGAACTGATCGATCCCCTTATTTCGATTATGATAATAAGGGTAGTTCAATGAAATTCCACAGAATTAACACAAATAAATTAATGTTTATTTCAACAACTTATTAACTAGAAAGATATATATGGAACAAAAAAAATGTAACTGCGTTTTGGTTGATAAGTAATGCGCGACATACCACATGTGTTGACGGTTCGACTTCTCGAAAAGTTCTGAACGCCTTTCGATTTTTTTCGTTTTTTCTGGAAGGCGACCCCCACTACGTTCGGATCACGCCACATTCTTTTACGCGAGGTAAAGTAACGGCCACGAGTCGACGTTTCTGGAAGTCGCCCTGCTTAATGAACCATGCGCTTGCCACTACAATGTTTGTTTGCCGGGCAGACGCGACGATCCGTCTGCGACATTATAGTGCCGCGATCGACAGTTAAGAAAATGACCTATGGTAAGCCGCATGGCATAACAAACGCAATATATAAAAAACATGAATCATTGTAGAAGAGACTTTCTGTTTTACAAAGTAATATTCATATTCAACCTTTTATTTAACAAAAGCTTAGATCATACATGCCGCAGGAGTTCTACAATGTACAGCACTGTAAGATGATCGTTTAAAACAGTAAATGAATCGCTGCACTACAGTCGTTATTTCTATACACTGATATCTAGAAATTAGCTGAATACGGCAGTGATACTGCGCTGCAATTGGCGAATATTTTTTTCTCGTTCGGACTTGATATTTCTCATTCTGATTTCCGCACACAGTAAGCCTAGTAGATTTTTATCCTATTTCACACCCACTTCTTGTTTCTCGTCTCAATTTCCAACGAACTGAATGGAAGTAATAGACGGAAATTCATTTTCATTTTAATCGCGCATTGACACTACATATGTCTAAAAAGAAGAATTTGTGCTGTAATTGTTCGATGGAAAAATGTTTCAAATGTCACAAAATGTCATAAAAGTTTATGCACATCGGTTAAATATAACATATTATAGTAAAACCGTTAGCTCTACTAGTGATTTGCTACATCTTCCCTCATATATTGAATACCTGCATTATAGTAATTGTCTAATTAATTCTTCCGTAGCGTCGATTATTTTGGAATATTCTACCCTATAGATTTGGATAGAGAAATTGTTTTCTAAAGTACGCCGAGGAATATTAGCAGCGCCCATTGCTCATGTTAAATCTATGTAAAATCCCCTTCTGTATGAAATAGTCGTTTTTTCAATATACAGTATATAGAGTACATATATGTCGGATTTACATTACAATTAGGGTTAGGGGCGTGAAACGAATCTTCATTTAGATTACACATTGTCGTTATGCAATAGAGAAGACATTGACTAGTGCAAATACGATTATTATAGAATTGGACAAGTAACCGTGGTAATTAGATACTCGAGAAACTAATGACAATGATCCTAGGTTCAATAACGAATCCGCGGTCGACGGGATAATAGATGAACGTGCTCACAAAATCTAAGTCGGACTCCTTGTTAATAAAACGCGTAATATTCTCTGATTGTAAGGCGTTACTCTTTTCGTCGATGAGATCGCAAGAATGAATGACTTTCCGTCGCGATGATGCTGCAGAGGAAAACTATGATGGGGTGTGTCTAAGGATACGAGATCATCGGATTCGTCGAGGATAGCCTTCGTTCGGAAAGTGAGGGAAATGAACGTTCCTGTTAATTGGTTAATTTCTATGTTGGTGGTTGAAGAAGGATGTTAACCGCCCTTGAGAGAAAGTTGCTAGCGGGAAGCGTCGTTCGTGAGAAAAGCAGATTTCTCGTATCTTCCAGTAGTAGGTGGTAGATTTAGGGACTGTTAGGATAAAGACCGTTTGTCCGTTTGAAGGACTTTAGTTAACTAAATCCTAAGATTTATAGCGGCTCCTCAGGCTAGCTGAACATGTGTGTGGCGAGCCATGGGACCGAAACCGTTGGAATGTTTACTGTCGCGTGCCGCTACAACTATTTCTTTTAAGGAGAGCAATAGAATTACTCCATCCCTATGTTAGGTAAAATCGTTCAACCCGTGACCGCGGCTACGTTCAGCGACTTGTTGTCGCCTCGAACCCAAGCTCACTATTACAAATCTCGGACAATTATAATCGAGTTAAATTATAGAGACTAAAATATTGGAGGTTTTCCGAAGAACTCCAAAGGGAAGGCCCCGGTGTCCTTTCATCTCCAACATATATATAGAGTATAGTAGCAGTAACAGACCTAGGTATTAGGTATTATCCATAGAGATAGCTCTTACAAGTTCTGCCTCAAACATTGGATCTTCATTCTCTGTGATGTTAGCGGCTTGTCAAATATCTGACACGCTGTCTTTGTGGATGAAATATAGAGATAGTATTATATATCAGGATATCTTACACCGCATCCAGACTCAGCAGTCATGCTAGACTTGGAATTTAATGATGTGATTTTCTGTCCTTAATAAAATTGATCGTATCGTACGATCTCCTGCAACAGACAAAAATTACATGATAATACTATGGGAAATGAATTAAACCTAAATAACGATCAAACAATTGTATATGATGCAATACCCAGACTGGATGTCTCAGTGGAACCAAAAAAACTACGCTCCGAATCTTCAATTGCACTTGCAGTTGTCTTTTCTGGGATAGGTGCAACGGTGTTGTATTGTGGTAGAACATGCAATGTTTTAAACCCTAACTAGAAGTTTCGGGGATCTTCGTAATAACTTCATATAAGAACTTCATGAGGACAGTAATGTAAACGTGTTCTCCGAGTTATTACTAAAGCTGGGTAACGGAGACTTTACGAACACATGGAAATGTTTCACTTGATAACTTGTCCGTGATATGAACAAGGTCACCAATTAATCAGTTGATTACATTTATTCTGACGTTACTCTTTTTAATAACACCGCCATATGCTGGCTCCAACAAATAAATCGGTAAACAGTATTAATAATTTCATTTTAGATAAAGTCGATACTCCTTCTCAAACTTATTTCTCATTCACGAGTAGCACATTGTTCATTGCCCTGTAGGGTTGCTTGATTCATTAAATCCTTCGGAGTTATAATATCACTCTTTAAAGTTAAAGATAAAAATAATTTTATTTCGTAATCTAAATGCTCCAAGATTGTGCACAATTTGCATTAGTGTATAGTAGAGACAGCTGTTTTGATAGCTTGTGCTGCTGGAGAAGAAGTTATAATACTTTTGATTCGAGTAATTTCACTTATACGATATAACGTTATGTTATATAACGTAATACGTTATAACGTTATACCATATAGCGTAATACGTTATAACGTTATACCATGTAACCATTCCAATTTAAAAAAATTGGTATGCCCTATTGGACTTTGGTAGATTATCGCTTTTGAAACATTCAAACATTCAGCAAGCCCTATCTCATGTAAGTTCCAGCATCAATCTTTACTTCCTTGCTTCTAACGACAATCCTTGCTATTAATGTACTGTATAAAGCTCTGAAATAACTAAAGAGATACACTTGACTAGACATCTATAATATGCATGACCATCACGCAATCTTGGGTAAGAACGGCAATACTTTTAAACCAAGTGGCTGCTGAAGCAAGCGAAACTTTCATAGAAAGAAGACTAAAAAGAAAACACCCCACTGACCTCGCTAAAGAAATAAAATAGTCAAACTCGAAGATGGTATCCCGCTGGGGGTAGCCATCCATATGTTATTTATCAATTAAGTTAGAAAAATTTACCAAATGTCCAGCTGGACAAATTGTAAAATACAAATTAAATAATAATAAAAAAATTCTTGGATACAAAAAACAAAATAATGTCAATTGCTTGCTAGAATCATTATAAAGGTATAGAAGATATATTAAATCGCGTGGAATCAGATCGAATCACGTCATGTAGGTAAACTACAAGACGTAGTACTTATTATTTTAAAACCATCGGTGATCCATCGATTGGAATTCGGTGCCGTTATAGAAGTACACGATGGAAGCACTTCCATAGCGTAACAGAAACACCGAAATATCAATTTTAATGATATTTCATTTTGAATGAAAACGGAAAAAACTTATGTATACTTTTTGCTTTGGTAACACTGTCATATTTTATAAAATAGAAATTTATGTTAATTTGCTTATCGATTGATTTAAATTATTAAATTAGATACTATCGGTTCGTTGCTGCAATTAAATAAACATGGTTAGTATACTTTATGAATATCAGCGAAGAAAGGTTCGAATTAACTTGTAATCTTTCTTAAATCCGCACAAAAAGTAGAATTCGATTAGTAAAATATTACGTTGACCAAATTTGCTGATTGCCTTCGCAAAGACAGTTGTAGATATAATATACGATTTGAAAATATTCGTACAATCTATGCCGCGTAACATGGTATCGATGGTAATTGATGTAATGATAATATTTGCCACTAATGTGATTTATATAATTTTATTTAAAGCCACCTGGAAAATTAAAAAACAACACTGATGCCTGTTTTTGAATTTAGAAATTTTTTTATTACCAAAATAGCTATATAGAAATATTATATATCAGGGGTTAGACATATAGAACGTTGAACACCAATGCACTGAGATCCAAAGAATAATTGGATAAAGAGTCAACAATCGATTGTCAAGGTGTAGGAGCTACTTTCGGCAGCGGTCAGAAGAGTCATTCGAATGATTTGTCAAAATTACCTCATTTCCGCTGTTGCGCGGCAAATATTTATTCGAGATATTGTAACTGGAGTGTACTGTATTATTATTTTTAAATATACGATTGCCATACGAGATGCAAATACAAGGACTGGACTACTTAGAAATCTTAAACTCAAGCATAGTGAAATCACGTCCGCATCATAAACCCAGCTTACAACTGTGTAGTTATTGCTAACGGTTCAACAGCTACTTCAGAAAGAGTCCCGAGATCTCGAAAAGATATTGATCAATGCTGATCGATAGAACTGATTAGACGTGTTGATTAGAAAGCAGACCAATCGAAAATCTCGAGGACAATCGATCAGGACGCTAACTCCTTGAGTGGCGAAGAATTAAAGATCAACCTAAATCAAGAGACTAACAAACCTAATGCTACTTAAGTGTATAATTTTTCCAAATAGAATAGAACCATAGAAAAATAATTAATTGTAAGAAGTCTGCCTGATTATTTTAAGTTATTTTATTTGGAAGTAAGTTTGTGTAAGATATGCAGGCCTATGTGTGAGACCTGATGGGAGGTACAAGCGGGTAAGAAGTGATTCTACATGAAAAGATAAGTCGAAAATGTAACATAACATATTTTCATATGACGTTTCGTTTCCGAGAAAGTGGAGTCTGAAAACTTGTCAAGTATATTTAAACAGAGATTATCAAACGAAGAATTTACGATACGTCGTAATCAAACATATATTTTTTGTCGAAGAGAAATTTTAATATACGTTATCTCAGTTCAATCGTTGGAGTTTATGGTACGGACATCTACTATTTTTAATTACTATTTTTGAAAATATTTATATATTTAAAAATATTTTAGCGTGTAGAGTCGCAAACTCTGTGAAGCTTACTGACTATTTCTTTACGAGAATAGAGCAGGCTTCTAAGTCAATTATCAATAGCACTTTTCACAAATATTTTCTATCTTTAGTAGAATACTTTTATAAAATAAAAAATTGTGAGCGATTCTGTTATCAATCGAATAGCGTTCTTTTTTAAGCAACTCAAGATTGGATCTTACTGACCTTGAACAGCGCATCATGTACTATAGGCAAAGTTCGCCAATCGAAGTTTCGACCATGCCATAACATGTAATATTTCTAACGTACGAGAATTCGTGACATATTGCATCTATTGATCCCAAACTGACGTTCAATCTGCTATATATATGTGTGTGCTGATATATGTAGTATACTATACATATACTTTTCTATGTTGTACACTGTTCCAATACGTAGTTACCGAAAACTTAATTCCAATTATTTTGTTTAACGTTTGCGCTGTGTCTGATCGAGCATTATCATGATGAAAAAAGAGAATAAAATTTCTTTCTTTATAATAATTAAAGCCGAAAATGAAACGATTGCACAAGCTACGTATTACATTTGGAACTAATCATTTTCTAATCTAATCTTCTATCTACAGAGTTTAGACAGATTTTAGAAAAAATGGTAGTTAAGTAAATGGAAAATTTAATACGGGGTTTGAAATGGCGGTAAAATTGTACGTATTACATTTCATTTTTATCATTATTCTCTATGTGTTCGGATGCTGAGAACATATAAAATTCTAGTATATAATCTTCGCACAATGTTTGCCTATTTTTTATATTTCAGATAGCAAACGCAAACATAGTTTGCTTGTACAAGCTAGAGTATACGTAATTTTAACTAAAAGCTATGAACTCTAATTTGGAAACCCATTTGATGTACCCACGGCGCTCGGAAATCTGTTTAGAGAGATCCGGAGGGACACCACTGTATTTCTTGGTGCTTGAGAATTGTGCGTCAACTTGTTACATTGCATGTTTGAAAAGATCAACCGGCGGCTGTGACATATTCGCGAACAATTCGATGACTGTTCGTTATTGGAGACGCATCTTTACTAACGGATGCGGTGTTTCGGCTAGCGCGAAAGTCACTTGTGGACGAATTTGGTGCAAAGTTAAGGAAACTGCGTGGACGAATAACATGCGAAGTTTGGGAGTCGTTGGAAAAAACAGCGCAGATTAACTCAAAATCAGAGAACCACTGGATTGAAAAGATATTCTTTGGATCGAGACGTGCCAACGAACCTGATATAAAAGCGGGGAAGGCAACAAAATATACAGAAAATGTTAGTAGAGGCTCCGTAACTTGATTAATAAAAGTCGACACGTCTTATTAATTGTTAATAAAAGTCGTATCATATCGATAACTTCAACTATTTATATTGTACAGAATATACTATACTGTGTATATACATATATGTCGGGTTTACATTAGAATTAGGGTTAGGGGCGTGAAACGAATCTTCGTTTGGGTTACACGTTGTCGTTATGCAATAGAGAAGACATTGACTAGTGCAAATACGATTATTATAGAACCGGACAAGTAACCGCGGTAGTTAGGTACTCGAGAAACTAATGACAATGATCCTAGGTTCAATAACGAATCCGCGGTCGACGGGATGATAGATGAACGTACTCACAAAATCTAAGTCGGACGCGTAATATTCACTGATCGTAAAGGGTTACTCCTTTCATCAATGAGATCGCGAGCGAGAATGTCTTTCCCGTCCCGATGATGCCACGGAGGAAAACTATAATGGGGTGTGTCTAAGGACACGAGATCATCGGATTCGTCGAGAAAAGCCTTCGTTCAGAAAGTAAGGGAAATTGGCGTTGCTGCTAATTGGTCAATCTCCATATCGGTGGTTAGAAAAAGATGCTAGCCGCCCTCGAGGGAAAGTTGCTAGTGGGAGACGCCGCTCGTTGAAATATAGGTCTCCCCTATCTTCCCGTAGTTGGGACAAAGACCGTTTGTCTGTTTGAAGGACTTTAGTTGACTAAATCTTAAGATTTATAACGGGCCCTCGAGCTAACTGAACATGTACTGCGGAGACGCATCGACATCTGGCAATCATCTTACTCGAAGAATAGGGTCTGCGTGTGGCGAGCCACGGGACAGAAACCGTTGGAATGTTTACTGTCGCGTGCCGCCACAAATATTTCTTTTAAGGAGAGCTATAGAATTACTCCATACCTTTGTTAGACAAAGCGTTCATCCCGTGACCGCGGCTACGTTCGGCGACTGACTGTCGCCTCGAGCCCAAGCTCATTATCACAACTCTCGAACAATTACAATCGGATTGAATAACTACAATTGTTCAATTACAGCTATAGTAGACTCTAGGTTACAATGTTGCGGGATTATCCAAAATTCCAAAGGCTCCGGTGTTCTTTCATCTCCGACATATATATATATATTATATATATTATATTATTATATATATATTATATATTATTATTATATATTATTATTATATATTATTATATATGTCGGGTCACGATTCGAATTTTGGGCGCGCGACGACTCTTCATGTGGACTAGCCATCGTTTCACAAAGCCGAGATTTTATTTACACGTATATACAGGTCTATCACTAAGCTTAACAAATAATAAGTACGACTAATAATAAGTCTAACAAACACTAAGCCTAATGAATAATACGATCTACGAATAATTAAATTAAATAATACTATTAGCAATGTTTGAGTTCAAACGAATCCACGGTCACCGGGATAACTCCTTACTAAGCGAAACTAACTTAGACGCAAATGCGATCGTCGTAAATGCTCGATGTATCACTCTCCAAGGCAGTCGCAAGAATGCCAGCCTCGTGGAGATTTTTCTCCCTGTACGATTGCATTTTGTTTTCTATATCCGTTTGGAAGCATCGAGAAGGTTCCAAACGCCGTTGCTAGGCACACTCGTTGGAAGCATCGAGAAAGTTCCAAACGCCGTTGCTAGGCAGTTTCTGCCTGGAGTTTTGATTACTAATACAATGTATGTCCCATTGCATCGGCACCTCCGAGGCAACATCACACGTGGCTCGGCCCGCTCTCGAGGCCGCATGCCGCCACAACCACATTTCTCGGAAAACACATACAACCACTCCAGACCTCCGTTAGATAAAACATCCATCCCGTGACCGTGGCTACGTTCAGCGACCGATTGTCACCTCGAACCCAATATCGCTTATTACAAATCTTAAGCAATTACAACTATAATAAAATCTAGGCTAAGGTACTAGAGGATGTTCCCAAAATTTCCAAGGAAAGGCTTCGGCTTTCCTTTCATCTCCGACACGGCCATCCTGACTATCACACGTCCTCGGGTGTACCTTCGTCAACAAAACAAAAGGAAACAAGATTAGTATCATTGTGATTAGCATTCAAAGTGCCAGTTGCATTCTGCGTGCTTTCAGTCGGGTCGTAATGACATGACGGACCATTCTCGATTTCACACCCAAATGGGTCTCATCCTTCGAATCGCACATACTCTCAAAGTTCGTTACATAACCAGCTTCGTAACACGATCGCTGTCAACACTAGACCGCCTCCAGCCTCGTGACATTGTCTCACTGCCGGTACTAGACCGCCTCCAGCCTCGTGACATCGTCGCTGTCGGTACTAGACCAGCTCCAAATCCGTGACATTGTCGCTGTCGGTACTAGACCAGCTCTAACCTCGTGACATTGTCGCTGTCGGTACTAAACCGGCTCCCAGCTTTGTGACATTTTCGCTGTCGGTACTAAACCGGCTCCCAGCTTCGTGACATTTTCGCTGTCGGTACTAAACCGGCTCCCAGCTTCGTGACATCGTCGCTGTCGGTACTAAACCGGCTCCCAGCTTCGTGACATCGTCACTTCCAGTGCCTGACCGCACTGAACTCCATCCCATGGCCGCACCTGGGCTCATATAATTCTACGATCCTCTGGGATCGGGGTACTCACATCGCCATGGTCACTGTTCTCGTCATCACAACAGACATCCAACTCCGCAGGAATGCAACTATCCGGCATTTTCCTTAACCTGTCATGACTGTACTTGTATGACCTTTTCCCATCCAGTGTTTTCAAGGTATATCGGTCTCCTTCCAGGACCTCCGATATTACAAACGGACCCCTGAATTTTGGATCCAGTTTTGTCTGGTTCCTTTCTTCATTTTGGCGTAGTACCAAATCACCGGGATTAAACCTAACTACTTTAGCTTTGGTTTTATCGAATCTCTCTTTGTCATACCTAGCACTAGTTTCCATCTCTTTTATTGCCTGTTGTCTTACACTGGAGATATCTATTTCTTTTTCCTCGATGTTATCAGGTAGTAATAAGTCATACGGTCTTGCTGCTCTACCAATCAATAACTCTAAAGGACTCGATTTGGTTACGCGGTTGATGGTGCAATTCAAAGCCAATTGCATCTCCCCGATCGCGTCTTGCCATGAACGCCCGGTCGTTTCTACCGTTGTGAACATATTTTTTTAACGTGCTCATAACACGTTCTACTTGGCCATTGGCCCTACTTGCACCGGTCGCGATCAAATGAACTTTGATTTGTTTGCTTGCACAGAATTCTTGAAATTCCCGGCCCGTGAAACATCTACCCTGATCTGCTATTACCCGACAGGGACTACCGAACAAAAACACGGCGGACTTAAGTGCCTTGATAACGCTAAGCGAATCCAATTTGCGTGTGTGATGTAAGTGCACGAATTTCGTAAAGGCATCGATCAAGACGACGACATACTCTTTCGAGTCATTCTTGCCACTCAGCTTGCCCGTTATGTCCATGTGCACCGTATGCCACGGTATGCCGGTCTTAGGTATAGGATGCAGTTCAGCCTGTATTTTACCTGAACTAGCCTTCGAAACTCTACAAGCATGGCAGTTCTCGACAAATTTGCGAACGTACTTCGCCATTCCCTCGAACCAATAATACTCATAGAGCTTCTCGAGCGTTTTATCCCATCCTAAGTGCATAATTGACTGATGCACATGGTTGATGACGGACCATCTAAAACCTCTCGGAACAATGGGTAAGCAAAGGGTTCTGCCCTTTCGTTGTATTTTACGGTAAAGTGTACCGGATCGCAGTTCGTAGGTATTCGCGACATCTTCCGCGAGCTCTTCGTTCTGTAATTTATTAACGATTTCGGAGATTTGCGGATCGCGACGCTGCTCCGCCAACAGCCAATCTTCGGAGATCTCGGCCAGATTAATCTCTTTCTCTGCGACCTTGTCTATCATACGGCGATTCAAGTCTACGGGGTTTCGCGAAAAGAAATCTACGTGGGCCATTCGTTTACCCTCTCGATACATGATGTCAAAATCGAATGTTTGCAAGTAAGCCCACCACCTATAAACCCGGTCGTTTAAGTTTACTTTGTTGCTGGAGGCTTTCAAAGAATTACAGTCGGTAACTACTAAGAATTTCCGTCCATGTAAGTAGTGTCGGAAATGCTTGACGGCGCTTACTACTGCTAGTGTCTCCAGTTCGTACGAATGATACCTAGATTCCGCGGGACTGGTCCTTTTACTATAATATTCGATGACTCTGTTTTCCTTTTCGACTTTGTGCATTAAAATAGCTCCATACCCCTCCGAACTAGCGTCGGTATGTAGCTCTATGGGACGATTGGGATCAAATATCATTAACACCGGCGCGTCGGTCAGAACGGAAATTATCTGTTGTCTTATCTTTTCGTGCCTGTCCGTCCAAGTTACGTGCTTGTTACTAGAAGTGAGTGCGTACAAGGGTTTCATCACTTGTGAAAATTTAGGAATAAATTTTCGGAAGTAAGAGGCCAAACCTATAAACTGCCTAAGCTGTGTGACGGTCGACGGTGCAGGTAAAGAATTCAAAGCTTGTATTTTTCCCGGGTTTGGACGAACTTCTCCGTTACGAATTACATATCCCAAATAAAGTACCGACGTTTTCAGAAAAGAACATTTAGCGAAATTGAAAGAAAATCCGGCGTTTACGAGAGTGTTTAGTACAGTGTGCAACCTTTCTAGAGCTTGATCTATTGAGTCGGCGATTATTAGAACGTCGTCCAAATAAACAACGACATACGAATAAGCGAGGTCGCCTAAGGCCTTGAAAATGGCTCTCTGGAAAACGGCTGGTGCATTTTTCAACCCAAACGGCATCGTCACGTATTCGTATTGACCGTCGGGGGTAACGAACGCAGTATATTCCGTCGAGTTAGGATGAATGGGAATCTGATGAAATCCGCTAGCCATGTCCAGGCTAATGAAGTATCTCGCACTCTGCAATCTCGCGATTTGGTCAGCAATAAGGGGTAAGGGATACCGATCCGCGACCGTATTTTTATTCAGCGCTCGAAAGTCTACACACAATCTGTCTGAGCCGTCCTTCTTCTTCACGAGTATCATAGGGCTCGCGAACGGCGAATTACTAGGTTTTACGATTTGTGCTTTCATTAATTCGTCTATTCTCTCGCGTACTATTCTTCGCTCTTCCTCGCTAAGCCTGTAAGGACTTCTCTGCACGGTGACGTTGGGATCAATTAGCCGTATTTCCAACTGACCCGTACTGACGCGAGTACGCGGGAAACCCGTAATGAATGATTCTTTAAATTTTTCGAGAACAGAGGTTAATCGATCTTTGTCGTTACCGATCACATCAGTGTCAACCTCGTTAATGTTGACCGCATCTTCCGCGACTTTACCACAAGCGTTAACGACCTTTGTTTTACAAATAACGAGGCTATTTTGCGTGATATTTACGTCGAATCCCTGGCTCAAAATCTCGCGACCAATCATGATGTCGTATTTTAGGTAATCGTCGGCAAGGACATGAAAAACTATCTCCAATGTAAGACCGTTAATACAAACAGTGGACAAAATCTGAAGTGTACTCTTAATACAAGTATTCCCGATCCCCCGCATCACTACCACATCGGTTATTCTTTTACCCGAAAATTTCGAGGCTAGGGACTCTTTGATTAACGAACACTCGGCCCCAGAATCAAAGTAAAATGGATACGACTCACCCAGATGGCTTAATCTACCAGCCGGAGCTTCCACTACACAGGAGTCGATCCGGCGTTCGTCAATGGAATCGTAGTTTCTTTTCCGCGATGATGGGCAATTAGGCGCGATATGTCCCTCCTCGTGGCATTTGAAGCAGGTCACCTTCGACGATGCGGCTGGTCGCTTTTCCTTCGGGTTTCGTATATCCTGCTCCTTCCCCGTTTGTATTTGCAGGCGACACTCCGTTCTCCTATGTCCGAGAGCACCACAGCGGTAGCACTTAATCCGAGGAACTGATAGCCTGCTTCGTTTAGCTTCAGGTTCCGTTAGTGAATTTCTTGGCGAAAATGTCGGCTGATCGTTGTAAGGGAGAATCCTCATTTCATCATGAAATTGGTCCTCCGTCCTGATATTATTCGCGAGCGTTAGTCGCCGAAAGCGTCGATCTTGTGAACTCAGCATATATAGGGCGAAGGCATTGATCACTTCGGGCATCGTTAGATCTTGCAACTTCATCTGCAGCATGGAGCGGAGGCGACTACCGTACGCTCCCGGGGATTCAGTCTCCGACGGTCGTTCTCTGGATATCCTTATTAACGCCGAAGCGGCTGTCTCTCTGCCACCAAAACGCGAAAGAAATTGTTCCTTAAACGTTGGCCAGGTAAGCTTTCCACCGCGCACCATTTGTGAAAGCCAATGCGCAGCAGGACCCCTTAGGGCGCGATTTAGAGCGGAAAGTAACGCACTATCTTGCATCGGGTGGTCTTTCAAAATCAAATCAGCATGAGAGCACCACGCGGATGGATCGGCGCCCGCACCTTCGGGGTCAAAACGTGGTAACGTTGCATCCTTAGATTCCGTACTCGGTCTTTGCTCCTCCGGTTTGTGCGCTAGCGTCTGAATTAACTCGCGCATAAGGACCATTTGCTCTTGTAGCACTTTAAACGGTTCTGATCCCACTTCTGATGTCGGGTCACGATTCGAATTTTGGGCGCGCGACGACTCTTCATGTGGACTAGCCATCGTTTCACAAAGCCGAGATTTTATTTACACGTATATACAGGTCTATCACTAAGCTTAACAAATAATAAGTACGACTAATAATAAGTCTAACAAACACTAAGCCTAATGAATAATACGATCTACGAATAATTAAATTAAATAATACTATTAGCAATGTTTGAGTTCAAACGAATCCACGGTCACCGGGATAACTCCTTACTAAGCGAAACTAACTTAGACGCAAATGCGATCGTCGTAAATGCTCGATGTATCACTCTCCAAGGCAGTCGCAAGAATGCCAGCCTCGTGGAGATTTTTCTCCCTGTACGATTGCATTTTGTTTTCTATATCCGTTTGGAAGCATCGAGAAGGTTCCAAACGCCGTTGCTAGGCACACTCGTTGGAAGCATCGAGAAAGTTCCAAACGCCGTTGCTAGGCAGTTTCTGCCTGGAGTTTTGATTACTAATACAATGTATGTCCCATTGCATCGGCACCTCCGAGGCAACATCACACGTGGCTCGGCCCGCTCTCGAGGCCGCATGCCGCCACAACCACATTTCTCGGAAAACACATACAACCACTCCAGACCTCCGTTAGATAAAACATCCATCCCGTGACCGTGGCTACGTTCAGCGACCGATTGTCACCTCGAACCCAATATCGCTTATTACAAATCTTAAGCAATTACAACTATAATAAAATCTAGGCTAAGGTACTAGAGGATGTTCCCAAAATTTCCAAGGAAAGGCTTCGGCTTTCCTTTCATCTCCGACATATATATATATATATTATTAACTTTCCCTCGAGGGCGGCTAGCATCTTTTTCTAACCACCGATATGGAGATTGACCAATTAGCAGCAACGCCAATTTCCCTTACTTTCTGAACGAAGGCTTTTCTCGACGAATCTGATGATCTCGTGTCCTTAGACACACCCCATTATAGTTTTCCTCCGTGGCATCATCGGGACGGGAAAGGCATTCTCTCTCGCGATCTTATCGATGAAAAGAGTAACCCCTTACGTGTGTGTGTGTGTGTGTGTGCGCGCGCGCGCGCGCGCGTGTGTGTGTGTGTGTGTGTCGCGTATAAGTAAGAGTAGTTATGCTACTGTAGTGTTTTTGGTAGGTGCTTATGACGCACTGTCAGTGCAAAAACTAAGAGTAGCTTCAAAATATTGCCAAACAAAATTTCAATCGCCTTACAGATTCCAAAGGATTGACCACTGATCGGAAGGATACATTAGCACAATTTTACTATACTACTTCCGAACGAACGCGACCCGAAGTTATACAATCTGTTTTGTCCAAGGAGCGTAATTTTTCAACTCCTTGTATGTGTATTATGAATAATTTCGAAATTCTATGATTTAGATAGGTCAGGCGTTTATCGTACGCATATGGAAGATGTAATCCTTCAAGATTTCCGAGGATAGTGCACTTTGGATGTTATCGCAACTCATATTCCAGCACAACCACGTGCCTCATTGTTTAGATAAATGTTTTAAAATAAAGATGTTTCTATTTCAAAGAACTGAAAAAGTGCGGGACAAGCTGGATGTTCTCTATCACTAACATGTAAATAAAATGTTTTAAACAAATGCAATTACATAATTTTAATAATACGATATACACATACAGGTATTTAAGATTCTAAAAGGTTTGAATTCATAATGAATCATCTAAATTTACGTGTAACGTTGATTTCTATTCTTTATTGATTAATGATATTCTGTGTAGAACTTTGTTGATTTAACGCAAATTTTTACGTAAATGCATACACATTACGTTAAAATTGTATGATTTTTGCAATTTTTGTCACAGTAATTGTCACAGTAATTTAAATTCATTTACGTTCAACCAAAGACAATTGCAGGAACTGTAGAAATATATTATATGATTTTCCTAGTTAATATTTGCATTTAGAATCGTTTGGAGAAAAATAACTGATGTTCTGGTTCTTTTATTTCAGCGCATCATTTATTATATATCGCTTCAATCGATAACAAGATATTATAGAGAGCATCGATTATTCTTGATTCGCCTACTTTTTGCAGAAATATAAATAGAATACCATACTCGAAAAGAAAAATTCGTACTCTTGAAAAGCCAACAAAATGACAAACATTTTTTTTTTTTTTTATTTATTTGTTGAAATTACAATCAATTCTCGCGTTGAGAATTTTCAGTAATTTTTCTGGCGTGGCGCAGTGACATGGCTGTTTATTTATAATAAGTTGATACTTATTATAGATAAGTATAATTTATAGGTATTATAAGTAAGTGAATATGCTTAATTTGGATAACTAAATGAATCTAGCGTTTAGGTCTAGCGGGTAGTGCCTCTTCAGTCTGCGAATTTGGTCCGTCGTATCAAGTAGGCCAGTGATTAGAGGGTTTCGGTGTTTGTTGACTCTTTTGCTATATCTGTCGCTATATTTTGCTATTTCCTCTTTGGCTGTGGGTATCTTGAGGTCGCGATGGATTGTTTCGTTGGTAACATACCAAGGTGCGTCAATTAGGGATCTTAGCGTTTTCGATTGAAAGCGTTGGAGTATTTCAATGTTGGAGTTACTTGCTGTTCCCCATAGTTGGATTCCGTAGGTCCAGACAGGTTTTATTACGGTCTTGTAGAGGGTAATTTTATTCTGTATGTTTAGTTTGGAGCGTCGGCCCGTGAGCCAATATAGTTTTTTTTAGTTTGTCCTTTAGTTGCTTCGTTTTATCTGAGATGTGTGTCTTCCACGTTAGTCTCCTGTCCAGGGTCATGCCCAGGTATCGGACTGTGTCCCTGCTAGGAACTGTTGCATTGTTGATGGTGACCTGGGGGCAGGTTTGTTTTCGGAGCGTGAAGGTTACATGTGAGGATTTCTTTTCGTTGACTTTGAAGCCCCATTTGTGAAACCACTTTTCCATGGAGTCGAGACTTCGCTGGAGAGTGGATAAGGCTATTACCAGGTCTGCGTGGTAATATCGGTGCGGCTAATAGCGGCTAATAGCGCTGTGTCGTCTGCAAATGTCGCTATTGTTATATCGTTTGATATAGGTAGGTCGGCAGTGTAGATGGAGTACAGTAGGGGTCCGAGGACACTACCTTGGGGTATGCCGGCTTCTATTGGGAATGTTGCGGAAGTGGCGTCTAGGCATTTAACCATGAATTGTCTATTGGATGGTAAGATTTTAGGATGGAGTAGTAGGGGTGGGGTAGGATCTTTTTAAGCTTGTATAGTAGCCCTTCATGCCATACTTTGTCGAATGCCTGTTGGATGTCTAGGAAAACCGCTGAGCAATATTTTTTCTTTTCGAGTGTTTGGCTGATCGTATGAATTATGCGGTGGATTTGCTCTACTGTTGAATGTTGTTTTCGGAAGCCGAATTGGTGATCTAGGAGTGTTTTCAAGTTCTCTAGGAGTGGAAGGAGTCAATTCGTGAGCATCTTCTCGAATAGTTTAGACAAGGTAGGTAAAAGACTGATTGGGCGATAGGAGCTGGTTTCGTATATCGGTTTACCGGGTTTAGGGATGAGGGTAATCAATGAGATTTTCCAGGCCTTAGGATAGTGTTCAAGGCGAAGGATAGCATTAAAAATCGATGTGATGAGTGCTATCCCTTTTATGGGAAGTTCCTTAATTGCTTTATTGCCTATTAGGACGTGCCCTGCTGCTTTCTTGGAATTTAGGCGACTGATTGTTTCTATAGTCTCTGCAGAAGTGAAGGGTTCGATAGGAGGGGAGATTGGGAAGGGGATGTGCAAGTATTCAGTAACGTCCACAGCAGCTTTGGAGGAGTGGCGTTTGAATACTTTGGACAAGTATTTGGCAAACAGGTCGGCTTTTTCTATAGGGCTACGCGCCCATCCACCTTGCGGACGGCGGATTGGGGGGATTATTTGTGAGGGGCGTGTGAGTTACCTGGAGGCCTTCCACAGCGAGTAGTTGGATCAGCTGTGGGGGATAAACTGGCGAGATATTTTTGGAAACAGTCGTTTTTGTAATTTTTTATGGTTTTGGATAGCTTTCTAGATGCGTTGTTTAGTTTGCGTTTGTCATCCGGTGTTCTATGGGTCTGCCATACTCTTCTTAGTCTACATTTTTCTGCTATTTTTTTTGTATGTATTGGGGATATTCTTGTTTGCCGATAGACGTCTTTGTCGGTGTGGAGAGGCGGATGGCGTTTATTATGCTCGTGTTTAAGTATTCCGTGGCTGCTTCGATTTCTGCCTTAATTTTTAGTGAAGTTAAGGCTGAAGTTGAGTGTGTAAAGACTTCTCTAAAGAGCTGCCAGTTGGTGTGTTGGTTGTGAATGGAGACATTAGGTGTATTCTCGATAATTGTTGAACTGACTGTTGCTATCACGGGGGAATGATCAGAGGAGAGATCAGCCGAGGAATTGATTTGGACGTGTCTTGGTCAGATATTTTTAGTTACGAAGAAGTCCAGGAGGTCGGGTATTTTGTTAGTGTCGGTGGGCCAGTATGTGGGTTCGTATGTGGTGAGGTAGTTGAGGTTGTTGGTTATTATGCTGTTTAAGAGGTTTTTGCCTCTTACTGTAACCAGTCTGCTGTCCCATTGGGTGTGCTTGGCGTTATAGTCTCCTCCAGCTATGAATCTATTGCCCAGGGTGTCCAGGAAGTTATTAAAGTCTTCTTTGGCGATGAAGTGTCTGGGAGGGCAGTATACTGCTGAGGTGGTGATTGAGCCATGACAGTCTTCTATTGCTACGTTTGTTGCTTGGAGGTAGTCTTTCTGGAATGATGGAAGTTCGTAGTGCTTAATACTTGCTTTGATTATTATTCCCGTGCCACCGTGGGCCTTTCCGCTGGGGTGTTGAGTATGGTAGAATTTGTAACCATTTATTTTCAGGTAGCTCTTGTCGGTGAAGTGTGTTTCCGATACGAGCATTACGTCGATTTGCTGGTGTTTTAAGAAGAGTTCTAGTTCAAGTTTGTGTTGCGCTAGACCGTTGGCGTTCCAGAGTGCTATGCGCCTTGGTTTTATTTTGAGTCGAGGCGTGCTAATTTTTCCACGATGAGTGTTAGTAGCGATAGCAAGTGATTTATTTGCTCCGATTGTTTCTCTATTAGCTTTTCAAGCCTTGAGGAGTTGTCTGTGTTTGGTGGGTTGGGGACACTGTTTTGGGGAAGGTTCCTTTGGCTGTTCGGGTTATTTTGGATGCCTTGTACTGCTTGGGCATAGGAGGTTGAGGTGGAGATGATTTTGGTAGGACTGGGTGTTTGGTTGGTTGAGGGGGTTGGGGTAGTCGTGAATTTCGGCGGGCTGGGTGTTTGGTTGGATACCTCTTTTGCTCTGAGCTTAGGGTACCTGTTCGTGTATAGTGTTTTATATGCTGGGCAGCCTTTGTAGTTGGCAGGGTGGTCCCCTTGGCAGTGGATGCATTTCGCTGGGGTTTAAGGTGATTTGGCGCACTGGTCAGTGGAGTGAGTGCCTGCGCATTTAACGCAGCGGAAAGTATGGTTGCAGTATTTCTGCGTATGACCGTACCTTTGGCACCTTTTGCATTGCACTATTTCTTTTTTCACGAGCGGTGGTTCGATCTTTACTATCGCGTTCATTAGGCGACTGATGTTGTAGATTTCCTTATTGTTCGGCTTTTGTTTAATGTCTAGGAAGAATAAGGATAACGGGTCTTTCGAGACTCTATGCCTTATATTACTTACGTTGATGACTTCGTGGCCGAGTTTTGAGAGTTCGTATTTGAGTTCGTCTATGTCTGCTGAGTGGTGTATGTTTCGTAGGACCACCCGGACAGGCCTTTCCTGTTTGAGTTGGTAGGTGTGGAAGTTGGCGTTCAGGGTCCTGAGTGTCTTGGTGAGTTTTCTGTAAGCTTCTGGGTTCGTCGGCAGTATTTTTACTTTATTGTTGCTTATCTTAAGGTTATATTCCTCCTTGCTGATATCTCTCTCTAGGGACTTGATCATTGTCTGTATGTCGATGACGTTGTCCACAAATATTGGTGGGGGAGGGGGGATTCTCTGTGAGTGTTGGTTTGGTGGCGGTTCTACGATTTTCATGGCGTCGTTTGAGGATTCCAATACGGCGAACCTGTTGTGTGTGTTTATTTGCGTTGCTGTTTCTATTTTCCTTTTCTTTGTAGTATTAGCGTCGTTAGTGCGGAGATTTCTGTTACACTTCTGCCACGGGGCGGATAGCACGGGGTAGCTGCGAGTCTGCTCCGGAGAGCCTGGTCGCGGTTGCTGGGCCATCATCGAGCTAGTTAATTCGGAATGAACAACTAGTCGTGAGGCTGTGAGGCTAGTATTCGGGTTGGGGTTAGATGCGTGGGATTTTCTTCTTCCTAAAGGGTAAGGGACACTTAGCTGTGTTCTCTTTCGACGGTTGGGCGACACGTGTTGTTTTCGGACTACGCTGGGCACTAGAGACACGTCTGCACGCTTCGGCACTCCACAGCGAACTGATGACTTAAACATGATGTTCTTTTCAGCTAAAACGAGAGAAAGCTAGCGACAGAGAGAGAGAGAGAGAGAGACAGAGAGAGAGAGACAGACAGACAGACAGAGAGAGAGAGAGACGTAAGTAAACAAATGTGGGAAATGCGTGTGTGAACTGTGATTTGTCCAACATGTTACGTATCCTTGTAACTATCTGTCTTTTTTGTTGTGGTTAAACTATTGAAGTAATTTATCCGAGATGTAGGCACTTCGACAGGGTTATAGAACGAATTCATTTCATTTGATACAGGTTTGTGAACAAAATCTAAGAAAGATTATTTCCGTGTTCGTCCGAATTGAAGGTTTGCAAATGATACTTTTAGAAACGACACTTGCATTGTCGCTTTCGCTGGCCATCGGTGAGGTCCTCAGAGGTCTTCGCTTTGACATGAAAAAAGTTGACGTTAACCAACGAGATATCTTCAAGTTCTATCCAAAACATATAAATTAACCTCGTGGTTCTGAATTCTTTCTTCAATGCCAAAAGTCTCAGCGTGGCGTATGATATACGTTTCTTGGTATTTTACAATTAGTGCGATTAAATGTATAATATATTCTCTATTCTGCGCGACGCATACTTCCCTATTTCTTCAACTATTCTTTTATCGACAGTCTCAACGCGACATACAGTATATCTTAACAACTTTCGCCAACTTGCAGTCCGTGTGCGACGTTCAATTAGCGATTTAATCTCATCCAGTCTGTTCTTGTAGATAATTCAACTACGATTTAGTGCGATACTTCTCCGATGCTGAGCAAGTATCTGTCGATCAGAGCAAGTATCTGCTAACAGTAACTCAACAAGCTTATCCAATTTAAAAAACTAATTAGCCTTCGTCAACTCCAAGTCCGACCCAATTTTGGAGTATCGACAATTGCTGTTTATATTCCAAGATTTTCAAATCGCTGTCTATAAATTATAAATAACTACGATGAAAAACCATTTGTGAATGAATATAAGAGATTCGAATTCTATGAAAAAAATGTTGAAGCTAACTTTTGTAATAATGCATTGACTGAATATATATATTATAAATATCGAATTATAAATTCACGAAATACAGAATCAATTATAAAGCACAGAGAAAGAAGCCTAACGAATTTAGCGTGTATTGCTGCAAAAGCAATATGAAAATTAGCAATTAGAAACACATTTGTTCCGTTCTTACATACAGCAGGATGTGTACGTGTAGAAATACCCAAATTGCCTTTGAAAGTATTTCTGGCAAGTGTACACTATGCGAGAGAGATTGGCTAGCGAAGATAGTGTTGCAGGTTCCTCTCAAGCAGATACGAACTAATCTTATTATCGGTGAGCTGCTCCTAGAATATGAATCAGTTTCATATTATGACCGTATTCTCATAGGAGCATCCATTCGAGAATGCTGAATAGATGCTGCAGTTTTATGACACGGTTACATTCCCGGCACGCACGCACACGCACAAACACACACGCGCATGCACGCACGCACGCACGCACACCTCTATCTTCTTATAAGTTCATCAGGCAAATATCCGGATATCAGTACATAATTATAATAGTTTTAATGATCTATTTATAAAAGTAATGGGAGGCGTTTCAAGATCAGGTTAATTTTTCAGGATGGGATATCGTATTATTTTATCCAAAATAAATTAACATTCAGTAAAACAATTTCAACGAGATCCATTACTATTATTTCCACGTTGTGAAAAGTTGTAGAAACTGTGGAAAATCGGTACATGTTCTTATACATGCTCGGCCACTTTAATTCAGTCCTTAACTACATTTGTGCACATATGTATTTTTAATACACGTTCAAAACCAATTTTTTGGTTGAATGGGCAGAAAGATCAACGATTAAGTTAGCTAATTAAAATCGAAGAATCGAAGTTGAAGGTTTTGGCCCTTGCGACTTTGCGAATCCAGCAACGACATGTTATATAACACATGACTAGAAGCGACAGTTTCAAACGTAAAACACAGAAATTGGGCATACACGAATCTCAAATTGATACAGTTCTGAGAATTCGGGCGGATAACAAACTCTTGGTAAACGTTTTCCGTCTATCTAAAAGTAAAGCTCTGAAAACTATTCTCAAATACGCAATTTGAGAATATTTTTGAGAGATCAAATGTCGTATCTTACAAAGCCTTCAAACGGACATCTATCTTAAAGGTGAAAGTCAGCCACAATCTCAAGGAAAATTTCAAGAAAAACTAGCTACAATCAAATGTCACTCGTTATCTATGAGCTGTTGTTAGAAATACAACATTAAACTTGATTTCCTTTATCTGTTTGTCTATTTTGTTATTTATAATTTGCAAAAATAAACATGAGGATCTAGTATTGCCCCCGTTATAAAGATCAACAAAAGAATTGGATGCATTCTATTGCAAAAAAACAAAAAATAGGTAACAATTGGGATTCTATTATATTGAGGTCCCGGAGCACTCCTATTAACACGTTGACTGCCACGACACCCGTATTCGGATGTCAGCAAAGTTTCTGGTCAGGCCGCGTAACCCATATTCGGTTGTCGCTTATTCGACTACTTGCGAAGGATCGTCATAGATATTTGAAAAGATATTCCATAATAATAAAACTGTTGAATTGTTATAAAATAAAAATACGAAAATGGTTTATTAAAAAAGTTATTTAGAATGTAAAACTTTAAAGCATTCTATACATAACTGAGGTTGGTCGGGACAATTTGGACAATAAGTTGTTGTTTTCTTCAAATTCTTTTGTGCCTTTGTTCGGTCCATTCGACGTCTTTTATTTGCATAACATAGTTTGCACGCGCGTCCAATGCTTCTTACGGAATCATTTTTCCGAATGGCGATATTATGCTGACTCCGTCGAAGACAAGGATTTTTTGTATTTTCAGACAACCTTCATAATTTTGCAACGAATAATTGTCTAAATATTCTAGTATTTATATTTTTCCTTGTTGCAATTGTCGTAAACCGTCAAAGCGTTTACAACAAAAATTCCCAGAAGGAATTGAATGCTAAGTTTTCTGTACCATTTGATTCCTTTCCTAATTGTGGTGGCATAAGAAACCATTTGGTCGGAATAATCTATACCACACTTTCCTTCGTTATATTCAACAACAGCTAGTGATTTTAATGTTGCGAACAAATGAAACGAAAGATCTTTCTTGAGACCACCGCTTGAGCGACTCGCATTACTAAAATGTAGTATCGTGGACGAAAGGCCTAAGAAATATCGGGCGAACTATGAACAATATCGCGAGAGCCGAGGCGCCGTCGGGCCCATCAATGTGTCATCGGTCTTTTCAAGTGCATAGTTTCGTGGAAAAGACCTACGTGACCCTGGCCACGAGCGTCTGCAGAACACGTGTGCGGTGGGCCTAGGAAAAAGACAACAGAATGCGGCAACGACCAGAGAGTTAGTCGAAAAGCAGAGTGCGAGTCGAAAAGCAGAGTGCGAGTCGAAAAGCAGAGAGTGCGAGTCGAGAAGCAGAGTGCGAGCTGAGCGGAGACAGAGGTTGCGAGTGGCGTTGCCGAGAGAGTGTGGATTGCGCTGTTTTCTGTGCGTTTGGCGTGAATAGTTCAGGTTGAACAACAATCGTCTTTTTCTGTCTAATTAACATCTCTATTGTCCACTCTTTGTAAACACATTATATCACGATATTACAAAAATATCGATGGGAGCACCTAGCAGAGAACGCTTGATACTACTGTACGCGTGGAGATTGGAGACTACTGACGGAGATTTCTTTGAAAACACGCGTGGCAGTCAACGTATTAAGCGTTAGGTAGGCCACCGCGGGGTTTTAGTCGGTAAGTTTTGCTTCCCAGAAGAGCGACGGAGTATCCATGAGAATTTCCCCAGGTATAAAAAAAAAGATTCTCATGTCTAAAGAACACAACATACAACACAATAAAAAACAGGTAAACAAATTAAAAACAAACAAAACTATATAAAACTGTCACACACGTCCTTACTACTCCAATTCGGAAGACGGTTGCAATGTTTGATAATTTGAGAAGCACAACTTAGATACAGCACGAGGCTTTTACCCAAAGGATCGGCGAAATACCTAAATGCGCCAAACCCTCGTTTTTTATATACCATATAAAAAAGATAGGAGTTAGATTTGGGTTAGACCATTATTTGGTCGCAGCGCCGTAAGGCTGATTATATGCCGCTACGGACGCACAATTATAGGCAGAATCCACTGGGACCGATAGCTTTTTGCAAATATCTCGGAAACTATAGTCGACCGTCATTCTATCTGTAGAAAAACGTTGTACAAAACATTGAACTAGACAACATATTTCAAAATCATCGAAATTGGAAAGGGGGTAGCTTTGGTACAACTTTCGCTCAAACCTTTATAATTCACAACATAATTACTTGTAAGCGTTGAGTTGAACACATCGATTTTACGATGCGAGAAGCGAGAAGCAAAAGTATACAGACTAATTTGAAGTAAATTACGAATGATTAGAAATTATTTGTTGATAAAAATTATCTATATTGAAGGTCGTGCGTTATAATCGTTCATTAGAACGAACGAATTTTCCAATTGTTGCTTAGAATCGGAATGCGCAGGTTTCAAAAGGAATAGGCAATTACTTCATAAGAAAAAAGAAATTGTTTATAGTTGGGGTGAATGGATTACATTTGAACCGTTGGATATCTTTAAGACGATATTATATCTTTAATAATATTATATAATATTATATATAATAATAATAATATATATCTTTAACGATTAAGACATCGGGTTGAATATGGTTTTCATCGATTGAAGTCAATACGTGATCTTGAGAAGAAACTTGGCCGTAATGTAGAATGCGAGTACTGGTCTGTTTACAATAAATAGGTAGGAAGGAAGGAAGAAAGAAAGAAAGAAAGAAGGAAAGAAAGAGAAAAGGATATAGGATATCTAATGATGGATGTGAAATTTTTACGATACTAGATGCTATTTTCCCTGCATCTGACTGCGGAATATAAGCACATTACAAATAGAGTGAGTTGGAAAACTAATGGAACTTTAATATCCTTTTCCAGGAGAACGGTTGACTCGCGATCCATGTATCTTGTAAGACTTTTGTTCCTTGTGACGAGTAGTATATGACGCAATAAAAAAGATTGATCTTACAAATCATACTCAAGGTCAAAATTACGATCCACTTTTTTAATTGACTTCCACCGATCCAAAAAGTAAACACCTTTCACCGAAACATGACAAATAATTTTTGACACTGTGTACGTACAGACTAAACGTCATAAAGACTATGGCTTCGAAGAATTGATCAGCCGATCAAAAGATTCCAAGTCTTACTAACAAAGCCTTAATACGTCCGAAAATAGGTTACTGCACCATATGCGGTAAGCTGCATCGTATATAATTCGGCATCATCAACTTCATATTTTAAACCCTGTTCATAACGTAGGAGCCAGAATAGCAACAGGGGCATATCGAACTAGCACAGTCTACTCGAAGTCAATCCCGAAGAAAACTAATCACCCTCTCTTACGCGATCACAATGTACACAACAAGGTGTACAAAATATTATAGAGAATCGCCAATTACATCAGAAAACTCTCGAGCAACCAAAGCATTTCTCATACGAGTTTAAGAATAACTAAACGAAAGTAATATTACACTACCATGGAAATGACCAATCCAATGCATACAATAAAGACATAAAAGAGAAACGATTTGTAACGAAAAAAATTAAAATACGAGTGAAACAACTTATGCCTAAATTAACACACGTTTTTACATAAAATCGGAAGAGATATACACGAAGTAAGTTCGACTGTAACTATCACAAGAAACAAAACAAGTACAAATGACCTCTATGTATAACACATTTACATTTTATCGAAAAAACAAAACCCCGAATTTTGTTATTACTGTAACGCTAACATCACCCTCGAATATCTAATTTGTTATTGTCTCAAATTTGAAAGCACGATATATAACTTAAAGATACCCAATGATATGCAACATATGCGCATAAACATAAGTAGTAAAGCACAATGTAAAGGATTCCAAGTTTCTTAACAAAAATTCATCTCTTGCGTCAACTATAAAGTTATACAAAACCGTACTCATCTACTCATTTTAGTACATATAAACAGTATTACAAACATAAGTGTATCTCCATATAAATAATATTATTGTCGCTTAATTATTTGCGAGGTACATGTGAATGTAGTTACTAATATATTAACAGGAGATGTGACGCTAAACAATAAATAAAAAAAGGATTTGATCACACTAAAATTACAAAAACGAAAAGAAAAAGAATCGTACGAAACTGTGACTTTACTTAATGTCGTTTATTATGGCTTAATTATTATTTATTTATAGAATAAATATTCTTAAGATTCATAATGTATACGTTTAGAACGCGTACATTGTATCACAGTTGATCGTTAAATTTCTTAATAAAGCAAATGTTTATGTGCAAAATTTTTGGATTTCTTTTATGAAAATTATGTAGTTAAAGATCGCATAATTTTAAACTTCGTGCACTCTTTTGCATAAAATTATTTTCTTTCAATGAAGATGATCTCGAAAGAGCCGTATCGAGGAGTAAAAGGTTTCCGACATATACGCAATATAAAAAATTCATACAATTGCAGGGAAACTCTGCTAATAGAATGTTGACATGATTATGTGAAAAAAGGGGCGCTATATCGAGGTCTATATCAAGGCTTATATGGAAAAGCATTGCAATTGAATGAGACACTAAGAGAAGATTATAGCTTTAAAGCATCGTTACTTATCAAAATTTAAGTCAGGTTACGGCATTGGTGGACTGAATATGTCAGGTAAAAGTACTATCGTCAAATCGATCTGCTATTGAAATCAGTAAAGCAGGATTTATAGAACTAATAACGAGATAAAATTATCTGTTCAGATAATGTATACAAGTAATATAGACGAAATCAGCTTATTACGCGAATAATTTTTCTAGAGACAGATAAGAAAACCCTTAAGAAAATGATCGAAACGTATATAATAATGCGCAATAAATTATTATTTTTCGTATGAAACGAAGTTACAATTTCATTTGTTCGGAAAACTCGATATTTTCCAAGTTTTCTATAGCTCCATTCCAATTAGTTCGAATAGTGCACGTGTTTTTATTATACTTATCGAGAAAAACGAATAATGTACTTATTTGTATCTATTATGATTTATCAATACTTCATAATTGAATATGTAATTTTTAATATTTATGTTCACACGTCAATCTTTGCAATGCCGTCGTTTCATTAAGTTTCCTTGCTGTTCTCGTTCCTTCGAGATAAAAGGTTCAATCGAATGGAACTGTTTTGAGAAAGAATTCGAAGGAATCACAACGTTTTTCTTATTTCGTATTAAGATGAAACCATTTATTTCAAAAGCTTCCTATTTCGCACAATCATCGGTTACAAACCACGATATAACTTATAGAACTATATAACTACATGAGTTTAGAAAACACATAGAAAGTATTCGACTTTGACCAAGTACTACTAATTACTATTGACAAATTACTTTTAATTAACTTTCGCTTCTGCATCATTCAATTGTATATTTTTCCAAAATATACAATTTTTAAGGTAATAAATGATAAGTGTGTCAGAGCCATAGTATTTCTTAGAATAATTTACTGCAAAATACCTTTATGCTGTAAAATTTTACGCTAATGAACGCAAATACTTTCTTCAACGATACGAGAAATAAAATTAGAGCTACATAATATCAAGAAAATTGAGAAGCCATGAAATTCGCGCAAAGGCAAACTTAAGGAATATTGAAAAATTGAAATCGTTTCTTACCTTCAGCAGAAGTAGCACAGTTTTTAACTTTTCTTGAATCGACCACTGTCGCTATTAGTGCCACTAAACGTATGTAACTCGAAGAAAAGCAGAGCGAAGAAGTTGAAAGAAAAGAAAGAACAAGAGGAACAAACCGAAACCACGCAAGTTCTCCACGTGACTGACGAAACTACGTACGTATACTTGGTCGACAGGCAAAGCCAAACAGAACGCCAGCCAACGCGCAAGTCTTACAGACTTGTAGGTCATAGAAGAACTTATTCTCGTCTATTTTTGCAACAGACTTCGAATCGAATCGAAGAGATAAAGAATAAACGAAGAAAATGTTTCTGTGAATTAGGGCTGAATATAGATACTTATTAATTATTATAAGATACTTATCTTGGAGGATATAATCAGAGATCTATTGACGTTAACCCAAGCAGTGATCAAACCAATTCAAACGCTTCTTGACACAGACCCTTCGCATTTGTTTCAAAAGGCAATGTTTAACAAATGGCATTTCAAGCGCGAACAAGACCACCGTTCCGTGTTTCCTACTCCAATCAAGTTTCTTCCCTAAAAGTTAATAAATTCGTAGGCTCGATATTTTGCAAGATTAATTGAAATCGATCGTACACGTGAAAGATTAACGAATTCGTCTACGGAAACGCTAACAACTGATCTCAAGAAAAATGTATAGTTCCGTCAAAAAAAAAAAAAAAAAAAAAAAGGAAAATAAAAATAATTCGGCTTTCGTATCTCGGAAAGTAATATAAAGAAAATCTATTAAGAAATGAAAGGCTGCTCGGAGAGCAGAGTTATACTAATATAAATAATTGATATTATAATAACGGAAAATTTTCTATCGTAATACTACACATATTTCCAGTTGTTAATATTTGACAGACGCCCCAAATTTAATGATTTCGTTTATCGTTAATAAAAAGAAACCCATAAAATGCGTATAAAATATTTGCAATGTGCAGCTGATCAGGAGCAGTGTGCTTTCGTTTGCGGGCAGGCGAAGATTACCACATTGCCGAAAAAAAACCATAAAGATGGAAAACTCCTTGAATGCTATGGCTCTCTGAAATCGTCAGATTCGTCATACATGTCCCGTTATAGTAGGTACAACTTGGATTCGGTGGAAACAGTAGCATATATCTGTACAGAATCGACTTTTCAACTGGCCCGACCACTTTACCTTGCCCGCGGAAACGGTTCCGTATACATGAATAGAAGCACATGTACTCGGATTGATTTAGTTTGCCAATCTCTTATGCTCTCCAATGGGACAAGTATCTATATACACCTTCGGCTCACCAAAACACTTTCTTTATCCATTCTTTATATCTTAGATTCGAATCGGACTCTGTTGCAAGAATAGACGAAAATAAGTTCTTGTATGACCAACAGTTAGTCATAAAAGGCTACGTACGTCCCTTAAATTTGAAATACATATTAGGCTTAGATATGACAACACCAAATTATATACTGATAGAAGAATGCAAAATAATGGAAATAAAAGAAAAAGTATTAAAAAGAGCAGCAAGGTACGAAGAGAAAGCCCTAGAATCAAAAAAGGAATTAGTAGAGGAGTGTATAAAGGAATGAGAGAGAGAGAATGGGGGAATGGTCAGGAAGGGAAAAGAGCAAGAATGAGAAAGAAGAGACTAGAAGAAATGAAAACAGGAGAGGACGAAGAAAGGATCACAGCAGACCAAATCATAGAAGAAAGATGAAAGAGATAAACAGAAGAGAGGGGGAAAAGGATAAGGGAATCCAAAGAAAAATTACCAAAGTACTTAGAAGGGAGGATGATGTGGAAGGACAGAAGAATACTGGCAAGATTCAGATGCGGAAACGATGCAGACTATGCAGAAGGAAAGAAGAAGACCTAAGACATGTAATAGAAGAATGTGAAATGACGGGAGGACCAAAGGACATAAGAAAAACGCTAAACGAGACTTGAGAAGGTTTAACAGAATTGAAAGCAATAATAGAGAAGAGAAGGGCAAACGACAAGAAGGAGGCACAGCAAGGAGGCTAAAGACCAAAGTTGCGATAATTTTTAGTCGTTAGTTGCTAATTTATAGTTCCTAATTTTTAGTTTTTAGAGGTAGAATAAGTAAGGTAGTGCAATAGAATAGAGTGGAAAAGAGGGGAGGTAGGCATATAAGAAGAGAAATAGACATAAGAGATGTAAAACCGAAAGTTCGTCCAAAGCCGAAAGGCACGGACTATGCAATAATAATACAAATTTGAAATATTATAGCAAACACGTTAACTGCAACAATGTCTTTGATATCAAATTTTCTACTAATTAAACTTAAATATATATTTAAATAATGATATGTATGACAAAAAAACAGTAAAAATACAGGATACAATTTCCATGAAGAGACGTTTATCATAAAAAACGTAGGTTTAACAAACAGCATTAACAATTTAACAGATATCTTGCAGGCTTAAAATACTTTTTTCCTTGGATAAAATCATTGGATGGTTTTTGTTTTATGCGTTTTGCATTTTTCGAATTGTTTTTTGAGTTTATTTAGAGATACGTCAACATACTGAGCAAGCTCAGAGTTATTTTACCCTGATATACAGAGTGTTTGCCTACAAGCGTAAAAGAATTTAAAGGCTGATTTCCGACGTTGAAATAAGACGAAAATCAAGAGTAAAAAGATTGTGTTTTCGTCTTTGTTTTTAGTTATTGACAATTAAAAATTAGCCAAAACATACGTGCGCGCGAGCAAACCTTACACGAACGAAAGTAAGTCAGCTTAAGCAGCGGGATGCACGGATGCATTCTCAAATCGAACGATACATGGGCAGCAGCTTACCTCGTACAAATTTTGGAGGAGAAAATTATGACATTTGAAGACGTTAACCATCCTACGCGACGTTTTATAAGAGAAATCGTAGATTGAACACTATGCTTGCCTACTCATTAAAGTCTATAACGGCATATCGAAAACCGCCTAATGGAATTTTCGAGTGCGAGAGATCCTGTGCCTCCATAAATAATTAATAAATAATAGCACATATAAACAATGTTTATACAAATTTCACGCGCACACCATAATCTTCCCGTGCGTGGGTGTCCACAGAGAAATCAAATACGCATAAAGTATCTTGAGGTGATATTAAATATGGTCGAACGCTGTTCTTGTTTGTTCTTGCATGAACCACACGCATTTTCCACACACATATTACTGATCACTGCATATCGCACTATTCAATACACATGAAATAAAAAACGAGGAAACCAAAAGAAACTCTACGAAGAGAATTGTTTAATTTTACACTCGAAGAATTAATCGAGGTATCGCTTTATGGAGTAATATGAAATAATACAAATTAATGTACAGCCAAATGAAAAATGATATTTATCGCGTTGAATAGTTCTTTTAAGTTTTGGAATATTGAGAATGTTAAAGACAGATATTAAATGTCTAACTCTTCAACTATAAACGAGTAAACATCAGTATGTATGACTTAAATTATAATTACTTGTTATTTTCGAGTAGACACATTTAAATAGCAAATGTAGTTTTGAAAATTCTTATATTACTGCCTATTTCTTATATTACTACCTTTGTCTTTCAAGTTGAAGGAATCGGATCAAATGGAATCGATTGAATGAAACGTTAATGTACTTGCCGTAGTTTAGGCTACGTTCCATTAGCCCGTGTTAATAGTTCAGGTTGTCAACTTCATTAACTTCGAGCGATCCACGAGCGTTCAATTTGGAGAGGTTTAAACAGTCCCGGCAAATACACGTTATTATGTTTCTTGGTAATTGCAACTTTTCGAGCCAAGTCCTAGTCCATTTCTGATATTATATCGTAGAGTTTGATCTGCAGGTTTCCACATTTATGTTTATAAGTGGTTACAAGATCTTGGTATGGCATTTGCCAATAAAGATGGTTGGATTTGTGGTTGGTGTACTTGTTTGCAATTTTGTCTGCTTCGTTGCCAACCAATCCTCTGCGTGACGATACCCAGATAAATTTAGATTTGTAAGATGTAACTAGTTTCGTTGTACTCTTTTATCTTTTCTACGATGATCAATGCAACTGGAATTCGTACAAATGAGAAAGAGTCTGTTGGGGTGGAGTTTGACGATATCCAAGGCTCTGTCGAACTAATTCGTATAACAGAAATATTGAAATTTTTACTAATTCAAGCGAACCAATAAATAGCAAAAAAGATAAAAAACAAGAATTTTATTTATTGTTATCAAGAGAAATTATCACCTTGATAAAAGAAAGTGGAATAGATTTACCGCAGTGTGTTATCTATGGAAACGTATTAGCCAATTCTCCATTGGGAATTAAGAAACTATAAGGACATTTGGAGACAAATCATAGCCAATATAAAGATAAACCTACGGATTTCTGTTAAGAAAATGCGATTAATTAAGAACAAATGGATCCAATGCGACAAAATTTATTTCTACGAACAAAAAGTTGTGAAATGTTCTTATTTGGCAGCTTTCCATATAGCTAAATGGAAGAAAGCGTATATCGTTGGAGAAATGTTATTAAAGTTTTGCATGAAAGACATTTGCAGCGAATTATTTGGCAAAGAATATGAAGCGAAAATAAATTGCGTATCCATGTCAAACTACGGTATAAGTCAACTAATAATCGATTTGTCTGACGATATTAAATTATTTAATTGGCGGAGAAAATATAAAAATCCCGGTATTATGCAATTCAATTAGACGAATCGATAGACGTATCGGACGATGAAATAATACTGGTATATATCAAATATATTGATCTTTTATGTAAAGATATACAGGGAGAATCGCTATGCTGTTTAAAATTAAATACTTAGAGTCTTCAGCAACGCCAGAAGAAACTTTTTATAAACTTTTTATAAATTCGTATTTCCAAAGAAGAAACATTGCTTCGAATGGTTGTATAGAGATTTATACCGATGTAGTATCACGTATAAACAAAGTGATTCATCCAGATTTAATAACAAGTCACTGTTTTCTTAATCGGATCTTCATCGGATACAAATTACTCTGCGTTAAACACGTGCTCGTGCTTGACCAGAATTCATAGTCACGCTCGGCAGCGTGAGCTTTTCTCTGTTGAGCTTTTGTTTAAATAAAGTTTGACATGGTTACAATACGTGCCGTGATTATTCTTTGTTTAGTTTAAACTCTTCTCTTGGCGTATCGTTGGTGCCGCATCGAACATATGAGTATCACGACCTGTTTATAGCATTGTATCTACATCTACTTGCATGATATTCGTTCTTTCCACAAGTGAAGTAAGATTTCACTAGCTCGACGTGCGGCGTGATGCTTTCGATTAGACGATATAGTTTTACATTTTAGGCACCACTGAGCCCTCGAAGCTGAGAGCACGGTCTCTGATGGTTTCCATACGATTTGTTTCTAATCTAGTGCTGTCTTCCTTCTGTCGAAGCGTTTTGCAAATATAATTTTACATTTGACGAAAAAGCCGTTACGTTTGTCATCTGGAATCCTGGTGCATCGAAATATCGATCTCCATATTGTTGCAAAAAATGATTTCTGAAACCTCTAGGTTCCATGTTATCGTCGCCAATTCTCAGGTGGCTGATAGATTTAGCAATGGCTATCATATTGACAGACATGCTCCGTTTGCTTCGTCTTGTAGCGTAACAATAATGAAACTGGTCTTTCGTGTTCTCCGGTATACTTCAATAGTATTTATTAGATTTTCTGGTAATTACTTCAAATGCGCATAACATAATACATAGCACCTACTGAGAATTTCAAGTATTCATATATTTCGAAAGATTTGGAGCTCCCTCCGTTAAAACAAAGCAAACAGTTTGAATCATTAAGTAAATAGTATTAATATTTACGTAAGATTTCCCATCCTTTACTACTACAAGTATAAGATTATACGTAAGAAATCTAATATTAAGAGCAAACATTCTTTTATGCATAATTGTATAATTTTATATATAATACTTGGAAATATTTGCTTATTCTTATGTCACAGAACTAGTTCCTTCTTTCTATCTAAAAAAATTCTGAAAATTCCAATTTCGTGACTCATCGTTGAACTACTAACGATGATAGAAATTGATCTGAAAAGTTGACTATGCGCGTATGGAATACGTACAATCTTTCCTATCCCATTCAAATCTCACGTATGTTTGAATATTTATCAACCGTATGTTAATTTTTACTAATACGTTAACTGTTATCAAGCAAAAAATGATAGAAACTTAATACGATATAGGTTTACTGAAAGGTTTCAAGCAGAATATTAACTTGCAACTAATATTCTCGCTGTAAGATTTAAATTGCTCCGAAAAAACGCGTACGGTTCTGCATGTGACCGTATTAATGGGTAGGCATTTTCATGTATTACACGCATCTAGGAAGCAATTTTTATGAATGGTTGACCTAGGTCAACACACCCTAAAAATCTGTTTCTATTACTTCAAGCTTAGATAAAATGTTAGAAATAATCTTGCTACGTATAAAATAGAAATATGTTATGAAATATGAAAATGGAAAAATGGCAAAAATATTATTACGAAGTAAACATTTTTTTTTTAATATACCCTGCAAAGGAGGATATAGTGGTACCGATAGTTTCTCGCAAATATCTCGAAAACTAAGCGAGATCACCGATTATATATGAACTCTCTAAGAGATCAAATGCGGATAAACAAGGGGACTTTCTCTGTTTTACGGACAGCACGATTTCTTTTGTTTCACGGACAGAGCGGTTTTCTTTGTTTTACGGAGAGCCATTTTGAGAGACACGCATTTCCCAAACGGACGGACAGAGATCAAGATCACAGAAGAAAGAGTAATTATTTAAAACATTGAAGGTTGACGGAGAAAGATCGGTAGCTCAGGACGTTGAAAATCGATTCTCGATTTTCATGTAGACATTGCACAGAACTTGCTATTTATTGTTTACTGTTATTAATTGGTTGTTGTTTATTTAATTATTACTGTTATTAATTGTTGTTTACTCCTGTATTTCATTTAAGTATTTTCACGATAAACTCGATTTTCAGAATCGATCCCTGAATTATATCTTAGAATTGAACCTTATATATATATATATATGTCGGAGATGAAAGGAAAACCGGAGCCTTCCCTTTGCAATTTTGGGAAAGTCTTCTAATGCTTTAGCCTAGATTTTATCATAGCTGTAATTAAGCAATTGTCATTTGTAATTGTTTGATATTTGTGAAAGCGAAAGTGGGTTCGAGGTGACAACTGGTCGCCGAACGTAGCCACGGTCACGGGATAAACGTTTTGCCTGACGAAGGTGTGGATCGGTTGTATTGTTCTCCCTAGAAATCACATAGAATTGTACTTTAGAGATGTCGATATAATGGGACACACGTTGTATTAGGAATCAATCTCCAGACAGAAACTGCCTAGTAACGGCGTTTGGATCTTTCTCGATGTTTCCAAAGAGTATACAACAAACTTTTGACAGAAATTGTCTAGCAACAACGATTGGAATCTTCTCGATGTCTCCAGCGAGCATATAACAAACAAATGCAGTCGTACAGCGAAAAAGATTTTCATCAGATATTCATTCGTGTGATCGCCTTGGAAAGTGATACGTCGAGCAATTTACCGAGTGTCTCAGCAATCGTATTTTTTTTGTGTTTAAAATTATTCTACGCATAGTAAAGAGTTATCCCGTTGACCGTGGATTCGTTTGTACCCCGGAAACATTGTTAACAGCGTTAATTAAATTCATTATTCGTAAAACCTATCAATCGTTAATCTCATTATTCGTTAAATTCATTATTCGTAAGACATATTATTCGTTCCTCTTATTGTTCGTTAAACTTATTATTCTTTAATCTAATTATTAATTAAATTCATCGTTAGTTAATCTTATCATTTATTAAACTCATTATTCTTAATATTTTGTAAAATCTTGTTTATTCGCGTAAATATATTCCCTGTTTTGTAAAACAATGGCTAATTCAAACGAAGAATCATTACGCGCCTTAAATCCTTATAATAACCCGACATATATATATATATATATATATATATATATATATATATATATATATATATATATATATACATAGAAACAAGTTGCTGTGGATAAGAAACAATTCGAAACTCGTTCACAGAGCACAGAATCACCTAATTGCAGGCGTAACTGTTAATGTCGAGGACAATGGTGTTACAGTGTACTTACATATCTTCGTAACAAGTACCGATTTAATTTTGCAACGATGTAGTGTTTTATTGTAAATTGTTCGAAATTGTATAGAATCGTTAATGCATGTATGTAATATTTTCAAAAAATGTGAAATTTCCATTAAATACCTAATATATCTTTCTTTTTATTTCTCTTGATATCGTTTAAAATTCTTGTAACATATTATTTTCATTGGTAATTAAACTGACTGAATAACACATATCGCATATCTTTAGTGCAAATTGTCCTCAGGGATTGTATATATTTTTAAGCAAATGTAATTATATATTGCAACACCTTTCAAAAACCGTTCAGTACAAGGTCATTGAATATATTACAAGTTATTTCGTAAGAGAGCAGAAGTTATGCAAACATGCGGCAAATACTGATGCGGCCTTACATTATTCCAATTCCTTTAACCTTCAAATATTTCTAAATGTCATCAACGGAGTATTGAAATACAATTATACATAATACAATTATATTGATTCAATAGGAATCTGAATTTCTAAAATAAACGTGCAACTTTCTCTACGATCGATTCTTGTCAATATTTGAAAAATTAGTGACAATATTGAAATATCCTTTAGAAAAAATATAATTGGTTCCTATGTAACAAGCGTAATTCGCGACTCTGTACACCGTTAAATTTGTTTAATTCTAGTTATAAAATTTTTCAGTACATTTAATATAAGTTGGTTTTTAAGACTTGGATAGCCGTTTTCTTTTCTTTTTACGATGATTGGATATTTAATTGGTTTTTTATTGTCGCAATAAACAGATTGTAAATAATGTAGGGAAATAGAAGGAAAATGTTCACACATAGTAGCAGTTTGTTATGTAAATTTAATAAAAAACGTTTTTAGATATTTCTGTCCGTTGAACAGATACATATGTATACATGTATTTACATACGAACTACTGTCGTAGTAGTGTCGAATTTACATACGTTCTTACACGCACGCAGGATATTAATCTTGGTGTTAGAAGAATTGTATTAAAAAAAAAAAACAATTTTGCTTAGATTATAGAACTTTGAAACTATAACTCTGACTACAAATATCATTATATTCGTTATAAACAATTAATATGATTTTTAAGCGTCATATATCAATTCCAATTAAAACAATTTATAAAGTAATGACCAAATTAACTACCTTTTTATACCGAATGAAGGTTTACATATAAAATTCACTAGTTCGTTAAGCTTATTCCTTCTTTACATTTCTATTAAATGAACAAATTCTATATTTACACAATAAAATTTGCGTATATAGTTTGAAAAATGAACGTTAATGACACGACAATGTGTGGGTTTTGTTCTACGGAAATGAGTTCTCTTTTGCTATTATTTGGTATCTTACAAAGATTCCGTTCTTCGTCTACCTTTTTCGGTAATATTTATTCTTAACAAGCCATATAGCAAAGTTGCAAATACTCCAGATGTCCTAAGAACGGTGATGGATGTACCATGGTATTTCAGAAATAAGAATACACGAAGAGACTTAAAAATGTCAACTGTGTCCGAACAAATAGTACTAAAAGATACAAAGAAAAGATAGAAAAGGACAACAATCAGCCAACAGCCGAAGGTTTTAATAAAATTAATAGAAGACGACTAAGCACGAAGCATTCCATGGATTTAATTGTATCGGTATAGTGAAGATAAGCATAGTGAAGCAACAATCTTTGAATGTCACCCTATTGGGATTAGCTGAATTAGCGTGGTACCAAATTTTCAACCGATAAAAAAGGATTTACCGAACGTCAAATAAGACAAATTTGTTCTTGTTAGTACGGTAGCTGACTTTTTTCGTTCTTTCTACCTAATTCGTAAGCCTCTTTCTTTCTATAGCAATAACGTATAAAACTAAAATGTGGCGCCAGAGGAAAAAGTAAACGGCCTTGACCGGCAATACATTTGACTCCATACAAAACTCTCCTATCCGAGTCTTATTATCATATCCTTTCTGGTCCTGTTTGAGAAGGAAAGAGGAAGAGAGAGATTTTCACTATTACTTACATATGTGTGTCTGTTTTGATTTTTTCCAAACGCTCTCCGTCTTACAGCGATGAAACATAGGAGAAGAAAAGTCTCAACAAATGCATAAACATTATTACAAACTTATGATGTTAATTAAAGAGATATGACTTGGCGTTCGAAATTTCTTTATGTATTCGCGTACAAAACGATTATCGACGTCAGATTCCATTCTCCTTGAAACCATTCAGCTTTTAACCGAAACATCATTTTTGGTATTGTTAGTAGCTTTAAAGATATTTACGTAATATCGATTAATTGGAATAATTATTAATGGCTACTATATTAAAATAGAGGCTTAATATTTCGTACAATTTATTACATAAATCGACGAGAATAATAAAGAATAGAGAAAGAATAGGAACGATAAATATAATCGATTTTGATAAGCTTTATTTATCCGTGAAGACGCGACGAGATCGTAGGCGAAGAAACATATCCACAAGCACAGTAGTGTGTAGATCGTGAAATCAATATATTTTATATCACAAATGCATTATAAAATATTTTATATCAAAAACATTTTGAATTTCTTATTTAATCAGTATCAACTCTTTAGATCTTATACTGAAAAAAAATCTGCTTTTTAAAGAAGAACGTTTATTATTTTTATAAAAATAATTTATTATACAAAAGTACTAAATAGTACTATATAATATCACTAATAAAAATGTTAAGAAATACATTTATTTAAGAAAGTATACAGCTAGCAGCAATAAATATGTAAATATAACGGGAGATGAGCAATAGAGCAATATCTTCAGTAAGAGTACACATCGACATGTCCGCATATATCGGTTTCTACTTTTGGCTGAAATTGTTAATTACAGCGTATGAAACGGCATCCTTTCATTCATCACACCAATTCTTGCAGAAAATGTTTCACTTTTACTTTTAAGCATATAGTCGTAAACAGAGTCAGCAAAGTTGTGTTTGTATTTGTAAATTTACATGATTGCATCCTTCGGGAAACTCTGCATCAGGAGGAATTGATCCATAATTATTTAAGATTAAATATATGAACGAAAAAATCATAACTCAGAGCTTTAGGGTATCTTCTCTCTTCTATCCTCTCTTCTATCCTAAGAAAAATTCGGATAATTTAATAACTTATGTACTGTATATAAGTATTATATGCAACGAAAAGGAAAGATCGGCAATATTTTGAGCTAATATTTAGTTCCGATTGCCATCGATGGCTGAACGAGACAAAATTTGGCGAATGTCATAGGATGAGATAATAAAATTGAAATATAAAATTTTAACTTCGGGAAATCATCATACAGGTCTCTGTATACAATAGTACATCTGCGTGCAATGTTCGCCAACTAACATAATAATATGAGTATGCACGATGTATGTATACGGTTGAGAGATAAATGTATGTACGTACAATAGAACTCCGTTTATATGAACCTGTCGGGGGACAAGCATGTTCATATAACGAAATCGTTCGTGTAATGGGAGTTCAGCTCTTTATATAGCTATTTATAGGAGTCGGCTATTTCTCCTCACCATCTATGATTGTTCGTTTACACAATAGGATCACGTTCATATAAAAGGAGTCCATGAAATATTTACTTTTAAATACATAATGATATTGCAAACCTGTATGAAATGTGAATCGGGGGAATGTGTACATAACGCGTGCTCCTATTGTTTACAACTTATTGTTAGACGTTCGACTATAGTTCATATAATAAGAAAATATATACGCGGAAAAGACAACCAGCTTCTTTTAAAGAAAAGTATCGGTATTGGTTTCGGTTTGATAGATCGCGGCCGACCGAAAATAGTGCAACGTCAACGTAACTAGCAACATAGCACATAGCGAAGATTAGCAGCGTTGTATAAGGATCGCATATCTTCGGAAAGCGTGAAACGATACTCACCGTGTTTTATGGTTAAGTAAACGTTAGGGTGCAGTTAGATACAAAGAGTTTTGATTTAAGTAAGGAACTACAAGTAATTTAGTTGCGAATCTATGCTAGTCATTGGAAAAGGGCTCATTTCACAATGAAGTCACTAGTTTACAAATAATTGAAATGACCTTAAATTAACATCGGATCTTAAAATATGACAAAATAGGAATAATCGTACCACAACCTAATAATTTACTCCCTGATATGTTTTTACTTGTCTCAAACATGAAATATATCCAACGGATCTACTTTAAAAAATGTTAATGGGCAGTATTGGATTTTTAGATTACGTTGCATTAAGCAAATTAGTATAAATCCATATATTAATCGTAGACGATCGCTTATAGAATATTAAAAATTAATAAAATAGGATATTAATCATAGATGCACAAAGAAACCAATAACAATATATTGTGTGCAAAACTTGCAATAACAAATCCAAGATTAACTTTCAAACGTCGGATTACTAAGGAGAAGAAGTAGAGTATTACACGTGAGAGAGATTAGCCGCAGTAACCAAGGAAGTATGGAAGTTCACCAGCAAGAGCAAATAAAAAAGAAAACAATAAAAAAAGCGGATTGTGAATTAATTAATTACATGGAACACCTATTACACACGAGAATCTTAATATAAAAGAAGCCAGGTCTTGCAAATCAAGAAAATCTGACAGAGTGTCAATAACAAGGTGTAGTTTGCATTTTTCATGCGAATTTTGCTAATCGCACCAACACGTTTCTACAAATTGTAACAGATGCTATAAACGCCTGAAATACCTATAAAACTTACATCTTCAGGAAGATAGTGTATGCTAGAGATGGAACTCGTAGAGTTCCAAAATTTTCTCTTATGCGTGTACCTCTAACCAGTAATTTTCCTTCAGTTCACAATTATCAGAGAGTGGCGAGCAGGACAAATTCTGATTAATCATCAGTTCTATCAACTTTGACGCCGAAAACACAGTCTCTTGATCTTGGGTTTGCTGTTGATACGTACATGGACTGTCCGATCGACCGATAGAATCCCATCCCTTTTGCATAGTATATACCACTCATTCTTTCGCATTGCAGAATTATTCTCACGGATCCCGGCTAACACTGTATGAAAGTTAGTCAATTAGGCTGAAACAAACCCTCTGTTTCACTAAGTTTCTTGCGCTAGTTAGTACCAAACGAAACAGGAACACCTATTCGAAATACTCTATCTGAGCCAACCATCATTTACGGTATCTTACTGTAGAAAGTGGCAACTGTTTGAATGTTTGTTTAAACCAAACAGGAAGAAATCCAATTCAAGGAACTAATTACTTTTCTGGACAAGGTGTGTGAAGACTTATTCCACAAATTTTTTACATGACATTAGGAAAATCGCTTGACAATTTATCGATTGTTTCGAGCCACAATGTATATGCATGTACATCACGATAGAAGCTAATCGGTCGACTAATGGTCAGCGGAGAATGTTTGGTACCGTATCAAAGCGTCACATGTCTAGCCTTGAAAAAAAACTTTCCAGTATCGTTTCAGATGTGCGATTGAATACATCCGAACGTAAATATAATGTAATTTAATATCTATCATTATATAAAATAAATTGTTTGCTCTACAAAGCAATATCCAATCAATTTGTTATTCAATGAAAGCTTATTTGGCACAATGCCGAGTAAAACGTTATTTCAATTTTATTTTATATCATACGTGCAATTTTGCAAGTGAAATGTTTTATTTATTGGAAAACATTTCTAAAATAGTATTCAAAAATAACATTTTATTTGACCAATACTAAATACAGTAGGGTTCTAATTTACTGGGAAATATTTCATTTCTTTAATTTATTTTATTAGTTTATTTTACTATTTCCGAAAACATTAATGCAATGTGTGCATATCGTTCGAATTTTTTATTTAACACTGAAATTTGTAGCACAATTACTCCGATTCGACTATTCTTCTGTGGCCAACTCATGTAATCCGATAAATAGTTTTATAAATGTTTATTTATATAAAAGCTAATGAAATAAATACAACAAAGTAACTTTTAGAAATAAGGTAATAGTATATACAATGAGAGCCAATCTAAAACAACTGATTACCATATGTTGCGTTTCAAGGAACTCATCGGATAGATGCTATTTTATTTTTTTACATCTTATACTTTCTGCCGTATCAAGGTGATCTTCGGTTTCTTATATAGCATGGTATATTTTTTATTACATTAGCCCATCGAACTGGACATTCTCTGCGAAAAAGTATTAACCTATTTATACCGAAAAACCATTAGTTTCACATATGACATAACTACAATCTGTCAAATTTAATGTGTGAATGACAGAAAAAGACGTAAAGCGCTATTCTTCGACTTAATCTTACATATTTTAAATTTAATAAATTAAGGTTAAAATATCTGTCAAAGTAATAATTATTCGGCATAAATATGTTAACACCTTTTTGTAGAGACTAATGGACCAACTGGAACGATTGATGTTACAAAATATATACGGTGCCATTCAGAAAACTTCAGGTCACCTTGATATCACAGAAAGTAAAATAGCATCCATCCGATGAGTCCCTTGCAATCAACGTAATTCATTTTAATTCATAAAATTCATTAAAGTCATTTAAAACGATGAGAACAATAAATAACGAGTTACTTTAGACAGTAATTCTTATTGACACGCACTCTGTATGTACACCCAACCGAATTATAATAATTACAACTAAAAATATTAACTTTGGTAGAAGCAACTTCTTAGTTTCAATACGTGAAAGTAAACATCCTCGTAATAAACTATGCTCGTTGAGTTGTTATGTTCACGATGCACAATGGCGAGCATATAAATAGGGATATTGGTCCGCCAATGCATACTACATTGTACCGAAGTTGCAGTTATTATATCTGTTTTTCTCCTTGCACATATTTAAGAAACCTTAAACTCACCGTGGCATAAAGTTTTGATAATTGACTCAGTTTAATTGTTAAATTATTGTAAAAAATACGAAACTTAAAATAAGGAAATATTTGGGCAGCATATAAATAAATGAGTGTTCTAGTGTGCATTACTTGATTTTACTATAGTTCTCGTATAATAATATGGAAAACAGCGCATAATTTCATTTAGAAAACTCGATAGATTTCTTTTCCTTTTTATGAAAACCTCGATTTACGTTGCCTTACGTTGCCCAACGTTTAGTGCAGATTAGTTTTTTTGACATATTACCCAGAAATTATTTACTAAACTGAATTCTTCGATTGCATTGACCACTTTAGATAACGTGTAATAAACGAATAACTACTATTAACCAGTTAACTGCGGAATTCAGCGTTAGAAATCTCTCGTGGGGTGAATAAATGAAAACACGCGATGACGAGTACACACGTAAAACGCAGGGTGAATGCTCCTGTTATAAATTTTACAACAAAATTAAAGCAAGATGATGATGGCTTGTTGCGTGAAAACTATTTGAATTTTTTACACTTTTTTAAGCCACGAGGTTATTTTTACTCAAACTAAAAAAAGGTATACAGTCATCTCTACTAGAGATGAAAGAGGTATTCAAGAATGGGAAGGCTGTTACGTAACATTTCCAAGCATGACATCTGATATTTTTACGATCACCAATCAAAATTAAACATAGATATGTATGTAGTAGTGTTTTCGGTATATACATAGCAATAAAAATCAAATAGCATTCCAATACATGTTTTATAATCATATCTTATTATAATTGTATTCTTTTCATCTTGTTCGCTCACTCATACACACAAATATATATATATATATATATATATATATATATATATATATATACATGTACATTATTGTATAATGTTAATAAAAATAATTAAATTAGAAACTTAAATTATAGAGAATATGTTTTACTTGACACTTTTGTCGTTATTACGTGAAAATATTTACCTGTACCTATTGTATTTTTCGAAATATGTATTTAATTAAAACGAGGCGCTCTATATAAATATAAATTTGTGTGCGCGAGTCAGTGAACGAAGCGACAAGATTCAAAAAGACGTAATATATGCATTTGGGAAGTAAATGTAGTTTCAAATTACATAATTATAAAATGCTTAAATTATATCCTATTCTACTTCGCTGATCAATCATTTTGTCTTATATCAATAATTATGGAGAATGTATGTTTACATTGCTCTAACATACATAACAATGCAAACCCATGCGATTTTAAAACGTACTATGCTATATATACGGTAGAGCTAATAATAGTCAAAAGTTACATTAATATATGTATGTATATGGTTATACAAGCAATCGATTTAGGCAACATGGAAATGTCAAACCAACGAATAAATTTTGCAGAGTTCTCTGCTTGTCTGATGGGTCATTTTTTTATATTCCTGTCTCTCTCTTTCTCTTCCGCTCTTTCTCTCTCACTCTCTCTCTCTCTCTCACTCACTCACTCACTCTCTCTCTCTCTCTCCCTCTCTCCCTCTCTCTTTCTCTCTCCCTCTCTCCCTCTCTCTTTCTCTCTCCCTTTCGTTCATCCTCATCAACTGTAGCTTCTTCTTCTTCGAATAATATAATATTCGGCGAAAGCGATGTCCAAAGTTTCGTATAAAAGGGCATTCGTGTCACACAGAAACCACATTCGAAATCTCAATCTCTTCCATTGGATTCGCATCTGGTGACAACCAGCTATCTTTCAAAATGAAATTTCTCGTGAGTCTTCTTTTTCACATTTTTCTGACTGTATTAACCTTATCGCCTTTATTTTTATTCTATCAATTATTTAAACTTCTTACATTTGTATAACTTTAGAAACACGCTATATTCTTCGTTGCATTTTCTATGAAAATGATTTCACAAACAAAATAATATATATTATAGAATATGTAATATGTATATATGCAATAGAATATATATTTTATATAAATAAATTTATATTAAACACCACCGAAAAATACAAAAGTATATACGATAGTAACTTTTGCGAAAATGATATCTTCTCTCTACGCATATTCTGGGAATTAAAACATTTCCGATATTAAACATCGAAGCTAACGATTCCGATATAATAATTAAATATTGAACCCATTTTGTAAAAAACTATACTATTATTTCAAACTTTACAATACATAAATCTTATAATATACATATATAACTATACTTTATATATTACCTGCTTTTTATTTGAAATATTCATATTTTACTTCCTCCCGTATACATATTCGATCCATTTTGTTTTGGAACGGTTTTTAACGAATTTTCCATCTTACAAAGTCAGTATATCGTTTGTTATGTAATTATTATAGTGAACTATATAACTTTTGGTGATATATTTATTTGCAAACAGAAACATTTACTGTACGTATTTGTGAGTTTTCATAATTTACTTAAACATATAAGTGCATTTTAAAGGATGACTTTAACATTTTCAAGTTCAAACAAAATCTATATACATTAGGTACAAAGACCTGTCTCATAGTATGTTTAAATTTGTATTATTGGGTCAATATTATTGCTGGAAATGCAACCTTATATTTTCATCTCCACATCTTGCAGTCAATTTAATATTAAATCATTGACGTCCATCCTCGTGTTGTATATAGTAACATTATTTCTATCGTCATTATAAAACACAGTAAACTCGTTTTCATCAGTTCGTAGAACCTTTGTCCATTGATCAAATGTTTACTTACTATGCTTCTGGCTTTTAGCAAACGTCAAGCGTCGTTGTTCAAGCCTTTACGGTGTTCTTGTTGCTTCATCATCCAGAGTTATTCATCTTATTAAAATCGTTTTACAATGTTCATTATCACAGAAGGATTTGCTATAAACGCTTAAACATTGTTAACTTTTCTTTGCCCCATTTTAAATATTAAATAATTTATACATAATTTCATTTAAAAATACAGTAAATAGTTAACGTAAATATATAGATGATTTTTTCTATCAAATTTGATGTAAATATCCATCTAAATATGTATTAATGTTTAAGTACATAATATAATATTGTATCTACAAATTGATGAGAATAATATTATGTTTATAATTGACATATTGATAAAAGATATGAAACTTTTGTTTTAGGTAGTGATCTCTGTTGCTATGTTGGCTATGGCTTCGGCTGATGTGGCTGAGCATCAACCAGTTATCGTTAAACAATCTCAAGATATTTCGCCTGACGGATCCTACTCTTATTCCTACGAAACAGATAATGGAATTTATCATTCTGAAAGTGGAACTCCAGTGGTGACAGATGCAAGGAGCGCACCCGTTGTTGTTACCCAAGGAGAGTATCAATATACATCCCCCGATGGTACACCAATTAAGGTGACATATGTTGCCGATCATAACGGATTCCAACCACAGGGCGAACACATTCCAGCTATTTCTCCATTGATTCAAAGGGCTCTTGAATACATCAGAACGCATCCACCACAAGCCGACCAGCCTAACCTATAAATTCACGTTCCGCTTCCTTTACCAACTTCCTCCACGTCGCCAAATGAGATTACATTTTGTACATAACAAGTGCACGATAATAAACATTTATTGAAAATTCTTATGATAAAGACATTCTCCTTATCGTTCTTTGCTTTAAATACATATACATATAACAAGAATTACGTGTATAACGTACATATAATTAGAACACGTATACAATTTTAAATTAAAGTAGAGAAACACTTGATAACACAAGTGCGAGTTGTTACATGTTACACACTTCTGCATAATTAGGCTCCAAATGAAATTAGCCGTCATTGTACTAGAACAACACTTGCTAATGTAGAATGAATAATTAAAAAAAGTATCTTGAATTTGAAATTGCTGTAGATAAAATACTTCCCCAATAATTACGTTTCACGTTCATACGTTACCTACGTATTCTATATTTATAAAAGTTCATTTTTATTTATTCATACGTCATCGTTCTAAAACGAAAAATAGATTTTAGAAAACTCAACAGATCTAGTATAATTTCCTTGCTTTTCTATATCACTCTTAATCGTTTCATTATAAAGTAGATATCACTATAGTAGTACAACGTCGAACGCTCGCTATATTCTAAAGCTTAAAATTCCGACAATTGTTGGCAAACTCTCGCCAATGACGATGCGCAAGAGCGAACGCAGCATTTCTGCTGCGCGGTGTCCTTGCCCTCGCTGCAGTGATGGCAGAGTCCCGTCACCTGCGTCATCCGAAAGGTAAGCGGGTCCCCATCAGTTCTCCCAGCTCAGAAGTATCGTCTCCATTACTCGGTAGCCCGTACCACTCACTTCGCCAACTAGCTGGGATCGCTACGGCTCCCTGGTTTCCCGGACGTCCAGGACCGCCCGCCTGGCAGGATCAACTCCCGATCCTGGACCCCTTAGGTGCTCGTAGACCTGAGTACCAGAGTTCGAAGCTCGAACGGAAGCAACGCCGCCAGATCAGTTGCCGCTGCATAGGACACCGTCTGGTATCCGCTCGTATCCCCGTCTTATGCACGCTTCTCAGCAAGAGGAGACTGCGACGGCTCGCCACCAGATCACCAGCAGTTCACACCGGGTCATCGTACGATGGGACCGGACGACACTCTCGTTCCAAGCTCAAAACGCGGCGCGAACGTTCGTTAACTGTTGTTCATCGCCTCCACTCGGTCCAGACCCAGGGCCACGTTACAGGAAGCCACCCTGGTCGCGTCGTAGAGTTCCCTCTCCGAGAGTTCCCTCTACAACTAGCAAGGGAACGTCCTCAACCCGAAAATTCAGAAAATTATGAAACTTCAGAGATATGTATAACGCGATTTCGTTTGTCGCCCAAATCCTTTTCAAGGGAGTAAAATTGACAGCTGCAAACTCAACTATTTGTAGTAGATAGAACTAACTAGTAGTAGATAGAAAAAGAGTTTCAGGGCAAAAGTTATTTCCTTTAACGGGGACTGTTGGTTGGCAAAGGATTTATTAAGCGTTTATATAATTAGAACAAAAATTTATGAACGAAAATATAAATAATCTGTTTTAATTCATTTTTTCACGGAAATCTTAACCGATGGTTTAAATAATTATGAAACGACATACTTCTTTTTAACACAAATACAGGCTTTATCGTATTGGTGAATTATGTTCCTCGTAAATCGAAGAACTTTTGAATCTTGTGTATTATATAAATATTTCTTTTTATAACTTTTCCTAATTATGTGAACAATTCATAAATATTTTATCAAATTACAGTCCTAATTAAGAGATGTAACTTTTGCCTCAAAACCTTTTTTGTCTGTCTGTCTGTCTCTCTCTCTCTCTCTCTCTCTCATATTTTGCGCTTTATAACAAAATCGAAAAATAGCTAAATTTTCAGAGACCAATTTTACTCTCTTAGAGGGAGTTTGAGCAACAAACGAAATCGCGTTATAGTATATTCGTATCTATATATGTTTTACACGTCCCCAAGATTTCATAATTTTCTAAATTTATGAGTTGGGGATGTTCTCTTGTAAGTTTCTATCGACGTGTGTACGAAAAATAGCATGTTCTTTTTGTTTTGCGAATACGAGCACATTTCAATTTGTCTCAAAATTGAAGTCCATTTCATCGTTTCCATCGGTAACCAGCATTTGAGATTAACCACGATACCGAGCATGTTCACTACAAACAGCGGTATATTTCGGATATTGCGGCGAAAAGTTGCACGTTTTATCCATCTTGCAAAGATTCGAATGAGAACAATATGGAGACGAAAATTTTTAAAAATTTCAACATGAAGTTCAACTATTATTAAAAAGAAAATAGGAGATTTAGCAGCACTGGCGTTTAAAGATCTTATCTCGAAAGTATTTATCCAATTTTATAGTAATATCGCTAATTAAATAAATTAGTTTATGTTTATTTATATTTGATTGAATCCATTTCTTTCGCTATAGATTTATGTACTTTAATTAAAAGAAACTTTTAGCTTCTTATTCCTGCAGTAGAATGTTAGCCAACCTATTTAATGTAATATTTTTACAGCCAAAAGCAAAACGTGTTACTTTTCGAAAACGTATTAGTCGTTCGGAGCTACAGGTGTTCGGCATCATCAAACTTTGAGAAAACATTGCCATCTCATCTATCGACGTTCGCAGCAAAATATTTGAAATGCGGTAAGGAAGGTGAGTTTCGTCAAGATCGCCGCGAAATTATTTAAAATTCCTCGGACGAATAAAGGCCCGGACAGCCGATACAACAATCGGAGAAGATGAAATACGCCGCAGAATGGAGACAGAAGAACGAAAACGATTCCTCACTGACACCGGAGTCTCGAGCAACGTCATCAAGGGCTCAGTCGGTAGTAACGTATTAGTACACAGTGCACTTTTCCTCTCTTAGTTCATGCCCCAATCGGCTGATCGCTATTGTTTCTGCTTACCAGTTTATGATCTTGTTGCGATTAGCAAGCAAAATTTATTCGAATGACGAATAATAAAGAAGGAATAAACAATAAATATACAATTAACGTTAAACACTTTGTATGATAATGATGAAAAAGTACACGTATTTGCTTGTTAATATTTGACGAAACCTAAAATCTAACAATTTAATGATTTTTTCATTTGTGATTTTTAACACTTTCAAAACATTCTAATTTACAAAAAAACAAATTTAACAAACGAACAATAAATAACAGGTAGTAAATTTTGATAGTAAATGGTAAATTCTTCATATATAATAATTACAACTGACTCGTTGAAAAGCACCAGATCTATTTATTGTTTCTAGTGGAATGAATCATGTGCGACAGATCTGATGACTCGCTGAAGGTCGTTTTTTCAACGGCATGACAATTTTCGCCTACTCGCAAACCAAAGAATCCGCTAACTGTATATTATAAAACTGTCGAGTGCCAAGGATTAATGTTATACCTAAATGTTGTACGGAAAATATATTAAAATGATTGCATCATTTCACTGATCCGTTATCGTTTGAAAAGCAACATTCGCTTTCCTTCTCTAAAAACATAGTGTACAATCAATTTTTCTTTCTTAGGCAACTTGCGATCAGCTGAATTATTGCGCGATTTTATTATACTCACAAGTGTCTATCTTGAACATAAGTAGATACCAACTTTTCCGTATAGCCATATAATTAAATAGATTCTTGTAGCGTGGAACAAAAAAGTTTTTGTCTATATCAGCGTGCAACCAAACAGGGCAGATCCCTAATTCGATAGGTTCTTGTATATGCTAACGTGGATTACCTTCCAGTATTATCCGTATTGTGCAGCACTAGTCATTTCCTCTCTAACGGTATACTGTATATCATATGCGGCAATTGCAAATGCATCTGATTGCAAATTCAATCGTTTTTATTTCCTTTATCACAGACTCTTCTTCCCATTAACATAGCGAGAACCAGAAAGGAGGAAGATTTTTATCGTGATTCTTTTTATATCTATCCTGTACCTTGGCCTTGTACCTGTGGCCAAATTCACGTATTCCAAAGATCTCGCGCGCGTCGGTTCCTAGTTAAGCGAATAATCCTCTTTGTTTGTTAATTTTTCTTTGAGTCTAATACATGTTAGTTTCACCAAAATATGACGTTTCCAAAAATCTTCTGCTTTCATATTCTCAGTTATCACTCGTCACTCCACATTCTTCATACCTTCACGAAGTAGCTCTTTAGCTCATTCTGCTAAATAGAAATTATACTTTCTATTACAAGCGTTATTCACATTAACTTACCGCTCATATACGCAACTTGCTCTTGGAATTGCACTTTTTTGTCACGCGTTATTTTTCTCTCTCATTTTACCATCTATGTTTTGTTATAACGCATTGCTCCTATCGTTGCTTGCCTGTATACCGCTTTAATAAAGATTATGTGTTGTGTACTATTGTAAACTTAAGGAAATAAAAAATAAAATAAAGAATAAAAAAATGAAATATAAAAAATAGAAAATAAAATAAAATAAAATAAAAATAAGAGCTGAAAGATATACTCTTTGGACTTTTAGAATAGAGACAACCTGCTTAAACTTTAAATACATAATTATACTGAGTGTTTAGCTACAGGTGTAAAAACATTTAAGGGGTGGTTTTTTAAACCAGGATAAGATGAAAACTAAGAATTAAAAAATTGCGTTTTCGACTTTGTGTCTCAGTTACTGGCAATTAAAGATTAGCCGAGATACGCCTGTGCACAAGCGAACCTCTTTACACGATCGAAAGTACGTCAACCTGAACAGCGGGGTGCACATCGATCCTCATATCGAACGATACGTAGGCAGCAGCTTACCTCGTACAGGTCGTAGAAAAGATTATGATTATTATGCCGTAAAACGTATACCATCTTGCGCGACGTTTCGTAAGAAAAATCGTAGATTAAACATTATACTTGCTGAAAATCGCCTAATGGAATTTTCGAGTGGAGAAGATTAATGTTTCCTCCGATTCTTTGCCTCTATAAATAATTAATAAATAATACCACATATAAATAATGTTCACGCACACACACACGCACACACACCACGATCGTTCTGTACGCGGCTGTCCACTGAAAAATCACATACGCGTTAAGTATTCTTGAGATGCTACCAAATGTGGTCGAACGCTGTCTTGCACGAACCACACACATTTCCACATTTCCCACACAAATTATTGATCACTGCATATTACGATATTCACATACATACACATGAAAATAAAAAACGAAGAAACCAAAAGAAATTACAAAAAAATTGTTTAAACTTATATTCGAAGGATTAATTAAGGTATCCTTTTATAGATTAAAGTGTAATAATACAAATTAACGTACAACCAAATGAAAAATTATATTTTGTCGCGTGGAATAGCTTTTTCAAGTTTTCGATTTCGTTGCCGAAATGACGCTATCCTTGTGAAACAGTCCTAACCATTCTTACACACATCTGGAGAGCAGCCTGTTCGTTTTCTCGACAGGTATAGCCAACCATGCTTTTAAAACGAACACCTCAGATATAAATTTTTATGTACCGCTTCAAGCTCCTAAATGTACTATGTTAGTACTTTATACGATGATTAGCCAGGCTAAGTTAGATAACACATCGAAAAGATTCATATATTCGTTAGCGTGCCAAGTAATCTCTGTGATAAGATGATTGGCCACTAATTAACTTTAGTCAGTGTACATATAAAGTACGAAGAAAGTATATAACGTGCATGATACGATGAAGAATGAGCGGTAAAAAAGTAGAAGAGTAAATTCCGTATTCGAACCAAAGAATCAGTTCCTTCGTTAAATTCATACACTTTCAGTTCAAATTAGCATTCTACACATTTACTGCTCTTTACCATTATTTTTCACGCTTTATTTTACTTGAAACCCGGTAAAACACTTTTGAATGTATCAAGATAATATTAAATTTTTATTTTCACTGTCTAAACGCGCACAGAATACTAAATTCGGGAAACTGCCAGTTTATACTGTTTCCTATCGTACACAAAACGGACGAGCGTTTCCCAAACATTCACGTTTCAAATTCACAAGTAATTTTGACAATTAAAACAGGTGTTGTGTAATTTGTCTGTCATTTGCGGCCTTGCAACGAAAAATGTTTCGAACGGTACTTCAATGGCGTCGAGTTTACTACGAATAACGATAAAAAGATTCCGAAATTACTTTGTTTTATATACGCCTTTTTCTCGTGATATCGTAGAGGACTTTACGACAAATTCAAGCAGCATATTGCGTAATATCTTCGTTAATCGAATACTAGGTTTACAGTTTTTGAAGTAACGTTTCACAACATTTCAGAATTACTTACATTTCAGAAAGGGAGAATTACCACAGCTTACTGTGGTACACAATTTACTTTCAGTCACTCTAATAACAACAATTCATTCAAGCTAGTGCAAGAGAACAGAATATCGTATCGCGGGAGGCGATATGCAATTTGAACAAGCATTAGAACAAAGCGTGCCGTAAACCTGGTATAGAGTTAATAAAAGTATTATGTAATATGCTTTTTGAATTTGTTGCAAAGTCCCCTGCAGTCTCATCCTATTTACCCAAAGTGACCTTGGTTTCTCTATGAGAACAAAGTACTTTCGGAATTTGTTTCACCGTCATTCATAGTACACTCAGCACTATTAAAGTACGATTCAAAACATGTTTCGTTACGTAAATGGCAGAAGAATACTGAGTCAGCTATATATTTTTCATTTACAGATATTTTTCATTTTACAACCATACTCAGTGTTCCCACCAAGTGTTTAAATGTCGCTGTTTCAAATAACGTTAATGGTTCTTGGGTGAGATTAGAGGAAACTACCGTATACTGAAACATTTATATCGAAGAGACGTGTGTTTGCCGTACGAATAACTAGAGAAGCGACGTTTTATAATAATAATAGATGTTCTAAGACGTTAATGCGGTAAAGGATGGTGAGCGTTGATTCGACGGCGAATTATGTACGGCGATGTGCTCTTCTTAGCTAATGCATAGCATAACTGAGAGGTCATATCACGCCTCAGCATGAGATTTGTGGTTTCTCGGCCCACCCATCTTCACCCGATGAACAATACAGATAATCGATAAGTCTGAGGTTGGTAACGGCTTTGCATTCCTCTGCTATGTTTCTTGCATGTATAATATTTCTCGGAACGAAAGAATTTAGGAGGCAGACATAGACCAATCCGAGTGCTTCGATAACTGTGGGTATACATATCTTTAGAAAACTTCAAAGCAATGTTCATTATGCTCGGATTACCACTAGTTTCAGCAAGAGATTGTATGACATTTTCAAAGTTTATTATTAAATAAATTTATTCTTCAAAATGGCATTTAACTGGCTGTAGTCGAACGTTTAGCGTTAGTTGCCGGTGAGGTATTAAATAGATAAAGAAACGTAGAAGTGGTAAAAGAAATGTAGGAAAATGCCTTTCTTGTATATTAGTACGATGTTGCAATACCGATCGACTATTTACATTTTCAGATGACTGTAGATGCTAACAGATGCATTCGAATGAGTGTTGGGTTCCATATATTTAGTATTTTCCCAGGTGATCTTCTTCTTGCATAAAAATCAAGTCAGCTTTTTCCTTCATAAACATTATATTATATGCAATATTTTACGTTTACACATACAACTAATGTTGATTCCTCTAACATACTGACATTACCTTGCTCGACGTAAACTTGTCTTCTAAAGCTGTGAATGTAACAAAAACTTACATCATCCTATCCACTTCTTATAGTCAAGATTTTAGATTATATATTTATATCAAATTCCGCTAATTTTCTTTAGATTACGCTACCTGCCTTCGCTCTTCGATAGTGATACATTTAATTTTCGTTATTAAAGGCTTTACTTCCAGAGTATTCTAATTTACGCTTAGGAATCTATGCGCTTCTTCGAGGTTACTATATTACGTATTCTTTAAATGGATAATATATTCTCAAGGCCTTCTGCTTCATCGCGATAACGACAGCTTGCCCTGTTTTCGGGCACACGTCCTGTTGTGCGATTCTTCAGTATGAAGCTTGTTGCTTGTTTATTAGGTTTGCTGCTTTTTCAGACATTATGGAAGAATGCTTCTGCTACCGGAAATATCCATGTTGGAACCTTTTTTGTAAATGGAGAAAGGACGCTTAAGCCAGATATCCACCGTGGCCTTAAGATCAACACGTGTTATCGTCACGGAAGCTCAAACTCGACTCTCGCTACTATATCTGTTTATGACAAATAATTTTATCTTAATTATCTTTAACAACGTTATTACGCGTTAAACAACGTTGAAATGATATTGGATACGAAGCAAACTTAAAAAAAATTTTTCGAACCGAATATAATCATAAATCAAATTTATGTAGTACATTTCCTAATTTATCTGCACAAGCGAAACAGATGCTTGGAAAAAAGTAACGTTAACGTTACCAGGACTTTGAGTAGCGCGAGAAGCTGACGAGAGTATTTTAGGGAATACGGTTAGGAAATCAGGCAGTGCTAAGATTATTGTTTGCGAGGAAGAATCTGATGCAAATCGGGCAGCCTTTGGAATGAAGTCACTTGCGGATGAACCTGGCGCGAAGTCGAGGGGTCGCAAGAGATTAAAACTGTATGAACGAAACCGACGCGGGGAGTCGCTAGGTTCGTCGCTAAGAAGAGAAAGACGGCGGTGAAATCGAGGAGCTACTAGAAGGTTGGAAAATAGCACGGACGAACTTGATGGAAATGTCGTGCGGCAGATTGTTCAAAAGTTGAAACCTTGTACCGTTCGGTGAAGTTCTATTTTTAAGGGAGACCGGGAGGTTTAAGAAATAACGATTCTTCCAAATTTGACAAAAATGAAATTAACGAAGATAATATGAAAAACACATTACTCTCAAAACTAAACTGCGAACTCTGAGTGTATACATAACGTTTTGTCCTCGTTAGTTTTCCTTTTATCGTTAATGAAACAAAGTAACTACACAAAAATCACAACGTGACTTTCTCTTCTACGTTTATCCTGCTTTTAATTAAATCATACTAATTAAGTAGTACTAATTAAAACAATATTCCAACTTTTACATCTTACCCTTAAATATCTGTTCGAGGGTACCTGATCATCCAAAACATTTGTTAATCGGGGGTAAAGTAACTGTCAAAACGGGATTCTTACAAAAGAGTTCAAGTTTCAGTGTACACAGATAGTTTAAAACAGAAAAGAAATTGTTCGAAAAAGTTTGGTAAATAATTTTAATTTATAGAAATTAACAGTTTCATTGGACCCCTGGAATTAAGGGAGGAAAATAGAGCAGAGTATCTGAAGAAGGAATATATGATACGATAACGAGAATCAGATACGGTAACGTAATGAGGACAGAGTTAACAGATTTTGTATACAAGCAGAGGAGAAGATCGGTAGATCGTATGGACAAGAGGAAAGAACGAAAGAAGAACACAGAGAAGTTGAAAGAGAAAAACAATTAACCAGAAGGACGATGATGCGCTGGCAAGAGAATCAAGACGGGAATAATAAGGAATAGGGAAAATGGTAGAAAGGAGAAGGGAATTGGCTGAATAAGATTCGCGAGTATTTTAAATCTCTTAAATATCGTAATTGTCATCAATCTATCGTATGGATGTACATGTATATTGATTTCATAGGCATAACCACGTAGCCAAATTCCTTTCCAAAGTCAAAAAGTAAGAAAATAAAGCTATCTGGCTCGTTTTATGAATGTGCACGAGTAAACACTGAACCATCTAATTATTTTCCATGTTAACTTTTTAGAAATTCCGTAACGGAAGAATTTTATTCAGCATGTTTTATGTAGCTTCTTATGAAAAATTTGTTTTCCAATTTTAACAAAATTAACGTCAGAAATTGTAAAGTTTCCGACAAAAGTATTCGAACGAAAAAGTTTCATTTAAAACTTAATTTAATTTAATCGACGTAAAATGTAACTTACGTAAAATGAATTTCACTTTCAGTAACACATTGTATATTAGATACTATGATTTAGAAATATTCGTGCTCTATGAACAGATACTTTGCAGCCCAATAAGATTATCTTGTTGAATGAAGAACCGTAAATTGCGTAAAACCCACTTGAAGGATTACGTAGAAACTTACTGTTACATCTATTGAAATATAAATGTTAGTGTAATAAAGTCACGATAAAACGTATAATTGCAGCTATTGCATCTCATTGCTTATAAGTCAGTGACAAAGTGTCTGTTCACCATAGAATTCGATACATCTTGAAAGCGGATTAACTGTTAAGCAACCGCTAAGATTTCAGAGTTCTGTAATTTAAAATATGTGTCAAATCATTCTCACTTGTATACTCCTTCGTTGTTTAACAATTGTGTTTTTCTGTACTCGTATAACGTTTAAGACGAGTCGTAACACTCTTATAAATACGAAAGTGAATAACACGTGACTTGAAAGATTTGCTTTTAAATTCGATGTTTTTCGTTATCTGCATGTATTTACGTAAAGTTCCGAAAATTTGATATACCAATATTATCGTTAATTTTTATATATCCAACCTTTTATTGACAAAAGAAGTATATTTATAAATCATACAGTATACGTAATAAAAGCAATCATACGTAACGATTTAATTGAACGCAATTTCATATTTAATCTTTACATTTAATATTTACATTTTATTAATGTATATATTAATATCTAATATTTTTCACATTTAATTCCTGTTAATCCTGTATCTACATATATTTGCGTATATATTATATTTCATCTTAAAAAGTAGCATAATTAATCTATATATTGTATTATGTTTCATTTGTTTACGTTTAAATTTCGTTAAAAATAATATCAAAACTATTTTTTTCGCTCAACCGATTCTATACGCTACTAATCAAGCTAATCAAACTAAAAGATAACATTGTAAAAATGACAAAAGTATTAAAAAATGCACGAATAGCCGAAAATAATTGAGAAGTTTTCGATAGAACGAAACTAGGACGAGAGCATCGCTTTACAATGAGAACAATTTGATCTTTAGAATCCTTTGTAAATGCTATGTGCAAAGCTATCTATTAGCATCCAATGAATTAACATGTCAGTTACTGCGCTTCTTCGTTATGTATGTATATAGATGGACGAATTGGAAATAAACAAGTGTCACTGTGGCAGACGGGACGGGGAAGGAAAGTCGTAAGTTGGATCAATTCTGGAAATCTCGATCTATCGAGATGCGAGGAACGATAAACGAGAATGCGTTGGTGTTCCACCTAGGGAGTGTCGCAAGGATCGCCGATGCTGTGCAGCGAATCGTTGCATCGTGCATCCTGCTCGTAACAGGCAACCAGTGAAAGGAATACGCCCTGTGATGATCCGTGGCAAATCCGGCGATCTGAATCCTGTACCGAGGTCGCTTCGGTCCGTGTCTTACGAGACATTGCAAACTGGCCGATTTAATAACGCCTATTTGACGGCCGTCTACCATCCTGTTAGAAGCTCTACTCCAACTCTTATGCTATGCATCATGAATAATCGTTATTAGATGAACACGCGAGAATTAAGATTACACGAGTTAGACAGTTTGCATACCGCTGTAATTGACGGTCTTACAAGCAAAAAGCTTTTTAAATGTTAATAAGGGAACAACTGTCGAATGCCAAGTAGAAAAGAATCCTATTAAACTGTAGGGATTATATCTCTTATATACATATGCATACGAGATGCGCGTAAAGTTTACGAAATATATTCGTTCGTGTATTTCCTTACATTGCATTGTGTGTAATTATACATGCAAGTATAACAGATTCGTGCATCGATACCGATACTATAAGATAAGATGTCAAGTTTTAAAGCCAATGATTGACCTATCCTTTAATGTTTAACAGAGTCATCTTTAATATATCGTTGTTACACACGTGTGTGTGTGTGTGTGTGTTCTTTCTTTTTTTTTTTTCTTTTTTTTTTGAAAACTCCAGTTCCTTTTAGAATTCTCTTTCAGAACGATATTTAAATGCTTGGTAAATATTATTGGAACAAGAGAGTAGAGTAGTAATTATTTGACTGAAACTTTTATTAAAAACTATATTAGAGACAACGACAATTAAATAGAACTAAGTAAAAGACTGTCTATAGGTTCTTAATTACGAACAATATCTGTTTATATTTTCAATTGATGTTATAACAAGGTAAAATATGTGTCCTAATATAGACCTAGTTATCTTTATCTTTTCACCACAATCATCGTAACTCCGAGTTTATTCTTTTTTAATGAATAGACTTATACATTACGCATTGCATATTTATACTATTACATTCTAACCAAGTATTTTATATTGAAGCAATTCCTCAGTTAAGATTAAGAAAAAGGTATTCAGTATCCAAATTGTACTTTGTATCGAATTGCACGATAACTGATCGTTAAGTACGAATATACGTTCATATATGCACAAAACGACGTTTATTTTTAAAAACTTTTAATATTTACGAAAAGCTTAGTCCTAAGCACAACCTAACCCCAATCGAATGATAGACAAATTAATGAGTATATGTTAAACGAATAAATATAGCAGATTCTTGTATTTCTTCAACATTCTGTGTGGATATACGCAGTTATAAATGTTTTTACGAAACATAGGAAATTTGTTATTTTTGATGTTTCGAAACTCCATTGCATATTACCAAAAATGTAACCCCGTGTTATTATCTTTCTTTATACTTTGTTTAGAACCTTATTTTGTTATAAATTAGCAAAGTTAAAGTATATAAACATATGTAAATGCGCAAATACCTTGCCAATCGGCAATATTCGTTAGGAACGCAATCGCTACCCTACTTATAGATTATACGAATAGATGAAACATATTCTTTCCCCTTCAACTTGTTTGAATCAGTGGCGGGGCGGGAAGGAAGTAGAAGCATAGGACTGTGGCGACTATAAAACCTCATCGTAATCCGTCTGATGTCGTACTTCTAAGCACTACAGGATAGGACGAACTCTTATCACGTGTCTTTTCGAAGATCAAAGTGGACCGTGATTGAATATTACTTTTCAAAAATCGTGTCGTGCCTGGTGGCTTCGTGACTAATTAAAGGATTTTCAACCTTTGCTATTGCGTAGTCATCATGAAGATTTTTGTGAGTGCAATGTATTACTCTAATCCCATTATCTTCAATTTGTTAGTCAATACTAAAATACATAATCCTCAAGATACTTCAAAAATATCTCTAGAACTGTAACAAGGGGAAATTTGGAAAATGTTACGCAAGTTTTGTTCGTTATTAAAGTTATTAAATACGTTACATCCTATTTTAAATACACATTAATGCGATTCCTGTGACGAGGTACAGTTCTTAAAGAACTTGTTCCTACTGAGTAACTTTTACAATGAAACCAAATAACCAACGTCTTTAATACACGCGTTCTGTCTTAACATTCTCTAAACAACTGACAATTACATACATTTAACGATTCTGAACCTATCGATTAACAAAAACTGTCATTCCCATACTAACGCCTACTAAAAAACAAATAATCTAGTAATATGTTTATCGGTCAAACATAAAATTCATCTACATCCGTTTTTAACAACATTTTCCTATCTCTTCGCATATTCCCTAGCAATTACAACCACAGCATCGATCAAGTTATGAAAAATTGTTAGAATCGTTACAGATCCCGAATGCTATACGCATCATTTTCTAAATATACTATAAACTATGTGCAATGTATGTTAAATATTATAAAATACTGTTTTAATATTATAAAATTATAAAATTACAAGGTATGTTTTAGTATATCTTGACTTATTTGAAACGCCTTTCTTCCAAATGTCTCGTAGTTTTGTTTCGGCGATCTCAATAATAATTTCAAACCAATACATGATGAATAAAACGTTGCACTACCAAAGATAACATTTAATCTAAGATTACATTTAATCAGAGATTGATCTTTTGTACGACAATAATTATATTTAATGTAACATACATACGTTCAAATATAAAATTAACTATTTAACTTCACGTACATTGCACAAACTCAAGGGCACAACATTATTTTACAAACTTAAAATCTTGATTATACAATTAAATTTAATCGCGTCATTGACTTAATTTCGTAAGTACGTTAAAATTGTGTAGATGTATATGAGGGGCAGACATTTATGCATATCGCATACATCGCATTCATTGAATTCGATTGAAACCGAGTTTTCTTCTATTTGAAAGACATATATTTTAAATAACTGTAATAAGTTAATAAATAGAGAAATAAATCGGCAGTTTATGTGCACGTATTTTCTATTAAATAATAAAATTTCCTTAATAATGCAATATAATTAGCGTTAGACGAACAGATCGATAAAGAAGATAAAATACGCAGCGCATCAGATGCATATAATTATTCATAACTTACATAGCTGTCTGCCCACGTGCGATTCATTCTATTAGTTCTTCTTTGTTATTAATATACGATCTATGCAGTTGGGCAAGTACGCTATTCTGTGTGAAAAGCAAAGTCAATTAAAAACGTAGATATATCTACAAATTAATTATTACGTTATTGCAAAATGAGAAATACTCTTCCCATCTTTTCCAAAGATATTTTCATATTAACATTTCACACGGCTCTGAAAAATATTATTACTATTTATAACTAGGAAAATTGTAATTAGTTTGCCACTTATCCCAAAAACATATATACAAGTGAATTATACGACAAATGAAATGTTAATTTATAAACCTGTCAATAAAAAATAATCAATTCCACGTTGCATTGAAAATAAGTTCATCATCGTTTTCATAACAGTTTATATCTTTGTCACAACTTTTTGTTAGAACACTTACGAGATTCCCTTCGTATCAAAAATGTTTTTTTTTCCTCATTAAATATCATTTCTACGTCGTGCTAATATGACAGACGATACTTTTTAAACGTACACATATGTATGTACATAATAGATTATCTATTTTTTTCGTGTACTTTCAAGGACGCACGAATCGTCTTGTGTCTCGCTAAAGTTTGTTAATCGAAGTATAATAAGAAAAATAAAATTGACATTCTTTTTCTTCTCTTCTGAAACATTTAAAACGTAACCTTTTCTTAAATTATAATTGTCTCCTCCGAATCTCATTTCTATACACATTTTTGTGCGCGTGATCAACCGTTTCATTCTCCTTAAGGAAAAATATAACCCTCAGGTATAATAAATTGTTTATTTCATAGACTAACATATCCAATACCTGATGTAAATAATATGGAAACAAGTGGTCCAATTTAAAACAGACAGCTTTAAAAGGCACTTAAGTTCATTTACGTTCTCTCTTAGGTCTTTTTGGGATTCACAACGATGGTCTGTGCACAATTCAACAGATACCCATACAACCCTGACTACTACGGTCGACGTTTCGCTATATTACGACAGTCACAAGATTCTTCTCCCGATGGATCGTATTCCTACAGGTGAGATCGTCCTTCCACATCGTCCTGAACGTCGACAGAACGATAAGCGTCGTCGAGGTACGTTTCCTCAAAAGCAATCTCGACACGCTCGAAGAGGCTCGCTTATAATCTCAATCCTAAAAACACTTTGTCATCTGTTCACGTCATTCTTTGTTTCAAGTCTATTACAGGCTCTGCATTCCTCTTACCTTATTTTATTACCAGGACCAACCAATGATTTATCATAATGTTATAAATATATCAACTACTTTATATTTCATAACTTTCATTAGAAACGTAAAGTCTATGTGGAAGAAACAGTACGTACACCGTTCGATAACAGAATTCGATAATGTAAGTTGATTGAAAAAATTAGCAAATGAAATATTGCGTTAACGCGTGTCTTAGTGGATATTAACGATATGTCATAAAATGTATACGTAATTTTGTACATATGAAAAATATATCAAAAATATGCAAAATTACGTACATATCATAATGACGTAAGAATAATATATATAGCGAGAGAGGGAGAGAGAGATGCAAAAAGTATAATTTTATACTTACTGAATTTTTACCCTTTGCAAGCATCTTTTTTCTTATGATTAATTAAACATACGCGATATTCATATTCCTTTGATTCTATAATAAGTACTTACATTAATATTTCGCTAGGCATATAAAAATCGGTAACTGCTATTATGAAGTTATAAAACTTGTACGTTTGAAGATATTGTAGAAACGTCTGCCTACGTATCCTATCTATTATATTCGTTCTATCTCCCACGCTAGAGTTTGATTTTCACGAAGTAATTATGTAAATGTGCGCATCTCGGGTATGTCCCTAACAGTTTTTGTTACATTCTGCATTACAACATTATGTTCAGGTTAGACAGATAGCAACAAATTTCACGATGTATTTTCTAACCAATTCGGGAATAGAATATGTTGTTATTGATTTAGTCTTATCGCTTTTTCATTGCAAATATGTGCATCCGTTAATGCAAAATATAGCATAAACGATAACTTCGATTCGAAAGACTGCAACAAATTTTACACAGTTAACCGGTATTTGGCGATTTGTGTAGTAATTTAACTTTCTATTGCACTTGGATTTTCCCAACCACAATTAAATACGTTAAGGTCATGAACAAATCTAAGGTCAAGTTAACATCTATTCTTGTAAAACACTCGAATAATTTTGATTCCTTAAGTGGGTTAGGAACTCCTATATATCTATCATAAATATCATACAATGATCTTGTAAATCTATATATAAATATATTTATTAAAATTAGTCTAACTTATCTTGTGATAAAATGTTCCTGACTTTAGATATCCTTAACGTAGCTGTTTAAAATTACTGAAATTAACGTTGAAATATTATCTTCTTTGTTCCTTGAATATAAAACTTTTGAATAGAAAAATATCGATCTTTGTATTTAATTGTTTCAATATTATTTTTAATATTATACATATATACATACTTACATATACAAGTTGTATATTCTATTATATTCTCACTATTAAAATATTCTAATTTAATATACTACTTAATTCTACTAATTCTTTATTAAAATACTAAATTAGTTCCTTTGATCATCATAATATTTAAAAATATCAATTTATAATCTAAATTCTATTAAATTCTATCTGTTCTCTCTTCACTTATAGGAACCTTAATTCATAGATTTTTACTTAAAAATATTAGAATTGCAAATATTTGCAAGTAGATGTTTATTAATATTTTGTTTTATTAATACGTTATTTATTTTTGTTGTGCTAGTAATTTAAAGAAAATAATTATTTCAATCGATAAATGTAACATACGAAGATGGTACGTGAATTCTGAAAAATATATATAATATAATTTTCCAATATCAATTAGGTTGTTCCATAGCTTGTTCCGTTAAATGCAACGCACGAACAAATACAAATTGAAAATGAAGAGTACGGAAGCGTAAACAGAGAAGTGAAAAAGAAGGAAAGGAAGGACTTACAGGATATTCAGCTGTGAAAAGATATATAATTAGCTTTGATGTTAATCATTCGTGTTAGTCGGCTGCGCAGTTAGCAATAATACATTACACAATAGAATAATTACGATCGACCTACCTACTTACCTACCTACCTACCTACTTGGTAGCCGCTGTCTACTTACTGTACGTACAATGTACAATCCGAAGATCGCGCCTAGAACTTGGCCTCTCCTATGTCATATAACGTTTAACGTCTTGCATTTTGCAGGTGGTACTTTTACGAAACGACAACCCTTCGAAAAATAACCAATATCGATCTCTTTATAACGAATCAGTTTTACATTTTACACTTTTCACATATTTTCACATGTATAATAACTTCCTATTAATTGTCAACTCATACCTAATCGGCATTTGGTCAAGTTAAAGTATACTTCACAAATCTTCAAACTCGATTTTCTCAGAAACAAAGCGTCGTATGAAAAAATTTTCTTTTTTACTTTCTACTTATCTTTAATATAAATTTATATTTATAACAATCGATCTTTTCCCTTCTCTTCTTTCGAAAGTACACTAATATAAACTACAATATAAGTTTACAATATAAACTACAATAACGAAATACGTTTGTTGTACCGAAATAAGATTATAAAGCAACATAAAATTTTATTTATAATATGCGCGATAAATTAATTCGCAAAACTAGAAAATGAATATTTGAAAATGAGTATTATAATAATATTATAATGTTGTGCGAAAAAATTGCATCATTTTTTCTATATAGCACGATAAAGCACGGTATGGAAAGGTTTCTAAATTATCTATGTACATTGTTATAGTTACGATACAGAAAATGGTATATCCGTAGCAGAACAAGGCGTTCCAAAGTTTATTGGACCAAATCAAATTGAATCTGTACGAGGACAATTTAGTTATACCGCACCAGATGGTACACCGATTTTGGTTACTTACACTGCTGACGAGAATGGTTTCCAACCTAACGGTGCTCATTTACCAACACCACCACCGATTCCAGTAGCGATACAACGTGCTTTGGCTCATAACGCGGCTCACCCTGAAGAAGAAGAACCCTACAGAAGATACTGATCAATATGAGACACGTACTAGCTACCGGAAGCTCATGTGTAATAAACTGGAACAATACAACATAGACGAAAGAAGAGTTTTACAACCGTAAGCGATAATCCTTGATAAATTTCTGACATGCGATATCCGAATGCGTGTGCATTCCCGTAAATTCAGTATATTCAATCTTTGCGATAGCATTCTCAATTATTATTCTATCGTGTTTTAAATATAAGAAAACTGATTGAGATTTGTCGTTATAATTTCAAATTCATAACAAGTGATTAAGTTTCGATACAATGATCTTAAAATACTTCTAATTAAAATTGTGCATTTCAAAATATCGATAGTTAAAATAAGATTCTTGCTAAAACATTATTAGGAGGTTGTTTACTGAATTTATGCAATTTCGTAAGATCTCGTGTCATAAACGACATTTCCAGTTGTACATCAAAGTATTAAATACACTTTCTATGTTGTATTGTCTAATATCGTTCGAATCTACTAATCATATTGACCTTGTTCTAAATGCCTGCCACGAACATCATGTACTAGAATGTCGCTTTATAAATCCTAATATGAAAAGACTACTGCTAATCTTAGTAGACTTGTATTTTCTACGTTCTTCAATCTCGTTTATTATACGTTATTTCTTTGCACGTAATACAAGTAACTTTTATAAGTGTACTATTTTTATGTATACCGACAAAGGTGCAAAGAAAATGACGAAATAAAAGAATTATGGAAAAGTAAGAAGGGGAGGAATACGTTTTATTTTACATTTTATTATAATGTATATTATGTATGTATAAATAAACATTGGTATCGCGATCATTCGTGTGTTGTATACTTTACTGTTTGATTTTACTAAAAAAACAACGAAAAGCTTAAAAGAAAAAATAAATAAATGTGAACTTTCAGTCTGCACGATGCTTTGCATCTTAATTTAAAAGTAATTTTGGAAAAATGACAGTATTCTTTCGGTTCCTCTGATTATCTCGCAAATGTTTTATACTTTCCATAACTTAAGCTATATCGAAATAAGTTATACGCACTTAAGACGTTAGTATCTTGGAGCGAACAAAGAGATATCTATGTAGCTTAGAGCACTAGAGCCTCTAGAGTATTTAGCGTACGCGAGTACCACGATGATGCATTTCAGCGTATAACCTAAAATTGTCGCTAATGATCTCATAGTTGATGCGACTATATATAACTAACACACACACACTACCTTACAAAAATGTACGGACACCCAAAAATAATAGTATTTTTAGCAGAATATAAATTAGTATCAAAGTTAGAAATAGGGTGACTCGAGATCCCTTTATTACAGATACCGTCGAGTATCACGACACGATAAACGAATAATCCAAAGAAGAAGGGATTATTTGGGATTATATTGGTGCCACGATTTTGGAACGGAATTTTGTGCCAAATGATACCTTATGACGAGGCATCAATTACAATAAAATTTCAACTTGAGCCGACAATTCGCTTCTAGGATACCAAAGATCAAAGAAATCGAAATTCATTAAAGCGGCAGACTTTACGAGCTTCGATATGCGGACTTTAGGCCAGTTCAATACTTTAAAAAGCTATTTCCGAGGGTTTTTGCAACTACTAACGACGAATTGAAAGATTTTCAAAATTCATAATGACCCTTTCCACGTGCTGAACGATACGATCTTGTGATCAAAAAATCCGTGCAATTTTGTAATTTTCCGCTCTAGAATATGCCGATTGAAAAGGCGATTATTTTATGTTGTTGATTCACTTGTTTGTGACCTACTTCGGTTTGCTTATTCAGATTGATCGATTATATATCTCAGATTTTGTTTTCTATTAAGTAAGTTGTAGCCTTGTGATGTCGTCGATTTTGTGAATGCTTGAAACGAAATGTGCTCACGCGTCATTACTCGTTCGAAACTTTTCGGTAAAGCTCGGTTATGATCTCTCAACTACCGCCAGATCAATATAAATGGATATGATAGAGCTGTTATTCGCCAGACATGGCACTGTACGACTTCTTTCTATTTTCGCAAAACTGAAAAAAATCTGTGAAAGGACAATCTCAAAGCATCAAAGACATAAAACGAAAAACGTTGTGCGAACAAAGAAGCATACGACGAAGTAAATTGCAAAAATGTTTCATGGACTGATAAAATCGTTGACAAAAATGTATTATCGTTAATGGGGACTACTTTGAAGGGGCCAATATAAATATTGAGGAATAAATACGTATTTATGATCCTAAAAGACACAAGAATTGCACGAACCTTTTGCTTATTCTTCAATATTAAAAAGAATACCTGCTATATAAGCTTTATTCCATCAATAGCATTCCCAATACATTGATTGTTGCGAAAAACTTAGGTCAAATTTAGAACAGCAGCATCATACTATGTAAGATATGGGATTTCATTTGAAAATTCTCTGTTAGTGGGAGGCAACGCACATTTTCATATTTATCGATAAAATTAAAGCCGGAGGAGAACCAGCCACGTTATAACGGTTGCATGGTTCACTGGACCACTGGATACGGCCAATATCATGCGATGCATATATTCAGTTCTAATGTATCTAATGTATCCATCAACATTTCGAAAAATCAAAATCAAGAAAGATTAATGTCAGTACAATAGATGATCTTACTTCCAATGTAGGGAAAAATGGGGGAATATCGATCGCTTAAGAAAAGTTAGCTGAAAACAAGCTTGAATCCTCAAATTTGCTAAAAATACTGTTCGAAATAGGTAAATTAGTTTATTCTTTGTATCATGATGAAATATGCAGTGAATAAGGTTAATCATTCAAAAGAAATATCGAAAAGAACGAAAAGTAAGCTTTAACCGGAATTACTCTACCGGAATTACTATGGGATAATACTAATCAGTTTTTCTTTCATACTTTATAAATGGAAGAAACAAAATTACTTATAGAATTGTTAATAAAACGACTATTTTGTTTATTGCATTCATAACATTCATTATATTTATTGCACATAAATAAAGAAAAGTGTAAGAGTGAACCGTTTATAAATGTAATATTACTTGAATCCGTGTTACAGGGTCAAAGAATGGTAAGCGACGAGCTCACCTCAAAATTGGCTCTTATTTTACCGTTTCACCGCTTACCGTTTGATATGGTCGCGGTCCTGTGTCGATTTCTACAATTAAAGCCTTTGTCGGCCAAATGTTCGTAAGACCGAATTTTCAAAATCATTCATTTCCATAGAAAATGACCGTCATTTTCGATTTTAGCGACCCAAAATATCCGCGAAAAGACACATTCAGGTAACAAATTTTGTAGTTCAAATATTATACTTTACCCGGCATTCTTTTTCGGCCACTGTGAATTTTGGAAATCTAAGTTTAAATTTGTTGTTGGCAGTTGGCAAAACTCTGTCCAATTGACACAAAGTCCGTATATCGAAGCTGATAAAGGCTGCCACATTTTAATGAATTTTGACTTCTCTGATCTCCCCTGTCTCAAAAATTAATTATCGATGTAACTTGAAATTTTGTTGTGATTGGTGTCTCGTTATAAGGTATCATTTGGCACAAAATTCTGCTGAGAAGTCGTGGCACCAAAAACCGACGATTTCTGCGGTTACTTTTTGTTTTCAAAAGTTAATACGCTATAAAGATATCGGTGCAGCTTTTCATTTGAAGAATTCGTATATATTACTTATATTCGGCTCGTATGGTTTTCAAGCTGCGGATAAGACAGAAAAGGATCCGCGTCCGCGTTCGCGCTCACCGCGTGGGTGTCGTAGAACCCCGGCCAACGACGGCCGATTAGACCGCCTGGAGCGAATGCTTGTGGACCCGGCGGCGAAACGTTAATCCCCCTATTCGGCCCCCTGAAGGACGATGTCGTGATCGAGCAGTGAACTTGCCAAGCGGTACGATCGGGACGACTTGTCGGTGATGCGGTTGGTCGCCACGCGACTGCAGGGCCGCAGAAACTACCATTTAGCCGTCTATTCAAGGAGGCAGCGTCGTATGAAGCACGGCCTGGCCAGAACTTAGGAGACTATTGTTTCCAGAAGCTATGCGAATTGTGGAAGTTGGACATCGACATACCTGATAAGTATCAGCTGGATATAACGATCGGTGGCATTCCGGACGACTCCGTTGCCCACACCGTACGCTCGGCGCAGCATGATGATGATCCGAAAGCGTTATACGCGTTTATTAACACCGTCGGCGACATGCCATCGCAAGGGCGGGAATCGACGGGGACGACCGAGAAAGGAAGGCTACGGATGCTGAGTGGATGATGGTGGGGTGTTGCGGTGCAACAAAGGAGGGTGATACTAGCAAACGGATAAATATTCTCGACCGCGTAAAACCGGTGGCAAATTTATATGAGATTAGCGCGTGTGTCAACGGGAAACGAATGGATAGTCTCGTTGACACGGATAGTGCGTACACCGTGATGCACTGGTCGGTAGCCAGGGAGCTTGGCATTGCGACAAAGTTTATCGCGGATGCACTGCTTCGAACGTTTGCGGGATAAACGGTGGTGGCGAACATGGTAGCTCGCGTGACGATCGCGATCCAAAACGCGAAGGCCGACGTGGACTCATTCGTAGTTGCCGACGAATACACGCGGTATCCCGTCATCGTCGGACGGAACTTCATATTACAAGATCTTCATATTAACGAAATTCCTACGCTCGGGCGCAAGCAAATCGCGACGACAAGGGATGTCGAGTCTGCGAAGTGGTCGCGAAAATCAAATTACAATTTGGTGAGATCGATGAAAGAGCGCGTCTGAAGTGCGTTGCGTTGATCGACGAATTTCGGTGTTGCAGCTCGTCGTCGACGCGCGACTTAGGAAAAACAGACGCAAACGGCGAAATTAAATGCGTGACGAGCTTATCGTCTCGCGGAGCTGAAAAGAAGGACCGTAGGTGAGATGATCAAGGAACCGAAAAAGAATGTGTGTCGAAATGCCATCACGATGAAGGACAGGTACTCGCCACCGCTGATCGACGATCAGATCGATAAGCTCAGGAGTCATAAATATTTCACGGGCCTGAATTTGTCACGATGTATCTCCGACAAAATGGAATTCAAGCTTGGTTTCGCTCGTATAGTAAATTATTTACAGCTGTGTTCTTTATTTATTTGAGAAGGTATTTGAATTAGAGAAAATCAGGTGATTTTTCAAGATGTATGTGCTTCTTTAAGAATTTTATACTACAAATTTTACACTTAAATAAAAAATACTGACTTTATATTTGTATATTAGAATACGTATAGTATCCTCGTTGTCATTATACGATACTAACGTCAAAAGGCAATACTCTATATAAGGTTCATATAATGTACCATAATATACATAGTATAGTAGCGCAAATGTATTTTGACCCAAGCTGGAAGGACATTATCGCATTATTTACATACAATACGCTGTGGGAATTAGACAAACAATTGCTTGATATACATTAGGGCATTAAATAATTATAGTCGTGTTTTGTATACGTGATATAAAAATACTACGTGATAAGTTAAATAATAGTAAAACGAGGCACGAGCTGTTTATCTTAACGTAACGATTTACATTAAGTATTGTGATATTACTCTTTTGTAGTGAGAAAATATCAATCTTAGTTAACCATTGGAAATCTAAATTTAAACTGACCTATTGTTATTTTATTTTGTGTTACAAAGAACGCGATTAGAAAATTGTTTCATATATTGAAATAAACGATTTCTCTACAGCCACACAACTTTTATGTTTTTTAAATTAACAAACATAATCATATTAATTGCGTTTTAAGGTTTAAGGAACAACGTACGCACTTAATTGGCGTTCTGTAGCTGGATCATAATTTTACTGCGTTTGATGAGACTAAAACCATAAATACATGGTTATTCAGGTTTTTATAAATTATTTTTCAACAAGACGGCAAATACATGACCTCAATTCCTCGTCATACGAATTTATCACTACCTTTGCTCCGGTGATATTTCTTTTAATAAACGAAAATAAAATATAATATAATTTTTCAAATTTATACGTTTGTCCTTAGCATCCCATAATCAATTTTTTAGTAGCTAGGTTAATTACTGCCCCAAAAATCTTTTCATTCCTTTTATTTCCATAATCGATAATAACACGGACCTTTTAATTTGTATTAAAAGCATCTAAGATGCCCATATTACGAGCTGCTTTCACTCTTTAATTGCAGACTATTGTCCATAACAAGGTACGTGTCGAATATATTGCTTGACTATGAATTTGCAAAGTTTTATGAAAATCCAAGTATCATATTTAAGCGACGTTCCTTGTTAGTTCTCGCACTACTAGTACATCAAAGCTGAGTGCCGATTATGTAATCCAAACCTACACTTATTTACTTGACATATATGTCTGTACTAGGACTGATTTATTGTAGTCTGTCACTTCTGTAATCATCATTTAATTCACCAATCCTATAATCATAATTGAATGTTCTCACGCTATAAAATCGTGCTTCGCAAGTTTTATCGACATTTAACGAAATATTTAGCCAATTAACTTTTTATACGACACTCTGATCACGCATTATGTAAATTAGTTCGTATAATTCACACATCAACGAAAACTTATTTCTACCGAATGATTTCCAAATTTCGCATCGAATTCGTTTATAAAATCTTAATCTCTTACGGCTTCCTAATTTTACACGAAATTCGTTAGAACATTACTCCAACAAAAGTTACCTACTTCAATTACTCAATGTTCATCCTCAATGTTCAACAATTTTAACAGTTCTAAGAGACAGATTCGTCACGTACTTCTCACGACGTGCTAACTTCTAGCTAAAGTTTTACAGAAAGATAATATTTGAAAGTATAACGTGTATTATTAATAATAATAAAAATAAGAGAAAGAAGAAAATAAATAAAACCAAAAATTAAATGAAATATCGAACAAAAACATCTAAAGTATTAAAGCGTAATATCGAATTGATCGTGATGTTATTAAACAACAAATACGAAACATATTACTTGAAACAAATTTTAATAAAGATCATTGTAACGCCAGCGTTATATACGAAAAAGTTGCATAAATAAAATACCACTATATTATCTATCATCTTTCCTAGACATAAATATGCCGATAAATTTACCTAGAAGTATTACAAGTCGTTTTACGACAATCTCGTATGGACAGCAAGAAATTATATTTTTTAAATTTATGGATTCTGTAGAGCTCTTGATGGAATACATAAATAATTTCTGCTCTGCTAAGAATGTGGTCAATTTTAATATTTTTAAATAAAGCGATTATTGCGAATTAGAATAGCGTTGTTTTTGTTCAAAAGATTTTTCACATTTTGCATGGTTAAAAAGACATTGCGAACAATATTTCTCAAAATGTTACCATTAACTTGGAACTTGATCTGGGAGGTAATAATCTAATTTTATAGTTATATAACTTATAGGGAGTTAGTTACATAAATGTTTACGAATTTTAAATTCAAATTCAGAACAATACTGTTCAGCTCGCTTTTATTCTTCAAATTTATTTAAATTTTAATTTTATTTAATCCAATTTTGCATAAAAATTATAGATTTTTAGTGCTAGAATTATAGTGCTATTCTGTGATAAATAGAAGAATACTTATCAAATATTACATTGAACCTACTTGGTTTAATAAAATTTATATTTATATTTATGATATACTTTGTACATTAAGGGATTCTAGTTTTTTTCATATCAGTGTATTGGTTAGAAAAAGAAAAACGTTGTACCGGTAACACTCGAGTTTGCTTACATAACAGTAAATCGCACATTTTTCAATATCTTAGAATGTTGGTATATTTAACCACGCCCTAATTCAAATTTTTCTTAAAATTAGAGGTTTTGTATTAATTAATACAGGACTGTAACGGGCAAATCACATCTCTTTCTTTTAATTATAAAGAGGAAGCGATGCTGGAAAAAAATATATGTGTAAAATAATCTTTTTGCGGAAGCACGTCGTTGGCTCGACGATGTAAGATTAGGACGGAGAAGTAGTTCCCTCCGTTTTATAAAGTACGGTCCGAAAAAGCTCTTAGAGAACCTAATGCAACATGATGCGTAAAAGGTGCTCGAAACGATCACTCTCAGTATGTATAAAGCTTGCTGTCATTGCGTGAAAGAATTTCGCAATCTTTCAAAAATCCCAGGCGAAATAAATTTGCGAATTTGTCGAATCACACAGATCGAGAATAAGCATTTCCAGCAACTGTGGATTATTGAAACACAAAAATGGCTATAACTTTGAAACAAGATAGTATGCATATTTATATAAATCTTTTTTTATTGTTCTTGTGTGCCCTGTTCACTCCTGAAATCGATACCATATGTTATGAAATACCCTGTATATTGAAAAATAAATTTTGATTTTCTGAGAAATGCTAAAACTCGACAATCTTCCTTTTTACCGTGGCCACTGCGTATCATCCACCCTTATAAAAAGCAACAAATACAGAAAGAATATGCTGCTTCGGAATATTAATACGAGCTACTGTAATTAGTTATAACTAAAGTCGACGTTAACTTTGTAGGAAAAAGTTATCAAATATTTCCTACATACCATCTAACAGATCTGAGAAATAAGAATAGCGATGAAATACGAAAACTGGAGAACTTTGATATAAAAAGTTTGAGTGGACAATATGTAACATATTTTTTCACGTATTTATATATATTTATTGCGATATATATTTAATATCCGTAGTTTGTATTTGACATTTAATTTTTCCAATATCTAACTATTGCAAATAAAAAGGGCCCTCGCTAATTGCTAATCGATAAACCGTAACTATCGATTAGATATTGATATACGAAGTAAATACCGATATTTACTTTGCAACCATATATATATGTATATGGGAAATTCTTCTTATCCTTTTCTACGATAGATATTGAAAGTTAAATAGAAAAATGTTAATAACACGTCCGCAGCGATTCCAGTTCTTCAAACCGTGCGTCTGACAAAACAATCCGTAATTTATATGATTAGTAATTTAAGAATAGCATAGGCATAATTTTAAAGAAAGTTACATCATCATTTGTATTCTGTGCCGAAACTACTATTTTACGTGAGAATGCTAAAAGGAATCATTAGTCAGTGACAAATTATATAGGTTTAGTAGGTGCGAGATTTTAGGGAGAATAACCGAAATGCCAGTTGAATTAATGTTAATAGTAATCGTAATACCACGGTAAAGGTGAGTCAGTGAAAGCAAATCATCGGTCTCTTGTCCATTGCACAACGATTGACCGACCGACCGAACGATCGCATAGATGTTGGTAAAAGGATTCGGTCCATACCATCTTGCCGATCAAATCGCATAATTTTTATATTAAACCTCATATTATTTTATATTAATCTTATATATATATATATATATATATATATATATATATATATATATATAATATCTATATAATATATATCCTTGAATAAAATATATCTTAAATTCTATAAATTGTTTCAATTATCAAAAAAGCACAATAATAATTCAAACATAGAGATATTCGTCTGTGCGCATATCCAATAACTATTCCAATTCAATTTTTTTTCAACAAATAAGCTAAAGAAAATTTTGTTTCATATTCCCAGTTTATTTTTATATATAGACTCAGTCACTCGATTATGTCGATTACCGATACCATTATTTAAATGAAAGTTAGTAGTAGTATAAGCAAAGTTAATGATATTAATTACAAAACAATTAGACAGAATTTGAGTTAAAAAATACTGAGAACCTATTGTATCTAATTTCAAAATCTAAACTGTAAACCTAAATAACCAAAATCAAGAAGATTTTTAATCATTTAAACGTAACAGATATATAGTTATATATTAGAAATACACATCCATTATTCTGTCCTTTGAACACTTCAATATGTTTGTTGTATACAAGAATATTTTATTTCATATAGGTGTACTGTAACGTTGTTTTACTAATCTAAAATTATAAAATGCGTATTTCCCAGTACACGGATACTAGGGCAAAGTCCTTCTAAAAGATCCATTTAACAAGAGACCGTACCACATGCATGAAACTAGTTGCAAGTAGTGACAAATAATTATTTATATGCTTGTTAAATCAATACGAATATTTGATATCAATTTTCATTCTTAAAGGGATTAACGAATAAAAATATCGTTATATCATATGCCAATTGTATCAAATTAATAGACAGGCTACTTTCAGAAAAATTGCATAGTCATATTGTTACTAATAATAGTTATATATACGGGGCAGAACTAAATGTCTGGTACAACCGGGTAGGGTGTGACTGTATGTGAAAAAGTCAGTCGAATATATGTAATAAAATGTATTTCGCTAAGCTTCGTTTCCGAGAAAACGGTAATGAAAAAGTTTTATATTTTCAACTTATTTTTTCAGATACAATCAACCCGTTCCCCTATCAGTTGTACCACTTTGAGTTCACCCTATGTATATTGCTACAATATAAAACTCTAGTATACAGTAAGGAACAAAACTGAACACACATCTTTTACAACAACATAACGTTTTTCAGATTGATAACCGTACATGCTTTAAAAAAAAGACATCGTCATTTTGTGTATATATATGTGTACATGCATAATATATACAACGTACATGTATGTTTATGTAATAGTAAAATGCCTTTTTCTAGAGTATGCATGGTTATTTATATACAGGGTGGTTGGTAACTGGTGGTACAAGCGGAAAGGGGATGATTCCACGCGAAAAAGAAAGTCGAAAATATAGGATAAAAATTTTTCGTTGGAGGCTTTGTTTTCGAGAAAATCGACTTTGAATTTTCGCTCGGTACGCGTGCGGTACGTTATAACGGATCTCACTGTAGATCGTTGTCTCGATGGAAAAATTAAAAAAAAAAATTTTTATTCTATATTTTCGACTTCTTTTTTCGCGTAGGATCACCCCCTTTCCGCTTGTACCACCAGTTATCAACCACCCTGTATACAACTATATAATGTATATAATGTATGGTCTAAACTACTAATATACTCCAGGAATCTACATAATGCAAATCGCGTCCTATTCTAATGCGTGTTGTCTATCTTTCGCACAAATAAATGATTATTCTATAAGCGACAGTTAAGCGATATCGTTTAAGCGATGCGCCTTTATTGCATTTAAGTACATTTTGCGCGTTATTCGAGTGCATTTTCTATTCAGTATCGCGTTACATTACAGTTGATCTTTAAAAAATGTTGTAGTCACAAATACTGCTTGAAATTAGTACTGGCAATCCTCTAAAATTGATTGTAAATCCCCTAAAATTTCGCGAACTGTAAATTTATTTTATACACCTACAAATAGGTCGATATGAATACACGAAATACGTAAAATAACCATGTTCTTGATTTTAATCGATACGAAAAGTAGAATATTTAGAGATAAATTAAATGTGAAACGCAAATGCTTAGCTAGTAATATAAGCAAGAATGATGATATAAGTTGATAGTTGACTAGGCGTGAATATGACAGGATGGATTCCTTTCGTCTTTCGTCACCTGTAACAAAAAAGAACAGAAGGGTAGAGCATCAACGAAGGAGTTGTCTGAATGCCAGTTAGATTTCATAATTTGTATACAGGAGGCAATCGCAGAAACTAAAGCACCTTCATATTTATTGTTACATCATTGGTACGCGCATTGTTCATAACCCACCAGCTTGAGTTCGAGGTTCGATTCATCGCTCCTGAGAATCTCTCACTAAAGATCTTCCTGATCACACCTTGGCAATTCTATTCTGTTAGAAGGCTAGAAAAAGAAAAAAAAGAAAAAAGAATGAAAAAGAAACACATCGAATTCTATTGAATTTCCCAATGTAAGAACAAAACTGTACATACTGAACAACAATACGAATGAATATATATGAAACGTAATATATTAATTAAAAGTAAACGAATAACAATTAACCTTTTACTTTTTCTAACTTTTGATTGTGTTTCTTCTAAATATAATGTATATTTTATTATAGATATCCGCCGTATAACACGGTACTCTTACATACAACACGAATTTGCTCTAACACGTTCTGAGAATTGGGGAAATCCCCGTACAAGAAGGCAATGAGAATTTTTTAATGCAGGCACTTAGGTTGCGTCATTCGGTATATTTCATTCGAGCAAAGCTACGCATTGTCTCCGATCTGCATACAGAATTATAGAATATTGAATTCTTTAATTCGGTATTAATTTGTAGAGTATTAATCCTGTGCATCTGAAAACTGTTTCGCTATAGAGAAGTTCGCAACTCGAAGCTTTACGGATAAAAAGTCGACCACATTTTTTTATAACTGACATAAATAATACCGTGTGGAATGTAGTACTTTCAATTAGTTATCGATCTTTTTAATAAAAATATATCTCTTAGTTATGAAAATCAATAATTTATTTATTTTTATTAATTGTTGGAACCTAACCCTTCCTCTCTTGCACTAGTACTATGTTTCGTACAACACGAATTCGCATAACACGGCATTTTTTGGGATTGCAATTTGGTATTCAAATATATTAAATATTACATAATTTATTAATATAATTAACATTATAATATATATACGGAACTGTAATTACTATGATGTAGTTTAAGCTTTTACTTACTTTACATCGCATCTTCCAGATTTCAACTAATCGATTGTTTCGCTTGATTAACAGGAAAATTAATTGCATTAGATAATCTCCTCGAAACTTTTATCTAAGCACTTTCTACCTTTTACCTTTTACTTATACTTTTCTTATATATCTCTCCTTTAGATATTTGGAACGAACAGAGTCAAGTCAGGAGTCGTTTTCATTGGGGCTACTAGTTTCAACTGCAATACGTATGTACTTTTAGAAAGATTCCGTGAAAAATTAAAAAATTATAATTTACGCTTTTGAGTGATTAACAAAATTGTGAATAACTTAATCGTTCTTTGATTTTTCACGGACGGATCACAGATGAATTCTGTCAGAATCGTACGTCACTTGCTTATTTGGAAACAAATGGCTATCATTCATTTTTAAAAATGTAAAAAAGTTATTATATTCTTTGACATTTAATCGCGAATATCTAACACTTTTACGTACAATTCACTTGCCAATTAAGTTCAAATTGGAGATCGCTGTAAAAAATAATTCAGGCAAGCGCCTCTCCGCTTTTCGCCTACTTCCGATAGAGATATAAAGATAAAGTACGCGAGTGATTACGTTACCGCGTGAGTCTTTTCTATTCTAAAAATCCGATATGCACGCTGACGCCGCTCTTTGAACGGTGTTACAGTTACATATTTATTGTACGAATGTGCATGAGTTATTAAACAAGGACACAAACGGTCTCTATGTAGCCTATGTCTTTCTCTTTATACTTCTATGACTATTGCCGATTCCCCATAAAATGATATTGATATCGCTGTTTGTTTTAAGCTTTAAAAATCCATTCCTAGTAGGAATTTCCTACACGAGATATGCCGAGATGGGCCGTATACAACAACGAGCCGACAAAAGTATTCTTTCATTCGTTTCGAACAAAACGATTGTTGTACCACCGCTATGTTACGAACGAATGCCAGTTTTGGAACTTTTCAAAAATCTCGTACTGCGATTCGGAAGAAATTGAAAAATAAAGAATCATTTGTAATTTCCATATGTCATGACATAAATGGAAAAGAAGCATAATTTTAAAAACATCCTTCGATGACCTTACCGAAGCTACTTTCGCATGGAATAGAACAAGACTCTATTAAACGACTTTTAATGTCGTACGTATAACAGGTAAAATAATAAGAAAGGAAAGTCGGTTTTCCATGATCTTTAAAAAGGTAAAATACTCTGTTATTTATCGAAAATCTACATACACATCCACGGATTTCAACGGGACTTTTCGATCGCTGTTATGACACGTGAATAACAGAAAGAATAATTGAATAAGTTGTTAACATATTCACGAGTCATATTAAACACACGAATCCATTTATCGCAAAATTAGTTTGCACTAGTATAACCGAAAAATAATGAATGCCTCAATTCTTATCTAATAATCACGAATCAAATTACACACTCACGCATACACTTGTATAATCCGACTGACGCCCTACTAGTGTCAACGGTATTTTATTCTTTCACGACCACTGGCATCCAACCACCCCTTTTTAATTACGTTGTGTTTCTTGCTATAAGTATGTCGCAACAAGGAGAATGAAAAACGTCCCTCTAAAATCCAAGAAGAAATAGCTATCCGTGATATTGAGCCAGATTCTTCTGGAACGAATTATAAATACATGCGATTAAATATGCATACATTAAATACGATACAAATTTCGGTCATCAGCAGTCATCTAATGTACATATATGTCGGGTTTGTCGGGTTGACGTTAGTCTTTGGGGCTCGTTGCGTATCTTCATTAGGACAAGCCATCGTAGTTGTTCAGTGGAGATTATATTTACAATTATATGTACAAGTGTTGATTTAACAGAGTTTAACAATTAATTGTGGTAATTAGACACTCTTAATGTAAAGACAATGTTCTTAGGTTCAATAACGTATCCACGGTCAACGGGGAAAGCTCTTTGTTCAATAGAATATATTTGAAACACAAAGTGACGTTAGCTGTGACGCTCGATATCATTCTGACTGACTGACCAGACGTTGTGTGCAAACTCTCTAAGGTGATCACAAGAATAAAAGACTGACACGATCACATTTGTCAATTGCATATTGACCGGGGTTATCAACAAAATTACGGGCGCCGTTACTAAGCAGACCCGCGTAGAGCCGTCATTGCTCCTGCTCCGGGGCTTGTTTGTTAATACAGCGTGTGTCCCTCAATATTGGTACTTCTACTGTTAAGTAAAAACGTTCATCCCGTGACCGTGGCTACGTTCCAGTTGTGTCACCTTGACCCCAAGCCCACTGTCACAAACCTTGGAAAAACATAATCAGATCGTATCACAACAACTACTTCTAAGTTCTATTATTTAAGTACAGCTATAATAAATAGTTTAGACCAAAGTATTGGGGATCTTCCCAAAATTCCAAAAGAAAGGCCCGATGTCCCTACATCTCCGACATATATATATGTAAATGAACGACTGCGATTTGGCAGATTTTTATTTTATTTCTAATAGCAGGGTTGCATGTTTGCATAGCAACGTCACATAGCTTGATTGCTCGTTTTGGAATAATAAATTAATAATAATAAAAGTGTGCATTTCCATTTGGAAAAATTATGTTGATATCGAAATCTCCAAAACTATCGATTCTTTGAAATATCCAAATATTATATTACATTTCCCTATCGATTAAAACGACTTTCGTATGAAATATTTTCTTACATTTTTGGTAATTGGAAGATGGAGAATACTTTATAAACCAAAACGGTAATAGTGCGTACTCGTTTAAACCAAGTTGGAGTCTATCGCTGCCAGCAGCTCTCATTGTCAGTAGGGCGACAGTTTTTTTTTTCGAGAATTTAACAAACAAAGACGAAATTCTGATTTTTTTCCACGTCGGTATTTCAAAACCTGAGACAAAAAGTTCCATTCAATATCACGTCTATCCTGTCCTTAGCCAATGTAAAGCGTATACGCACGCAGATCTAACGTTGAGAGCTCCGCTCATTGGCGACAATCTACCGCTGTCACTCGCGTGATCCTCGGTGCTAGCTGCATGTCACACCAACCGAAAAACAATCGATCGTAAAAAAATACAAGAGTGTCTATATACGTCAGTGGCCCTTCACACGGCGACGTAAAAAAAGAGATCGATAAAGGAACGGTGAAGGTAAAAAACGATAAATAGACTACGTAAAAATATGTCCACCTAAATAGGTGACAAAACGAAGTGTGATGGAATTTTTGTAAATATCTCTGAAAGTAAGGTCGAGGAGCAATAACATGTACAGGGAGAAATTGTTCAGAATAATGGTTTGAAGAATATATTTCAAGGTGGTTAAGATCAGCGAGGAGTTACCCTCTCGAGAATAGATTACCCGGAACTTCCTTCTTTTTTTCCTGCATTCTCACTTTTAAAAATAAAAAGAAAGATTCAACGACGTTAATAAGTTCTTTAACATACCACCTCCTGAGCGAGTACCGTCTGCTGTTTGCTGACGGGTTCGCTACGTACTGCTCGCTGTTCACAAGTGTCCATCCTGCCAGACAAGTAAATATGATAGTTTGCCAAGTATAATGGTTATTGTTCGCACAGTTGTGCAAAGTACACAGTTGTGTTCGCACGCTATATCAGTATAATGGGGTAAGCTCGAAGAAGCGGGATCCGCTTTAGTCAATGAGACAACGAGTAGGAGGGCGTGCGATATTTTCGTCGAAAGCTTGTGTTTCCAGGATTAGAATGGCGGTGGTCCGAATTGCTGCGGATTCATAGTTTTCGATATATTAAGAAAAGTAAATTAGTGTATACGGACGCAGCCGATCCGATAGTCTCTTTGCACGCCTTTCGATATATTATTATCGATTATTAGCGTAATCCTTGAGGCATAAGCTTTCGATCAAACTATCGCACGCCCTAGTACTCGCACGAGTAGGAACTCTTCATGCCGATAACTAAAATCGTGCGAAGAAACGGACTGATCATTCCATAATTCCTTTTGTTTCGACGAAAAAGACTCTTTTCAGATTGAGCATTATTGAAATAAACTTTTATTCAAACGAAATTTTTATTCCATTCGTTATTTGCTCTTCTCTTAGTTACTCTGTCATTTTCGATGATTTCGTTTAAGTAACAATATATTTGAAAAATAAATTATTTGATCATTTCTTACTTCGTTTGGAATTTAGATATTTGTTATTTGACTTCACTTTGAAAATATTTTCTAACTACAGCGATATGGAACTTTCGTTCCAAAGTCACAGCATTTTTATAACATGCATCGTCACTAACGATTACTTCGACAGCAATGCTCATTTTATAGTGTTTTATTCTGTTTGTATTACGCTTCTTATTCTCAGTTTTATTCGATTTGTGTTCCACGAGCAACATAGCGAAGAACGTTGTTGATCAAGGTAGATATTGTTAACAAGTGCTACAGTTCGATAATGATGATTTGCAAAACATAAACAGGATGGAAAAAGGAGTGCGAGGTAGAAATAAATTATTAGACACAGCATTAACATCATACCAAGTGGTACGATATTTTACGATATTGTTGTCACGTCCCGCGTTGCGCACGCGCCGTAACGTAGACTAAAACTACCAATAGTGCGAGTGAGCGTTTCAATTTGAGACTCAGATAAAATCTAACAATTTGTATAGAAACCAAATTCGAGCCTCACAACCCCCACGGAATAACCCGTCACATGACGACCCCCCCCCCCCCCCCACGGTAGACCTAATTATAAATAAGCGTAGCGACATAGAAGATAGAGAGATAATTCCTTAGTTCAGAGTAGTTAATTCCTCAGTTCTGTGTGATTAGTTCCTCAGTTCTTGGTGATTAATTCCTTGGTTCTTGGCGATCAGTTCCCCAATTCTTGGCAAGTAATTTCTTTGTTCATAGCTATTAGTTCTTAATTCCTTTAGCTCTTAATTTCTCAGTTCCTTTGCCTTTCAATTCTTTAGTTCCTTAGTTTTTCAGCTCTTAGTTCCTTTAGCTCTTAGTTTTTGCTCTCAGTTCTTAAGTTCTTTAGTCCTTTAGTTCTTTAGCTTTTAGTTCTTTGTTTCGTTAGTTCCCAGTTCTTGTCAGTTTTGTTAATCGACGTGTTTGTATTTGTCAGTTTGTAAATTATTAAAAAAAACAATTAAATTAAAATCTTGTAATTAATAAGAGTGAAAACGTATCGCGAACGATTGTAACTTCGAGTATCCGAAATCTCAACGACAATTCTGTCAATATCCAATTAGAATTAGAATAAACATTTGTTGTGAAGAATATTTGTCTAATAATATAACAGGATTAAGCGGACATTTATTTTCACCAACTTTGATCCTCTCCCGTGCCAGTACTCCTGCGCGTAGCAGGTTAGCCGAAACGTGAAGTTTAATTGCCAATCGCATTAAACATCAGACAACGCTATCATTTAATCTAAATTCAAAAATTAACGGCAACACAACCAAAACGAATCAAACAAAAACGTAACATTGTACTAGAAAAGCTGTCGATAAACGGTATAGTCACAGCAATGTGTCGAAATTGAAGGTTTGTCTGCGTGCACGTCAAATTTTAGATCGTGTTTAAAACAAAAATGTGGAAGTAGAATTTCAGAAGATTTTCGCGAATATAAAGCATTAAAAGAACAAGGGGAAAACAATTTTATAACTGCAGCCAATAAAGATCAAATTGGAAGCGACAATAGAACTAAAAACAAAAACGAAAAAGTACGCAAAAGAGAATGTACGCGATCATAAATGTATCACTAAAATCTGTTTTTCGTAAATATTATTGCGACATCGACTCTTTTCTGCACTATGTAATACATTCGATTTGCTTTGCTGCTTCGAATAGAAATATCGAAGAAATAAATTTGTTTAACGTCAATATCCGACAATTGTGTTTACAGGTTCCTTTACTTTTAAGTGCAAATATATAAATTGATATCTTACATATAGGTGATCGTATTTGCGATGTGCGACGTATTTTCGAGAAAAATGTTGGATACAAAAGATAATCGAGTGAGCGTCTCGAGGCTTTCACGGCTTCGGTTGTCGCAATTCACGCTGTTACATTTGGTCTTATTATACGTATTTAACTCTGCTTCGTCTAACGTTGTTCAAAGCTTCCAAGAAAGAGCCGTGTCCAAAAGGAAAAACATTTCGACGTTTCGCAGTCGCAGCAGTACAGTTGGCTTCATCAAGGTGTCGCGCCGATATCCATATGATATCGACGTGGACTTCCGGAAATAGAGGGAAACGATACAGAGATCGTGAATCGCTCGAACAACATCAACATAGATACGGATTTTCATCTCAACGATGTATAGTGCACCCTATTCCACTCTTTTAATCGATTAGCTGACCAATTAAAAATACTGTTAGCTTATCGTCCTAACCGGAAGTTTCCGTCATTTGGATCAACGATCTTGAACTTGTAACCCCACCTACGTAAAAGAGTGTTTTTCCAGGTGCATGCCAGTATCAACGCGACTGCCCGATGAACTGCAATGCTGACAGAAAGTCGGAATTCATAACAACAGTGTCAAGGATAACAGTGTGGATTGTAAAAGTTTCACGGTTTCAAGAGGGGAATACAACTTAAATTTAAAAATTTCTCTTAAAGTGTCATTTACTTGCCAATTTCTTCCCTGATATTTTATTTGTATCTTCGAACAAGTCTCACTACGTTCTCAACAACGTGTTTATATATCTGTAAATGTCAGAGATTTAATATTTATATAATCATATGACATAAATTGTTATACGAATATTAACATAACATAAACATTTTAATTATATATGCAAATTAACTGAATTAGATGTGCTTGTATAAAAAATAAAACATAGTGATAAATCTGGGTAACTGATCGTTATTTGTGTCTAGTTAAACGTAAAATGTACAAAGATGCTAAAAATCCTTTGATATAACTAAATAAGTTGTAGCTAAATAATAAACTTTGTCATAATGAATATTATCAATGTTTGTTTATGCCAAAGCGATGCGCGATCAGCAATAAAATTTAAAATATAAAATTCATACTAATTCCTTCGTCGTTAACACGTGTAATAGGCATTTATCATTTCAAGGTAAATATAAGGAAAGGGCCAACAAATGGAATGTCTTGCATGTAAGAATTTTTACATGTGGATTTACTTTCATACTCGAGCAAAGTAGTTAATGTTTCTAATAACGTCAATGTTTTGTAAACTCTTAGTTTTTCTGCCATATTGCTTACCTTTAATTTTAATATTGTAACAAAATGTCGCCTTACGTTTGTTATTTTACTATTTATTTCTTTTACATGAGACTCTCAATTAGAAATCGCAAATTTAAAACTTATTTTCTTATATTAATTAATTGACAAATTATCCTAATTTACCCAGCTGACTCCAAACAAGATATCTACGTTTACGCGTACGTGATGTTACGCATATATACGCAATAATGCACATACACGTATAAGCGTAGCAGTGAAATAAATGTGCAAATGATCCAGTAAAATGCAAAAATTTCATGATTTATAGGAGAATCTAATCTAATTAAGGTAAAATACTCTATGCTACGGCGTGGTCGCTAGATCTTGAAAGTTATTCGGATCCAGTCTGACCTTTCTCGTTTTATTAGCCACGTCAGCCGAGGTATGCCCCATCATCTCAAGTATATCTTACCGTCTCGTAAAGATACGGATAGAAACGCATAGCTACGGGGTCCTCCCAGATCAACTGTATCTAGGAATTATGCAAACTGATCGTCTCTACACAACCTTAAATAGCTTCTATTTTTCTTTCCAATCCGTTTCTCCAATAGGTCGACATAGATCTTTTTTCACTTTCTGATTCTCCTTCGATCTCGTTTACATACAAGGAACAAATCATCTATCGCTTTTAAACAATGTTAATCGCTGACTAAATTAAGAGCTGCTTAATCAAATGTAATATCGAGAATTAAACAAATAGCACTATTTATTTCATTAAAAAGATACTTTGATAGATATTAGAAGTGCTTGAGTAAATTATTTATTGTCGAACTCATTTAAGTAAATAAAATCTGTCTATCCAATGATCAACATTTTAGTCTCTTAATTATATTTTTAAATAAATTTTTACGATTTGGAAAATAAAGTACAAAATTTACACGTTGCTGCATCTTGCTTCTTTTTTAAACTAGAGACACTATTTTTTATATTCGTTGGATGAAACGATGAAACGAATCCTTTCCTGAATCTTGACATATACTCTAATTTAAAATGTTTAGAATATACATGGATGCAGGAAAATAATAAAGAAAAGTATGTAGTAGCAACGTATAGTGATATAAATTATTATTGATATAACATATATAGATTATTACAGTTTCATAAAGTCAACATATGTAAATAATAAAGTCAACGTTTACTTTACAGAATTCGAAACTTGTACTTTTATTTTATTTTAGTTAGTTTTTCGTGTAATGAGAAATTTATATTCCAATTGTTCTATGCATAGATATTCATAGTCCAAGTACTACTATTTCAAGGTAAAACTAAACAAGATTCTAAAAAACATGTTTCGAGTTCAGTTATGGACATTCAAGTACGTAAGTTAAAAATCTGTTTAAGGATATATTAAAATAAAATAATATATAATATCGTTATTATTAAATTAATAATTGAAATTTATCAATATTTACATATTTCGTTAAAGAAACTCGAGTCTTTAATTCATAAATCTAATTTCTCAACGCAACAGAAAATTATCATAGGCTCTGGAATGGATGTATAAGTACTTTCCTTTGGCAAGAGTACTATACATATTATTTTCTCTCCTTAGACATAACTTAAGTTATATTTTCACTACATCGATGTAAATTCTCTAGAAATCTAAATAAATCAGTTCTTACTCAAATCACTTGTTATTTGATGCTTTTGATTACAGATTACTATTTCTCGGTCGTTATATTCGTTGCAACATATAATAAAATAATTATACATATAAGGTGCCGTATAGTAGATGGTGTAAGAATAACATCCTTCCGCTTGGGTCATCAACATTTGAGAAAAGCATAGTAAAAAGTACGCAATAAGGCAAAAGATCATTTCTTTTTAGTAATTTCTTCAATTATAACGTTTTAAAATAAACGTATAAATTGCTGAAATTGATAATTTTGCCACCAAAAAAACACGCGTACTTTGACGTGTTGCTCCTTTTATCCTTAAAATAGCTCTTTATTCGAGACTCGATTTTTATTCAATTTTTTCAGAATTACCAAAATTCTATCAAACTCCTCGATCAATTGAAAAATCACATATGTGTATGTCGTTATTTGTCTTTTATCTAGGTACTGAAATAATTTGTTAAAAATTGAAGATATTACTTACAGATTATGACAACTATCGCAGCAGCAATATATATATATGCATGCATGTATGTATGTATGTATGTATGTATGTATGTAGGTATATAGATTATTTCAGCAAAGTTGGTAACCCTTTTACTTAACATTCTCAAAATCTACTTTCTCAAAAACGAAGCCTTAGGCAAAAAGATTTTGTTTTGCATTTTCCCTTTACATTTACATCCTTTCCTTATACCTTTTGCATCGTCTTTCATTTCTAAAGTTTACTATCGATTCAATACAATATTACACATTTGAATATTAAGAATGTCGTTACAGCAGTTACTGCGAAATAGACAAAAAATAAAAAGATGAAATTATTATTCAACTGTTACAAGTATATTTACATTCAGTTCTACGATCTGCTCACAAATGGCATGTTCATTTTTCCATGCGCACCATATGATATTTCGTTCTTTTCTATATTTTGATGATGTATGAAGTGTATACACCTACAACTACACATAATGTACAGATTAAGCAAAATTGGTGGCCTTAGGTGTGGTCTTACTGAAAAGCAATAAGATTGCATAACCTGTAAACCATCAAGAGCATAGTACAAACGTTACAAATGTGCTCTACCTTGATCACTGGTTTTCGATATTTTAACATTAACAAAATAAGTATTTATATTGAAATTTCATGGAATTACACATTATGCATAGTATATAAATATTATACGTAATAAATGAAAATTTACTCGTTTAAAAAATTTGATAACTTCATGAGTTTATATATGTAATATATATAATAATAAATCACAGGAAACATAGAAAAGCGATAAAACGTTATTGGTTCGTCGACGTATCTTTGTAGTCATCTATTGCTTTTGTTCTCCTTTATCTCGTCAATATGCATCTTTGATTAAGGGATTTTGCATTCTAAAAGGTATATTTACAACCTAGAAAAGATGTACTAGAAAGTAAGGTTACAATCTTCTATATCTTGGAACGACCTTTTGCTATAAAGACTCGAACCCGTTTTAACGACTAATATCGAAATTAAGATACAAAGCGTAGCTCTTATAATTTCAAAATTTTTGTTATATATATCAAGAAAATAAATAATAATAATAATTATTATTATATACATAGGTATTAACAATAATTATATATATAATATATATTATTATGCATATTGTATATTGTACATATATTTATTTATTTATTTATTTGTTTGTTTATTTATATTTACTAAATTATGTTTATATTTCTTTTCCGTTTTAACGAAATATTCATTCTATAATACCATCTATAATAAAATTCTTATTTAACATACATGTACATTATTATATTCCAATTATACTTTATTTTGCTTATGTGATATTGTTATAATAATAATAGTTTGTTTATCGAAATATAAAACAAGGCCAAATATTGTGCAAAATGATCTTCTACAATACGAATGGAACAAGGCTTAGAAATGCCAAGTAATGAAATGCTCATCCATACTTACTGAGACCAAGCCCACCCTTGTCATAATCTTGTATATTATTGTCATAAATCTTTGATAAAAATTCCAAATTACAGAAATAACGGAAAAAATATGAAATTATTATAAAGTATCAGTCATAAATATGAAAGTTGTACAAAATATATGATACAGCAGGTCCGACTACGTAATTGCTGATAAATGTCTCGATAAAAGCAATAGATACGCAATAGATATGTAGGTGACAAACAAATTGCTATCGACTGATACTCGTTCTTGAAAGATTTGCGTAAAGAAACATTAATTCTAGCATGTAAGATGATCGAGAACATAACTGAGGTGGGGCAAAATTGTGAGGGCGAATAACTATGAGGAGAATGGTTAGACATATGAACAGAGGCAATGGGAAGGGAAAATCTTCTTGCGCGTCTTCATATAAATGCAGTAGGTACTTGTACACGATACTGCAGATTCGGTCTTGCTCAAAGCGACGACACACAGCAACCATCATCATGCAGCGTATAGTGAGTGTTCGTTTTACACGTCTATCAATATATAAGTGATTTAAAATTAAAGTGAACAAAATTTTCAATAAAATAATTCAATAATAAGAGAATTTACAATATTCAAAAATCATAATTATTAATATACATGTATAAATCAGTTCACAAGGTATTGCATTATTTCATTACGTCGCATAAAACTGATTATAGTTTCTTTGCAGTTTTATATTCTTTACCTTAAATAATTAGTTAGTTACATGCAATCTGATCGTGTGGTTATAGAACAAAAATTGTTTTGACAAATTTCGTTTTTCTCGGCGAAATTTCTTTATTTATGCGAAATTATATCATAGCAATATTTGATTATCGTAGCATCGTTATCTTGCACCGTAAATTGTTAAAGTACGATACAGGTTATAGCGATGTAACGTTCTAAAACGATTTTAAAGGTACCACAAGTATTGTAAATCTATTAACAACATGAAATATGCAATCAGACGGTATTTATATAATAAAATTAGCAGGCTTTATGGCGTTAACTTGGAAAAGTTGATATTAAAATTGTTGACGATTTCAGTTATTGGCGTTCGCTTTATTTGGCTGCGCTTTAGGACAATATGGTGCATTTCGCGGTTTCCCAAATCAAAATGCTTATCGACCGACACCTAGGCCAGCCTATCAACCAACGGTTCAACCACAATATACACCCCAGTATAGGTATGCATTTACATCATATTACGATTCAACAATACTGTCTAGTAATAATAAATATCAAATATTATACTAATATTCTTGAGCATAACATCTTTTATTTTACAAATATTAATATTCATTTTTTAGTTAATAATGGGACAATTTATAAACATATAGTTATCAAACTGTCGCAAATAAAAAGGCATATAATGACATTAATATAACATATAGCTCTTCTTTTATATTTACGTTTTAAAGATATTACATTTTAAATACACTTGGATCATATTTAAATTTCCGCATAATAGAATACCTATCTCTTTTGCGATAGCCCTGGGAGGTTTATAGCCATACGTAGTCAACAGAAAGATACCTATCCAGATGGAACTTACACGTTCAGTTACGATACCGAAAATGGGATTTCGGTTGCCGAAAGCGGACGACCTCAAGGCACTTCACAGGGACAAAACGAGGTAAGATTCTATCATTATAATATCAATAATTATCCTAAACGAAACAAAAATTAGTTACCTTAGAAAAATACTTATTCTTGCTCTAAACTATATTTGCAATTTTTACTATGACTATACCGCAAGTAAGCAACGTGTATTATTGTAAACAATATTATTTTAAAAATGTCATATCACGAAAATGATTGAGAAAAAATTTATTTGTTCACATTGTTTTAAATACAAGTTCGTATTGCGACTAATCATCTGTTTGTATTATATATCAGTAGGATAATTAGTTTTATATGTTGTATAATATATACAATATGAATGAATTCTAAAGCGTATACCTTGATAGGTTGATATCATTGAGTTGTAATTTTCTTTTTTCGCAGGTTGTCCAGGGCAGATATTCATATTCCGCACCGGATGGAACTCCCATCACCGTAGAATATACAGCAGACGAAAATGGTTTCCATCCACAAGGTGCACATTTACCAACTCCTCCTCCCATCCCAGAAGCAATTAGACGAGCTCTCGCCGCTAATCCACCCGGGCCTGATGACTCAGATTATAGGCAACCATATAATCCAAACCTTTACCGAAGATATTAAATAAAATATTAACTAACTAAATGATTTTAAGAACTTCTAAGCTTGCATTTAATCTTTACGGCCTTACATTACGACCAAATGTCTGTACATATATATATCGTATATAACGGAGATACCAAGATTCAAAACTATATAACAGTCACTATACGATAGATGAATAAATCTTTTTTATCTTTTCTCACTCTATTCCATGTCCTTTTGTATTTTTTCCCTTTATTTAAAGATATTTCCTATAAACAGTATATCTTCTTATCACGCAATTCGTTTCTTTAACTTTATTTACTGCTTGAATCATATTTAAGACAATGTTATTTATTATGCAACGCTTAAGTTTATGTAATGTCCATAGAAATTATACGACCATCGTCATAATGCTTCACACCTAGAGCATACTAAAATGCAGGTGTCGTGTAACCTGGAGAAACAAGTGATCTTTTCGAAGTGATAACTTGTTCCTCGTTTATGTTGTATTTAAGAATTTATTAAAATCCAGATGATCCGAGAATCCGTCCAATGTCTGTATTATACAACTCAAATGATGTAAAATATAATAATCTAATAACTAGTAAAATATAATCAGAATTAAAATTACATGTTTGAATAAGCAGTCGTATAAACGCCATAAATTGACTAGCGTGCATATTACCTCAACTTTTACTTCCCAAAGAGATTTTAAAGTACGTATGCTGCCATATACAATCATACCCCTCTCTCTCTCTCTCTCTTTCTCTCTCTCTCTCTTTTTCTCTCTCTCTCTGATAAAACTTTGCCAATGTTTAAAACGAGAAAAATATTAACTAAAGACGTACAACGAAAGTAAGAGAAAGAGAGAGTTATATATAAAAAGAATTATATAGAAGTAGAAACATTTTTTACGAATATAAAAATGGAAATAAAAGACATATACGAAAGAATATAAATCAAATAAGAAATATTTTGTGCAATTGAAAGAAATTACGCTACTTAACGAAAACATCTTTCCACGTGACGTCCTATTAAGAATAAGAACGAATTGCAAACGCGATTTCTTAATGTAACGGCATCGCCTGTACAAGGTTAAAAATAACTGAAGTCGATTACAAGAAACAAATCAACTTTTTCGCGTGTATTAAGCAATCTGTGGACTCGGTAGCACTCGACACCACTCAATACCAAATTGTAATTATGTGTAATGAACCACAATGAAATACAGTGTACGTATAGTATGACCTGTATATACATAGCTCGTATCTTAATAGTGCGGGAAAGCATGCTAGTTGAACTTCAATTGCACCATGCCTCTGACTGATACGTAAGAATTGCGGTAAAAGAAGAGGGCTGGGATGAATCCAGGTGAAAGCGTTCTATTGGATCTTTCATTATCTTACATTTTTCTACAGATCATCCCGGTCAAGGACTGTCTAACACGAACGATGCAACTTGGGCGGTTCCTACACTTCCTTCGAACGTTCATCCACTAACGATCTTGTGCAAAACGTAAATTCAAGTAGAATGCCCCAATTTGTCTAAACATACCAGATATTCGAATGTTATTTTCTGTATTAGGCTCACAAAATTCAAAGAAAGTATATTAACACTGCTCAATTGTGTTAATAGAGTAATGTATTACTTGATATGATAAAAGTTGTATTCGTAAAAACTTTTAATCATATATACGTTACGTACATACTAAAAATCTATATTTATTCTCTCGTGTTCTGTTGACATCTTTATAAAAAATATTAATCCTTTTTATTATTTTTAAAAAATTATTATGTCTTTTTTAAAACTTACACAGATTTCCATATAAACAATTTTTTAAGTGCATCTTCCTTTCTAATACACTCTAATTCTAGACTCTTTCCAGATTGACAATATTTCAAAAAATTAATATTTTATGAAACTTGTACAGAATGTATCTATATGCCCACGAGAGAAAGTTAAAATATATAAAAGGTAGAACATGAAACAAATTTTACGTATCTACTTCTATGTACATGAAATCAATTTTGTGTATTTGAAAAGTGTTTCTTTCGTAGGAATCCTACATTCTTTTTATAGCACTAATCAACGAACCTTTTCATACTCTGGAAAAGAAAAAATTACATAAATTATTTGCTCAAAAATTATTACAATTTTAGGTCTTTTCAATTACATTTCTATTTATCAGTATTCTTTCGCTAACGCATTGTTATGTAGTAGTATTGTATAGCACTACTGTACTGCTATCTACTATCTACTGCTGTATCTACTGTACTATGCAATCTGTTGCTAATATCGATCGGTGTAAGGTGCTATTAGTAAAGTTTCGTTCATTGTCAGAAAATACCATTATTTTATATATGTCTTGGCAAGATACATGTGTGGATCACAACGGACGAAAATACTTTCGACGTCGCAAAGCTATCGTAAGAAGCATCTTAAAGCATCGTAAAGAAACATATTTTAAGTCAAAACATCCAACACCTGCGTGCTTTTAAAAACGTGTTGCTTTATTAAAATTTATTAATAATACGACATACAATGTGTCCGGTTTATCTGTAAACAGTTAAATATCCCGAAAAATGTACATGCAAGATACGAAAAATGAATGGAACAAAAGCTATAGCGTATCAGGTGGCACATATCATGCTTGTGCGATTTATGCGACTTTGAAATGACTCTGAAATACCCTATCAGCACTGCATTTACATTTTTAAATACATATTCTTGTAGCTGACGTGAAAACATTTCCAAAACCCTATATACAAATGTATTTTACACAAGACAATTTCGAGATAAGAGCTTTCCCTTAGATACGATAGGAAAAAGAATACATCTTTTTATTCATTTCAAAAAATATTCCCCAACATTTTCCTCATCCATCCTCATTCCTGGATCATCGTGCTGAACCGTTTTGAGCTGCACCACATTACGTTACATTACATTACATTACTCGCATAAAATCGACTCCTTTTAGTACCGTAACGTACAACATCCAAGTGAGTAATTTATACCTCGAAATTATCTTGCACAAAATACATTCGTATGTAAGGTTTGGAAGATGTTTTGACGTCAGCTACAAGAATATGTAATAGAGAATTTAGAGATTCGTTAAAAAACTTAATCTCAATCCGCTATGACTTTCGCCTGAATCATTTTTTCGTAGCTTGTATATTTTCCGAGATGTTTAACAGTTCACGGGTAAATCGGATACACTAAAGATATTTCACTTTCTTTTTAAATAATTCAAAAATAAAATAGGTTCCTGCAATTTGCTCTGTAGAACATTCGGCAGAATGTTTTAGTTATTAAGGATAGTGTTACGCCATGCGGCTTGCCATAGGTCATATTCTTAACCATACTACTCGTCTCAGAAACACACCTCACAATAAAAAGCTACATAAAAATACCGCACTACACCATATACGACACCAAACATCCCTCAGGGAAAGCACACGGAGAGACGGCAGTAGTAATAAAAAACGACATTAAACATCACCTACACAGCCAGATCAGTAAGGAACATATACAAGCAACCACCGTTACCTTACAAACTAACAGCAACCAACTGCAGTTGTCAGCAGTATACGTACCGCCGCGACACAAAATCACAACGCAAATGTGGCAAGACTACTTCCGACACTTAGGTGACAAGTATATTGCAGCGGGAGACTATAACTCAAAGCACACACTATGGGGATCAAGAATCACCACACCTCGAGGCAGAACCTTGGAGAAATACATTAGAAATAATAACCTCAATATATTATCCACAGGAAGACCGACATACTGGCCGACAGACCTGAGCAAAATACCTGACCTGCTAGACTTTGCAGTTACAAAGGGACTAAACGCAAATAAACTAAACACAGCACCCAGCCTCGAGCTTACCTCCGACCATACGCCCATAATAATTACATACAGAAACAAACCAATACTTTACAGCAGCACAGAGAAGCTGTGCAATAAAACCACCAAATGGCAAATATTCAATGAAATAATAGAGAGCAAAATCAGCTGCAACATCCCACTGAAAACACCTGAACACATCGATCAAGCAGTAACAATATTCACAGAAACTATCCAAGAAGCAGCAAGGGCAACCACTATACCGGAAACAACCAACAGACAAACAAAAACAGTTCCACTAGACATCCTCGAAAAAATTAGAGAAAAAAGAAAAGCGAAAGAAAAATGGCAAAAACACAGAACAAAAGAAAACAAAAAACACAACAAACTCGCAAAAGGAATAAAAAACAAAATAAAAGAGCACAACAACAACGAGTTCACAAAGTTCATCGAGACACTATCTGCACACGAGAACTACAACTACTCCCTATGGAAAGCTACAAAAAAAAAAAAAAAAAAAAAAAAAAATAAAGAAGACAATAAAAATGGTACCAGCAATCAGAAGAGCAGATAACACATGGGCAAGAAGCAACGAAGAGCAAGCTGAAGAATTTTCCAACCACCTATGCAACACATTCACCCCACATAACATCAACAACAGCAACCACAATAGTCATACGGACGAGGATGCGCTAACTACTAGTACACCAACTGACAATCACTACACCATACCCAAAGCAACAGCACAAGAAATCAGAAACATAATTGAGAGAACAAAAAATAATAAAGCACCAGGAATCGACCTAATTAACAGCAAAATCTTGAAAAACCTTCCGCCAAAAGCGATAAGACAAATCACAATAATAGTTAACGCAATACTAAGAATACAATACTTTCCAAAAACTTGAAAACTGGCACAAATCATAATGATACCCAAACCAGGCAAGGACCCACACGAAACCAAACCCTACCGACCAATCTCACTACTTCCGGTGTTCTCTAAGATACTAGAGAAAATAATTTACGATCAGATAAAACCCATAATAGAGAAGAATCAACTAATACCGGATCACCAATTCGGATTCAGAAACAAACACTCCACAATAGAACAAACGCACAGACTCGTCAACGAAATCTTACAGGCGCTGGAAACAATACTGCACGGCACTCTTTATGGACATTGAAAAAGCATTCGATAAAATAAACCACACTAGCCTACTTCAATCAATCAGGAAACAGTTCCCGGGGCAGATATACCAATTAATCAAGTCATACTTAAGCAGCAGAAGCTTCATAGTAAAAATCAAAGACACATACTCTGAAGTTAAAGAAATCAAGGCAGGAGTTCCGCAAGGAAGCGTCCTAGGACCAATTTTATACACATTGTACACGGCCAACATACCAACAACTAACAATAGCAAAATACTGACATTCGCGGATGACACAGCTGTACTAGTCAGGCATACTAACCCTGCAACAGCAGTTACATTACTACAAGAACATATCACAAAAATAGAAAAGTGGCTTCAAGCAAAACAAATTAAAGCAAACCCCGATAAATGCAAACACATTACATTCACACTGCGAAAACGGAAACCACCAAACATTGTACTAAACGGCACACGCATAATACAAACAAGGCAAGTCAAATACCTAGGACTCCACTTAGATTCACGACTCACATGGAAACAGCATATTAAAGCAACAATAGACAAAATACAGATGGCAAGGAGACAGATGTACTGGCTAACAAGTCGAAAATCCAAACTAAGCATAGAAAACAAACTAAAAATATATAAAATGGTCATAAAACCAATCTGGACGTACGGAATAGCACTATGGGGAACAGCAGCAATGAGCCATATAACCAAAATAGAGGCAACGCAATCGAAAATACTCAGAACAATAGTAAATGCGCCATGGTACGTTAGGAACGAGGACATTCGGAAAGACCTGGGAATACCAACGGTCAAAGAGGAGATTAACAAAAGTGCAAGAAGGCACGGAGAAAGAATAGCAACGCACCCAAACCGACTGACAGCGGAAACGGTCGACACATCAAGCATAAAAAGAAGATTAAAAAGGAAACACCCAACAGATCTCACAAGGACATAACCTAACAAACACGATGATGGTACCCCACTGGGGGTAGCCACCCACATGTTATATTAGCACACTGCTATAATATTTTACCAAATGTCCTACTGGACGAATTGTAAGATTGTAAAATAAATAAATAAAAAAAAAAAATATTCTTAACCGTCGATCGTAGCATTACAATATCGCAGACGGATCGTCGCGTCTGCCAGGCAAATAAACATTTTTTTTATTTTATTTATTAAAATTACAATCAATTCTCGCGTTGAGAATTTTCAGTAATTTCTCTGGCGTGGCGCAGTGACATGGCTGATTATTTATAATAAGTTAATACTTATTATAGATAAGCAATATTTGTAAGTATTATAAATAAGTAAATATTACTTAATTTAGATAACTAATTGAATCTAGCGTTTAGGTCTAGCGAGTAGTGCCACTTCAGCTTGCGAATCTGGTCCGTCGTATCAAGTAGTCCAGTGATTAGGGGGTTTCGGAGTTTGTTGACACTTTTGCTATAACTGTCGCTATATTTTGCTATTTCCTCTTTGACGGTGGGTATCTTGAGGTCGCGGTGTATTGTTTCATTGGTTACGTACCAAGGTGCGTCAATTAGGGATCTTAGCGTTTTCGATTGGAAGCGTTGGAGTATTTCAATGTTGGAGTTACTTGCTGTTCCCCATAGTTGGATTCCGTAGGTCCAGACAGGTTTTATTACGGTCTTGTACAGGGTAATTTTATTCTGTATATTTAGTTTGGAGCGTCGGCCCGTGAGCCAATAGAATTTTTTTAGTTTGTCCTTTGCTTCGTATTATCTGAGATGTGTTTTTCCATGTTAGTCTCTTGTCCAGGGTCATGCCCAGGTATTTGACTGTCCTTGCTAGGAATTATTGTGTTGTTGATGGTGACCTGGGGGCAGGTTTGTTTTCGGAGCGTGAAGGTTACATGTGAGGATTTTTTTTCGTTAATTTTGAAGCCCCATTTATGAAAACACTTTTCCATGGAGTCGAGACTTCGCTGGAGAGTGGATGAGGCTATTACCGGATTTGCGTGAGCAGCTAATAGCGCTGTGTCGTCTGCAAATGTCGCTATTGTTATCTCGTTTGATATAGGTAGGTCGGCAGTGTAGATGGAGTACAGTAGGGGTCCGAGGACACTACCTTGGGGTATGCCGGCTTCTATTGGGAATGTTGCGGAAGTGGCGTCTAGGTATTTAACCATGAATTGTCTATTGGTTAGGTAAGATTTTAGGATGGAGTAGTAGGGGTGGGGTAGGATCTCTTTAAGCTTGTATAGTAGCCCTTCATGCCATACTTTGTCGAATGCCTGTTGGATGTCTAGGAAAACCGCTGAGCAATATTTTTTCTTTTCGAGTGTTTGGCTGATCGTATGAGTTAAGCGGTGGATTTGCTCTACTGTAGAGTGATGTTTTCGGAAGCCGAATTGGTGATCTGGGAGTGTTTTCAAGTTCTCTAGGATTGGAAGGAGTCGGTTCGTGAGCATCTTCTCGAATAGTTTGGACAGGGTAGGTAAAAGACTGATTGGGCGATAGGAGCAGGTTTCGTGTATCGGTTTACCGGGTTTAGGGATGAGGGTAATCAATGAGATTTTCCAAGCCTTAGGATAGTGTTCCAGGCGAAGGATAGCATTAAAAATTGATGTGATGAGTGCTATCCCTTTTGTGGGAAGTTCCTTGATTGCTCTATTGCCTATTAGGTCGTGTCCTGCTGCTTTCTTGGGGTTTAGGCGACTGATTGTTTCTATAGTCTCAGCAGAGGAGAAGGGTTCGATAGGAGGGGACATTTGGAAGGGGGTGTGTAGGTATTCAGTAACGTCCGCGGCGGCTTGGGGGGAATGGGGTTTGAATACTTTTGACAAGTGTTTTGCAAACAGGTCGGCTTTTTCTATAGGGCTTCGCGCCCATCCACCCTGCGGTCGGCGGATTAGGGGGATTATTTGTGGGGGGCGTGTGAGTTTCCTGGAGGCCTTCCATAGCGAGTAGTTGGAGTCAGCTGTGGGGGATAAACTGGCGAGATATTTTTGGGAACAGTCGTTTTTGTAATTTTTTATGGTTTTGGATAGCTTGCGTTGCGTCTCAACGCAACCAGTTGCATTGTTTTGTTTGCGTTTGTCATCCGGTGTTCTATGGGTCTGCCATACTCTTCTTAGTCTACATTTTTCTGCTATTTTTTTTGGTATGTATTGGGGATATTCTTGTTTGCTGATAGACGTCTTTGTCGGTGTGGACAGGCGGATGGCTTTTATTATGCTCGTGTTTAAGTATTCCGTGGCTGCTTCGATTTCTGCCTTAATTTTTAGTGAAGTTAAGGCTGAAGTTGAGTGTGTAAAGATTTCTCTAAAGAGCTACCAGTTGGTGTGTTGGTTGTGAATGGAGACATTAGGTGTATTCTCGATAATTGTTGAACTGACTGTTGCTATCACGGGGGAATGATCGGTGGAGAGATCAGCCGAGGAATTGATTTGGACGTGTCTTGGTGAGATATTTTTAGTTACGAAGAAGTCCAGGAGGTCGGGTATTTTGTTAGTGTCGGTGGGCCAGTATGTGGGTTCGTATGTGGTGAGGTAGTTGAGATTGTTGGTTATTATGCTGTTTAAGAGGTTTTTGCCTCTTACTGTAACCAGTCTGCTGTCCCATTGGGTGTGCTTGGCGTTATAGTCTCCTCCAGCTATGAATCTATTGCCCAGGGTGTCCAGGAAGTTATCAAAGTCTTCTTTGGCGATGAAGTGTCTGGGAGGGCAGTGTACTGCTGAAGTGGCGATTGTACCATGACAGTCTTCTATTGCTACATTTGTTGCTTGGAGGTAGTCTTTCTGGAATGGTGGGAGTTCGTAGTGCTTAATACTTGTTTTGATTATGATTCCGGTGCCACCGTGGGCCTTTCCGCTGGGGTGTTGGGTATGGTAGAATTTGTAACCATTTATTTTCAGATAATTTTTGTCGGTGAAGTGGGTTTCCGATACGAGCATTACGTCGATTTGCTGGTGTTTTAGGAAGAGTTCTAGTTCAAATTTGTGTTGCGCTAGACCGTTGGCATTTCAAAGAGCTATGCATCTTGGTTTTATTTTGCGTCGGAGCGTATTAATTTATCCATGATAAGTGTTAGTAGCGATAGCAAATTATTTATTTGCTCCGATTGTTTCTGTATTAGCTTTTCAAGCCTAGAGACGTTGTCTGTGTTAGGTGAGTTGGGGACACTATTTTGGGAAAGATCCCTTTGGCTATTCGGGTTATTTTGGATGCCTTGTACTGCTTGGGCATAGGAGGTTGAGGTAGTGGTGAATTTAGTAGGACTGGGTGTTTGGTTTGGTGAGGGGATTGGGGTAGTCGTGAATTTCGGCGGGCTGGGTGTTTGGTTGGTTACCTCTTTTGCTCTGAGATTAGGGTACCTGTTTGTGTACAGGGTTTTGTAGGCTGAGCAGCGTTTGTAGTTGGCAGGATGATCACCTTGACAGTGGATGCACTTCGCTGGGGTTTCCGGTGGTTTACTGCATTGGTCAGTGGGGTGTGTACCTGCACATTTAACGCAGCGGAATGTGTGGTTGCAGTATTTTTGCGTGTGGCCGTGCCTTTGGCACCTTTTGCATTGAACTATCTCTTTTTTGAGAAGCGGTGGTTCGAATTTAACTATTGCGTTCAATAGCCGGCTGATTTTGTAGATTTCTTCGTTGTTGAGTTTTGGTTTTATATAAGAATAAGGATAGCGGGTCTTTCGAGACTCTATGCCTTATATTACTAACGTTGATGACTTCGTGGCCGAGTTTTAATAGTTCGAATTTTAGCTCGTCAATGTCTGCTGAGTGGTGGATGTTTCGTAGCACCACCCGGAAAGGCCTTTCCTGTTTGAGTTGGTAGGTGTGGAAGTTGGCGTTCAGGGTCCTAAGTATCCTGGTGAGTTTTCTGTAAGCTTCTGTGTTCGTCGGCAATATTTTTACTTTGTTGTTATTTATCTTTAAGTTGTAGTCCTCCTTGGAGATATCTCTCTCCAAAGACTTGATCATTGTTTGGATGTCGATGACATCATCAACAAATATTGGTGGGGGAGGGGGGATTCTCTGTGCGTGTTGGTTTGGCGGCGGGTCTGCGATTTCCATGGCGTCGTTTGTGGATTCCAATACGGCGAACCTGTTGTGAGTATTTATTTGTATCGTTGATTGTTCGTTCCGGGTGTCAATCGTGTTTGATTTTGGTGTTTCTATCTTTCGCTTTTTTGTATTATTGGCGTCATTGGTACGGGGGGATCTGCTGCACTTTTGTCACGGAGGAGGTAGCGCGGGGTAGTTGCGAATTTGCTCAGGAGAGCCTGGTCTTGATTGCTGGGCCATCATCGAGCTAGTTAATTCAAAATGAATAACTAGTCGTGAGGCTATGAGGCTAGTATTCGGGTTGGGGTTAGGTGCGTGGAATTTTCTTCTCCCTAAAGGATAGGAAACAAATATAAAGGATAGCAAATAAACATTGTAGTGGCAAGCGCATGGTTCATTAAGCAGGGCGACTTCCAGAAACGTCGACTCGTGGCCGTTATTTTACCTCGCGTAAAAGAATGTGGCGTGATCCAAACGTAGTGGGGGTCGTCTTCCAGAAAAGACGAAAAAGATCGAAGGGCGATCAGAACTTTTCGAGAAGTCGAACCGTCAACACATATCATACGTCGCGCATTACTTATCAACCAAAACGCAGTCATATTTTGTTTTTGTTCCATTTATATCTCTCTAGTTAATAAGTTGTTGAAATAAACATTAATTTATTTGTGTTAATTCTGTGCAATTTCATTGAACTACCCTTATTATCGTAATAGAAATAAGGGGATCGATCAGTTCGTGGCGTCGATTATTTAATCGTAACAGGAACTTACGACTCTCGTTGACGTGCTATTTCGCGATCGCGTCTCTCCGCGAACGGTCGAAACAGATAGCGTGTGGCTGCTAATCTCGTAAGAATACGTTCGTAAGAATATTTGAGTTTGCGTCACCAGGTCCTGCTGTTGTTTCTTTTTCAATCGTCTAATGGCACTGTCGATGTACGGTGTATCGGCTAATGGATTTGAGTGGTTTATTGTTTTTGATTTACATCCGTCGGATACTCGCTGAATTTCCTCCCTTACAGTCAGGATTTGAAAATCTTTGCGCATTTCTTCATTTCATATGTAGCAAGATGCGTCTACTACCAAGTGGTACCAAGTATGATCGACTGTACGGCTTCCACTTCCATATTCCATAATTGGATACCGTGCGTGTTGCTTTGATTATGTTTTTATAGATTAGTAGCTTGTTTTCTATATTTAACTTCAAACGGCCACTCTGTATACAATAGATATAGAGAACGATTAAATAGCAATTAGAAAGAATGTAAATATTCCATTAAAGTACTTTTAAGGTTTTGTAAAACATTTTTCTGCATTGTCGATAATCGTAGAAACAATAACGCGTATACGCTTAAGACGAACCTGCTGTGTATATCTTATTTTTTAGAAATCGAAGAAGATTGTATCAAAATCTTTTTCAAATAATCCCGATATACCCATTTTTTTATCTTATTGTTATTTATTAATATTTATTATGTTGTTATTTCCAATGAATACGACATGCCAACATTTTCTTCTTATCAAATTCTTTTTTATGAGATTTTGAGTTAATAGAAATTCGGCGAATAACAAAATACTGTTGCTGGCACTTCGTAAGACATATCTAAGAGGATGTTAATTTCGTTTTTGGAATTTTGTAAGTAGACAAAGAATTATTACCTCTTAGCTAGCTGTACCAGTAATGGGACGTAATGACCAATCAATGTACTCGATTATCATGTATAGAAAAAAATCTAATAGTTAAATACAACACGTTTCATAAAATATTAATTTCTGATCTGGCATATTCAATAAACAGACTAAATAAATGTTTGGTCAACCTATCGGTGCATATCTTTTAATTACTCGGATGCGCTGTGCATATAAGAAAAAAACTAATGAAAACGGTCAATCGGATCCAGTGACTTTGAAAAAAATAGAATACTGTTCGCACAAAGCCACGAATCACAAGACGAGTATGAGTGGTTTTTTAGATTGCATTTTATACCTTGTATCCTGGCTGTCGTGAAGCAGCTATTCTGGCAACAAAGAATTTTCGATGAATTCATTGATGCAACAAAACGAAGACAGTAAAGCTACCTACTGTAGACGATCATTCCATCAAATGCGATGTAATTTCGTTTTGCTTCTTGTTTATTGAATGGTCTTTTATTTTTTTTTTTGTATATTTTTACTATATTTTTTTCAAAATCATTGAAATCCCACCATGCGTTTTCATTATCTTTCTCGTTATATGCAAATCGAAACAAAGTAACTAGAAAAGATCTCGTCAAATATCGAATAAATGGGTCTTACTTTTAATTACATGATAAAAATATTCCTTTGCCTGTATAGTAAGTTTACTTGGTGCATAAGTACTTTTAATAGAATTTAGTTTCTCAGCATATAAACATAATTGTTAAATTACATATTACTGAATATCTAAATGAGAGGTATAATGACAATTGACTCGATACATCTAATTTATATACGTATATGTATAATCTCATGGTCGCAGTTTAGTTTAACGCTACTAGCAATTTTCCATGAGAAAAGAACGCCGAAACATTAAAGGGCTATATTACTAATATATGAAGTATTCGACAATACGTTTTGCTAAAAACAGAAAAAATTACGGTAAGAGACAACTTACGTGTTAAGTAATGTGAGAAAAAGAATGGAAAAGTGATTAAAAAATTCATTATATCATAAATGACATTAACCGATATATCGAATCAGTTTAATCAAGTTCCAAACTGTTGAAGTGGTTACCACTTCTAAGAAAACTCTACATCTGGTCCTTTTTAGTTTTCTCAAGCACTGAAGCCATCGACAGCGCGTAGACAAAAGACTGCGACGAAGTCAGGCCATAAACAGTAGACAGGCGACGTTGGCTTCGGGGTTTTCAGTTATTAGGTAACACAGCTAGCGTGCGGATCTGGACCAGCTCAAATTGTATTTTTACTTATTACACTTCTATTTAAATATATTTTTCTACCTTACAATTTATCCACGTGTTTTCTCTGTTTACACACCGAATAACCTCAACACAAACTTTTGGACAGGATAGAAAGATGTATCAATCGATACTACTACAACAATATAACTCGTATAAAAAAAATCTTCTAAGCTCCTTTCTAATTGTTCGAATGAAAAATGGAGCTTGGTTGAGTCACGCGTAACGTGCAATTGTTTTCACTTTTTATATTGGAATACATAATTATTCATATTTTTCTAAACGTTTATTCGGCTACACGCAATAATTATTTTCACAGAAACCATCTATCTTTTCAAAAATTATTTTATTCTAATTATGAATATATATTTATGGATTCTATCCCGTTTATTTAAAAAAAGACCGCTAAACACAAATAGTGACATTTAACTTCCAGAGTTATTGGCGAATTACGATACAATTATATTGTTCACATTCTCACAAACATCGACATCCTTTTTCTATTTCGTTGGCTAATTTTCATTTTTAACGTATTACACATTTCCTTCTACGTATTTCAAAATTTATTAACGATAATTTTCTACGAATTGATCGATTTTGGGTCGCTCAACTGTAAATGCGTCGCATGTAAGCATAAAGAACAAAGAAAGCGATTAAGTCCAAAGGGATCCAAGCACAACAGTACGAGAGTTCAATTAATTTCTATTTGTTTAAACTGGTCTGTCTAAATATGAATTCTTTGAGATGTCTCATTGTATCTCAATTATTTTCTTTGTTCCTTATTCTTATATTTGCAGGTAATAGCGAACAATTAGTAGAAAGTGATCGTTGATAAATTTTCAATTACGACTTAGAAGAATTAATACGTTAAAATAAAAGTTACCAAGCAAAATAGAAAAAGAATCACGATTATAAGAACGTGAACAATTTCATTGTAATTCGCTAATTACTCTGACAGTTGAATGCAATTCTAAATTTCAAAAAATGATATTTCAGGTATGCATAATCCAAGATATCAAAAGATATTAAAAACAAAAATTGAGCCACGTGTGGAAACAGAACCGGATACCCTTTCTTGCTACGAAACTTCGGGAACGTAGAGGCGCATGAAATCATCGGGCGAAAACGCGAGTTACGCTTTCTCTGCGACCGTCATCTCCTTATTGTAACGTCAAATTTAAAATCCTTCAGTAACTTATTGCAGTAGCAAGCGTACATGTTACACTATTGTCGTTTACATGTTTTGACGAGCGCACGTTCCGAGTTAGTTGTATCACCCTATATGCATGCTAAACGTAATTTCACATAACTGACGATATTAATACTTAATCAACCACGCGCGCGCCACAGCCAACTATACGTTTCTCACCACGCTTGGACAAGCCTAAACAATAACTGATAATAAAAAAGAAAAAAAGAAAGAAAATGAAAACGCGTTGCTAAGGTCAAAATGGGAGACCTCCCCAATCGATCATGCAACGATTTACTTTAAAGTGGAGGGATCTCTCCGATCGGTCATGCAGCGATTTACTTTAAAGTAGGCAGATCTCTCTCCCCATTCGGTTGGCTGAGTGTTAAGGTAGTACTACAATCAGTTTCGTGCGGTAACGTAACAATTACATTACAATGCGTATGCGTTAATATGTAAGAATCGAAAATCGTCTCCTAGAAAAAGTAAACAAAGTAACAAAAATTAGCCAAATTTATGAACACTTAAGAAATATTGCTTTATTATTTCGTATATTTTATATTATAGTTAAAAATTTATAAATAAATTATAGGCTATAATAATTTCGTCGTCGGTGATGTTATGTTGCTTATTTTATTTGCTGTTTACCGATTATCAATAACGAAAGGAACTAACTAAATCTAGTTACAACTAGATGGCACGTCGGGAGTCAGTAACGCTGGTCGCTACAGAGTTTTTGCTAGTAATGGAAAATACCTAACCTTAAATTCGGTTTACATCAGTTTCTTTATCCGTCGAATAAAGTATCCTTAACATTTCTTAATATTTGAAAAATTTAACTAATATAACAATGCCTGATCACTTAGGAGAAGACATGCGAAAAGTAAAAAGCGAAGAAGGAAAAGAAGAGAAAGAAATAAAGTGTAAGCTTTAAATATTAATTATTTGCCTTTAACTGTGATTTAAAAGAATTTATTAATGTATTATTTCAGCTCTCGATGAAGGAGATATTGCTCTGCTTAAAACTTACGTAAGTGAAATTGTATAATAATTTTGGTAATAATAGATAATAAAATATTAATAAAAAATAAATTTAATTTAGAATAAGGATTCTTGGAATTATTCTAACAAAAATAACGCTAACATATTATTTTTTATACAGGGTCAAGGACAATATACTAAAAGTATTAAAGCAGTTGAAGAAGATATACAAACAATAATTAAACGAGTTAACGAATTGACTGGAATCAAAGAGTCCGATACGGGTCTTGCACCGCCTGCTTTGTGGGATTTAGCTGCGGATAAACAAACTTTACAAAATGAGCAACCATTGCAAGTTGCACGCTGCACTAAAATAATTAATGCAAACTCAGACGATCCTAAATACATTATAAATGTAAAACAGTTTGCAAAGTTTGTAGTTGATCTAGCAGATTCAGTTGCTCCTACTGACATCGAAGAAGGAATGCGAGTAGGAGTGGATCGTAATAAATATCAAATTCATATTCCACTTCCACCAAAAATTGATCCAACTGTAACAATGATGCAAGTTGAAGAGAAACCTGACGTCACGTATAGCGATGTTGGTGGTTGTAAAGAACAAATTGAAAAATTGAGAGAAGTAGTTGAAACACCCTTATTACATGTTAGTATTTTATAATCATTAAATTAATTTTTTTTTGTACAAGATAATTAGAAAAAAAATAATTTATTTATTACAGCCAGAAAAGTTTGTTAATCTGGGAATCGAGCCACCTAAAGGAGTATTGTTATTTGGTCCACCAGGTACAGGCAAAACTTTATGTGCTAGAGCTGTAGCTAATAGGACAGATGCCTGTTTTATTCGTGTCATTGGTTCAGAATTGGTTCAGAAATATGTTGGCGAAGTAAGTATAACATATGTCTTGACTCGAAATTATTAAGTAATGCTTAACTAAGAAATAAAGTATGCAGGAGTAAACAAAAAATCATTTTTAAGGAAATATAATGTAGATTTGCAAACTAATGATACTTAAATCATTCCTTTTGTTATTTTGTTAATCAGACTTTTGATATAGCTTAGGTATTTATAACTTGTTAATGGTGAATATACAAGGTAATTCATAAATGCATGTTGATATTCTGGCAATTACTCTACACATTAAAATAAGTAAAGAACGTCATATGCACATATCTCCTGTATACCTTAGCTTTCAAGTTATGAATCGCCTGGTGTAACAAGTATTTTAAAAATGTGCTTAAAAATCAATTTTTGTACACAAATGTACGTACTCAGAGATGTCTAAATTCTCTAGAATAACTTGATAACAGTTTTTGATACACTATCTGTAAAATCACTTATATTTTTGTGATAAAAATGTGTAAAATATCTCTAAAATAAGATTTTTATACCAAATTTAACAATTTTCTTAATATAATTGGTACTATATACATATTTAGTCAACATACATTGCAAATACAATTGATTTTATAATATACATAAAATTATAGTAAAATTTTGATTCATCAAATCAAATCAAAAAGTTAAAAATTTCAAAAACAATACAGTTACTGGTTCAAGGTTTGATTCATATGCTTAATAAATAATAAGACTTATTATATTTCTAAGTCTGTTAATTTTTTGAGTTATTAGTGATAAAAATTTATGTTGTTGAAATCTGTAAAAAATTATTAAATTTGTTGTAAAGTATACATACGGTCAGTGTAAAAAGAATTTGTACGGTAATTTCAACAAAACAAATTTTAACACATAACAAATATATACATATTCTTAGAAGTCTTCAAAATAATTTCCATTTAAAAAAAATGTGATACAGTTACAGTTTAATGGAAAAATATATTAAGATTTAATATCTAAATCACGAAATTTAATTATTTTAATACTTAGTGTTATTCCCTTTTGATTTTATTATAGCTTGAAGTTGTCGCGACGTTGAATTTATCTAATTAATAAGTAGTCTACTAAATAACTAAAAATATTATCCCATTCTTCCAAAACTGCTCCCTTTAAATTATTTCGTGATACATGATGAATGAATGAATTCATTGAACATGGTGAATTCGTATTTTTCGTTTCAGGTAATCCAATGTATATATTTTAATAATATTTATATCTGGGGATTGTGCAGGTCTTTTAAAGTGTTTCCGAACATTATATAAGATTCTGCTCGCATATTATTAACGTTGTGTTTTTGATCATTATGATCCCAACATTTTTATGATGCTTGCATCAGAATAAAATTGTTTTTTAAACCCATTTTTTCTGCACTTTGGTGAAAATTATTTTTTTTAATATCCATATATATATGTCGGAGATGAAAGGACATCGGAGCCTTCCCTTTGGAACTAAGGGAAAATCCCCTAACACCGTAATCTAGATTCTATCATAGGCGTAATTAAACAATTGTCGTCTTTCGATCCGATTGTATTTTTTCGAGATTTGTGATAATGAGCTTGGGCTCGAGGCGACAGCCAGTCGCCGAACGTAGCCGCGGTCACGGGATGAACGCTTTGCCTAACAAAGGTACGGAGTAATTTTATAGCTCTCCTTAAAAGAAATATTTGTAGCGGCACGCGACAGTAAACATTCCAACGGTTTCTGTCCTGTGGCTCGCCACACGCAGATCCTATTCTTCGGGTATGATGGTTACCAAATGCCGACGCGTCTCCACAGTACGTGATCAGTCCGAGGGCCGTTATAAACACTAAGATCTAGTTACCTAAAGTCCTTCAAACAGACAAACAGTCTTTGTCCCAACTACGGGAAGTTAGGGGAGATCTATTTTTTCAACGAACGACGTCTCCCACTAGCAACTTTCCCTCGAGGGCGACTAGCATCTTTTTCTAACTACCGATATGGAGATTGACCAATTAGCAGCAACGTCAATTTCCCTTACTTTCCGAACGAAGGCTATCCCCGACGAATCCGATGATCTCGTGTCCTTAGACCTACCCCATCATAGTTTTCTTCTGTGGCATCGTCGGTACGGAAAGTCATTCTTTCTTGCGGTCCCATCGACTAATAGAGTAACACCTTACGATCAGTGAATATTACGCATCCGACTTAGATTTTCTGAGCATGTTCATCTATCATCCCGTCGACCGCGGATTCGTTATTGAACCTAGGATCCTTTTCATTAGTTTCTCGAGTATCTAATTACCACGGTTACTTGTCCAATTCTATAATAATCGTATTCGCACTAGTCAATGTCTTCTCTATTGCATAACGACAATGTGTAATCTAAACGAAGTTTCGTTTCACGACCCTAACCCTAATTTTAATGTAAACCCGACATATATTTTATGATTCATAGTGTCAATGAAATGAAGAGATATTCAACACCATCAGCACTTGCACATCCCCAAATAAAACAGATGCTCCACTGTTTTACGGTTGGTAGCAGGTTTTGTTTTTTATGTTACATATTTTTTTTCTCCATACTCTAGATCTAAATTCTAAATTATTCATCAGAGTCAAAGATACCAAATTTTCTTTCATCTGTAAAAATGATTCGTTTCCAGAACTCAATTAGCACGTTCACATACCTCTATGCACATCTTAATCCCTTAATTCTATTAGTTTCGCTTGTATAATACTTTTTACGAGTCATCCTTCCACGGTATGCTTTTTAAAAAATCTTGTACTTTACTAGTATTTACTTCGATATGCAGCTCATTTTTCAGCGCACTATCAATTTTCAATGCTGATGTTTTACGATTTTCTTTTACTCTCCGAATTGTTAGTTAGCTAGTGTTCTCATTTATCTTACTTAGACGACCGCCTCTAAAATTATTTTTACCTATATTAACTATATGATATTTTTTTATAAATGAAATTCAGTTTCTAACTATGTTCAGTTTATAACTACGTCATAAGAATAATAAGAATATTTTATTTTCTGAAGTAAACATAATAATATTAAATTATTATTATTACATTAGATTGAGTAATAAGTTCATTGGTGTATTTTTAAAAGACACATGAATATTTTAGTAGTTTTGTATAATATTAATCAAGAAATAATTTATTCACTCTATTTCTCTATGAATATGTATATATCTTTAAAAAAAAGCTCAGATACATGTCTTTTTATATCCTTTAAATAAATTTGTGTGATGTCTTCTAAAATGATAAATGAAATGATTAATGAATGATTAATGAAAAATGAATGAATATATTACTGAAAACAATATTATATCATACTATATTGGTATTATCATTATTGTTGTTGTTGTTATTGTATTATATTATACATGTAATTACATTATATATAACTGTTATATCTAACAGGGTGCTCGTATGGTAAGAGAATTATTTGAAATGGCACGTAGTAAAAAAGCATGTTTAATATTTTTTGATGAAATTGATGCTATTGGAGGAGCTCGGTTTGATGATGGAGCTGGTGGTGATAATGAAGTACAACGTACTATGCTAGAATTGATTAATCAATTAGATGGGTAAAACATATGTTTTATTATTAAATATCTTCAATAATTAATAGTAGGTAATATATAACAGGTAATGATGATATTTATATGATTTTAAATATTTTAGCTTTGACCCACGAGGTAACATTAAAGTTTTAATGGCAACAAATAGACCAGATACATTAGATCCAGCATTGATGAGACCAGGACGTTTAGATAGAAAAGTAGAATTTGGATTACCAGATTTAGAAGGACGAACACATATTTTTAAAATTCATGCGCGTTCAATGAGTGTTGAAAGAGATATCAGATTTGAACTCCTTGCACGTTTATGTCCTAATAGTACTGGAGCTGAGATTCGATCTGTATGTACAGAAGCTGGTATGTTCGCGATTCGTGCACGTCGGAAGGTAGCTACAGAGAAAGACTTCTTAGAAGCTGTAAACAAAGTGATTAAATCTTATGCTAAGTTTTCTGCAACTCCTAAATATATGACCTATAATTAAATTTATTATGTACACTATTCTTATTTGTTCTAAAATATAAGAATATCAAAATACTGTAATGCTAATTACAATATCATAATTAATTTTCAATTATTAAGTATACAATAAATTGTAATTTGTTTCTTATTTAATGTTATACTTTCGTTACTTTTATACATATTTTCTCATTAAAAATAATATTTCCTCGCTTATACTATTTCGTTCTTTTGAAAACAAGTAGAATTGGTTTTTAAGACCTCATGAAAATTGAATTTTAATGGGGCATCTGGTTTGTTGATTAATAAAGATATCATTCCAAGTTCACCCCCATGCCAAGAAATCTTGAGTCGTTGACACATCTGCACAAAATAAGAAGATTATATTACTTTATATAGCATGTATAAAACATTTGTGTATATTTTAATTGTACCAAAAAAAAAAATACACAACATATAGTAACAAAAAATTCCTCCTTAGAAAGAGCTAACAAAATAAAAGTTAATCTTATTCCTTTGATGGGACGCTATATTTTATTTATCCGTGCTATCGATAAATTGTTTAATTGTTTGAGTCCCAAGCAGCGCGATCACGCTGTTTAGATTTTGTGTCGAAAAGTTCCAGTACATTTGAACGCTACGGACGACTGACGGTATTTTGTATTTCATTGTTATCTTCTCAATAATTTTTATTGAACAAAACTTGAAATATTTACATACGCATATATAATATAGATGTATTTCATAAAAATAATAAATATGACGAGCGCTATTGCACCGCTTGTTTCTCTTCACAATCGATTTAGACGAGCGCTAACGCGCTGTTCGGGATTTTTCAACCCTGTTTTTTCAAGGACCCCTGTGTCTAAAACGGTTAAGGTCACCAAAATTATCTCTAATTTTCAATGTCATTAAGAAGTGACATTCTATTTAATATCTGATTCTTCAACACGCATTACTTATTTATCAACATATAATATTTATATCAATCATGTACATTTCGTGACTATTCACAAAATTGACATTGATTTATCAAAGGAATTCTGAGCTATTTATCTGATTAATTATATCTGTTTATTATATCTGTCTAATTATATCTATTATAATTCTAAGCAAATAACAATTTATTATTGTTGTGTATAATCTTGTATGTTTCTTCTCTAATAATGCCTATAGAATTCGATAAAAGGACTTTTCATACAAATGCAAACATAATACATGTATATGTGTTGCATAATATAACAAAACTAATCAGAATACTCGGTCATCCATGAGAAAATAAGCTTTTAATAGGGGAATCAATATACCGAACATATTTTTGTATTTGTGTATAACACGAAAACTAAGGCTGTGCACGGTTATCATTAGGTTGCGACGGGAACGGGTATACATTTTGCATAAATTATTTTGATCAATTAAAGATCAAAATAAAGTGCAACATTCCAAGAGATTCATCAAAAATTATTTCACGCTAGGCATTACCGGCCGAATACTTCTTTAGCATAATCCATAACCCATTATTTTTCCTCTTTTATTTATACAATACTAAAAATGATTATCTGTCTCATCAGTGAGTTAAGTCTATTAGATTGGACTATATAAAAATGTGACCGCCTATTCCAGAATAAAATGTAACTCAAATTTTATGAAGCATTTTGAGAATATCTCAGAACTTAAGACTTGAGCGGCGGTAATGTTAATTTTGATGACATATTTCAAGGTCATTGATATCATCCGTTTTAAAAATAATTACCTAAATATCACATCATTCTTTTTATGACGAAAAAGCAACAAATGATCAATCGATCCTGTTGCGTATCTTTATATCGAATTTTGATACCCAAAGATTTACCGCTTATTTATTTATACTAATATGACAACAAATGGTACCAGAATATGCATATAACAAGTGATTGAGAACACACAATATGAAGTTCTAATCAGTATAGGTGAACAAAGCTAGAAGAAAATATAATCGGTCGTGAAATAACAAAATTTCAAGAAATGTGGGGATTGTATAATAATATTGTATAATATTTAATTAATACATAGAATTATAATATAAAAATAATATATAATAATATAATATAATAATAATAATATAATATAATTAATTAATTAATAAAACAAGATATTAAACTTGAATATTACTGTTAAAAACTATATATTATTTTTTGTGTAGGCATAAAAATGTCTGAAAATCAATATTATATTAAATATTAAAAACTTACCCTTAATAACAATACTTGCATATTTTGCTCTGCAAATCGTCTAGCAATACAAGATCTAGGACCATGACCAAAAGGTAACAATACATATGGATGTACTGATTTTCCACAATTTATTTTACTGCTACTTTCTGAATGTTCACGTAGCCATCTTTCTGGTATAAACAAGTCTGGTTTGTTAAAGTATTCAGGAAGACGACAAATGACTTGGTTTTGTGTTACAACAACAGTCTAAAAGAAACGAACGAATGAGGCGAACATATTTTTACTTTAGGTATTTACATAAAAAGAAAATATGTTATATATAGCTTTTCTAATATAACAAAATATTATTAAAAGTATTAATAAAATGAAGCTGTTATCCATTGAAAGTGAATTCTATTGAAACTTATAGCACATCAACTAATTTACATTTTGCTAAGATTTATAACTTACCCTTTTAGGTACTTGATAACCATTAAGAACAATATCATTTTGTAATATGCGACCTATTCCTATAGAAATTGGATTTAATCGCAAGCTTTCCTTAATGACAGCTTTGGTATACGAAGCATTTCGCAACACAACTGCTGTTATTGGTTGACTATGATCAGCTAAAAACTGTGTGGCTTCAATCCTCAATTTTTCTTGAATATCTTGATGTTTTGCCAGATGATATAAAGCAAAAGCAGTACTGTAAGTAGTCTAGGGGCACAGAAAAGTTATATATTTAATTTCTCTCTTTTTATAATCGTTAGCCTACACTATTAAATTAGTAATGTTAATAAAAGGATAGGGAATTTAGTCAAATTCAATTAAATTTTTATATTGTGTGTAAGCTTAAAAATGTATAACATATTATAAAATAATATAAGTTATATCACAAGTTTTTAATAAGACATATATCTATTTTAAAAATATAATAGTATATATATATATATATATATAATGTTTCTAATAGTAGTATTTATACCCATAATGTTCCTAAACATTACACTTTGTATAAAAACATATAACATAACATATAATAAGCATTAATTATTTTCAGACTTAATATCATATTAAATGATGTCATCATGTAGATATTTACTTGTTCACTATAAAATGTATATATATAATAATCTGTTTTCTATAAAATAAACAAATTTTACATATGTAAATAAAGATCTAAATTTCTTATTTATATATTCAATCAATACAGTAATTATGTATTTACAAATATCTAAATGTTATTCATATTTCTTAAATTAATAATAAACATGCACATGCATAAATATAACACTAATATGTAGTTACATCTATAATGATATGTATTATAATATTTACAGTATCTATACCAGCAAGTAACATGTCACAAGCCATGCCCACAATATCCTTAATATCCAGAGCAGGATTTTGTAAATAGGCATTTAAGAATGATTTGTTATGTCCAGTTTTTGTGCTCTGTTTTTTCTGAGATACCAATTCTAATGCAACCCTGATACATTAGAAAGACATAACATATGAGGTATAGCATTTAAAAATAAGCTAAGTATAATATACAGAATGAAATATTTAGATTGCTTGAGCTTTCATTGAGTTAAGCTGATTGATATAAAACTATATTAATACACACACACATTTCTGTCTACTTATGACAAATATTGTTAATGTGCCGTTAATAATTATTTTCAGCATATAAAAACCTTCTGTGCTTTTCTTGTTGTAGAACTTACAATATAATGATAATAAATTATGCAAATTATCTATGAGCAACTTCAATAAATTCGTGATTTTGAAGACTTTGTATAATGAGAAATAATCTAGTAATCATAAACAATAAATGATAATCCCGTGTAAGATTAAAAATTATTGCTTACATTTCCATGTATGTTTGTGCCTTACGTAATTTTCGGTACAATGGGGTTTCAAAAAAACGCCATAATTGCAATCCATTATCCAACCTTAACATTACGCTATTTGTTGTAAAGGCAGCCTTGATTAATTTTGAACTTGTAGAATTTTCACATCTTTCTTCTTTTGAGAAACTATTCAATCTTACATCAAAAACAACCAGACATGTCACTAAAATCAAGTAAAGAAAAGATTATTAGACATTAATAGTACATCTTTTTATTTATATGTATATAAATTTATTAATAGTATGTGTGTCTGTTTGTCTATTAAGATATGACACCAATCATTAAATTTAAGTATAACATAGTTGAAATGTAATTGCAAAAAAGAAACTTCAGTTCTATGTATATTAAGAGATACGTGTAATCATATTACATTCAAGGAATAAGCGTGATAAAAGAGGTAAGAAGTCATCAAACTTCTCATTAATACATAGTTCAACAAATTCTTGAATGACATCATCTGTTTCTTTTAAATAATTGATCACGTCTTGAGGTTTACTAGAAACTTTTTGGAACTCTTTTCGTAATCTCCACCATTCTGTCCCATTTCTGAAATTTATAATACTATATTAAAGTAAATTAATTTAATAGAAAGTTGTATACGCATCATATTAATACTATGCGCAATATCTATTTCTTCAATATCTATCTAAACTATGTACTATATAAAAATATTTATAAAAACTAGTTTTTAACAATAAGTAGTCAAGGAATCAAGTAGTCAAGTGCACAAAATTTTACAAGATTAATTTCTTCATAATTTAACTTGTTTCTATTTAAACATTTTAAAAAATTATTTATGCTATATCCGAAAATTACAAATTTTTTATAGGGTTTCACACTAAAATTAGATTACTAAAAACTTAATATAATAACAACATCTGTAAGAATTGGCAAGTGCTTTTCTAATATAACTTTTTATAACGTGTATTTATTACGTTTTAATCAATCCAACTCGGTTAGAATTATATTCAATATTTGATATCCAAAAATTTGACTATAGTGCAATATATTAACAAAATACCTATGTACTACATATGTATATGCACTATATATAAAAATATGCTGAATCATTAAATACACATATAGATTTTATATACTTAGTACGTATAGATGTTTATCTCTTTCATATCTGATATAGATATTCCACTTAGATATACATATTCTTAAAAGGCAACAATAAAACATTATAAAAGGTTATGTGTGCCTTTTAATAACATGCATATGTACATGTTTCTTCTAATTACAAAAAAAAAGAAAATATACGTGTAGTAAAATATAAAACTGTATAAAAAATTATCGTCACAAATTGCGTAATCTATACAGTATTTTATGTTAAAAAAGATAAAGATTGTATGTACAATATTTTGTTACGAAAAGATTAAGAAAATATATATACATATAAGTATATAATAAAAATCTTGCAAAACAATATGTTATGAATTTACATTTTGATTTGAATTACTATTTGTTGGTCTAACATCAAATAGAAAAGCTTTTAATGCTCCTGTGTTTGTTATTAACTTACTAGTAATTAAATAATATAACTAGTTAACAATATAAATTACTACAATAATTTTACTTGATATTAATTGGAAACATTTATAGTCTAACATCAGGTATATAAAGTTAGCTATAAAGCTATATAAAATTTCTACAAAAATTATAGTAAATTATTGTAAACCGTAAAAATATGTGTATTACGTGGGTAATAAACCTCCAGTTTTGTATACATCAGTGCGATCTTTTCGATATTTCAAAAGTGCTAAATGACTTCTCCTTTCTGGATGCAAACCTGATTCCGCTTTGAAAATTTCTGCTATATCTTCCGGCCTATAAACCAATACGACATTTACATTAGGTACTATTTCTTCGCGTACTAGAGGCCCAAACTGTTCCAATTTTCTTTTTCCGCTTTCATATAAATTTGTAAAACTATATTCACCTGTTAAATATTAACAAATTTAAATAAAACAGTATTAATATAATCAGGTTGTAATATTAGACAGTCGCGAAAAAGAAATTTTTATATAAAAGAGATCGCTTTTTCTAATTTTTTTAAAAGTACTATGTGTCATACTTGAAAATATACAAATACATATTTATTTAATGTAATAAAAAATTCATTTACACAATGATTATAATCAGATATGGTAGTATGTATAGTAAATACGTATAATTTCCTTTTATAATTATATCATAAATACTACATCAAGATGTTTCTATTTGTTTGAATTATTTGATTGAATTATTAATTGATGTTGAGATGTACATGTATAGTAATTTTTAAATTGTGTTTGATTTTCTTACCAATAAATGGTAGATATTTGTAAAGTGTTCCAATAACTGGTAAAGATTTTGGTCCAGGAATATTATTGAAAGCTTTTGGTTGATGATCATTCATTTCGATGTTACATTTTGCAAAATTAGCAGAGTAAAACTTAATATAATATAGCTTCTTTTTTGTCATATATGGACTATACTTCTGCAACCATGTGTACATTGCACTTATACAATAATGTAAAAAATTGATTGAAGTAAGTATCACAATTTTCTAATGGAAAAGATTTAACAAGAATTCAGGAGTAAAGTGACCACATCGGACTGATTTTGAAGACTATATGTCTGCACCTTTTGGTGCCTGTTCGTGCCCACGAATGTGTCGTTCCTTTCTTATTGTATCATCTCTTTCTAACTTTGCATCATCGTTCTCTGTCCAGTTTACACATAGAATTTCAATGTGTTGCGTACCATCGCCTGAATTCGATGTGTCGGCGATAAAACGTTTTGTTAATGGGTTATCATTTATATGTTATATGTATGTATGTGATAAATATGATAAGATAAAATAGTATAACAAAATAATATATAATAAATTATTAACAAAAGCATTTTTAATATCTAATATTTGAAATAGAAAATGAAGTACTAATGACCAAGAAGTTTAATTTATTGCTGATTATACACATACCATACCTACAACATATTAATTACTTCAAAGCTGTGATATAAAATTTCTATGTACTTGATAATATTGCATCCACTTATATCATTATATTAGTCTCCGATAATTGTAGTAGCATGAAGTAAATTATAATAATATCAGAATTATACAGAGGAAGATACTGTGTAGTACATATGTATTACACTCATTTTAAAAGTTAGCGATATATTCCTTTTATTAGATAAGGATAATATGTTTATCACAGCGAAATGAGAAAATATAAAATCTATAGTATCATTTTACGAGCTATTTTAGATAGTGATTCTTATTCACTCACCCTGTATGGCAAATAAAAGATTCATGTAATGAATAAAATATACGTATTATTCATGCAGTTTCTTTAAACTTTTATCGATCTTTTTGCTTATGTTTAGCATTCGTTTCGTATTTAGAATTCCTCGACCCAATTTGAAATCATACATGATAAAATGAACTTTATCTGTATAAGGTGTATACAATATTATGTAAGTACGTCACGACTATCACAATGGTATACCATATCATCGAATCGATGGAGATGTATTTAAAAAAAAGCTACCGTAGCATTGTATAAACCATGAAACTTACCGTTTGTCTTTCGAACTAAAAGGAAGATATGTCCTTAATCATCGAGTCGTTAACCGAAACTGAGAGCACCTTTCCGCTATATATGCATATATATGATTGATCAATTCAATAAATCCTAGTGGCAAGAAACAGCAAATCGGGAATCGGTATTCAAACTCTAACGGTTACTTACTTTAGTCGCTTTGTTTGGTATTATAAGTATAAAATTAAATTAATAAAATTATGCAATGATTAAGATTGTACTTTGGTTAAATATTTCATCAACTAATCATGAAAGACTTTCCAATAAATGAAATGAGATAAATAAAAATCAATCTTTTTAATATACTTTTCTGGTTTCTTATTTTTATCTCATTTTGTTTCACAGACTTGTATATTGAAATTACTTCTACCTTTCACTGAACACTTAATAAATATATGTATTGTATAATATGCAATAGAATGTATGCCGTATACGTAATTATATACAAATTTGATTGGTATATCTATTATTCAAGTATTCTATTAATTATCTGAAGAATATATTTCTTCTGTTACTTTAATATGAAATTGGTATTTTACATTGATATTTTACATTACATACAGACTGCTAAGTTATACATTGAGGACTAGATACGTATTTGGGAACAATCAAATAGCGAAGATAACATTGGATGAACAAGGATGAGCAAGACCTTTAGCTAATATAATAAACACATACTGATGAGTTATTGAATTTGAAACAAATACAACAACATTTTAGAAGCATATGATAAAGGCAATAGAAACGATAATAATAAAATAAAACCTAACAAAGGCCAATGCTCGAAAAATTGTATTTTATATGCAGAATTGTAAAAATTGGTAATAAAATTAATAAACATTCTGTGTAAAACTATAATTTTATGTAAAAGAAATATCAAATAACAATGAAAAAAATATTTATTTATATATTTACATTTTGTATACTTAGTACTATGTAGTACAGCACAAAGGCGTCTGTTCTAGACGTTGTTTAAAGGTTCTTGCTCTTAGACATCTTTATGACATCTGGTACTGGTAATATCTCACAAATGTATCAACATATTTTTTGAACGTCTTATGTATAAATCAAGATGTCCTTAAGGCACCTTATTTACTTACGTTGTACTTTGGTCGTGAACAGGCATTGCCAAAACGATAATAAGAGATCTTTAAGACGTTTTGCATAAAATGTAAGATACTTTAAATAAACATAAAGTTCGAAGATCTCTCGTACTCCAAAGGTTAGATATTAACAATTTCAAATAAAAAGCTTGTGACTAACCATCGAAACAAGATAAGTAATAGAAGCGCTAAAAGTATGAGAGCATTACAAAAGTAGCAAGAATTACATAATACCATTGCAATTGTATATTGTAGTATGAATTGGAACAAGGACTTCAATGTTTTTATGGCATATAATAATAAAATTTATCTTTTGTTATACGTTACTTGCATAATTCTCCCTGTAATATTAATATATAGATGTTCTGCTATCTAAAAATTTTCTTACTGTAATCAACATAACATCAACATAACACGGCAACAACATGCTTGTCCAATAATGAAAACATTGCAGATTCAGTTTTATAATATGTTTGTTATGTATAAAATTCCGTAAATTAATGAAAATGAGTCTAAACACAAGAAGATAACGATTTTTCTTTTTAAGTAAATATTGATTTTATAAATTTTATTTCCTTTTAATGACAACTAATAAGATACAATTTTCCGATAGGTTTGTTACGACAGCGTCTTCGCGTACATTTCATTTATCTTTAAACCGAAATCTATTAATCAGTTAACGAAGATTTAAAGAAAACACAACTGTTGAAGATTTTTGAACTTCTCTTGTTAATTCACTTTGCGAAAGGAAATGAGTACTTTAATGATAATAATTTAAAAATTGGGAATCAACTATTGTCAAACGATAACAAGTACAAGAAACGAGAGAAATTAATAAAATGGGTAATATTTAATAATTTAATTTTTAATAAATAATTTAATTTAATTATAATAATAACTTAATTTAATAAATAATTTTGACAATGGATGTTCATATAAATACATAATTCAATATAATGCAAATAGAGAAATTATACCTAAATAGAAATTTATTACGTGATTAGAGGATTATTGTTTATTTTGTGTCTTCTACATATTACATATGACTTTCTTACTTATATTTAAGAACATATCTAAGAAGGTTTATCCATATTGTATGATATATTTATCTTATAAAATTGAGTTAGTTTATCAGTAAACTCTCGCACAATAACTGCAACGCGTGGATAATATGCAGTTAATGTGGTCAACTTTATGTATATTACATCAAGTTGCATGTTCAGAATTTTTAATTGTTTGCTAGTTTAGTGTCTCGAATTTTAAATAGTTTAGTTTGCGTAAATGTATTGCATTATCTGTAACCTGAATTGGAAATCGAATAAGAAACAGACATACTAAGATATCGAAAAATTTAACAAGTAGGCAATGGTTGTATTTTACAGAAAATTGACAATTCAAATTTGGATAAAATGTTGGTAATTTATTGTAACGTAAACTATGATATATCAGATTGACTGTAAAAGTAAATCTATGAATTTATGAAATCTATGAAAAAAAAAATCTATGTATGTACATTATTAAATAATGTATCATAGATGATACTGCTATATGTATATTATTATTACATGTATAGACAAAACTTATGTCATATGTGTTGTTAGTATATTATGCATATTTTTATACATACCTATTTGCGTATTTTAAATTGTTTTTAGATATTTAATGTGTAGAAATATCTATAATCTGTTTATCAATCAATGATTGTTTTAGGACGTTTAACTATATCGTCATTCTGATAACGATATCAATAATTTTGCAGAGTTTATTTGCTATATAATCACTATTGCGTACCCCACTCCTTTTATATGGAAGTACGGTATGCTGTTCGGTGCAAGTACGGTATACCCGCTCAATGTGATGACGAAGTGAGTGGAATTGAAAGGTAGAAAGTATCGTTATACTTCAGAAGGCGGATCGAAGTTCTGGATAAATAGATTCTTTTATTGTATGTTATTGCAATTAGTAAGAGCAAATTGTTTTAAATATGAGGTTTTTTAGTAACTATTGTAACAACGATGTTCGTTTGATGGGAAAAACTGTAATTATAACAGGTGCAAATTGTGGAATTGGGAAAGAAACAGCTAGGGACATATATAGAAGAGGTAAGAATATTTACACTATTTATGTTATTGACATATAATTCATTCATATAGTTATGAGATAATTTTTCAAATATTACATTTATAATTTTATATATTTTACATAGTTAATGATGTACTTGTAGCACAATTAGTACATTATATATGTTATATTTGCATTTAGTACCTTATATTATATATATATTGTGTATATATATATATATATATATTTACTTATTTATGTCATGAATTTACTACGTTACACATATTAATATTCCACTTTAGTTATGAAGAGTTTAAAAATTTATTAATGCCAAATATTGTCATAAGTAGATCATATATTAAATGTATTCATGTACTTAGTGACATAAGTATTACATTGTAACATTTAAATTAAACAAAATATATTACATACAAGTTATTACTGTTACTAATATTATCAATATAAGTATGAATGTGATAACAGGTTCTAAAATAAATTCTCAGTGTTATGAATAAATTGCAGATGTTTATACAAATTTATATTTTTATGAACATCATTAAAGATATAAAATTTAGTCTCCGGAAGATTTTTTGTGTCCACTGAATATCATAAGAAAAACCATCCTTGGAATATTTTATATATTTTTATACATTATGAGCAATTTTTGCATTTGCATTTTCAAATATTTTTACCTATAAATCTACAAAATAATAATTCTATCAATGTATAATTTTGTTTATTACAGACATTTAATTATTGAGAAATTTCAAGGGAAAATATCAATTATAATTTATTATACGATAATATCTAATTATTCATTTTTGCAGTTAATATATTTCTAATAATACAGTCTATTACAATGTTACATGAACAAGTAAGAAACTCATGTACATTTATGCATATGTATGTGTATAGGACAAGGTTTTTATATGATCATGATATAGAGCTTTATAAATTCAGACAGTACATATATATATATATATATATGTATATATACACATATTTACATATATAAATATTTACATATTTACATATATAAATATACATATATTTATATATACATATATATTTATTTAACTGTGATGTTGTACTTAAGAAATGGAACTTGATTTCTATTTGGTATCAATTTCTCTTCTATTTTTATTCTATATGTGCTTCTAAGCTATTCCACTACTTTATCTACCTACCAGGTATTTAATCCTTCCCATATTCCTTTCACATATCTTGCACATCCTTTCTTCTTCTTTTCTCCAATATCTATTTTCCATATTCTTTTCCATAATACCTCATTTTGCCCTAGATTTGCACCTTGTCATAAGACTGGTTTTCTCTTATATCTCTTTCCATTAAGTACTGTGGCATATTTGTCTTATAAGACAAATTTCACTATTTATTTTAATAGATTCTTATCCTCTTCTTTATCTTTCATACTATTTTGATTTAACTGTACTTATTCCTATATAATATGTGTAATAAAATGTATATAAATCTTTATATAATCTACATTACCTGAGTAAGTTTTAATATATTATATATATTTTGTGAAGGTTATAAATTATTTTTGTAACACACAATATAAAATGCATATATGTTCTATATGTTCTTCGCAGTAAGTTACATAGGTAAATATATAAAAAATTGGATTATATTACATATTAGGAAATATTTTTGACACCACATTTTAGGTGAAAACACATATAAAACTATAAGATTGCACAAAAAGTTAATAATTTCGCATTCCCTAAAATGTAGTTTAACCAAAAATTAAATTATTATGCTTTGTACTTTGCATGCACATATTATTTAAATATTTAACTTCTTCATTACTATTAATCTTAACAGTGAGAAATAAGCGTCAATATCGAAAGTGGTATATAAATTTTCTCATAAATTATTATTTTATAATTTTGATATAATACCATTATTGGATTGATGTGTAATAAGTTTTAGGTTTCAGACTTCCGTTGAACAATTATATTATTTTACATCGAATACCCATCGAATATGAGAGATACTAAGACTAGATATTTTAGTAATTTATAAAATTGACGTACAAAATTTAGCTTGTTTCGTTATTAAATTTGCTACTGTTATGTAAAAGAGCTTATTAGCACTACAGTACTTTATAACCTTTAACCAATAGCAGTAAAGTGTAACTAGTAAAATTTCACTAATAGTACATACATACATACATATATGTATATGCTCCTTTATTAATATATTATTTATTATATATTATTAGTATTATATCGTTTAGAATATAATTAGAAGCATATTTATTCAAAGTAGTCCATTAAAGATTACTTTTTGCATTGTTAAATCAATTTGTCACACCAAGCTTATTCAAGCTTGGATTATTATAGTATTACTTTGGTTATGATTACTAATGTCATATTTTTTAAAAACTTGAAGATAAAAGAATGAAATATTTATGTGAAAGAATATTTTTTGTTTTTTTTTTAATTATAATCTATTGTGATGTACTCTACTTTACGATAATCTACTTTATTATAATTACTCCAAAATTAGAAACGATATTGTTGAATAAATAAATATTATATTATCGAAGACTGAATGAATTTATGTTATAAGTATTTATACATAACTATTTGTTTTAAGTTTATTATATTTATATACTATATTTGTGTTATTTTAAGTTTAAAAACATTCCTAGGAATTGGAACATTCAGCGATCATGACAAATTTTATGTTATTAGATTGGTCTTGTTGAGTGTATTATGAATTTGTGTATGATTTGTTGTAGAAATTTGTTTTTTCTTTAAAAATTTCCTATAGTTTCAATAAAAAACATAAGGTTAAGTGTATTTTGACACATTTATGGGTGGAAACATATGACTGTAATTACTACATTCATTCTTCATAAATATATATGTATGGACAGTTTGATTAATACATTATTATTATTAATACTATTATTAATATCGTGTGAAATTTCCTTGGAATATACCTGAATTTAATATATAATTGCTCACAAAAGAGATTCAGACACTATATAATTTTGATTTCTAAGTTCTATAATTTCAATAAATGTATAAGGATCAATAGAAGTGTATTATATTATGTTACAGTATTTTCGGTAAAAGTTTATACATATTTACACATTTTACATAAATATTTATACATTAAAAGAACAATTTTCAAGAAAATACTTTTAATATGGGGATTTATGAGACTTTTAAGCTGTTCCAGAATAACGATCCAAAGCATAAGGTATGGATTGTACAAGAATCTTTTCTTTGTAATTGTACACATGTTTTACATGTTCCTGATCTTAAATCCTACGAAACATGTATCGGAGGAATTAGATTGCAGAATTAACAGAATGCTAGAAATGTCAATAGAACAATGGAAAAAAAACGTTTGAAAGAAGAATGGAAACAAGTCATTGTTGATTATTTAAATAAACTTATTTCCATTGTGTCAAAATGTTTACATCATGTCATCAAACATATGGATTATCCAACTTAATATCAAATTTTAAATATGAATAGTCATTATTAGTTTTAATTTTATGTGTATAATTTAGTTGTTGTTTAGTTTTATGTGCATAATTAGCATTAGTGTCCAAAACTTTTTATGATATAAGGATTCATTCTTTCTCAATGTTTTTTTTTAATATTTAGATGACAATAAATAATAACTCAAAAGATTTCTTCTGTTGTTGTCTATATAGTGCAGTTTAACGTAATGTAATACATTTTTGTTGGTCCTTGTAGATTTACTGAAAATATAGAGCTCAGAAATTGAAGTTGTATAGTGCTTAAATCTTCTTGTTACCTACTGTATGTACAATTTCAAATACAGTCAAATATTTAGTTTATCGTTTCTTACATCTAGTATAGACTCATTATTTATAATCATTATATATTAACGTAACTAAGGTATTGTTATATTGTAATCAATATGAAATTTTAGAAATATTCTTAATGTTACTAAGGCAAAGTACATGATTCAATATTACTTAGCAATTATTATTACTTAGCAACAAAAAGAGTAATAAGAACAAGAGTTCTTACCAATTACCTATGCGTAACTATATGTTATATATTTTTATGCACAATTAAATTTTTGCAAATTCAGAGGCACTGCTACTGTTAAATTGTTTTTATTAATGGCGATGTTTTCTGTGAACCTTATAACTAAATTTTTTATTCTATAAAAAGAGTGCTTATTGACTAAAATGTTATATATTATACATACAGTATACTTACACTTAACCGGCTGCTGTAGGATTGGACTCCTGGCCGGTTAATCAGACATGTTTCAGTTATTATTTCTAGGTAGTTACAGAACAAAGATTAACGAATAACTATATCAATAACTTCTACTGTACATACCTAGTATATACATATAAACAATATTTATAAAATATTACTTTTTTTTACGAAGTAATTGGTAATCTTTTTCTGCTTTTTTGGTTTAATCTCGTCTATTAATCCGATATCGCGCCACTTTTTAAAAAATAAGATATCAATTGCAGATGAATTTTCTTGCTGCTCAATATATCTCATCGCAGTTTCAAGTGCAACTTTTCCTCCTACATGACTCACTCCTTCATTCTTATCTGCACTCAAAACCTCTGAATTATTTAATTCCACACTTTCCATCAATTCTGCTTCTGTAATTGCCTGTAATAATTTTGTTTGTCCCTTTTTTAGTTTATAATTGAAATTATATAAAAATAAATTTGTATCGTCATTTTATGGAAGTTGTTCATATACTAATTCATTCAGCAACAAATTCACTATTTATATGTCGGAGATGTAGGGACAACGGGCCTTTCTTTTGGAATTTTGGGAAGATTCCCAATACTTTGGTCTAAACTATTCATTATAGCTGTACTTAAATAATAGAACTTTGAAGTAGTAGTTGTGATACGATCTGATTATGTTTGCCCGAGGTTTGTGACAGTGGGCTTGGGCTCGAAGTAACACAACTGATCGCCGAACGTAGTTGTTTTTACTTAACAGTAGAAGTACCAATATTGAGGGATACACGCTGTATTAACAAACAAGCCCCGGGGCAGGAGCAATGACGGCTCTACACGGGTCTGCCTACTAACGGCGCCTGGAATTTTGTTGATAACCCCGGTCAATACGCAATTGACAAATGTGATCGTGTCAGTCTTTTATTCTTATGATCTCCTTGGAGAGTTTACTCACAACGTCAGGTCAATGAGTCAGTGTTAATTGATATGGGTTTGGGGTTAATAATTAATCGATCCACGCAGATTCGATTTTCTCCAATATATTTTTCCGCCTCGCACAACACGTCTTAACACACAGAATACACTCGGTCAATTAACACGTGGTCGATTTCTAAGACAAAAGAGCGTCGTTAGAAGTCGTACCAACTTAGCTTGTAGTAACTAGCGATCATACCAACCTAACATCTCTCAACAGTCAGAAGGATACCGTGCGTCACAGCTAACGTCATTTTGAGTTTCAAAACATATTCAATTGCACAAAGAGTTATCCCGTTGACCGTGGATTCGTTTGAACCTAAGAACATTATCTTTACTTTAAGAGTGACTAATAAACACGTTAAATTGTTAAACCTTGTTAAATCAACACTTGAACACATAATTGTAAATATAAACCTCATTGAACAACTACGATGGCTTGTCCTAATGAAGATACGCAACGCGCCCCTAAAACTAGCGCCAACCCGACAAACCCGACATATATATTTTCTACGTTTAATTATAAAAACAATAACTTTTTTTAAAGGAACGGTTATTTTGACTGGGCACGGTAGAAATAGGTATACAAGAAGTATCGGTAGGTTTAGTGTTAATATCAGGTGATAAATAGAAAGACAAGAATGCCTTCTGATAAGAGGATTGTAAGTTAATGTGCGATTCTTCTTTACATTATAGAGAACGTGTATAGCAATTACGGATATGATATAGCTTATAATACGTTTTCAAATATATAACTGTTTTAATCATAACTTATTTGTAGTTTGTATTATACATTACATACACGTATTACATATTTATATTAACAAAAATAATAAGATACTTTTTATTTTTTAGGTGCTCGAGTGATTTTAGCTTGTCGTGACATTAATAAAGCAACAGAAGCAGTGAATGACATAAAAGAAACTACGTCAAGGTATTTGAAAATTATTTTTTATTTAAAAAATGAACTTGAAATATACTTCTTGAAAAAATATTTCCTTTTAAATTAGAGCAAAGCGATATATTTTATGCTTATCTCATTATTGTTTAAATGGAAATCTAAATTCTAATAAATTGTAGTGGTTCATAAATACACGTATTTAAAATTAATCGATAATTTAATTACTTAGTTGTTTTGATAAAATATTGTATATTTCTCTTGTCGTTTAACGTTTTACCTTGTAACTCCATTTTTCGAAAACCAAATTTCATTAAAATTTTATAAATATTAAAAAGAACATTTATATATCGCTATATTCATAGTTGAAGAGATAAGTTAGAATAATTATTCTAATTTGAAACAGAAATAGATTATATACTAATTTTAAAACTAACCATACACTAACAAAGAATTATATCTTCGTATACATGGTGTCTCAATCATCGAATAGGATCGTAACCTCGAAATGATATAAAGGTCGTAAAAAAAAGAGAATTCCGGTAGTGGAACTTGCCATACCGCGGTATCTCTAGCAAAAGTATGTATTTCTTAATAATATAATATTTCTAAAAATATTAATTCGGAATACGTTTTGATAATTATCTACAAATGGACATATTTCATCAATTTCAGTGATCTTCAGAATTGATCTTGTTAAGATCAATGTTTTGAGTAGTTTAACACTTAAATATACTGTATAAATATCGCTCAACCTTCGGATAGATGTGTATCCGTGTTATTAATCTTTTTTATATTAAACTTTATATTAAACTTTTTTTATATTAAACTTTATTTATTTAAATGGAAGTAAAAAAATTGACACTGTTTCAATATTTAAAGATTTTGTTTTTGCTCTTTACCTGAAACCATTGACGCATTTCAAGCAAGCAATATTTCAAATGTTTCGAAGCTACGGTGAGAAGGCACATGCTCGTCATTACCTTCATTTGCCATTTCAGCCTGTGTAAAATTTAGAACTATTGTCTTTATCGTACTGAAGTCATTCTATTATATCATTTTTGCTACAATCATCATGTTTCGGTGTTCTACGCAATGTAACGACAGGTTCTTCAGCATCCTTCCCTATTGCTCTTTCTTGTTCGCTAATTTATTTAGTTTGTTCAGAACAAGAAGCGTTAAGAGTCGTCCTATTTTTGGCAGGCTTCGGATCAAAGAACGCTGTCATCGTTTTTGCCTCATTTCTTATGTGACTGTTTCGCCCGTCGCGCTTCCTTTGTTTTTGTAATACCTGAGAGCAGACCACCTAAGTCCGGCAATTTTGGGCTCTGTTGGCGCCGGTGCCTTGGTCCATAAATCTTGGCATTTTCACGGTTAAGGTCCTTCAGACCAAACAAGCATCTTTTAGCAACTATGACAGAAATAATACAGGAAGCAGCGTGGGCAACCACCACCCATGAATCAGATAGCAGGCAATCAAAAATTATTCCACAGGACATCCATAAAATCAGGGAAAAAAGAAAAGCGAGAGCAAAATGACAAAAACAGAGAACACAAGAAAACAAGAAAAATCCAAATAAACTTACAAGGGAATTAAAGAATAAAATAAGGGAACATCATAATAACGAATTCTCAAACTTCATTGAATCACTATCCGCGCATGAGAATACCAACTACTCCCTATGGAAAGTCACTAACAAAGTTAAGAAAACAATAAAATCAATCCCAGCAATGAGAAAAATGGACAACACATGGGCCAGAAGCAACGAAGAGCAGGCAGAAGAATTTTCGAAGCACCTACGAAATATATTTTCACCGTACGAAATTAATAACAGCATCCCCAGATGGCAAACAAATGAAGAAGTGGAAAATGTCAGCAACACAACTGATAAACGCTGCACCATACTCAGCACAACAGCGTAAGAAGTTACAAACTTAATTAAGGCAACAAAGACAAGTAAAGCACCAGGATTCGACATGATCAATGAAAAAATCTTAAAATACCTTCCCCCAAAGACAATAAGACTAACAACGATAATATTCAACGCAATTCTAAGAATACAGTACTTTCCTGCAGTATGGAAAATAGCACAGATCGTAATGTTACCCAAACCAAACAAAAACCCACATCTAACGGCATCCTACAGGCCAATATCATTACTACTTGCGTTTTCCAAATTACTAGAAAAAATAATATATGTAGGAATGTTATATTATAAGTTAACAGAAAAAACAGTATGATAAACACAATATCGTTGCACTCTCACAAAATCGAATATAATATCGCGTTTCGCGAATTCGTTTCTCACTAATTCTACGTCACAACAACACGACGAACTTCTCTCGACCACGATAAATTCAACTCTGACAGCACTTTCCACACTCATTTTTCCCTTAACAAACCTTGGTAACGCTCAAAACAATCCTTGGCAATATTAACATATCTTGACAACGTTTATAAACAATCACCCCTCACGCCATGTTCTTCCCTGACGTCACACCATCCCACATATATAACTGCCTAAAACCAACAATAGAGAAAGAAAAACTAATACCGGACCATCAATTTGGATTCAGGAATAAACACTCCACAATAGAACAAATGCACAGACTCGTCAATGAAATCTTACAGGCGTTGGAAACAAAACAATATTGCACGGCACTCTTTATGGACATCGAAAAAGCATTTGACAAAGTTAACCATGAAAAACTTCTTCAAACATTCAAAAAGCAATTTCCAGAACAAATCTACAAACTATTTACAAATCTACAAATCTTACTTAAACAATAGAACCTTTGTAGTAAAAATAAATGATGCATATTCTGAAATTAAGGATATCAAGGTAGGAGTATCGCAAGGAAGCGTCCTAGGACTAATATTATACACACTATATACGGCAGACATACCAACAATTGTCAACAGCAAAATACTAACGTTCGCGAACGATATGGCCATACTAGTGAAGCACGCAAATCTAGAAACGGCAGCCGCAATACTACAAGAACACATTACAAAAATAGAAAAGTGGCTGCAAAACAAACAAATAAAAGCGAACACTAGTAAGTGCAATTACACAACATTTACATTTAGAAAAGGAAAAACACCAGATATTCAACTGAATGGCGCCCGCATAGTACAAACAAAGCAAGTCAAATATCTAGGAATACATTTAGACACACACCTTACATGGAAGCATCACATAAAATCAATAATAAACAGAATACGTGAAAAGAGGAAGCAGATGTACTGGTTAACCAATAGAAAATCCAAATTAAGCATAATGAATAAACTAAATATATACAAAACAATAATCAAACCAATCTGGACATACGGAGTTCCACTATGGAGGACGGCAGCAATGAGTCACATAAATAAAATAGAAACAGAGCAAGCAAAAATTTTAAGGACAATAGTTAACGCTCCATGGTACGTCAGAAATGAAGACTTACGAAAAGATTTAAAAATTCCAACAGTCAAAGAGGAAATCGCTAGATATGCAAAAAAGTATAAAGAAAGACTTGTAATACACCCAAACCAGCTGGTTGCTGAAACGAATAAAACCATAATAGAAAGAAGATTGAATAAGAAGCATCTCGCAGACCTCACAATAGAAATAAAATAAACAACTTGGAAGATGGAACCCCACTGGGGGTAACCATCCACATGTTATATTATTATACCACTAATGTCCTACTGGACAAATTGTAAAATTTAAATAAATAAATAAAAAAAACTTGGTGAGTCTCTTATAGCTTACAACTTAAAATGATTTCATATACAAATTAATATAAATTATACAAATTAACGTATGAAACTATTATATTTTAATATTTTATGTATCCTTACATCTGAAAGAAGGACATTCGTTAAATATTAAGCTCTGTATTGTCGCTTTGTATGGTATTTTATAAAACAATCGTCAAGATGTATTTTCGGCTTGTCGGGGCAAGTATTGCAGTCATATGTTGTTTAATATCTTTCACTGGGATTGTTTCGTTGAAAACAAACCTTGCAATTCTTCTTAACTCTTGTTGGAATAACACGTAGCTTTCCATTCAATCAGATTTCATCGGAATTAGAGTTATATGAAACAGTTATATGAAACATAGGATTCTGTTAAAAATACATTATTTCTGTATGAGGCGATATGTTATTCAAAACTATTTAATATTGTTTCACACAATCTTTTCTATGTTTTATAAATGTATATATGTTAGACCGAAGCCATTTTTTATGGCTTACTGTTTCACAAGAGGCACTAAGTTTGAACTTGGATAATAATTTTTAAAAGACAAATTCACAGTTCGTTTTAAGATTGTTTATCATTGTATCTATCTATTGGAAACATTTTCTGAGTCACTATTTTATTCCATTCCATAAACACTGTTATATTGGATTCGTTAATTTGATTATATTGATTTATTGAAGCTATTACACCGTTTAAAAATTCATAGCGGAATTCGAGAAGAATTCAATTTTCTTTTGTATGTATTGTTGTATTTACTGTTCAATGTACTTTATAAGATTTACGGTACATAAAATTTCAGTGCCGATGAGAAAAACCCTGAAGATAAACCAGGACAATTAGTAATTTGTCAGTTGGATCTCAGTAGTTTAACAAGCGTTAAGAACTGTGCACAGCACCTTTTAAAAACTGAACCGGCCATCCACATATTAATTAATAATGCAGGAGTATTCTTGCATCCATTTGAAAAAACTGAAAATGGTTTCGAGACTCATATTCAAGTGAATCATTTGGCACATTTTCTTTTAACACTTCTACTGTTACCAAGAATAATAGAATCAGGACCAGGTTGTAGAATAATTAACGTTTCATCAGCTGCACATTTGGGTAAGTAGCAATAATAATAACTGTATATGATTAGTTGAAAGCTAGAGAGAGGAGAGAGAGAGAGAGAGACTAAAATTTTTGTAATAATTACATCTTTTAATTTTATTAAAATTATTCTTGATACATCTTATTATGAACTCGTTTTTTCGACCTTGTCATATTAGACTACCCCAACGACTCCGTGCTGGTGGTTTTACATCTTACTCGTATTAAACCAAGTGCTGGCACGTATTCACGAGTCATAGTTAAATAAATTAAATAAAACATTTATTTGCCGTCAATTAGTTTAATATGTTACGTTTATTCAGTCATTTAAAGTGGGTTCGTCGTTAGTGATTTTAGCCACGTGTCTCAAGCATGAAGTTCAGGTTCAGGTATTTACCCATTGCTGTTAGCTCGGTATGTAGTTGTACATCACTGATTAAACAGTGCTGATAATATCTCTAATTGATTCATGGTAAGTCATCACTTGTAAATTTGTTGAAATTACTAAGATTTCTCTTCGATTTCCTCGTCAGTGTCGTGAAAATAATAGACTTATTGTTACATGTCGGCAACCTAAACTAACCGAGTGGACTTCTTCTGTATCAAACTTCGTCGGTCTGCGCATGCTTTTGGAGTTTATATAAACATTTCCTAAAGTAAAGTTGTGCTTGATAATAAAATTGTTAAAATGAATCGTTTGTAGCATCATCTGGATCGATTCGTCATGTGAGGATATTCTGTCACGTGTTTGTCAGAGGTTATTGGTGGAGATGATTCAAACGTCTGACCATCACATGCTGGCTCTGTAGCCAGCCGATGGTGTAGATAATAATTATCTCTATGCAATTGTGATTATATCACGTGTCTCTTTTAGCGTTCGTATGATAATAAGTATCATAGTCCATGCCGCATGTATTACACATGGTTATCTATCCGATAGTCTCCTATAACATAATTAAATGGTACGGAACTCACTGTGTACGGAACACTCTTTTCGCAATAATGTTAATAGTTGGATATATTGTTGCATGTTGGGATGATGCTAGGATCTCATTGGTTGATCCAAGTAACGTTTCAAATTCAGGAAGACCGATTAAAGCATCATTTTTTCGATTGTTAAAGTCAGCAAATAGGATAAAGCACCGATTCTCAGAAAAATTGAAAAGCAAAGAATTGGCTGTTTTTTAGTTGTTTTATGCTATGGCTGTCAATTCCTGCGTTATCATTTAGGGGTTGACTCTATTACCTGTGCTTCGACATAGATAGGAGTTGATTTAGCAGCTTTAGTTGTTGCTGGGATTTGTGGTTCCATAGTCATTTCTTCTGAGAGCGAACTAATGGAATTGTTGAAATGAGTTTTGTATCGCAAAGAAGCGTATGAAATTTCGAAATGCGAAAATAATATAAAAACGCAGGTACAATATAATATTATCAAATTTTTATGCAGGAAAACCATTTATTATTTAATATAATTCACTCGACTTAACTCCATCATTCAAACTAATTCAATAAATTAATATAAAATATGTAAATTATTTATTTATTGTTGTATACCATTATATTAAAAGTAAATTCATTGTGGTTCTTCCTATATTTTATATTTTTATTACGATTGATGAAATATTTGCAGTTGTATGTTCATATGATATTTTCGTTTCATTTTTAGCTATAAAACACATAGAAAAGGTTTGTACAAAGACTTGCATAGTTATCTATATTGAAGGAGTGAGGTATTATATTAAAGTCTGTCTTGTTCTTACTTCTAATAGTATTTAACTTAAAATATGAAACTTATTGATTTATATAAGTTATTCCTATACATACTACATCATATATCATGTTACAGGTGGTAATATACATTTTGAGGATTTAAATTTGGAACGTTCTTACTCACCTGTTAGAGCTTATTGTCAAAGTAAGCTGGCCAATATCTTATTTACTAAAGAATTGAATAAACAGTTAATCGGTAAGTAGCAGAATTATGCTTTCAAAAAATTATATGGTGTAGTAATTTTAATTATTTCCGCTCTAAACGAACTGGTTCAATTGTTTTTAAAATAAATATTTCATGTGTAATTGAGAAGCGAAGAAGGAGAACATTTGTATATACGTTACTATGTTTGTAAAGGCATAGAGATAATAATAATTAGTAAAGGTATATGTAGAATGTACAGAATGTAAAAAGTTACATATTTGTTATGCTTTTGGCAGATGATTCAACACCTTCGGATCGGTGGAAAGTTACAAAGTAAAGTGTAGCCGCAAAATTGACCTAGACCTTCAATTCCAAGGTCAACATTTTTTCATTGTAATTACGATAGTGGTCACACCTCAAATTAATTTAAATGTTCGACTTTCGCTAAATTATGTACTTGCATTCCCGATTCTTTCCCTGCCAAGTTTGCCCCATTATCATTTTACAGCCACATCGCTCGCGGTGCGTTGCGTTGCGTTACGTGAGTGACACAGCGTAGGTTGTAGGTCGCAGTTTGAAGATTAATCATAGTCTGTAACTCAGTCATACGTATGCTCGAATGTATTTCAGTGATAAGATTTGCACGACACTTTCTTTTAACGAAATAAATAATAAATCATTTGATATAAATTAAATTCTTTCAACAAAATTATTTAAAAAATTAATAAAATGAATTTGAATAAAAGCACAAAACTATTAGTTAGGAGAGATATCTGTTCATATAATTATTGTGTGTATTGTAAATAATTTCATTTATTCATAAGCTATTAATGTAGATAATTGCACAAATATTTTAAACGTTCCTAAAATTTTATAGATGTAAAATATAGAATGCAAATAAAAAAATACAGAATACGAAAAAGATACAAAATGCGAATGAAATGTAGAATATTGACAAAGTATAGAAAATGAATAAAATGCAAAATACAAATAAAATATAAAGGCAGTTTAACAGTCGATATTATCACTATCATCCATTTCTTGGAGTTTAAGAATATGAACGAGTTCCTACGGGTTTGTTTCCTTTTTGTACATACTATTCTTGAAAAGTTGTAGCGTTTCGTTAGTTTTTGAGTTAGTTGTAATAACAACGTGCTTTGAGATTTCTAAAATCTAATCGAATTCTGTTTAATGCAATAACCATTCTTGGCTTCAATTCGTTCTGACCTCTCGTTTGTATTTCTTTCACTGAAAAAGAAAAAGATCTTCCTATATTTGCATCAGAGTCGGGCAAAGACAAACACAAAATTGCAAATTTGGAAACGTTTTCGTATTTGTATTTCCGACTGGAACCTTTTAGTTTGTTAATTTTATTTCAAAATTGTGAAACATTAAGTTTCAGATCATTTTGTTCTTCAGTTTGTGAAAATTGGAACGCTTAAACAGTACCACTCATGCAAACACTCTTGTTTATTATCTTTTGTTCGAAATTTATTAAAAATGTAGTTTAATTGAGTTTTATGTCGTGAAATGTCCAGACTAACAGATGGCCTTAAAAATTATGAAGAATTTAAAAAATTGTATTGACATTTTTTTAATTTCGAATGACAATCTTTTAATGATACCGTGGAAGATGCTTTGGTAGAGTGGATACGATTTGTAAATTAAAAATGTGAAATAAAAAAATTCAATTTTAGCCAGTTTTTTTGAATGTGAACCGTTATGCGATTGGTGGGGTTTGGTATAAGGTGGTGGTACAAGGTGCCGTGCGCGTGCGAAGCTTTTTTGCGGCTCTTCAAATCCTTTTAGATACGACTAACGCACTTATACGCAAAATGTGCAAGTGTTGTACCACATTTGATAAATTTCAGGCCTTCTATACTGTAACCATTTGACGCTCCGTAACGCTCGCAAAAATTCTCTTTTGGAATGCTCACTCCATTCGCATGATACACAAAGGATTATTGTGTGCGAGTGTTGAACTGCCGGACGAAATAATTTTAGTTATCGAAACCTAGCTGACTCCTGATGTCCAGTGTCCTATTTCTACTTCTCTCTCCATCCGACAGAATATTTTCGCACCTAGTGAGATTGTCGCTATCTTTGTTCGGAGTCGTTTAAACTTTAGTGTTATTCCTAAACATCTGAGCATTCCATTTGGTGCATGCTTTGTTGAGTTTTGAATGTCCGCATATAATTACTGTGTTGTGTTTATATCTGTATCTTTTTACGCATTTTCAGCAGCTGAAATTCAAGGCATACACGTATATTCTTTACATCCTGGAGTAGTGAAAACAGAATTGTGTCGATATATGGATGCATCGTTTTTCCGAGGTATGACATCAATTGTAAGGTTGATCCAGCCTTTCATGAAAACTGCTGAACAGGGTGCTCAAACGACTTTATATTGTGCTGTAGACGAAAATGCAGGAAAAGAAAGTGGTCTATATTATGAGTAAGTTAATTAGATATATGGAGGACATTTGCCCTTATAATGTGGTTTCGTATATCTTCACACTCATATTGTCACATATACATATTTTATTTTTTTCATTATTTATTCAATCCTTGCTTTTCGGCTGTAAATGGCTTTCAGCTATTAGCCCAACAATCCTACATAATCTTTACCCAATACGACAATAATATTTTTCTTTAACGCTTTACTACTTACTTCTCTAGTTCTCATTATAACTAACTTAACCTATTTTATCTTACTGTTTTATTTGGCGCTGTTTCCTGCTCTTACCAGGTGGTAAGAAGAAGGTTCTTCTTTCTTCCCTTTCTCTCAAAATCTTCTTGATTTCCCCCCGCCCGCTGCCGCTTTATCCACAAAGTCTCCTCTACGTACCACCTCATATTTCTGCCTCCGCAGCTCTCCGCCAGATATTCTATCGCCTCTTTCTACTTCCATGCATATTCCACATTCTTATTCTCATTTCCACATCTGAATCTTGCTGTCACGAATAATGAATCTGTCCTTCCTCTTTGTCCTCTCTCTCTCAGATAACGCGGCGTGCTTTCTGTCCTTATCTTCTTATATATGGAGTTATACCTTCACCCCTCTGTCTTTTCCTCTCTTTCTATCTCACCTCTTCCCTCATCTTCTCCCCATTCTGTCCAATTCCCAAAAACATTTCTCCACTAGATCTGATACCTGATATCTGACTGCCCTCTTTAGTACCTTGTCCATGATCTTCTCAATCTTGGTCTCCTCCACCAGGATGTAGTTTGGCGTTCCTCTATCCCAGCATACCCTTAATATATTTTCTCTTTATCCTTCCAATCCCGTTTTATCGTATGTATCCAAATTGCGAATCCGCACACTAGCACACTCTCCATTAGATGATTCGAACATCCTCAATCTCCTATCGAATGATTCTTTAAATAGCCTGTCTCTCCAGTATTACGTCTTTTTTATTGCTATCGTCGCCCTGTTATCTCTGTCCGTTTGTGTCTTTACATCTTGCAACTCCTCTTCAATATGACTCTCAAATTCTTACTTCTTTAGCCTCCTTCAACCTTTCTCCTGTTCAGTTTCGCTCCTTCTCATATTTTTCCTTTTCCTTCCTCTTCTCTCGAACAACATAGCATCATCTTCGTTTTCCTTGTGTTCATTGCGAGTCCTTTCTTCTCCAGGTACTTTCTCAGTCTTCTGAACACACTTGTCACTCCTTCTAGCCATCGTCGGTATATCATCCATGTAGGTTAATGGCCACATCTTTTCCCTTCTTATATGTACCCCTTTCTCCCCTTTCTTTCTCAAAGCCTCCTCCATGTTCAACAGATATACATTGAATAGCATGTCTTCATCATATCGTCGTTTCCTGGTAGATTGCCGTTACTTTTCGCCTCAAATTCCTTTGCACCTTTGCATCCCAACGTCCCCTCCAATCTGCTTCTACCAATCCAATTAAAAGCCACCCTCAAATCTATAAAGTATGCATACAGCCCCCTTCTCGTCCTGCTCTCTTCTCTGTTAATTACACGATGTATCACGTATATCGCGTCCATCGTCTTCGGACGATGTTCCCTCTCCTCTAAGCTTTCTCTCTATCTCTCTCTTCAGCTTTTCATTAAGGATGTTTGCGTATATTTCGTACGCTGTATGAAACATGTACGAGTGTATGTACGCTACTCTGCTTCTTCCGTTCTTTCCTTTTTGTATGTGGGGTAAATTATGTTGGTCCATTCCTTCGGCAACCCTCCCCCTTTCCAGATCCTGTTCAACTTTCTGCAGAATTCTTCTCAAATCTCTCTCGGCATGAGTCTTCAGACTTCGTCCTCAATTTTGTCTATGGAGTTCGCTGTTGAGTGCCGTAGCGTGCAGACGTGTGTCTAGTGCTCCGTGAAGTTCATAAAACAACACGTGTCGCCCATCCGTCGAAAGTGAACACAACCAAGTGTTTCTTATCTTTTAGAGAAAAATTCCTACGCTCCTAACCTCTACCCGAATTCTAGCCTCATAGCCTCTCGACTAGTTATTCAACTTGAATTAACTAGCTCGATGATGGCCCAGGAATCACGACCAGCCTCTCCTGAGCAAATCCACAATTGCTCCGCGCTACCTCCTCCGTGGCAAAAGTGTAACAGATCCCCCCGTACTAATGACGTCAAAAACTCTAAAAAGCGAAAAATAGAAGCATCAAAAATAAACACAAACGTCACCCAGAACGAACAGTCAACAAACCAAGTAACCACATACAACAGATACGCCATACTGGAATCCACAAACGACTCCATGGAAATTGCAGACCCACCAGCAAACCAACACACCCAAAGAAATTCCCCTCCCCCACCAATATATGTTGATGATGTCATCGACATACAAACGATGATTCAGTCCACAGAGAGAGATATCTCCAAAGAGGATTACAACCTAAAAACCAACAATAACAAAGTAAAAATCCTGCCGACAAACCCTGATGCATGTAGAAGACTCACCAAACTACTTAAGACCTTCAACGCCAACTTTCATACACACCAGCTCAAACACGAAAGACCTTTTCGAGTGGTTCTACGCAACATCCACCACTCAGCAGACATTGACGAGCTAAAATTCGAACTCTTAAAACACGGCCACGAAGTTATCAACGTTAGTAACATAAGGCATAGAGTCTCGAAAGACCCGTTATCCTTATTTTTTATCGACATAAAACAAAAGCCTAACAATAAGGAAATATACAACATCAGTCGTCTAATGAACTCAATAGTAAAGTTCGAACCACCGCTTGTTAAAAAAGAGATAGTGCAATGTAAAAGATGCCAAAGGTACGCTCACGCGCAGAAATACTGCAACCATACCTTCCGCTGCGTCAAATGTGCAGGTACACACCCCACTGACCAGTGCACTAAATCACCGGAAACCTCAGCGAAGTGCATCCTATGTCAAGGTGACCATCCTGCTAACTACGAAGGCTGCTCAGCTTACAAAACCTTATATACAAATAAGTATCCTAAACTCAGAGCCAAAGAGACAACCAATCAAATACCCAGTCCCCCTAAATTCACTACTACTTCAATCTCCTATGCCCAAGCAGTACAAGGAAACCAAAATAATCCGAATAGCCATGGGGACCATTCTCAAAATAGTGTCCCCAATTCACTAAACACAGACAACGTCTCTAGACTTGAAAAGCTAATAGAAAAACAATCAGAGCAAATAAATAATTTGCTATCTCTACTAACACTCATCACGGATAAATTAATACGCCCCGACGCAAAATAAAACCAAGACGCATAGCTCTTTGGAATGCCAACGGTCTAGCGCAACACAAATTTGAACTAGAACTCTTCCCAAAACAGTAGCAAATCGACGTAATGCTCGTATCGGAAACCCACTTGACCGACAAAAACTATCAGAAAATAAATGGTTATACATTCTACCATACCCAACACCCCAGCGGAAAGGCCCACGGCGGCACCGGAATCATAATCAAATCCAACATTAAGTACTACGAACTTCCATCATTCCAGAAAGACTATCTCCAAGCAACAAACGTAGCAATAGAAGACTGCCATAGTACAATCACAACTTCAGCAGTATACTGCCCTCCCAGACACTCCATCGCCAAAGAAGACTTTGATAACTTCCTGAACACCCTGGGCAATAGATTCATAGCTGGAGGAGACTATAACGCCAAACATACCCAATGGGGCAGCAGACTGGTCACAGTAAGAGGCAAGAATCTCTTAAACAGCATAATAACCAACAATCTCAACTACTTCGCCACATACGAACCTACACACTGGCCCACTGACACTAACAAAATACCTGACCTACTTGACTTTTTCATAACTAAAAATATCTCGCCAAGATACGTCCAAATCAACTCTTCGGCTGATCTCTCTTCTGATCATTCCCCCTTGACAGCAACAGTCAGTTCAACAATTATCGAGAACACACCTAATGGCTTTATTCATAACCAACTCACCAACTGGCAGCTCTTTAGAGAAGTCTTTACTCACTCAACTTCAGACCTAACCTCACTAAAAACTAAGGAAGAAATTGAAGCAGCCACGGAATACTTAAACACGAGCATAATAAACGCCATCCGCCTCTCCACACCGACAAAGACGTCCATCAGCAAACAAGAATATCCCCAATACATATTAAAAAAAATACCAGAGAAACGTAGACTAAGAAGAGTATGGCAGACCCATAGAACACCGGATGACAAACGCAAACTAAACAACGCAACTGGGAAGCTATCCAAAACCATAAAAAATTACAAAAACGACTGTTTCCAAAAATATCTCGCCAGTTTATCCCCCACAGCCGACTCCAACTACTCGCTATGGAAGGCGTCCAGGAAACTCACACGCCCCCCACAAATAATCCCACCTATCCGCCATCCGCAAGGTGGATGGGCGCGTAGCTCTATAGAAAAAGCCAACTTGTTTGCTAAATACTTGTCTAAAGTATTCAAACCCCATTCCTCCAAAGCTGCCGCGGACGTTACTGAATACCTGCACTCTCCCTTCGAAATGTCTCCTCCTATTGAACCCTTCACTTCTGCAGAGATTATAGAATCAATCAGTCGCCTAAATTCCAAGAAAGCAGCAGGGCACGACCTAATAGGCAATAAAGCAATCAAGGAACTTCCCGTAAAAGGGATAGCACTCATCACATCGATTTTTAACGCTATTCTTCGCCTTGAATACTTTCCCAAGGCCTGGTAAATCTCACTGATTACCCTCATCCCTAAACCCGGAAAACCGATATATGAAACTAGCTCCTATCGCCCAATCAGTCTTTTACCTACCCTGTCTAAACTATTCGAGAAGATACTCACGAATCGACTCCTTCCACTCCTAGAGGACCTGAAAACACTCGCAGATCACCAATTCGGCTTCCGAAAACAACATTCAACAGTAGAGCAAATCCATCGCATAACTCATACGATCAGCCAAACCCTCGAAAAGAAAAAATTTTGCTCAGCGGTTTTCCTAGACATCCAACAGGCATTTGACAAAGTATGGCATGAAGGATTACTTTACAAGCTTAAAAAGATCGTACCACACACCTACTACTCCATCCTAAGGTCCTACCTAACCAATATACAATTCATGGTTAAATGTCTAGACGCCACTTCCACAACATCCCCAATAGAATCTGGCATACCCCAAGTTAGTGTCCTCGGACCACTGCTGTCATCCACCTACACTGCCGATTTACCTATATCAACAGAGATAACAATAGCAACATTTGCAGACGACACAGCGCTATTAGCTACTCACGCAGACCCGGTAATAGCCTCATCCACTCTCCAGCGAAGTCTCGACTCCATGGAAAAGTGGTTTCATAAATGTGGCTTCAAAATTAGTGAAAAAAATCCTCATATGTAACCTTCGCGCTCTGAAGACAAACTTGCCCCCAGGTCACCATCAACAATACAACAATTCCTTGCATGGACTCAGTCAGATACCTGGGCATAACCCTGGACAGGAGACTAACTTGGAAAAAACGCATCTCAGATAAAACGAAGCAACTAAAGGACAAACAATGGACTAAAGGACAATAAAATTACCAATAAAAGATCGTAATAAAACCTGTCTGGACCTACGGAATCCAACTATGGGGAACAGCAAGTAATTCCAACATTGAAATACTTCAACGCTTCCAATCGAAAACGCTAAGATCCATTATAAATGCACCCTGGTATGTCTCCAACGAACTAATACGTCGCGACCTCTAGATACCAACAGTCAAAGAGGAAATAGCAAAATATAGCAGCAGATATAGCAAAGGAGTCAACAAACACCGAAACCCCCTAATTACTGGACTACTTGATACGTCGGACCAGATCCGCAGGCTGAAGGGGCACTACCCGCTAGACCTAATCGCTAGATTCAATTAATTATTTAAATTAAGGAATATTTTCTTATTTACAACACTTACTTATAAATTATACTTATCTATAATAAGTATTAACTTATTATAAATAATTAGCCATGTCACTGCACCACACCAGAAAAAATTACTAAAAATTCTCAATGCGAGAATTGATTGTAAATTTTAATAAATAAATAAAATAAATTTTGTCTATGCCTCTGCTCTCTTGGACTCTCCGAGTGTCCTGATCACTTCTTTCGTTATACTTTTCATTTCCTACTTTGTCCTCTCCCATACTCCCAGCAGCGAAATATGCCTTTGACTCCTTCAGCCTCCTGTTCTTGTCCGCTTACTCCCTTCTTTTTCCTTTCCACTTTCCTATATTTCCAGTTTCTATATTCGTTTCTCTTGCTTGTAAACTCTTCTGTTAATCTTTCCGCTTCGAAACTTCCCCAGTTCCTATCTTAACTCTCTCTTTCTTTACTTCCATGTTGCTTTCCTTATTGACTCCCTGATTCTGTCTCTTTTCTCTTCCCTCTGTGGTAAAACTCTACCCCTTTCTCCGACTAGTCACTCCTTTTGATTTCCCTCCTTTATCTCTCCTGCTTCTCTGTTCCTTTTATTGCTCCCCCTAACTGTACGTGATTCGAGTCCATCCGTACTCCTTTGTTCGCTTGCTTTCTCATCTGCTATCACGTAGTCTACTATTCAGGCTTTTTGTTGAGACTTGTCCTTTGCTTTTCTTTCATCCTATTTGCATTTCTTTCTTTCCCACTCTCGCATTGAAGTCTCTTCCTATTAGCAGCGATTCTTCCTCTTTCTCCTCTATGCCTTCCTCCATCGTTTTTATTGTTTCTTCCGTTTTCCGGCTGTACACCGTCACCACTCTTCAGATTTTCTTGCTGAACCTTCCTATTCCTCAATATTCCATATTTTCTGTTTCTTTCAAGTGCTATCGCGTCGTCAGGACTATGTCCTTCCCTCCTGTTCTCCCTTACAGTCGAAATACACTACTTGGATCTTGCTGGTAGTTTATTATTTATGTTGGCCAGTCTTGCTCCTCTACTTGTGTCTCCATGAGCCCTACCAGGTCGAAATCCTTCATCTCCGTCTCCATACCTCTTCTCATTTACTCTCTTGGCCCGCCATATTCCATATCACATCATCATTCTTGTCTTTCTTCTCTATCTGCCCCCGCTTCCCTCGCCACATGCCTCTTCTATCATGTCTTTGTTATTAAATATAGGTTTGGGGTTGACATTTAATAGATTCACACGGACTGAGTTTTACTTTCTATATTTCACCACCTCGTACAAAACGCCTGAACACACCGGATACATTTAGATAATTAACACGTGGTCGACTCCTAAGACAAAAGAGCGTTGTTAGAAGTCGTAACAACTTAGCTTGTAGGAACTAACTATCATACCAACTTAACGTTTCTCAATAGTCTTTCAGTTTTTCTTCCCTTTCATTCCAAATTATTCGTCGGAAATACCGAGTTTATTACACGTCCTTGAGTTGACGTTGAGTGCGGAACAAATTAAAATTCCAAATTCTAATTTGTATATTACCTTCTTAATCATTTAATATTCCAACTCAGAAATATCTTTCTTCACGATCGTCGTATTACCGACAAAGAGTCCACATAGTTCTTTCCAGTTCTGCCCGAGCAGTCGAGCTATGCGGACGTAAAACATAGTTCCTCCGACATTGTGCGACAAGAGTAGAGTAACAGAACCAATCAAGGATGGAAAAAGTACCATCAATAAGAATACTAAACAAAGGAGAAACATACATTATAAACAGGGCAGTAGACCAACAGAGCCCAATTAAAACAACAAGAGAAGTACAGGACTGCTCAAATACAAAAGAAATAGAAATGGAAATAATACAAGAAGACGACGTAAAGAGCAATACCAACAAGGATCTACCACAACATAACGAAAGCTGGAAGACTGTAACTCCCAGCAAAAAAAGAAAAATAAACACAAACACAAATGATAGGATGACCACAGAAACAGAAAGACAACAATGGCTACAGGAAATTCCCACACAAAACTCCTTCAGCTCACTGATAGAAGAGATGGACACAGACCCTACAGAAAAACCAAGAACACACACACCCAAGCCACCACCAATCTACATAGACGCAAAAATAATAGACCCCCTCATTGATCTGCTAAACAGCACGGCAGGAAAAGAAAACTACACTATCAAACAGCTCAAACTGGACCAGGTAAAAGTACAAACTAATACCCCAGAAACCTACAGAAAAGTAACTAAAGCGCTAAAGAAAAAAAAACGCTGGGTATCACACTTACCAACCCAAATCCGACAAGAGCTACAAAGCAGTAATCACCCTAAAACAAATACAAAGAAAATATGCGAGGAACTGGCCAAGATCGGACACCAGGTAAGAACGATCAACAATATAACCAGATTTGACACTAAGCGACCACTACCGCTATTCCTAATAGAGCTAGAACCGAAAAGTAACAACAACGAAATATTTGAAATTAAAAAAATCTCAAACACAATAATCACAGTCGAGCCACCCAGACATAAAAAAGACATACCACAATGCATACGGTGTCAACAATATGGACACACAAAAAACTACTGCAACAGAAACCCGGCGTGTGTCAAGTGCGCAGGAAAGCACCTAACAGTGAACTGCCCACACACGGGAAAAATAAATGACGTACAATGTTACAATTGCGGTGGAAATCACCCAGCCAGCTACAAAGGCTGCGTAGTCAGAAAACAACTACAAAGCAAATTTTTCCCGCCGATTCGAAACAGGGCACACAACAATTCCCACACGCAACAGGACAACACAGAATCTATGTCAACACCAAATACACAGCATGTAATGAACAATAACCACACTAACACCAACACCGTTAGAAACCGAAGCTACGCGCAAGTAGTCAACCGGTCGTCACCCTTAGACAATCAAGAACAGAACAACCACAGCAACGACGCTACAGAAATCAAAGAGTTAATAAAACATCCCATAAAAAACACCGAAATACTCACAAAAATGATAAGCGAACAAAACGAACTCCTCAGACAGCAAACACAGCAGATAACAGTCATGTTACAATTACTTACTAACATGACGAGCAAAAAATAAAAATAGACATGCTTAAAATAGCAGCCTGGAACTCTAACGGCCTACGAGAAAGAGCCCTAGAAACTAAAACATTCCTGTATTGCAATAACATCGATATACTACTCGTTTCAGAAACACACCTCACAATAAAAAGCTATATAAAAATACCGCACTACACCATATACGACAGGAAGCATCCCTCAGGGAAAGCACACGGCGGGACGGCAGTAGTAATAAAAAACGACATTAAACATCACCTACACAGCCAGGCCAGTAAGGAACATATACAAGCAACCACCGTTACCGTACAGTATACGTACCGCCGCGACACAAAATTACATCGCAAATGTGGGAAGAGTACTTTCGACACTTAGGTGACAAGTATATTGCAGCGGGAGACTATATAAGCACACACTATGGGGATCAAGAATCACCACACCTCGAGGCAGAACCTTGGAGAAATACATTAGAAATAATAACCTCAATATATTATCCACAGGAAGTCCGACAGACATACTGGCCGACAGACCTGAGCAAAATACCTGACCTGCTAGACTTTGCAGTTACAAAGGGACTAAACGCAAATAAACTAAACACAGCACCCAGCCTCGAGCTTACCTCCGACCATACGCCCATAATAATTACATACAGAAACAAACCAATACTTTACAGCAGCACAGAGAAGCTGTGCAATAAAACCACCAAATGGCAAATATTCAAAGAAATAATAGAGAGCAAAATCAGCTGCAACATCCCACTGAAAACACCTGAACACATCGATCAAGCAGTAACAATATTCACAGAAACTATCCAAGAAGCAGCAAGGGCAACCACTATACCGGAAACAACCAACAGACAAACAAAAACAGTTCCACTAGACATCCTCGAAAAAATTGGAGAAAAAAGAAAAACGAAAGCAAAATGGCAAAAACATAGAACAAAAGAGAACAAAAAACTCGCCAAAAAACACCTAAACAAACTCGCAAAAGGAATAAAAAACAAAATAAAAGAGCACAACAACAACGAGTTCACAAAGTTCATCGAGTCACTATCTGCACACGAGAACTACAACTACTCCCTATGGAAAGCTACAAAAAAAAAAAAAAAAAAAAAAAAATAAAGAAGACAATAAAAATGGTACCAGCAATCAGAAGAGCAGATAACACATGGGCAAGAAGCAACGAAGAGCAAGCTGAAGAATTTTCCAACCACCTATGCAACACATTCACCCCACATAACATCAACAACAGCAACCACAATAGTCATACGGACGAGGATGCGCTAACTACTAGTACACCAACTGACAATCACTACACCATACCCAAAGCAACAGCACAAGAAATCAGAAACATAATTGAGAGAACAAAAAATAATAAAGCACCAGGAATCGACCTAATTAACAGCAAAATCTTGAAAAACCTTCCGCCAAAAGCGATAAGACAAATCACAATAATAGTTAACGCAATACTAAGAATACAATACTTTCCAAAAACTTGAAAACTGGCACAAATCATAATGATACCCAAACCAGGCAAGGACCCACACGAAACCAAACCCTACCGACCAATCTCACTACTTCCGGTGTTCTCTAAGATACTAGAGAAAATAATTTACGATCAGATAAAACCCATAATAGAGAAGAATCAACTAATACCGGATCACCAATTCGGATTCAGAAACAAACACCCCACAATAGAACAAACGCACAGACTCGTCAATGAAATCCTACAGGCGCTGGAAACAATACTGCACGGCACTCTTTATGGACATTGAAAAAGCATTCGATAAAATAAACCACACTAGCCTACTACAATCAATCAGGAAACAGTTCCCGGGGCAGATATACCAACTAATGAAATCATACCTAAGCAGCAGAAGCTTCATAGTAAAAATCAAAAGCACACACTCGGAAGCTAAAGAAATCAAGGCAGGAGTTCCGCAAGGAAGCGTCCTAGGACCAATTTTATACACATTATACACGGCCAACATACCAACAACTAACAATAGCAAAATACTGACATTCGCGGATGACACAGCTGTACTAGTCAGGCATACTAACCCTGCAACAGCAGTTACATTACTACAAGAACATATCACAAAAATAGAAAAGTGGCTTCAAGCAAAACAAATTAAAGCAAACCCCGATAAATGCAAACACATTACATTCACACTGCGAAAACGGAAACCACCAAACATTGTACTAAACGGCACACGCATAATACAAACAAGGCAAGTCAAATACCTAGGACTCCACTTAGATTCACGACTCACATGGAAACAGCATATTAAAGCAACAATAGACAAAATACAGATGGCAAGGAGACAAATGTACTGGCTAACAAGTCGAAAATCCAAACTAAGCATAGAAAACAAACTAAAAATATATAAAATGGTCATAAAACCAATCTGGACGTACGGAATAGCACTATGGGAACAGCAGCAATGAGCCATATAACCAAAATAGAGGCAACGCAATCGAAAATACTCAGAACAATAGTAAACGCGCCATGGTACGTCAGGAACGGGGACATTCAGTAAGACCTGGGAATACCAACGGTCAAGGAGGAGATTAACAAAAGTGCAAGAAGGCACGGAGAAAGAATAGCAACGCACCCAAACCGACTGGCAGCGGAAACGGTCGACACATCAAGCATAAAATGAAGATTAAAAAGGAAATACCCAACAGATCTTACAAGGACATAACCTAACAAAGACGATGATGGTACCCCACTGGGGGTAGCCACCCACATGTTATATTAGTATACCGCTATAACATTTTACCAAATGTCCTACTGGACAAATTGTAAAATTTAAATAAATAAGTAATAAAAAAAACGTAGTTCTTTTATGTGTTCCAGACGGAACCCATGCCAAAATTGTATAATAGCGTAAAAATAGGCTTATAAGAAGTTTCTAATTACAGAATTCTTATTTAGTTCTCTATTATGGTAATTTGAATTTCTGAGAGGACATTGCCTTCCTTTGAAAATTTTGATTTAATTCTACAATATATGTTTATCTTTTAGCAACTGCAGAACAGCAAGACCCTCGTCAAAGGCTTGTAACGCTGAATTAGCAAGCCGATTGTGGAAACGTAGTTGTGAATTGCTCGGTTTGCCATCGGAAGTAGGGTTTCAAGAACTAGTAAAAACAATCAGTGGTGAAGAAGTTGAACAATAAGAATATGTTTATATAAAGAACATTCATACAAAAAACGAAGGTAATTTACAGAAATTATTTAACTATTTCATGAACATTAACATTGATTCGATTTATGTAAAATAATTTCAGATATTTAAAGACCAGATTCTGAAGATCAAGTCGGAATATTAATAGTATCATATGATTGGAATGTTTTCGATTACAACATTCATATCGTGAGGTCGCTTAATTTATGGTTGAAATGTGTTACATGTAGTGTAAAAGACAAGAAGTAAGGAACGAAGTACGTTTATAAATATGTCTCAAGTTATAATTGACATTACGATTTACTCTTTCTTTTGAGTATTTTAATCGCACGTCTATCGTTAGTTACGGGTATACATGGACTGTTACGAATTGTGTAAGATGTTACATTTTATGTTTCTTAAAATAACAATTATATTGACACTAAAATAGTTTCGCTTTAATTACTAATTTTCTTTAGTACGCATTGAGATATGTTATTTTCTCACCTCTAATAAGTTTGTACAAAATTCAAGAACAAGGACTAATATTCAAAATTGATTAAATGCAATAATTTTTTAAATTTAAGTATATCTTATTCTCTCCTTTTCTGAAGGTCATATTCTCTGATATTTTACTCACAGTAACGTTTTTTTTTTTTAACGGAATGACCTTTTTTTGTTTATCATTAAAAAGGTGAAATTAAAACGCATCCAAACATGTCCCATAACATGATCATAAAATGATCTTTGGGATAGATACTGTTGCGTCGGGCAACACTCTACCTAAACCAGGCCACACATCGCGGGCAAGATGGCAGCCAGATGTCTTCGGATCCTTACCGCGTACCCTCAATAGTCTCAAGTACCCTCCATAAATCTCAGGAATTTCCTAGTCGGGGTCCTTCAAACCGAACAGATATTCTTTCGCTGAATTGTTTCCTAAAGTTTATTGTCCACCACGGGTTGACACGGGAAAGTTGCCTTTTCTCACGTATAAAGCCTCCCACTAGCAACTTTATCTCGAGGGCGGTTAGCATCCTTCCCCACCCACGACCATAGCAAATAACCAATTAACAACGAAGCCTATTTCCCTTACTCTCTTAGCCAAAATCGTCACCAACAAATCCGATGGTCCCGTGCGCTAGACACACCCATCCTTAGCTTTCCTCCGCGTAGCATCGTCACCGAACTTCACTGATTTTCCATCTTTCAAACAGTCAACATCTTTTAACCGGGTTTACACCCGTAGATCAGTCACTCACTTATCTTATACATACGCACCAGCGTAACTATCTTCTCTACAAAGTTGTTGGAATAAACTGTGATTTATAACTTGTTATATCAGTGTCATATTCAATTAAACCACCTCTATTATCCTAAACGAAATAGGGGATCGATCATTTCGTGGCGTCGATTATCTAATTGTAACGGGAATTTACGACTCCCGTTGGCGTGCTTCCTCGCGATCGTGTCTCTCCGCGAATGGTCGAAACAGATACGTTTATGATGAATAGATCATGAGAACCACTGACAAAGATACAATTTATATGACTGAAAGAAGCAAACGTGCATCATGAATGGTGGTGACATTCTTCAGATCTTTTTTGTTGCCTTTTTCCGTGGCCACTCGGGATACAGAAATCTGTTCCTTCTTTTGAATGTTGCGAAGAGAGAAGGTACCCCGATTAAGTAAATAAGTAGTAAATATCAATCAATTTATATCTATTATACAGTAAATATATGTCGGGTTTACATTAGAATTAGGGTTAGGGGCGTGAAACGAATCTTCGTTTGGGTTACACGTTGTCGTTATGCAATAGAGAAGACATCGACTAGTGCAAATACGATTATCATAGAACCGGACAAGTAACCGTGGCAATTAGATACTCGAGGAACTAATGACAATGATCTTAGGTTCAATAACGAATCCGAGGTCGACGGGATGATAGATGAACGTGCTCACAAAATCTAAATCGGATGCGCAATATTCACGGGTCGTAAGGGGTTACTCTTTTCGTCGATGAGATCGCGAGAGAGAATGCCTTTCCCGTTCCGATGATGCCGCAGAGGGAAACTATCACGGGGTGTGTCTAAGGACGCGAGATCATGGGATTTGTCGAGAAAAGCCTTCGTTCGGAAAGTAAGGGAAATTGGCGTTGCTGCTAATTGGTCAATCTCCATATCGGTGGTTAGAAAAAGATGCTAGTTGCCCTCGAGGGAGACGCCGTTCGTTCTCTCCTATCTTCCCGTAGCTGGGACAAAGATTGTTTGTTTGAAGGACTTTAGTCAACTAAATTCTAAGATTTATGACGGGCCCTCAGGCTAGCTGAACATGTACTCCGGAGACGCATCGACATCTGGCAATCATCTTACTCGAAGAATAGGGTCTGCGTGTGGCGAGCCACGGGACAGAAACCGTTGGAATGTTTACTGTCGCGTGCCGCCACAAATATTTCTTTTAAGGAGAGCTATAGAATTACTCCATACCTTTGTTAGACTCCGGTGTTCTTTCATCTCCGACATATAAATAAAGTAAATATAATAGTACTTGGGCGCTTGATATTTTCCAGCTCACTCGAGTATTAGGCTCCTCAATAACGGTTCGCTACAATCCTATTCAATAAAATTATTAATAATTCTCCGAGCACAAAATGCTAGATACTTTGCACTGCATTCTTCTCCTGAAATCGCACACATTATGTCTTAAACATTTTACGTAACGCAAGAGGAAACATTAATTCTCTCTACCCGGAAATTTCAGAGGGCGGTTTTTGATGTGCTTTTATAGATTTCCATGAGTAAGAAGGTTTATTGCTCAACCTACCATTTCTTTTGCAAAATATCGCGCGGGCTTGTTTACGTGTCTGAATACTATGGTCTTCTTCACGAGCTAAGCTTTTTTCTTTTAAACGTGGAGAAATTCTCATAGATATCCCGCCGCTTCTCAGAAGAGTAGCGGGGTAATATCAGACTTACCGATTAAAACTCCACGGTGGCCTATCTAACGCTTAACAGGAGTGCCCCGGGACCTCTTCCCAATTGCTGCCGGAGCACTCCCGCGTTTTCTCCCATTCTGAGAGAGCCATTCTTCTGGTCTAGTTTGAACATTGAGAGGGACCACACCTCTCAACGCTACCCGCTGGGCCGTCGTGCAAGTGAGAGGAGATTCCATAACCTCCTCGGCATGACGAACGCCATGACCATTTAGGGCGACGCAACGCCCTTCGGAACACTGTAAGAGCAAGAAGTTCTCGCCTTCTCCTGCTTTTCCCGCTCCTTTGCGAGCATTATTTCCTCGCAATAGGAACTCCTATTACCCGCCCAACATCGCTTCCACGGCTGACGAGGAGTTCAAACTCTCGCCAATCGGTAGTCGCAGGACACTGCCGGGAGCCTCCCACGCCGGACAAAGGTCCTCTCCGTAATGGTGACAAGTGTTCGTCTCCTTTTTTCCAATTTTCTGCAGGTACTCACCGAATATTCCTAGCTTCCCCTGAACGTTTCGGACCGCCTTCCAGGCGGGGGAGGAGACCCCGCCCGAGTCCAAGCCCCTAAGATTTCCCCCCTTCCCCTTCCCTTCCCTTTTCCGCCCCTGATGATCCTGATGGCGGTCGTCCTACGCAGCATCCTCAGCAAAAGCAGACTGTGACGACGCGTTATCAGATGTCCTGTTCACACCAGAGCCCCGTACAGGATTCGGCAACGGACGACCCCCTCATATAGTCAGCACACTCTGACACCAGTCCCACCGATATTAGGCAGCAAGTCACATAATATGTTGGCTACTGCCGTCACTTTGGGGATCAAGAGTCTGAAGTGCAGCCCGAACGTCCATCAACTGTCGATGATGAAGCCAAAATATTTCATCTGAAGCCCCACCTCGACATTCTACCCGTTTATATCCAAACACAGGCAGGGCGAAAGAGCCACCGTACGCCGCCGGTCGTAAAACCAAGTAGCCTCCGACTTGGCTGGCGACACCCTCAGGCCCAGCCTGCGTATGGCACGCACCGCGCAAGCAAGAGCGAGCTCGCCGAGACGCAGTGTCTCGTACCATCAATGTCCTCCGGACAGGACCAACGTGTCGTAGGCGAAACATATCATCCGCGTGTCCGGGGGTGTATCAAACAAGCTGCAACTCATGTATCGTATGGATTGAGCATTACTGTGCGACCCGCTGCTTAGGATGACACTCATTTGTTCGTGTAAGGAGGTTTGCTCGTGTGCAGGGATATATTGGGCGATTTTTTATTGTCAGTAACTAAAAAACATAACCGAAAAGGCAATTTTTCTATTCTTGAATCTCGTTTTATTTCGGCGAAAAGAATTACCCCTTAAATAACATCAAAACTTATTTGTACAAAATAGTTACCATTCAATTTTCCATAGTTACCATTCAAAAATCAGAAGAAATACTAAAATTATTAAAACTAACATCTAACAAAGACAACTTTTTCCAATTAACAAAAATATGTCTAGGCCCGTATGACGAAACCGTGTGGTTACAGAAAATATCAAACATACTTAAAACAAATAGATAGATAGGAATAGGAGACAACAACGCACAAAACAAAGCACACATAAAAGACTTCTTTTATTTTTCAATGACCAACGCGACGACATAGAGTTTGCTTAGGAACCAATACAGAGTTTAAGTGAAGAAGTGATAGAACAAATACTAAAAGAAAATCATGACTTGATAGGACATCCCGGAATACAAAAGACGTACGACAGAATCAGAGACAAATATAAAATCCCACACTTAGTGGAAAGAATAAAAACTAGAATAGAAACTTGCGCGACATGTCAAACATCAAAGACTACTCGGATAAGAGGGAAGGAAGAACCACAAATAACTGACACTCCATTAGAATCTAATAACAAAATCGCTATGGATTTGATAGGTCCGTTGAAAAAGACCAAGATAGGAAATCAATACATTCTCTCTATACACGATGAACCAACCAAATATTTAATACTTGTACCCTTAAAAACACAACAGACCCAATCAATCTGGAATGCTTTACTGAATCATTACATTTATATGTCGGAGCCTTTGGAATTTTGGATAATCCCGCAACATTGTAACCTAGAGTCTACTATAGCTGTAATTGAACAATTGTAGTTATTCAATCCGATTGTAATTGTTCGAGAGTTGTGATAATGAGCTTGGGCTCGAGGCGACAGCCAGTCGCCGAACGTAGCCGCGGTCACGGGATGAACGCTTTGTCTAACAAAGGTATGGAGTAATTCTATAGCTCTCCTTAAAAGAAATATTTGTGGCGGCACGCGACAGTAAACATTCCAACGGTTTCTGTCCCGTGGCTCGCCACACGCAGACCCTATTCTTCGAGTAAGATGATTGCCAGATGTCGATGCGTCTCCGGAGTACATGTTCAGCTAGCCTGAGGGCCCGTCATAAATCTTAGAATTTAGTTGACTAAAGTCCTTCAAACAAACAATCTTTGTCCCAGCTACGGGAAGATAGGAGAGAACGAACGGCGTCTCCCTCGAGGGCAACTAGCATCTTTTTCTAACCACCGATATGGAGATTGACCAATTAGCAGCAACGCCAATTTCCCTTACTTTCCGAACGAAGGCTTTTCTCGACAAATCCCATGATCTCGCGTCCTTAGACACACCCCGTGATAGTTTCCCTCTGCGGCATCATCGGAACGGGAAAGGCATTCTCTCTCGCGATCTCATCGACGAAAAGAGTAACCCCTTACGACCCGTGAATATTGCGCATCCGATTTAGATTTTGTGAGCACGTTCATCTATCATCCCGTCGACCTCGGATTCGTTATTGAACCTAAGATCATTGTCATTAGTTCCTCGAGTATCTAATTGCCACGGTTACTTGTCCGGTTCTATGATAATCGTATTTGCACTAGTCGATGTCTTCTCTATTGCATAGAAACACGTGTAATCCATAACGAAGATTCGTTTCACGGCCCTAACCCTGATTCTAATGTAAACCCGACATCAGAAGTGGGATAAAGTGTCGGTTATAACAGTGCTAGCTAACTGCTAACTGCTAATTCAGTCGCTAGTGCAAAAATCGAGTGTGGAACCTAACAATTTTCGCCACCGCGTTTCAACCCTGAAACCGCAGGCTTCGACTCCGCTGCATGGTGCGCGGCTATCAATCTGATTATGGAGGAAAAACCTTTACAAAGCAGTGCCCTGAATATAATTCCAATGACGAGTGTCGAATCGAGTTCTACGTATTGGAGACGCCAACTGGTAGATCAAGTCATCCGGGTGAGTCGTTTCCATTTTACCCCGATTTTGGAGCCGAGCGTTCACTAATTAAAGAATTCTTAACCTTGAGATTTTCTGACAAAAGAACGATTGATATAGTAGTAATGCGAGGAACAAGACATATTTGTACTAAGCGTACATCTCAAATTTTGTCCGCTGCAGGTATTGGTGATTTGAGGTAAATTTTTCATGTCCTCGCTGATAGTTATTTAAAATATGATATCGCGATTGATCATGAAATTTTAAATCAAGGTTTTGACGTAATATTACACAAAATAGCCTCGCTATGTGCGAAACAAAAATAATCCATGCCTGTAATAAAACCGCCGAAAACGAGATCGATGTTAATGAAGTTGACAATGTTGTACGTGGTAGTGATAAAAGTTGATTAATCCTTCTTTTCGAAAATCCAAAGATTCACTCGTTACGGGTTTCCTACGTACTCGCGTAAATACAGGCCAGTTAGAAATACAATTAATTGATTCTAACATCACCGTACAAAGGAGTTCTAATAGACTTCGCGAGGAAGAACGGGGAATAGTACGTGAGAGAATAAGCGAGTTGATTAGAGCCAAAAATCATAAGGCCTAGTAATTCACCGTTCGCGAGTCCTATGTTACTCGTGAAGACGAACGATGGTTCAGATAGATGATTGGTAGATTTTCGAGGACTAAATAAAAATACGGTTGCGGATCGGTACTCTTTACCCCTTATTGCGGATCAAGTCGCGAGATTGCAAAAGCGAGATATTTTATTAGTTCGGACACGGTAAGCAGGTTTCTCCAAATCCCTATTCATCCTAATTCTAGGAAATATACAGCATTGGTTACCCATTCGATGTCCTTTATTTGCATAACATAAGTGTGTGCGCATATAGTGTTTCTTCCGGAGTCATATTCCGAACGGCGATACTATGTCGACTCCGTCGAAAACAAGGACCTTTGCATTTTTCAGACAATCCTAATAATTTTGCAACTAATACTTGTCTAAATATTCTAGTATTTATGTTCTTCCTTGCTGCAATTTTGTAAACCATCAAAGCGTTTACTACGGAAATCCTCAGAAGTAGTCGCATGCCAAGTCTTCTGTACCATTTGACCCTTTTTAATTGTGGTGACATAAGAAACCATTTGGTCGGAGTGATCTGTACTACACTTTCCTTCATTGTATTCAGCAGCGGCTGGTGATTTTGATGCTGCGAACAAACGAAACGAGAGATCATTCTTGACATTCCTTTGAAAACACGTATAGCAGCCAACGTGCCATTCGTACGTTGTTGTCTATTTGGATGATGTCCTAATTATTGCCGACTCGATAGATCAAGCTCTAAAAGGATTGCACACCGTACTAGATACCCTCGTAAAAGCCGGATTCTCCTTTAACTGTCCCAAAATGTTCTTTTCTAAAGACCTCGGTACTCTATTTGGGATATGTAATTCGTAACGGAGAAGTTCGTCCCAGTCCGAGTAAAATACACGCCTTGAGTTCTTTACCTGCGTCAACGACCGTCACACAGCTCAGGCAGTTCATAGGTTTAGCCTTTTATTTCCGAAAATTCGTCGCTAAATTCTCACGGATAATGAATTTTTTTTTTATTTATTTGTTGAAATTACAATCAATTCTCGCGTTGAGAATTTTCAGTAATTTTTCTGGCGTGGCGCAGTGACATGGCTGTTTATTTACAATAAGTTAATACTTATTATAGATAAGTATAATTTATGAGTATTATAAGTAAGTGCATATGCTTAATTTGGATAACTAAATGAAACTAGCGTTTAGGTCTAGCGGGTAGTGCCTCTTCAGCCTGCGAATCTGGTCCGCCGTATCAAGTTGTCCAGTGATTAGGGGGTTTCAGTGTTTGTTGACTCTTTTGCTATATCTGTCGCTATATTTTGCTATTTCCTCTTTGACTGTGGGTATCTTGAGGTCGCGATGGATGGTTTCGTTGGTAACATACCAAGGTGCGTCTATTAAGGATCTTACCGTTTTCGACTGGAAGCGTTGAAGTATTTCAATGTTGGAGTTACTTGCTGTTCCCCATAGTTGGATTCCGTAGGTCCAGACAGGTTTTATTACGGTCTTGTACAGGGTAATTTTATTCTGTATGTTTAGTTTGGAGCGTCGGCCCGTGAGCCAATAGAATTTTTTTAGTTTGTCCTTTAGTTGCTTCGTTTTATCTGAGATGTGTTTCTTCCACGTTAGTCTCCTGTCCAGGGTCATGCCCAGGTATCTGATTGAGTCCCTGCAAGGAACTGTTGCATTGTTGATGGTGACATGGGGGCAGGTTTGTTTTCGGACCGTGAAGGTTACATGTGAGGATATCTTTTCGTTAATTTTGAAGCCCCATTTATGAAACCACTTTTCCATGGAGTCGAGACTTCGCTGGAGAGTGAATGAGGCTATTACCGGATCCGCGTGGGTAGCTAATAGCGCTGTGTCGTCTGCAAATGTTGCTATTGTTATCTCGTTTGATATAGGTAAGTCGGCAGTGTAGATGGAGTACAGTAGGGGTCCGAGGACACTATCTTGGTGTATGCCGGATTCTGTCGGGAATGTTGCGGATGTGGCGATCTGGTGATCTGGGCGAATTGGTGATCTGGGAGTGTTTTCAAGTTCTCTAGGATTGGAAGGAGTCGGTTCGTGAGCATCTTCTCGAATAGTTTAGACAGGGTAGGTAAAAGACTGATTCGGCGATAGGAGCTAGTTTGATATATCGGTTTTCCGGGTATAGGGATGAGGGTAATCAGTGAGATTTTCTAAGCCTTAGGATAGTGTTCAAGGCGAAGGATAGCATTAAAAATCGATGTGATGAGTGCGATCCCTTTTATGGGAAGTTCCTTAATTGCTTTATTGCCAATGATGTCGTGCCCTGCTGCTTTCTTGGAATTTAGGCGACTGATTGTTTCTATAGTCTCTGCAGAAGTGGAGGGTTCGATAGGAGGGGACATTTAGAAGGAAGTGTGCAAGTATTCAGTAACGTCCGCGGCAGCTTTGGGGGAATGGGGTTTGAATACTTTAGACAAGTATTTAGCAAACAGGTCGGCTTTTTCTATAGGGCTTCGCGCCCATCCACCTTGCGGACGGCGGATAGGTGGGATTATTTGTGGGGGGCGTGTGAGTTTCCTGGACGCCTTCCATAGCGAGTAGTTGGAGTCGGCTGTGGGGGATAAACTGGCGAGATATTTTTGGAAACAGTCGTTTTTGTAATTTTTTATGGTTTTGGATAGCTTTCCAGTTGCGTTGTTTAGTTTGCGTTTGTCATCCGGTGTTCTATGGGTCTGCCATACTCTTCTTAGTATACGTTTCTCTGGTATTTTTTTAAATATGTATTGGGGATATTCTTGTTTGCTGATGGACGTCTTTGTCGGTGTGGAGAGGCGGATAGCGTTTATTATGCTCGTGTTATGTATTCCGTGGCTGCTTCAATTTCTTCCTTAGTTTTTAGTGAGGTTAGGGCTGAAGATGAGTGAGTAAAGACTTCTCTAAAGAGCTGCCAGTTGGTGAGTTGGTTATGAATAAAGCCATTAGGTGTGTTCTCGATAATTGTTGAACTGACTGTTGCTGTCAAGGGGGAATGATCAGAAGAGAGATCAGCCGAAGAGTTGATTTGGACGTATCTTGGCGAGATATTTTTAGTTATGAAAAAGTCAAGTAGGTCAGGTATTTTGTTAGTGTCAGTGGGCCAGTGTGTAGGTTCGTATGTGGCGAAGTAGTTGAGATTGTTGGTTATTATGCTGTTTAAGAGATTCTTGCCTCTTACTGTGACCAGTCTGCTGCCCCATTGGGTATGTTGCCGTTATAGTCTCCTCCAGCTATGAATCTATTGCCCAGGGTGTTCAGGAAGTTATCAAAGTCTTCTTTGGCGATGGAGTGTCTGGGAGGGCAGTATACTGCTGAAGTTGTGATTGTACTATGGCAGTCTTCTATTGCTACGTTTGTTGCTTGGAGATAGTCTTTCTGGAATGATGGAAGTTCGTAGTACTTAATGTTGGATTTGATTATGATTCCGGTGCCGCCGTGGGCCTTTCCGCTGGGGTGTTGGGTATGGTAGAATGTATAACCATTTATTTTCTGATAGTTTTTGTCGGTCAAGTGGGTTTCCGATACGAGCATTACGTCGATTTGCTACTGTTTTGGGAAGAGTTCTAGTTCAAATTTGTGTTGTGCTAGACCGTTGGCATTCCAAAGAGCTATGCGTCTTGGTTTTATTTTGCGTCGGGGCGTACTAATTTATCCATGATGAGTGTTAGTAGCGATAGCAACACTTAGCTGTGTTCACTTTCGACGGTTGGGCGACACTTGTTGTTTTCGGACTTCACTGGGCACTAGAGACACGTCTGCACGCTTCGGCACTCAACAGCGAACTGTGTTGCATAGATGGTTGGAAAATTTTTCAGCTTGCTCTTCGTTGCTGCTTGCCCATGTGTTATCTGCTCTTCTGATTGCTGGTTCCATTTTTATTATCTTCTTTATTTTTCTTGTGGCTTTCCATAGGGAGTAGTTGTAGTTCTCGTGTGCAGATAGTGACTCGATGAACTTTGTGAACTCGTTGTTGTTGTGCTCTTTTATTTTGTTTTTTATTCCTTTTGCGAGTTTGTTTAGGTGTTTTTTGTTTTCTTTTGTTCTGTGTTTTTGCCATTTTGCTTTCGTTTTTCTTTTTTCTCCAATTTTTTCGAGGATGTCTAGTGGAACTGTTTTTGTTTGTCTGTTGGTTGTTTCCGGTATAGTGGTTGCCCTTGCTGCTTCTTGGATAGTTTCTGTGAATATTGTTACTGCTTGATCGATGTGTTCAGGTGTTTTCAGTGGGATGTTGCAGCTGATTTTGCTCTCTATTATTTCTTTGAATATTTGCCATTTGGTGGTTTTATTGCACAGCTTCTCTGTGCTGCTGTAAAGTATTGGTTTGTTTCTGTATGTAATTATTATGGGCGTATGGTCGGAGGTAAGCTCGAGGCTGGGTGCTGTGTTTAGTTTATTTGCGTTTAGTCCCTTTGTAACTGCAAAGTCTAGCAGGTCAGGTATTTTGCTCAGGTCTGTCGGCCAGTATGTCTGTCGGACTTCCTGTGGATAATATATTGAGGTTATTATTTCTAATGTATTTCTCCAAGGTTCTGCCTCGAGGTGTGGTGATTCTTGATCCCCATAGTGTGTGCTTATATAGTCTCCCGCTGCAATATACTTGTCACCTAAGTGTCGAAAGTACTCTTCCCACATTTGCGATGTAATTTTGTGTCGCGGCGGTACGTATACTGTACGGTAACGGTGGTTGCTTGTATATGTTCCTTACTGGCCTGGCTGTGTAGGTGATGTTTAATGTCGTTTTTTATTACTACTGCCGTCCCGCCGTGTGCTTTCCCTGAGGGATGCTTCCTGTCGTATATGGTGTAGTGCGGTATTTTTATATAGCTTTTTATTGTGAGGTGTGTTTCTGAAACGAGTAGTATATCGATGTTATTGCAATACAGGAATGTTTTAGTTTCTAGGGCTCTTTCTCGTAGGCCGTTAGAGTTCCAGGCTGCTATTTTAAGCATGTCTATTTTTATTTTTTGCTCGTCATGTTAGTAAGTAATTGTAACATGACTGTTATCTGCTGTGTTTGCTGTCTGAGGAGTTCGTTTTGTTCGCTTATCATTTTTGTGAGTATTTCGGTGTTTTTTATGGGATGTTTTATTAACTCTTTGATTTCTGTAGCGTCGTTGCTGTGGTTGTTCTGTTCTTGATTGTCTAAGGGTGACGACCGGTTGACTACTTGCGCGTAGCTTCGGTTTCTAACGGTGTTGGTGTTAGTGTGGTTATTGTTCATTACATGCTGTGTATTTGGTGTTGACATAGATTCTGTGTTGTCCTGTTGCGTGTGGGAATTGTTGTGTGCCCTGTTTCGAATCGGCGGGAAAAATTTGCTTTGTAGTTGTTTTCTGACTACGCAGCCTTTGTAGCTGGCTGGGTGATTTCCACCGCAATTGTAACATTGTACGTCATTTATTTTTCCCGTGTGTGGGCAGTTCACTGTTAGGTGCTTTCCTGCGCACTTGACACACGCCGGGTTTCTGTTGCAGTAGTTTTTTGTGTGTCCATATTGTTGACACCGTATGCATTGTGGTATGTCTTTTTTATGTCTGGGTGGCTCGACTGTGATTATTGTGTTTGAGATTTTTTTAATTTCAAATATTTCGTTGTTGTTACTTTTCGGTTCTAGCTCTATTAGGAATAGCGGTAGTGGTCGCTTAGTGTCAAATCTGGTTATATTGTTGATCGTTCTTACCTGGTGTCCGATCTTGGCCAGTTCCTCGCATATTTTCTTTGTATTTGTTTTAGGGTGATTACTGCTTTGTAGCTCTTGTCGGATTTGGGTTGGTAAGTGTGATACCCAGCTTTTTTTTTTCTTTAGCGCTTTTGTCACTTTCCTATAGATTTTTGGGGTATTAATTTGTACTTTTACCTGATCCAGTTTGAGCTGTTTAATGGTGTAGTTTTCTTTTCCTGCCGTGCTATTTAGCAGTTCAATGAGGGGGTCTATTATTTTAGCGTCTACGTAGATTGGTGATGGCTTGGGGGTGTGTGTTCTTGGTTTTTCTGTAGGGTCTGTGTCCATCTCTTCTGTCAATGAGCTGAAGGAGTTTTGTGTAGGAATTTCTTGTAGCCATTGTTGTTGTTACGCCGGGCGACTCTCTGCCTGGCCCAGGTCACATACCGCGGGCCAGACGGACACCAGATGTCCGCTCTTCTGTACGGCGTACCCTCAATAGCCTTAAGCACCCGTCATAAACCCGAGTCACTTGCCTGTTAAGGTCCTTCAGACCCAACAAATGTCTTTTCTAAATCAGTTTCCAAAGACTATTGTTTACTACGGCTTGACACGGGAAAGTTAGTTTTTCTCACGTACGATGCTTCCTACTAGCAACTTTCTATCGAGGGCGGTTAAGACCCTTCCTAGTCCACCAACCTTCGTTTGTCCAATCCGAGGCAATGTATACTGCCCTCACTTCCTGACCTAAAATGGTATGAACAAATCCGATGATCCCGTGCGCTAGACACACCGATCACTAGCTTTCCTCCGACACAGCATCGTCACTCAACTTCACTTCTTCTACATCGTTGGAAAAGTCAACTACTAAGTCTAACGCTAATGCCTATCGGGGCAGTCTAAGCATAACGCGAGAGTCGGTCTCGGTATTGTCGAGCACACATTTCTTCTCCTAAATATCTTATAGTGCTACGTCCACTAATACATTAAATCCAATTATAAGAGCCCTGCTCTAACGTACATATCTATCTTATCTTCGTGCGATAAGTGATTATCTATCTATCTATGCTCATCAGTGTAATCTAAGTGTTGTATATAATTTATAATTCTGTGAATCACAGTGTTATACAAACTCAATCACCCCTATTATCTCAACGGAAATCAGGGGATCGATCAAGTCGTGGTGTCGATTGTTATAATCGTAACGGGAATTTACAACTCCCGTTGACGTCTCTCCTAGCGACTACGTCTCCCCGCGATTGGTCGAACAAACAGTTGTTTTTCTGTTTCTGTAGTCATCCTATCATTTGTGTTTGTATTTATTTTTCTTTTTTTTTTGCTGGGAGTTACAGTCTTCCAGCTTTCGTTATGTTGTGGTAGATCCTTGTTGATATTGTTCTTTTCGTCGTCCTTTTGTATGATTTTAATCTCTATTTCGTTTGTATTTGAGCAGTTCTGTACTTCACCTGTTGGTTTATTTGGGCTCTGTTGGTCTACTGCCCTGTTTATAGCGTATGTTTCTCCTTTGTTTAGTATTCTTCTTGTTGATATCTTTTGGGTGTTTTCCATCGTCGATTGGTTCGGCCCCTTTTCTTTCACTCTTGTCGCGCTTACGAGGGCACTAGTTTTCACGTCCGCATAGCTCGACTGCTCGGGCAGAACTGATGTCCAGGTGACAGCCGTCCGTATCTTCGGTCCAGTCCGGAGCGTCCAGGACTCTGTATGGCTCGGCCACCACCGCTAGGGCGATCGTGCTCTCCATAATGGTTTGGAAGAGCAAGGCTTATGCCCTTCTTGACCGTCCCAGATTGGTCTGGACGATGCGCATCTTCTTAATCACCTATGTTTATGGCTTCAATCGCCGCTTCCTCCGCTCCAACCTTCTTGCTTGCGGGTGTAGGAGCCGGAGATTTCCTGCGGTGAGCCTTCCTTGTTACTGTTTTCTGCCACGGACCCATCGGTCGCGGGTCTGGTACTGTACAAAGAGAAACTTAGAAACGAATTAATCGTCGTGCGTAATGTCTGTTATGATCGATGTCATGATGGATGTGAAACTTTCCAAAGTGTCTAATTAGTCGTCAATTGAAGTTGATTTTGAGTTGATAGGGCGAGCCAATAATTCGATGTTTCCCCTTGACAAAAGAGATTGTATTTTGATGTCACTAGCGGGTCCAGCCGTTGATACATGTTAATCAACGTTATGATCGAACCGACCGCGGGCCATCGTTCGATAGATCTGTAGCGGCACTCGACAACAAATACCGCCACTCGACACTAACTAATACCGGACAACGGTAGCGCAGTGGTTAGCGCCTTAGGTTACGAACGTTCGAGACCCGGATTCGAATCCCGACGCCCGTAGTCCGATGTTTCTCCCACGCATGTAAATTAGAAAAAAAATGGCAGTACCCCAGCAGTGACATCTACAGCCAGCATCTGCAATCATCACGGACAACACATACACCTCAATTGCAAGTTATGGAAATAAAATTTATACTATTGTTAACTAGATACGGTGCCTTAATATATTATATGTGCCCAGACATGGTTTTTTCTGTTATAAACAAAATTACAGTGGAATAAACTTAAAATTTTGTGGTATCAAGCAGGATCCCTGTGGCGGGTGTGCCCCGTGCTGACGTCCACGTCTCCGATCCAGTTAGCGGTGTCTAGTAGACGATAGAGTCGGCTACCACTGCCAGGGCAACCCTGGTCTTCCTTATCATCTGGAAGAGCAGGTGTTGTGCCCGTTTCGATCGCCCCAAATTAGTCTGGAGGAGCCGCATGAATCTACTTTACCAAGTCCATATCCATGGCCTCTCCCCGGTCATCTACCACACTCGTGATCCCTTCCTCTTCTTACGGTAGATCTCTCGCGTTGCCGCCCTGCCTCCTGTCCCTAGCAGGCTCCCGAATCCCGCTCATCTCTTTAGTTTTCGGCGGGACGTATGCCGCCCCTCCCACTCTGTGGGTGGCGCGCGCACCGAGCGACTCACAGAGCTGGCACCTGGGCACGGAGGCAGGGCAGCTCTTGTCCTGATGCCCGGCGCCTTCGCACCTGTAGCATAGCCGCTCCCGGTCTACCGTAGATCCGCAGGTCGCTCTCACGTGTCCCAGTTCTTAGCACATATAACATCTTAGGGGCCTCTTCGGGATGGCTTCGACCCTCGCCATTGACCAGCCCACAAGAGCTCTTCCCGCTTAACTTAGTTTCCGCGCTGTTGCTGTCGGACACCTTATCCAGGCTGACCCGAGACCACCTCTGGAGGTCCTGATGTCTCCTACTCGAACTTCCAGTGTCTTGCATCCTCCAGCCCTCGCCAGTGTGTCCTCCTTGCTCCTCCTTGCCGACCGAGATGTCGATCCTAGTTACCCTCAGCTCCGCCGTTCTTGTTGGGGCCGCAACTCTCACCGTGGTCGGATCCAGGGCTTATGCCAACCGTGCTGCAGGCGCGAGTGCCTTCTCACCCTCTTTTTGTCCCCGGGAACTTCTAGAATGATGCCCCCAGTCATCGCCATCTTGCTTTTGATTCGTTCAATGCCGACTTCGGCTAGCGGGACTTTCTGTCTAGCCATCGCCAGCACTTTGACATACGATGTTTTCGCCCCCTCGTTCATCATTAATGTCACCGCAGATGACCGCGGAGGAGGAGGGAGCACCGCCTTTCTGCTCTCCGGCATCAACCCCCCTTTTGGGATCCGTTGGGAGGGTCCCGGCGCCTTGGCAACACCTAGTCTCTTCGTATCCTTCTTCTTCTTATGCTTGACCACCTTCTATTCACCACCTTCTGCTGAGTGACATTGTCCTTAACCGTCGTTGCCTTTCTCTGCCTTGTTTTCGGACTATGACGCCAGTCCTGTAGGCGTTCTTCCAGGGCTCTCATTAGTGAAGGTCCGAGCTCTTCAAATTTCCTCTCGAGGGCAGAGAGACGTTCCTTCCCCCCCCCCCCCCCCCCCCCCCCCCCCCCCGCGCCATCCTTCTTAGGGTGCCACAGCTCTAAAGTGGAGGCGTGACACAGTGCGTTCTCCTGACGAACACACCCGACCTTTCCTTAGCGTTCTTTCCGGAGGACCTCGATCTCCTTCTCTACCTCCGCTCGCATGTCCGCCATCCTGGCAGCTCCAGTGCCGTAGGCAGGCCCTGTCCTCCTTATCATCTCCACCGTGTCCGCGGCAATGGTGCTTGATGCCTCCTTTAAGGTCTTAATGTTGGTGTTTTTTTAAGTTCGATGATGTTGTCAACACCAGTGTCCTCTACTCGCCGAATTAGTTCGACTCCTATGTCCGCTGTGGAGGATGTCCTCATCTCCAAGGTCAGTTCCATAGGTATGTCTGGAGCTGTGGGTGTCAGCTTCCTTTTTCTTCCCCTGTATCTCCGATGAGAATGGGGCCCCATAAGCCCCCATTAACTCTTCGACGTCCGAACTCGCACTTCCCTGGGAGTTTCCTGCCGTGGTGTTTCTTGCGTCTGATTCGGCGCTTGGAACCATGACCAGATCCATGCCTGAGTCCTGTAGTTTATCCATTCTGTTTGCGATCCTCATAGATTTCCTGGTTACCTTTGATGCAGGCTCCATTCTTTCCTCCATATCCTGCTTTCTACTAGTATTCTCCTCGTCGGACGCGGGGGCTCGTCCGGTGGCCTTCAACGTAGAGGGGCCTGGCGCGCACGTGCTCTCGGGTAGTTTCCGAGGTAACCCGTGCGACGGCCTTGCTGTCGCGCGTAGCAAGATGTCTGTGCCTGCCCACACGTGCTCCGAGGCGTACTTGTGGGGCGGCTCTGCCGGCGATCGTCCTAACCTGTTTTCTTTACTGCTTGGTCGACAGGGCTGAATTTTTTTTCTTGCTTTCCTGTCCCATCCAGTTCTTTCCTCACCAATTTTCTTGCGCACTTTGTACACACGCACTGAAACAACACTCTGGTCCACTTTTTCTTGTCGCCTTTCCTTATTTTTACTATAACTTAGGCTGCAGAGTACGGAGCGACGTAAACGCGTCCTCTCTGCATGCTGACATCTTTCTTTCTTTCCAACTTATTTAGATTCTAGTTGCAGTTCATTTACACCGATTCATAAAGTTGCAACATTCGGCAAAAATTTTGTATATTCCATAGGATTTTTAAATTTTTGTTATAAACTTGGTAGACATTAAATAATGCGCAGTTTGTAAGATGTAAAACTGTTTTGTTTGTCAATTGTTTTTCATGACAATACGCTTCTCGTGTATTGCATAACAGAACTGATATTGATCAGCGAGATCAACACCATTCATAAATTTATTGTACTCTGGTATACAATTTGGTTTTATACTCTTTCCTTTTTTGTTTCTTTTATTTATACATTCAACCATATTTTCCGAATGTATTGTAGGTGTCATGATTATCAATTTTTTTTATTAAATTAGATGTTTGTACCAGAATGCTTTTTTTACGAGATTCTATAGACTTCTTTTTTGAAGTATTAGTTTTTTAACATTGTGGTATTCCTCTGTTTTTTCTTATTTTACTTTTGTGACAATGCTCATTATTATTAAAATCCTAATACTCCCATAATTGTTGGGATTTGTTTTTTGTAATTATGTTCCCGGAAATAGATGTATATAATAATGGATGATTAGACCAATAGTCGAATCTTTCTAATTCTTTTACTGTTCTGGCAAGAAATCCTAAAAATGTTTTCATTTCTTCAATGTTAATATCAATCCAAACTTTATTCTTCTTTGGCTCATTTTTATTATTATTATTTTGTTGATAATAATGTAAGTTCGTTTCTGTTACAACTAAATTAAACAAACTAACACTAAGAATAATTTCACATCATACATTATGTCAATCATTTCACAGTTGACATTATGTCTAAATTTGTGGATGGTATTTGTAATCCTGTTTGTTTCAGGTAGGTATGGAAGTCAGGATCGAAATCAACTTGTGATCATTTACATTCCTAAAACTACCCTTATCACTTTCAGAGTTACTAATTATCGGTCATTTTTTGAATCGTCTCCCTACGATATCACTTTCACTATTGGTATTATTTACTATTCACGTCTAATGATATATTATATTTCTGCATCATTGGAGAACATTTCTAAGGCTATTTTATAACTTTAACAGTAATAGATATAAATTTTCGAGATACGAAGGCAGCGAAAGACATTGAAATTAACGGAAAAAACATCCGCTTAAAATATCTTCACAAGAAACTGTCTGATAAATTAGGAAGCGCGAACAATGCAAGCAATTGTTTCTGTAAAAATAGTATCAGCGTATCCAGTATACATTGGTATATAAACATTGGAATGGCGGGAAGAAACCATTTCTCTACGCTTTATAAAAATAGCGAAACAAAGTCCGACGTACATGATAGCGGCCGATAAGCGATGACTCACAAAATCACGCGTAGTGCGGCCGTCAATGTATTTATTCAGTTAGGAGTGAATATCATCTATGTTATCGGTTTGGATTCGCTTTAGAATTAGGTTAGGGCAACGGTTTTGATTAAGTCTCTGCGAGGCGACCGGTAACGCTTCCGTGAAATAACAAGGAATTAATTATAAAAATATTAGAAGAATGTAATTAAATGATTGAAAGATGAATTAAATATACATAATTGATATTATTTTGCGAAATAGATTAATTGTTATCATTTACACAAGAGTTACTGGCCGCCTCGTGGCGGTTGGATTGAAAAACGTGACCGAAGTCCAAATCCAATACAAGTTATAACAACCTAATATACGTACGTTATACCACTATATAAAGCCCACTGGTTTTAAGCTCGTCCGACTTTCCGTTCATAAACCGGCAACCGGCAATCAATACTGAAGCGTACTTGTCAATGGTCGCCTACTTCATTCACAAAGAACCGTGTATCAGGGAACATGAAAATAAGGTGTGATACCACAGTAATGATAATCGAAGAGAGGAAATGAGAGTACTCATATCGTATTTGTTGTTGTTTCACAGTACAGGTGCTGCACCATGCGGCAAAGTACTGAATTTAACTAACATTAGTATATCATACAGGAACCTATAAAATTAGAGATCTATCCTGTTTGGTCGAAATTTAGCATATAGAAGAACCTATGTATCTAAGTTTAAAGTTTGGAATCTGCTCTGTTTGTTTGCACATTACCATAGACAAGAATATATTGAGTTTCATACTACAAGTATTCTATTTAATTGCACGGTTCTACGAAAAAATCTACTCTTCTATTCGAGATAAACAAGTATAAGAACGACAAAATCATGCAATAATGAAACTAATTGTAAGTTTCCTAAGAAAGGGGAATTAATTGTTTACTATATTTTTGAACGGTAACACATATAAAGCAGGGTTAGAAATAGTAGAAAATGTCAGAACATAATAATTTATTAACAAAGAACAAAGAAAATAAATAAATTTATGCCGTCGAGAAAATGCCAACTGCTCATCACCCTTCTTTTTGACTCTTGAAATCTGCCTCCTACTTTCTTGACGTCTTCTCGGACGCGGATCTTCCTCGGCTTTAACAGGAAGCTCTTCTACGGATGCTCCTAGAATCATTGAAGGAACTGATTCTTCAGAAAGTGTGGTATTCGGAGCACGATTGTTTTGTAAGTTGGCTTCATAGTAATCCTTTTGCCTCGCGAATAAGAGAGTTTTCGCGGTCATCGGAAAACTGAACCCTCGCTTTCTGGGACGAAGCGTCCTGTTCTCGGGCGAAGATGTCGGGATTCAGCCTCTTTTTCTTAATTCGTCTTTCTCTTCTCGTACGAGTATATTAGGTCGTTCGAAAAGTTTCTTTCGTTTTATTAGGAAATAATGGATGCACAACATTTTCCACATTATATTAGTTTATCGAATTACGTATAATCCATTTTATTTTATCAAAATAAAGATCAGAACGTACGACAGATTAGGTTTCATGTTTGTATAAAGATGCATCGTTGTAAAAGGCGTGTCTGTAAAAAAACACACTTTTCGGATAATCTGATAGACAACTGCATCTAAAAGAAATAAAACTGGAAGAGTAAGACATTGTATTATTTTCAAAAGTATTCACTAATATTTATCTTTGCAGTAACAGAACACGATTATACATACAGTGAGTAACTTTAATATTCGGATCGAGCAGGGCAAGGAGTATGCCGCGATCGAGTGGGCTGGGATGGTGGTGGTGGACGTATATGTCTCCATGAACAGTGGCTTGGTCGCGTTTGTGGAGTTCCTGGCCGGGGTTGACGATTGCGTGAGACGATACCTTTCACGTCAGGTCCTCGTCCTGGGAGACTTTAATGCTCACTCCTCGCAATGGGGGAACACAAGGACAGATGCTCGTGGCCGGGTGCTGTCAGACTGGGCTGCGGGCCTCGGGCTTTTCCTACTTAGCAGAGGCTCGACCAGCACATGCGTGGAGAGGATGATCCGTCGTCGATATTACATGGAGCCCGTGGGGCAGCCGTACAGGACGATGATGAAGAAACTGCGTCCGAGGGTCCCACCGCTGACGGCAGATATGGATCCGGTATTGCTGGAGGAGATCACATCGCACACTGTTCCCGCCACAGGAGGACAGTCCGAGGCAGCCGCGCACTACCTCGACTTGGACAGCGGAGTGGAGGGAGGAACTAAGGGATGCGGAGGAGGAGATGCTGTATGCGGCGAAGAAGATGGCCTCCCGCAACGTTGCGCCGCGACCGGACGGTGTCCCGGGACGGATATGGGCGGAGACGATGGCGGTCATGGCCCCCAGACTACGTCACCTATTTACAGAGTGTCTGAGGGAGGGAGTCTACCCTCGGATATGTCGCATGGCGAGGCTGGTCCTGCTGCAGAAGGAGGTACGACCGACAGACTCGCCATCCGCATATCGTCCGGTGTGTCTACTGGATGAAGTGGGCAAGCTCTTCGAAGGAGTCATTGTCGCCCGTCTGAAGGCCCACATGTCAAGGCCTGGTTGGCACGAAAGCCTGTACGGCTTGCGGCGGGGCCGCTCAAAGATGGATGCGGTGAACCGGGTACGAGAGATGTCACGGGCGATGGTTTCCTGGGGTGGGGTAGCGCTGGCAGTCTCTTTAGACATAGTCAATGCATTCAACACCATACTCCGGGACGGGATATTGGAGATTGTTGAATTTTTCGACATGCCTCCCTATATCATTCTTGTCATACGGGCCTACCTGAGCGACAGATGGGTCGGCTACACCGGTAAGAATGGAGAAGGGCGGTGGCCCGTTGAGCGCGGGGTTCCGCAGGGTTCAGTTTTAGGTCCGATTCTGTGTATCATCGTATACGATTCGTTGTCCCATGACTTCCCAGACTCAGGCATAGTGTGTTACGCGGACGACACGTTGGTCTTGGTCGGAGAACGCTGGTGGCACGAGACGCTGCGCTCGACGGGAGTACGAAGACCAGAGGAGCCGAAGATCAAGCGAGAACTCTCCCGCCGCCGAGCAGGCGGCCCGAGACGTTCTGGGGGAAGTTAGACGTGTGGTGTGAGAGCGGTGGCTTTCCGAGCTATTCACCGAAGACCGAGCCGTTAGATCGGTGCTACCAGACTGGAAGGCTTGGGGAGACCGCGGAGGGCTTCCACTGTCCTTCCGGATGATTTGTCATCACTGCGGCGAGGCCCTACGCCGTCCTAGGTGACCATAGAGGCCGACACGCCGAGGAGGATCTGGACCTCCTCAGACTTGCACGACGGCCCAGGGGATAGCGTTGAGATGGATGGTCTCTCCCAATGCCCGAACTGATCAAGGAACGACTCCCTCAGACGGGAGAAGACGTAGGAGCGCTCCGGCAGTAATCCGAAATTTTTCTGGGTCCCGGGCATTCCAGCTGAGCGTCAGGCGGTCCACCGTGGGATTTTAGTCGGTATAGTCCGACACTACCCCGCCGCTTCCAAGCGGGGGGTGCCCATGAGGATTTTCCTACGTATAAAAACAAAAACAAAAAAAGAAAGAAAAAAGAAATTATACTTGAAAATGAAATTGAAACAAAAATCATTGAATTCTTAAATTTAACGGATATTTATTTCTTATAAAATAGTGATCATTCTTACAGTTCATTATCGTAAACTAAAACAAATAAATTACACGCTTTATTTTCCAACCCTCAGCACGGAATTATAACTTCATTCATTAAATTATGCTTTACTTAATTGAGAAAGCTTGTAAGTCTGTTACAATTAAATTCAAAATTAATTAATCGACTGTTTGCGAGCTGCTGTTATTTTCCGAACAAGATGTATAAGTGGGGCCGCTATTAATTGCACCCGTATTTTCCAAATCGCCATAAATATCATTAGATTTCAATTATTTTATACTTCTTTTTTCGCTTAATCGCTTTCAACACTTTTGTAGTAATTCCACGTATATTCTACGAAAAATGAAATTGAAAAGCTTTTTCTAAGTTACTAAATCTTTAGTGGTTTAGAATACCAGTCGGAGATGATCGGCAAAGAAAACAAGAGAATAATATTATCCTCATGCGTACACAGATAATACTTGTTATAAAGAATACTACAATAGAATGTCGTTGTTGTCAAGACTCTAATGCTACTTTTTTCGTTTAGGTCACTATTTCCTATGGAGGTCACATTCTCGGTCAACTCAAGCAGCAAAAATCCGGGCTCGTCAACTCCTATGGAGACACAAGCCGATAGGATTGTGTACCTGGACGGAGTGTCTTTTGACAAAACCGTGATTTTCATGAATCGCTACACTCTTAACACTTTGACTGCCACGCCGCAATCACATGTTACGCTCAGGACGCCACGGGAGTATTTTTATTATTCAAAGCATATAATGGTAAAATAATAATAAATTCATGATGTAAGACAACATTCTTCGCCAATCGACCGTTTATATTATTGGTGGTCACAGGTGACCACTGTGGCGCCCTGGTAACAACTGACAAAATGTTTGCAACATAATATTCATAATGATAAACAATTGTTACCTATATATACTATATAATATGCCTAAAATTACAGAATTACATATACTTGAGAGAATGTACGTTTATGGAAGAGGAATGGGAGGAAAAAGTTTGCAACAAATGGTAACGGAGTGTGGCATATCCGAAGAAGGACTACCAAGCTATCAGAAGATACCAGCTAAAATCTTGAAAATTCGATACGTATTCGATAAAATTGTAGGAAAAAGAAGACATCCGTTCGTCAAGGTCGATGAGTTATCAGAGAAATTAAGAAAAATCCCTTCATTGGTATAAGACAAATAAAGCTTTCATTTTATATGGCCTGTTTTTAGAACAGCTGTTAGAACATTCAATTTAAACGAATGTTAATTATGCAGACCGAGATATATCTCGTCTGATAATTTATTTAAAATGTTTCATTATCTCTAGTTAAAGACTTCATGTTTTGTGATATTACTATGTAATAATTTCGTTAAATGATACATTTTTACCTAAGACCTGCACCAACTTTATTCTTCGTTGAATGGACTCTCGAGATTTATAAATATATGTTCCACAGATGCAGAAATTTCCTTTCCATAAAACATTAATCATCGAAACAACTAACAAAGTGTGGAGCTTCTTTATACATATAATGTTACGACAACAATGTTAACGTAACTGCTGTACGTAATCATCATGATCAAAGACATCTTAGTACATGGCATTTAACGATACAAGAAATGAATGGATACCTTAGTGCCATTGAAACAAATATTTGACGACGTTTGTAGGAAGTATGTTTATGCTTTTCGGAGATGAAAGGACATCGAAGCCTCCCCCTGGAACTTCGGGATAATCCCCTAACATTATAATCTAGAGTCTACTATAGCTGTAATTAAACAATCGTTGTTATTCAATCCGATTGTAATTGTTCGAGACTAGTGACAGTGAGTTTTGGCTCGAGGAGACAGTCTGTCGCCCAACGTAGCCGCGGTCAAGGGATGAACGCTTCGTCTAACAAAGGCATGCAATAATTTTATAGCTCTCCTACAAACAGACAAACAGTCCTTGTCCCAACTACGAGACAATAGAGGAGACCTATTTTTCAACGAACGACGTCTCCCACTAGCAACTTTCCCTCGAGGGCGGCTAGCATCTGTTTCTAACCATCGATAGGGAGATTGACCAATTAGCAGCAACGCCAATTTCCCTTACTTTCGGAACGAAGGCTATCCTCGACGAATCCGATGGTCTCGTGTCCTTAGACACACCCCATCATAGTTTTCCTCTGTGGCATCATCGGGACGGAACTACTATATAGAGAGTGGGATTCAAAATCTTTTAAGGGACCATGGGTCACTACGTACAGTCAATCTGAGAGTAACTGGCCAACTGTCAACAATCCATAAATTCTTTACCTGCACACTTTGTTAATTATACCATATCACTCATTTATATTTTAAATACATTTGGTTCTGTAATTCTGTTTAATAAATATCACCTAATATTATTTCAACATAAACATTTTGTCTTCCATAGATTATTTATCGTAATTTTAAGATTAAATTCTAACAACGTCATTAATCAAAAAAATCTTTTAACGTGCATCATAAATATACATTTGTTCTCAATTCATACATATACATAAATGTACCATGTAGGTAGATGAAGTTGAGCAAAGTGCAACATTTATTATGTCACAGCTAATAAGCTGTTCCGTATACTTCCTTACAGTATCCATTGTAGAGATTTGAAAACCAATGCCGGCACATACGCTGGCACAGGCTTTCGGCGGAGTTCACTATATTAGGGAAGATTGTTCTTCACGAATATCTCGGCTATTAAGCGAGTCTACCCCTTATATGTATAGAAAAAAGTTATTCGAAATGTTGAGCTTTCCAACATATCTAAAAGTCATCAAAAGCGGTGTCTAGTCAGCTTTTTACAATTTAACAAAAAGATTAAAAAATGCTTTTATCCGGTAAATAACTTTCGTACTCTGCTTTATCATTTACAGACTGTATAGTATTAGGTCATCCCATAAGTTCGTGCCGACTTTTGTGTATACATTTCATGTGTCGATTTATAAACATACGGCGATAAGGGACGAATGCACTTGAGCTTAGCTGATCGAGGACAGGCTAGAGCAGATTTTCGTGGGTATAAGATCGTAACATAGTGAACACAGTGACTTCTAACAGTAAAAAATCATGAGTGAAATGCGTATCCATTTTCTCATGTTATATGAATTTCGGAAAAGAAGTTCTGTAACAATTGCCACGAAAAACATATGTGCTGTTTACGGAGAAAATGCGCTTTCATTTCGCACCTGTAGGAAGTGGTTCCAACGTTTTAGAGCTGAGAATTTCTGTTTAGAAGACGAGGAACGCTCCGGGCGTCCTCCTCAGACAGACGAAGATAAAATTCGGGATCTTGTTGAAAAATCACGAAGTTTGACAGTTCAAGAGATGTCAAATGTTCTGAAAATACCTAAGACAACGATTCATAGGTGTTTAAAAAAAATGGGGATGGTGTCAAAGTTGGACGTTTAGGTGCCCCACGAACTTACGGAACGGAACCGTCTTGAACGAACGACAGCGTGCATGTCATTACTTGCGCGTAATAAACATGAGCCATTCCTTAAACGCCTGGTAACTGGTGATGAAAAGTGGATACTTTACGAAAACCCTGAACGGAAACGTAGCTGATCCCAACGAAATCAGCCACCTCAACGCTGTGCAAAACCAGGGTTACATCCACGTAAAGTTCTTTTGTGTGTATGGTGGGATTATAAAGGAATACTGTATTTTGAACTTTTATCTAGTGATGATACCATTAATTCAGACAAATATTGCACTCAGTTAGAAAAATTAAGGGAAGCACTAGCTGAAAAACGATCAGGTTTAGTGAATAGGAACAACGTTATCTTCCATCACGACAACGCTAGACCGCATGTCGCGAAAAGCGTTACAAAAAATTGTCTGTATTTAATTGGGAAATTTTACCACATCCCCCATATTCCCCAGACATTGCCCCATTTGATTACCACCTGTTCAGAGCATTACAACACTTTTTAGTAGGTAAAAAATTTGAAAATATTGACATTCTCAAAAATAGCTTAGAAAATTATTTTAAAGAAAAACAAGAGAACTTTTATCGAGACAGAATAATGGCCCTACCAGAAAAATGGGAAGAAGTTGTACAACGAGAGGGGGATTTTTTCATGAAACTGAAAGGTATATAAACAATCTTAACATATATAACCGCTCGAAAAACGGCACGAACTTATGGGATGACCTAATAATTATGTTACAAAATTATAAATGCTTATGCCAACTTATACTTGCAAATATGGCATAAATTATTCTCCTTTGTAGATCATTCTACGTTCTTCTTCCTGCATTAACGTCAGACAATGTATATTACTTATGACAGAAGTTCAATATGGTGTATATTTTGTAGAATTATGAGAGCTGTCGTAAACAAATTTTTCCACACTAGAATTGGATTCTAATTTTATTAAATGATATATATGAGATGTAGATCGTGACAGTGATAGGAAAAAACAATTAAGTATGTTTAACAATATATATATTTATTATGATATACTCAATATGTACACTTTGGATAGAACTCGCGGGTATTAAACGATTCGTGATTCGCAATTACAAGTTTGGCCAAGATGCTGGCAAGAGGGCCGATTTAAGGCGTAATGGCTCGCCCCGAATGGCCTTCGGCGGGTGAACAGCGTCCCACCTGCTCCGGAACCGTCCTGGAGAGACGGAAGGGCTTAGAATGTGCCCCGTTCGACCTGAGACAAGCGACAGCCCCTGCAGGCTTAGCTAATCGAAGTAGCAAGGCACTGGGTGCCTTGCGCGATGGTTGGGCGTAATCTCACCCGAAAGCATCCGTTAACGAGGACTGACAATATTTGTAGCTCGCCACCTTCCAGCTTTCATCCTGTTGAGTTGTTTTTTTATTGATTTCCATATCAACTTCGATTGTAACTGAGCAGTCCTATTCTTGGTTTATTGGTTGACGTGTTTTTGATGTGTTTGTTGTTTTATTTATGTAGTATTGCTCGTCTTTGTTGATAATTTATCGGTGAGATTTGTTTTTTCATGTTAGGTTTGCTTATAGTCTTCTTAGTAGAAGACACGGGTTTCCACCATTTAGCTATGGGCGTAGCCATTCGTAACTTTCTCTTCCCCACTTGCTGCACTTTTCTGAAGCACTGTTTTTACTCTGCTCGGGCAGAACTCGACCTGACGTTGAGTGTATCAATGTTATATAAGTTTGAAAGCTGTGTAATTCCAACTTACATTCCTTACAAAAAGAGTCTGGAAATTTGCAATGTAAATAATTATCAATCGTTCAATTATTGCAGTTCGCGAGATACAAATATTCTTGCGATTTATTGTATTTGGATATTCTTCGTGCAATCATCAACGTGGACGGACGTCAAAGTGAAACCACGCGAGTTCGGCATTTCCATATATACAGAACATACTGTCAACGCGAGTATCTTGAACTAGTTCGATTATTTGCTTACGCTGCTGGAATAAGAAGCACGGAAGGGTCTTTTTCGCGCGGTAAGTGCCACTTGTTAAACATTGCCACTTGGGACCTATACGAACAGACATGAAACGGGCTGTGCCAGGAGAAGTATTCTTACATTATTATAAAGAAATACATATAGTAATTTAATAAAATATCTCACACACCATGGTCCTGGTCATTAATGTGAGTGATTGTATATTGTTGGGTTTTAAATGGTTACGATTCTGAAATGTCAGAAAGAACATTTAAGTGCTGGCCGGTTCAGTTAGCAGGGCCGGTCCGCAGTTCACATGTGGTAAAAATTCATTTGGTAGAAGTCGGAAGTTGTTGATTTTTTCAATACTGTACCTTCACACTTTTTAACGTGAGATGTTCCGAAGAATCCATATACTTGTGTAAAAGAAATACTGTGCATAGTTTCATTTAAAAAACCAAGGTATTATTTTAAACATTTCTCAATACTCAATACTTTTGTGGATAGTATGATTTCTTGCTGTCCAGAGCAGGCGTGTAATTCTTTGCGGATGTCATTGTTTCTGACGTAGCAGGGTGAATCTATGATCTCAGGTAGTATTTTAGTTCGTTCACCTTCCATCTTTTGCACGTGCGATTTGCCATTTCCCAGAGTTATATTTTCCGAAAACATACGGTTACAAATTTTTGATTTACAACTTCCACGATTCGTAATTAGAATCTTGAAATCTATGAAAGCTCTTCGATTTCTTGATATCCAAATACAGTCATCTTTCCTTTCCATTAACTTCCTTTATTCTTTCCACGAAACGACTTGGAAGTTATATTACAATATTCGTTTAAAGCATTCCAAGCTATTTGAACGATAATAGAGATGAAATATTTTTTATACAAGAATTTTTGTACTCTTTTCCTCCATTTAAATAGCGTTTTGTATGCATTAGCATTTAAAAAATCTTTTAAATGAAGTATTTTTATGTTAATAGGAACATTGTTATAGTATCGATATTTAATAAAAGCAGAAGTCAAATGTTAATGATTACACATATAATGGCGTAGTTAGCAAATGAACTACATTGTGACAAAATTACACACTTGCTCAGTTCGCGAAGTAGACCATCACCGTTGAATCATTTTTCCTTTAGTACGGATTATCCTGAGATTTTTTGTTTTTTCTTGACATAACACATATATAGAAATTTAAGATATAAAATTGTACGATATTCTTTATTTATTAATTTTCCGATTTATTTTTTCATATTCATTTGCAGATATTTGGGTTGAAAGAGGGAAAGCCCTGTGATTTTGGTACAATGAATACAAAGCTTAATGAAAACGAGATAAATGAAAAGTTACGTAATGTGAATTCCATCGAGGGATTCTATTCCGGAACTGGAATTCTTATGACAGGGGCGACAGGATTCGTGGGCAAAGGCCTCCTCGAAAAACTGATACGCACGTGTTCACGCATCGCTGCTATTTTTATATTGATCCGGCCGAAACGTAACCAAACGATAGAACAACGATTTAAGAAGTTAATAGATGATCCGGTTCGTAAGTAATATTCTACTCGCTTTTTGGAATTTCATTATATAAGTCTCAAATTAATGAACAATTGCCAAGAAACAAATAAATTACCTTCGTAAGTTCATATGAGTCGATTAATGTAAATATGATGTAATTCAATTCTTGCCTATTTGGTTCAACACCGCGACTTGGAACAGTAACTTCTATTCTGTTTTGAGCGCGAATGGTGTCAGGATATACTCGTTAATTTTTCAGTGGATAACAGAGAAGCTAAGAATGGCCCACTCGATTCCCTACAAAATTTTTATTTTATCATTCATTAACTGATAATCAACTTCTTGACTGCGAACATTTTTGCACTAAATGGCTCATTTTCTGCAAGAAGATGACATAAATAAATAGTGAACTTTTAGGTGAATATCGAACACATCAACAAACGCGGTTGACATCACCACTTTTGCGTACTTTCCCATTTATGAAATCGATCAGTGCAGCTTTTCAACTCATTCATTTATCTATTTTTATTTGTTATTTCATTTCTGATTCCTTACGGATGAAGACGTTTACAAGGCAGCAGTTTAAGATTTCGAACGTTATCTATTATCTAATTTTGTATCATTAATATTACGTTTTTATTTACGCTTTTCCCTTCTCATAATTTAGAATTACTATCATAAAACACGTAATACTGTCGCAATACTAAAAGACTGGAAGCCGTATATATATTAAAGATGTTGAAACATTATTTATACAGAAGAGTTCATATGTACTTTTCTGTCCGAGATAGGTAAGTATGAGAATAACAAAATCGTACAATAATTAGGCTATTTGCAGGTTGCCCAAGAAAGAGAAATTGATTACTACTATATTTACTATGTATATATTTTCTATATTTTTTCTCGAGGAAATAGGAGGATATTCCCTTGTTGAGAAACGTTAAGTTGGTATGATCGCTAGTTCCTACAAGCTAAGTTGGTACGACTTCTAACGATGCTCTTTTGGCTTAGGAGTCGACCACGTGTTAATTATCTAAGTGTATCCGGTGTGTTCAGACGTTTTGTACGAAGAGGTGAAATATAGAAAGCAAAAGTTGAATCTGTGTGAATCAATTATATCTCAACCCCAAACCTATATTTAATAACAGGTTATGGGCCCCGGGACAGTAAACTGCGACAGTAAAGACATTTATTTGTTGAGGTTTTGTGATTTTCTGAAATTATCCGAGAAGAGACCACGCCATGGTCGACCAGGAGAAAATGGGTGATGTGGACAAGGATATGAATCCGACCCTGAGTAAGGGCAATTATGAATACTGGAAGATGATGACGGAAGCTTCGTTGGTTTTCCTGGTCTGCTGAGATGCAGTAGAGTCAGGATTAACGGCAGCAGAAAGGTTGAGACCAGACTGTATAAAAATGGATAACAAAGCACGTGCGTACATTTTTCGGCATGTTCGCCCCGAGTATCTCGGGGATATAAGAGCCCTGAAAACAGTGAGGAAGTTCTGGAAAGCACTGGAAGATGTCCGTGGAAGATCTACGTCGATGGACATTGTTTTATGCATGCGGGAACTGGACACGATCGAGAAGACCCCTAGCATACATATCTCCGCGTATTCGCGTTCGTCCCGGGACTACCGGTGGACTCATCAGTAAAGTAAGGCTATACCCGGTAGTCCCTGCCTTAGACGTAGAGGGAGTCTCGCTAAGTGCGGTATTTTTATCGTGACACCGTATATTCGACCGCTAGCGAGAGACAGACTCGTTGTCGTCGTAGTAGCCCTCTGGTGTTGGCGGTTGGTACCCGCGTATCGTCCGGCAGTTGTTACGACCGCGTTGATGCCTCGACCTGTCGGCGTCCTGTTGGTACCGGTCCGCCACATTTTCAATACACGATAGCGTCTTAGATTTAAAATTAGATTAAATTTCGTCGCGATAATGTTTTTGTTGTAGTAAAACCTAAGTATCAATTTTTTAATAATGAATCGTTGCATACAGAATAATATTTCTGATGAAATGTATGATATCTCTGATATCTATCTTACATGCGTGTTCATTTACAGAAACGATGAAAACAGAAGAACTAATTGATTGTAGGCAAAATGGAAAGAGATGAAAATGTAATGACTAATTTGTGTAACGATGTAATTAAATAAAGTAATTGACCACACTTTTATCTATCTTATTGATGGGATTAATTAATCGAGTGTAAAATAAGCAGAATATATGTATTTGGCAAATCGAATAATTATAATTATGTACAATAGCCGAACTAGTTGCACGTTATTCACATACTCTCTCACAGTCCACCCTCGTTTCGGGTTGCACATGACTTATATGAGGTTGATCAGTTTAACTTCAGCTTACTTTCGTTACTAACGAAAATTTTTGGTCCTATGGAGTTTGATCTTTGTTAAAATTAGGAGGATTATATTAAGATGAACATTTATATTGAGAACAAACGATACGTCTCATTTGACATCCAGCGAAAGAATGGCGAAGGAACGGAAAAAAGATTGTGAAAAATGAAACGAGGATACGAAATCTTTCAGCGAAAGTTTAAGAAATAACCAATTAACAAAAAAATATATGTCGAAGATGAAAGGACATTGGAGCCTTCCCTCTGGAACTTCTGCAAAATCCCTTAACAGCGTAATTTAGATTCTACCTTAGGTGTAATTAAACAATTGTCGCCATTGAAACCGATTGTATTTTTTCGAGATTTATGATAGTGGGCTTGGGCTGGAGGCAACAACCAGTCGTTGAACGTAGCCGCTGTCAAGAGATGAACGTTTTGTCTAACAAAGGTGTGGAGTAATAGTATAGCTCTTCTTAAAAAGAAATAGTTGTAGCGGCACTTGGCTGTAAACATTTCAACAGTTTCTGTCCCGTGGCTCGCCACACGCAAACTCTATTCTTCGGGTATGATGGTTACCAGATGCCGACGCATCTCCACAGTACATGTTCAGCTAGCCCGAGGGCCGTTATTAATATTAAGATTTAGTCATCTGAAGTCTCTCAAATGGACAAACAGTCTTTGTCCCAACTACGGGAAGATAGGGAAGATAGATTTTTTCTACGAACGACGCTTCCCGCTAGCAACATTCCCTCAAGGACGGCTAGCATCCTTCTCTAACCACCAACATGGAAATTGATCAATTAGCAGTAACGTCAATTTCCCTCACTTTCCGTAGACGCGCCCCATCATAGTTTTCCTCTGCAGCATCATCGCGACAAAAAGTTATTCTCTCGTGAGGTCAAATTAGCGAGTTACATAGCGTCTTTAGCGATTTCTTCTCTAAAACAAACATTGTAAACAATTACTTTCTCTTTCTTGGGCATCTCAGAATTAGTCTAATTATTGTACGATTTTGTTATTCTCATACTTACCTATCTCGGACAGAGAAATACATATGAGCTCTTTCGTATAACTGTACAATTAAATAGGTTCTTGCCGCATAAAGCTAAGTAGATACTGGTTTACGCTAATAAGGAATCAAATAGGGCAGGTCCCTAACTATATAGATTCTTCTATATGCTAGCGTGTCTCATCTTCCAGTATTGTTCGCGTGGTGCAACATTAGTCACATGGAGATATGATAGTTTGAATATAATAATGCATGCTTATACTGACTTACGAAAATATGTAGGCACTGCAAAATTGTATGCATATACTACGCGGGCAAGATACATTTCTTGAAACTTCGTTAGCTCTATAATGAGATGCGAGTATCGTAATTATACTGAACAAGTTTTAAACCAGTCTAGAAACGTATAAAAAGAATTACAAGGCATTTTTGCGGACATACACTTTTAACACACTGTTGACCAGCTACGTTAAACAGAAACTAACAACTTAACTTTCTGCGTAAAAAAAAAGAATTTATTCCTGATCGGTCAGAAATGTATTAAGAGAAAATTAGTATGCTTAATAATATTCTATATTGGGAACCGAGCTTATATATTATATTCTTCAGGTTTTCGATGGTGTCAGAGCACAAAACCCAACAATTTTCGATAAAATTCATCTCGTGGAGGGCGACCTGACTCTGCCAGATTTAGATCTTTTGCAAAAAGACAGAGATATGTTGATAGAGAATGTAAACATAGTATTCCACGTTGCGGCCACTATAAATTTCCATCTACCATTGGATATGGTCGTCAATGCAAATGTGAAAGGTACCGCTAATATTATCAAACTGTGCAAGGAACTCAAGCATGTAATTAGCGTTGTCTATGTGAGCACAGCTTACAGTAATCCGAATCTATCAGACATCGAGGAAAAGGTCTACACGTAAGAATCAGTTATAATTCGTCATTCCTTAAACAACTTTTTCAATATCGTGCATAACCTACTTCTAAATATAAATAAACGATGAAAGTAATGTATAACTTAGTATAATTTGTTTACTTGTCTATCTGATTAACACTTGCCATTCTCCATTGAAATGATAAATACTTGTCAAAACAGGTATAAATTTAAGAAAACTTACACAAGAAATAATCAATGATACAAGATCTGTCAATGATAAAAATTACGTATTGAAAATTATTTTACCTTTTACTAATTTCTTCTTTTTATTGAATTCAATGATGAACTTGTTTTGATACACGTACATGATAACAACTAGACACGGATATCATTATAAATTCATATTTTAAGATGAATAAACATGATTTGAGGAACAGAATCTAGGCAGAACTTTGTTCGTTTACTAAAAATTACAGCAAGTACTTCATCTTCGATTCTTTCTATATTATTGTGTATTACTTCATTATATTCTGTTATATTATTAGACATTCTATACGTTTTTGCATTTTAAATCTTTAAATGCGTCAAATTTGCAATTTATTAATGACTTTAGCATGACAAACATGTTATCTTATGCTTGATAATTTTGCAGCACGAATCTAGATCCTTCTCTCGTGATAGATATATGTGACCGACAAGACAAAGAATTGATTAATCTGCTCGAAGAAAGAATTTTAAAGACGTATCCAAATACATACACGTTCACCAAGAATCTTGCAGAGCAGACAATATCCAACAATAGCAAAGGATTGGCTGTTGCGATCGTACGACCAAGTATAATTTGTTGCTCGCTAAAAGAACCGTGCCCTGGTTGGTTGGTATCTTTTGCTGGACAATCAGGTATTTTTATAAATATTTACAATGATAATTCCTCGTCATTTCATATCTCACTCATATCGCAAATAAGAGCGTTTCATTACATCCAAGTAATTCCGAATAATACAAGTCACTCGTATCACAAGACCTTAGCTCTCCATAATTTTCATAACAATGAAAGAAATCAGCAATAGAATAAAACTGTGCCAATTTTTAACTCGCACATTCTGAAGGTTACGTATATGGAAATATACTTTTTGCTTATTGCGCTATAAAAATGATACCGTTATTACTTTTTTTATTAACTTAATTACGGGAATATGAACTTTTAACATACAATCCAATTACAAGCAGTTAGTTTCAGCCTAAAATGTGTAGTGTAGTATAGTATTATGGAATTAAATGGAATTAAATTAAGCATAAGACGTGCGATGCGCCCCTCGAGACAGTAGGATATGCTTTGTTACGATGTACATGATGTATTTAACGTGAAACAACATAAAATTTTAGAGCACACGGTAATATCATTAAACATTTTATCTAGCAACAATGAGCGAAATATAATATATTTCTGTTTAAGAGACAATAATTTTAAATAATTATATAATATATGCGATGGATATGTATTAGCATTGGACTACTTATTCAACGAGTGGCCAAACGCAGAAGTTGACGCTGTATGCTTTCGAACATATCATAAAGAAATTGCTGATATGAAAGAAGGTTGGTTATTGTTATAAGACTGTAGACTCTGATGTGGCCTGTGTGTTAGCTCAGATTCCGGTCAATCGTTTAACAGTAAAAGGGAGATTACTCGTCGAGAACGTCGAATAGCCGTTGAGAGTACAGAACGTTAAGCGGCGCAAAGCGAAATCGTGTTTGTCACCTACGGCGCACAGAGGGAGGTAATGACGCAAACAATGTTTGGAATTACTCAGTCTTCTTGTACGATATGAATATTCATTTAACTCCCTTATATAATCTTGAAATTAAAAACAGATGTAGCCAGTTATCATAATCGTTTTGATTATGAGAAACGATTTGCACAGAAGCGATTACGCTGATCAACTCCACGAATTACGATAAAAAGGAGAAACAATTGTGATATTACAAACGTTATTCCTTAGAATTCAAGTTAAGATTATACGACTTCTTCTTTCAACAGATAAACTCATCGCTATGAGTTATTTGCGAAGCTGAACAACATAAGCATTTTTAGGCAATGAAGTTAAAAAATTCAGAAAAATATAGTTGTAATTAATTTCTGAGAAGCTAGTTGACTCTAATTTTTACCAGATCGCCATTATTTAATCTGTGTTTTTACTGTCAGTTACAGCTACTCTTCCCATATCCGTGTCGCTACATTTCGAGACAGTTGAGAATCATTAATAACTTTTGAACCAATTTGACGTTGCAGGTATCTTCATGAATATCGGCAATGGTATTGCAAAAGTACTATTGGGTAAGGCAGATGTAATATCAGATGTAGTACCTATTGATTATGTAGTCGACGTGATAATGTGTGCCGCGTGGCATGTCACGCTACATATTGATAATAGGGTCAAAGTTTACAACTGTACGAGCAGCGCACGTCCCATCAAGTACGGAATCGATATTTATTACAGAATTTGTTTAACTAACGTAACTCAATTGTTAGAGTATCCTAAAAGCTTCAGATTCATTTAAGCAATGCGATCAATAGAAATGCCAATGGATAAATTGCATTCCAGTGTGATTAATGTACAAAAGATAATGATAAACTTAGAAAAAGATATTGAGAACACAAATGGATAAGAGCCAGCCAGATTTTTTTCTGTGAATATCTATACATAGGATTCATTTGTTCTAATGAAGGTGGATGTGTCATAGAAACGTCTTTACGCTTTTAATACTTCTTCGGAAATAAGAAAGGTATCTCAATTCGGTGAGTAGTAACTTTTTCTTTTTTGTTTACCGGTTTCTTCGCAACGGCTTAACGAACCGGAATTTGCATCTCGTAGGACATGTTCTAAAATATCCCGTTATAATATTTTTCTGTATTATTCTTTCTTTTTTCTTTTTGCGATAACTCAGTCTATACGTATATTCATCGATTGAGTTGAGCTATCTGAAAGAAATCTTTTTTGCAGGTATTTCCTCGAATGGTTTGATCCCGGATTCATTTGATTTTGCAAATGAAGTACTCGTTACCTTTGCATTTCGGCAAGTGCTCTTTCGTCATGTAGTTTATTGCTCAATGTCTCCATCGTACTTCGTTTCTTTTCTTTCTTTTTTTTCTTTTTATTTATTTATTAAAATTACAATCAATTCTCGCGTTGAGAATTTTCAGTAATTTTTCTGGCGTGGCGCAGTGACATGGCTGATTATTTATAATAAGTTAGTACTTATTATAGATAAGTATAATTTATAAGTAAGTGTTATAAATAAGTGAATATTACTTAATTTAGATAACTAATTGAATCTAGCGTTTAGGTCTAGCGGGTAGTGCCTCTTCAGCTTGCGAATCTGGTCCGTCGTATCAAGTAGTCCAGTGATTAGGGGGTTTCAGTGTTTGTTGACTCTTTTGCTATATCTGTCGCTATATTTTGCTATTTCCTCTTTGATTGTGGGTATCTTGAGGTCGCGATGGATGGTTTCGTTGGTAACATACCAAGGTGCGTCTATTAAGGATCTTACCGTTTTCGACTGGAAGCGTTGAAGTATTTCAATGTTGGAGTTACTTGCTGTTCCCCATAGTTGGATTCCGTAGGTCCAGACAGGTTTTATTACGGTCTTGTAGAGGGTAATTTTATTCTGTATGTTTAGTTTGGAGCGTCGGCCCGTGAGCCAATAGAGTTATTTAGTTTGTCCTTTAGTTGCTTCGTTTTATCTGAGATGTGTGTCTTCCACGTTAGTCTCCTGTCTAGGGTCATGCTCAGGTATCGGACTGTGTCCCTGCTAGGAACTGTTGCATTGTTGATGGTGACCTGGGGGCAGGTTTGTTTTCGGAGCGTGAAGGTTACATGTGAGGATTTCTTTTCGTTGACTTTGAAGCCCCATTTGTGAAACCACTTTTCCATGGAGTCGAGACTTCGCTGGAGAGTGGATGAGGCTATTACCGGGTCTGCGTGGGTAGCTAATAGCGCTGTGTCGTCTGCAAATGTTGCTATTGTTATCTCGTTTGATATAGGTAAGTCAGCAGTGTAGATGGAGTACAGTAGGGGTCCGAGGACACTACCTTGGTGTATGCCGGATTCTATCGGGAATGTTGCGGATGTGGCGTCTAGGCATTTAACCATGAATTGTCTATTGGTTAGGTAGGATTTTAGGATGGAATAGTAGGGGTGGGGTAAGATCTTTTTAAGCTTGTAAAGTAGCCCTTCATGCCATACTTTGTCAAGTGCCTGTTGGATGTCTAGGAAAACCGCTGAGCAATATTTTTTCTTTTCGAGGGTTTGGCTGATCGTATGGGTTATGCGATGGATTTGCTCTACTGTTGAATGTTGTTTTCGGAAGCCGAATTGGTGATCTGGGAGTGTTTTCAGGTCCTCTGGGAGTGGAAAGAGTCGATTCGTGAGCATCTTCTCGAATAGTTTAGACAGGGTAGGTAAAAGACTGATTGGGCGATAGGAGCTAGTTTGATATATCGGTTTTCCGGGTTTAGGGATGAGGGTAATCAGTGAGATTTTCTAGGCCTTAGGATAGTGTTCAAGGCGAAGGATAGCATTAAAAATCGATGTGATGAGTGCGATCCCTTTTAAGGGAAGTTCCTTGATTGCTTTATTGCCTATTAGGTCGTGCCCTGCTGCTTTCTTGGAATTTAGGCGACTGATTGATTCTATAATCTCTGCAGAAGTGAAGGGTTCAATAGGAGGAGACATTTCGAAGGGAGAGTGCAGGTATTCAGTAACGTCCGCGGCAGCTTTGGAGGAATGGGGTTTGAATACTTTAGACAAGTATTTAGCAAACAAGTTGGCTTTTTCTATAGAGCTACGCGCCCATCCACCTTGCGGATGGCGGATAGGTGGGATTATTTGTGGGGGGCGTGTGAGTTTCCTGGACGCCTTCCATAGCGAGTAGTTGGAGTCGGCTGTGGGGGATAAACTGGCGAGATATTTTTGGAAACAGTCGTTTTTGTAATTTTTTATGGTTTTGGATAGCTTTCCAGTTGCGTTGTTTAGTTTGCGTTTGTCATCCGGTGTTCTATGGGTCTGCCATACTCTTCTTAGTCTACGTTTCTCTGGTATTTTTTTTAATATGTATTGGGGATATTCTTGTTTGCTGATGGACGTCTTTGTCGGTGTGGAGAGGCGGATGGCGTTTATTATGCTCGTGTTTAAGTATTCCGTGGCTGCTTCAATTTCTTCCTTAGTTTTTAGTGAGGTTAGGTCTGAAGTTGAGTGAGTAAAGACTTCTCTAAAGAGCTGCCAGTTGGTGAGTTGGTTATGAATAAAGCCATTAGGTGTGTTCTCGATAATTGTTGAACTGACTGTTGCTGTCAAGGGGGAATGATCAGAAGAGAGATCAGCCGAAGAGTTGATTTGGACGTATCTTGGCGAGATATTTTTAGTTATGAAAAAGTCAAGTAGGTCAGGTATTTTGTTAGTGTCAGTGGGCCAGTGTGTAGGTTCGTATGTGGCGAAGTAGTTGAGATTGTTGGTTATTATGCTGTTTAAGAGATTCTTGCCTCTTACTGTGACCAGTCTGCTGCCCCATTGGGTATGTTTGGCGTTATAGTCTCCTCCAGCTATGAATCTATTGCCCAGGGTGTTCAGGAAGTTATCAAAGTCTTCTTTGGCGATGGAGTGTCTGGGAGGGCAGTATACTGCTGAAGTTGTGATTGTACTATGGCAGTCTTCTATTGCTACGTTTGTTGCTTGGAGATAGTCTTTCTGGAATGATGGAAGTTCGTAGTACTTAATGTTGGATTTGATTATGATTCCGGTGCCGCCGTGGGCCTTTCCGCTGGGGTGTTGGGTATGGTAGAATGTATAACCATTTATTTTCTGATAGTTTTTGTCGGTCAAGTGGGTTTCCGATACGAGCATTACGTCGATTTGCTACTGTTTTGGGAAGAGTTCTAGTTCAAATTTGTGTTGCGCTAGACCGTTGGCGTTCCAAAGAGCTATGCGTCTTGGTTTTATTTTGCGTCGGGGCGTACTAATTTATCCATGATGAGTGTTAGTAGCGATAGCAAATTATTTATTTACTCCGATTGTTTCTCTATTAGTTTTTCAAGCCTAGAGACATTGTCTGTGTTAGGTGAATTGGGGACACTATTTTGGGAAAGATCCCTTTGGCTATTCGTGTTATTTTGGATGCCTTGTACTGCTTGGGCATAGGAGATAGAGGTAGTGATGAATTTAGTAGGACTGGGTGTTTGGTTGGTTGAGGGGATTGGGGTAGTCGTGAATTTCGGCGGGCTGGGTGTTTGGTTGGTTACCTCTTTTGCTCTGAGTCTAGGGTACCTGTTTGTGTACAGGGTTTTGTAGGCTGAGCAGCCTTTATAGTTGGCAGGATGGTCACCTTGACAGTGGATGCATTTCGCTGGGGTTTCCGGTGATTTAGTGCACTGGTCGGTGGAGTGTGTGCCTGCACATTTAACGCAGCGGAAGGTATGGTTGCAGTATTTCTGCGTGTGACCGTACCTTTGGCATCTTTTGCATTGCACTATCTCTTTTGTAACAAGCGGTGGTTTGAAGTTTACTATTGCGTTAATTAGGCGACTGATATTGTAGATTTCCTTATTGTTAGGCTTTTGTTTTATATCTATGAAAAGTAAGGATAACGGGTCTTTCGAGACTCTATACCTTATATTACTTTCGTTGATGACTTCGTGGCCGAGTTTTGAGAGTTTGTATTTGAGTTCGTCTATGTCTGCTGAGTGGTGTATGTTTCGTAGGACCACTCGGAAAGGTCTTTCTTGTTTGAGTTGGTACGTGTGAAAGTTGGCGTTCAATGTCTTAAGCAGTTTGGTGATTTTTCTGTATGTGTCGGGGGTTGTCGGCAGAATTTTTACTTTGTTGTTGTTGATCTTCAAGTTGCAGTCGTCCTTGGAGATATCTCTCTCTAAGGACTTGATCATTGTTTGTATGTCGATGACATCATCCACAAATATTGGTGGGGCAGGGGGGATTCTCTGTGCTTGTTGGTTTGGCGGCGGGTCTGTGATATCCATGGCGTCGTTAGTGGATTGCAATACGGCGAACCTGTTGTGGGTGTTTATTTGTATCGTTGATTGTTCGTTCCGAGTGTCGATCGTGTCTGGTTTTGATGTTTCTATTTTCCGTTTCTTTGTAATATTAGCGTTGTTGGTGCGGAGGGTTCTGCTGCACTTCTGCCACGGAGGAGGTAACGTGGGGTAGTTACGGGTTTGCTCAGGAGAGCCTAGTCGCGATTGCTGGGCCATCATCGAGCTAGTCAATTCAAAGTGAATAGCTAGTCGTGAGGCTATGAGACTAGTATTCGGGTTGGGGTTAGGTGCGTGAGATTTTCTTCTCTCTAGAGGGTAGGAAACACTTGGCTGTGTTCACTTTCGACGGTTGGGTGACACGTGTTGTTTTCGGACTTCACTGGACACTAGAGACACGTCTGCACGCTTCGGCACTCAACAGCGAACTGTATCGTACTTCGTGGCTTGAAATGTTACTACTGCGGGAGATATCGGATGTAGCCATCGGTATCTTTGAATCTGATTCTAATAGATTCGTTGTTGCATTTTATGAGTATCGAATCCGGCAATTCCCTCTCTTCCAGCTGATCTGTTTAAAGTGCTGGCCGTGAAAATGTCTTTAAAATTCCCATTGCATCCATTAAGCTATCAAAAATTGCTGTTTCGTCACAATAGTCACAGACTCAGAAACAGTAATAGGATAGACAAAACATCCTGAATGCCACAGCCATCGAAATAATAACCAGATAGTAACAGGATAGCCGCGTATGATATACACCGGACGATACCCCCCCCCCCCCGGGGTATCAAACCTTAGTATTAGAACCTTCCTAAATCAGCACTCAACACCTTTTTTGTTATAACACTCTGAATCGTTACTCTGTTGGATTCGTACAATAAATTTTACTATTACGTCTAAAATCCAAATTTTTACCTTACTTGTGAAACGTTCGAACTACGACATGAGGAGATCACCGGTGATCTGTCAATTTCGTGAATTCTTGTGTCTCCTACGTGACACAATATAACTCATGATCCCTCATCTAACGTTATTGAATAGACTCCTTCATAATTACTCTTTCCTACAGTGTATTCAAAATAACAGCCTGAGCGAGCGTTGCTTCAATAATTTGTTCTGCATCAGCAAATTGTTAAACGCTTGCGTTCCCCAATGTAGACTTCAGCTGATGTTTGTTTTTATTGGTGGGAGTCCGCAGGAGTCTACTTTCATTGCGAAATGACATGTGACACACTTAATCACTCTATCATATTTATTAAATTATAGAAATATCCTTCTCTGTCACTGTTCAAAACATAATATCGGTGCCGCAGTACAGTTAGTTTTCTCATTCGTTAATAAGAATTAAGAACTGAAATGAATAGTAAATAGATAGAAACAAATTATCGTCTTCTTAACGACAATAAAGATCATTTTACGTTGATTGTGTAATATTGATCGCTGTATTAAAAAATGTGAAATGATAAAGTTTTCAAAGAAAATACTACCAGCTCCGAAATGTATTAAAATGTATGAAATAATTTCAATATCAATGTAACAATGGTTCAGATCACTCAATCACTTACTGAATAGCAACTTAAATCATATATTGTAACATTTTCCAAGACTTTCCAATTAAATAATTATTTAATAATATTCCGTAATTAAATTATTACGAAAATCGACTTTCCGTTATAATTCCAATAGTTAGCTTATTGAAATTCAAAATATTTATGCTACTTTTGAAACTAGCAATAAGAACCAGAATGTTAGTAACTTCATTTGGATTTACATTGAGATTACTAGTAATGAAAAGCTAGATTTACTCGAAAAAGAAGCGACAAATGAAATTTATACTTGCATCAGGCATCACAGTTTCACTTATAGTCTTCTAGTCCATTAACATTTTTTGTTCAAGAACAAATTGAAAGTAGGAATGTTTTTGGATAATCTGATTCGGAACAATATTTGGAACAATATGACCGACTTTGAGACAAATTTCCTCCGCCGAGATATAAATAAAATATCGATTGTACGTAAGAAATTTTTAGTCGGAAGCTGCAAATGAAGTTTTACAATAGTTTGCAGCAAGTTGCTAATAAAATTGTTTTTAAGCCGAGCCTTATTGCGTTGCGATAAGCCCAATTGTTAGGTTGCAAATGAATAAAAACTGCTTGTCAATGCGCAACAGGCTATCCACATCTGAATTATGGCATCTGGAAATACCTACACTACGAGAATAAAAGCAGACGCCAAGTATTACTAACAATTTTCCTTAGACTCTCCTTCAACGAAGCTCTGTCTTTCGCTTTGTATTAGATCTTTCTTATGTGATCTTGATATTAAAGGCTTAAAAGTTATTTATAATTTTCTTGAACCGTGTTCCGTACGAATCGTATTAAATTTAAAGAAGTAATGAGAATTGCAAACCTTTTAATGTTCACTACCTAATTAGAAGTTGCAGTGATAGATTGATAATGAAAGATAGAAATACTACATTTGTTATATAACCCATGTCGCATTTGGAGTTACTAATAAACAAATACATACATAATGTAACATTGATAACAAAAGAAATATTGCACCAGGAATGTTGTACTCGCGTCCACTTGTGTCCTCAATAAGTCAATTCAGAAAGCTGTAAATATGGTACAACTAAAATTACATAATTTTTCTTGAGATATTACAGAATATCTTCTGACATACTCTAATAGTAATATGCGTTATCTTGAATGTAATTCAATTACCTCTACAAGTGTAAACATTTCAATTTTCAAGATTGGGTGAGATCATAGATACCTTCGTGGAATGTAGCAGACAAATACCGATAAAAAATACGTTGTGGTATCCGAGTTGCACGGTAGTAGCAAACAGATATGTTTACGATGCACTGAATATACTTCTAAGTGTTTTACCTGCATTTGCCGTGGATATCTTTTTAAGGCTTCAAGGTGGTAAACCAATGTGAGTATTCTATCATTTGTCAAGCACATCAAAATACTCAAAAAACGACATTTCAGGGCAATGAATATGAGCAAATTTTACAATAAATTGGTCACAGCGACAGGCTACTTCAACTCGAATGAATGGTCTTTCAAAAGAGATAACATTGCCGACATGATAAACAAGGTGAAAACCTTTGAAGATGGAAATCTTGTTAAACTGGACTTGCAGGATATGGATTGGAAGAAATATTTAGCAAATTACTTGGCGGGAATTAAGATATTTGTTCTGAAGGAAGATTCTCAATCTATAAATACAGCAGCGCAACGGTTATCGATGTACGTATAGAAATATTTGATAAAATGACTCGATATGATATTTTCTTTTATTTTAGATTCTACTGGATACGTCAGATAACTAAAGGATTCGGTATAATCATTTTATTTCTGATAATATCGGTAACAATATTGCTATGCACCGACTACTTCAATGTTATGTTTCCCGCTTGAATCAAGAACAACGTATATGGAACATTATGGAAAAGGACCTTGGAATAGGAACATGTCGCTACATATAAAGGGTGTTTGGCAGAGTTATATATTATATACTATATAATGTATATGTGATATGCTCTTCGAATAAAAACTGTGGACAAATGAAGTTATTTGTCGATATTGTGAATAATATATGTATAATGCTATTGTATAATATTACAAATTATTAACATATATTAAATACACTAGATAATTCAGAACACTTTATTGCGTGCTTGCTAGCTACGACCGTGTCACGTAAAATTGATACTTCGATTTTAAGAGAAAAGAAGGCTGAGTCGTAACCCAACTTTTAATTACCTTTTATCGAATTTTATTATAAATTTTAGCACTTACAAGAATAACACTGAACCGGAGAAAGGTGTTGTACGAGAACAGCGGCTAGAACAAGAACTGCCCGAGCTGGCTGAAGTCTCGGTTTATATACGTTTTGATTTGAGGATGTTGTGGGGGCTCGGTGTAGGTTATGATGAGGAAAAGTGTCCGAAGGTCGGGGTCGATATCCTATCTCTGATATGGACTAAGGTGCGTCACAGCCTTGGTGTAGGCTACGATGATAAGGTGGTGATGTGTCCAAAGGAGTCCGAAGGTCGGGGGTTGATGTCTTATCTCTGATATAGGTTGAGATGTGATTGATGTCACAACTGCATGGTGGCAAAGAAGAACGGTTAACAACTAACTAGAACAAAAGAAGAAAGTAAGGCGACCGCACTTCCGTCGAGAACATCGATACCGGTGGTCACGGCGGACCCTTTCCGCATAAGTTGAAGTACATAATCACATACATACATGTCGGGTTTACATTAGAATTAGGGTTAGGGGCGTGAAACGAATCTTCGTTTGGGTTACACGTTGTCGTTATGCAATAGAGAAGACATTGACTAGTGCTAATACGATTATTATAGAATCGGACAAGTAACCGTGGTAGTTAGGTACTCGAGAAACTAATGACAATGATCCTAGGTTCAATAACGAATCCGCGGTCGACGGGATGATAGATGAACGTACTCACAAAATCTAAGTCGGATGCGTAATGTTCCCTGGTCGTAAGGGGTTACTCTTTTTCATCGATGAGATCCCGAGCGGGAATGCCTTTCCCGTCCCGATGATGCCACAGAGGAAAACTATAATAGGGTGTGTCTAAGGACACGAGATCATCGGATTCGTCGAGAAAAGCCTTCGTTCAGAAAGTAAGGGAAATTGGCGTTGCTGCTAATTGGTCAATCTCCATATCAGTGGTTAGAAACAGATGCTAGCCGCCCTCGAGGGAAAGTTGCTAGTGGGAGACGTCGTTCGTTGAAAAATAGGTCTCCCCTATTTTCCCGTAGTTGGGACAAAGACTGTTTGTCTGTTTGAAGGACTTTAGTTGACTAAATCTTAAGATTTATAACGGGCCCTCGAGCTAGCTGAACATGTACTGCACAGACGCATCAACATCTGGCAATCATCTTACTCGAAGAATAGGGTCTGCGTGTGGCGAGCTACGGGACAGAGACCGTTGGAATGTTTACTGTTGAGTGTTACAACTATTTCCTTTTCAAGGAGAGCTATAGAATTATTCCATGCCTTTGTTAGACAAAGCGTTCATCCCGTGACCGCGGCTACGTTCGGCGAATGGCTGTCGCCTCGAGCCCAAGCTCATTATCACAACTCTCGAACAATTACAATCGGATTGAATAACTACAATTGTTTAATTACAGCTATAGTAGACTCTAGGTTACAATGTTGCGGGATTAACCAAAATTCCAAAGACTCCGGTGTTCTTTCATCTCCGACATACATTTATATTTTTCCATCACATGTGCATAATATACTGTTCTAAATTTACACTGTCACGATCACTCGTTATATTCTTTAGTATAGAACAATTTAATGTAAACTGTCATTCTGCAATCGTTGCTGTATGCATCGAGCAGCAACATTGACTTCAGACATTTGACAAACTGTTTACGGAAGATAAGGATTTATCTTTCCGCATACATATAGTGAAACTGTACTTTGCAGAGACACACTGGTTGTTCGATTTCTCTCCAACAACAGTTCTTTCCACAACAGTTCGTTATGTGTTCGAATTCGGTGCCAATGCTTCCTGCATACAAGAACAATTTCTGAGGTATTACGTAGTTCACACGAACGAATTCGCATTTGTTAATTGTTAAGATATTAACAATGTACTGGATCTCGTAACTACTATCATTATTGCGAGCAACGTCGAGTCAGAATCGATCGATCATTCGAAACCATTGTCATCTTCACATTCCCTTGTCTCGGGTGCAAAAATCTTTAGAATACATTTCTCACTTCGTAGAGGAAGTGGATCTTATCATCAAGATAATTTAAGCTCAAAACGATGCTAGCTCCAAATGTAACAAAGATGCTTCCACATTAACATAAAACGATTCGATTGTGTGACAGTGATTGACTTATTTGAATACGTGTTATCTAATCCAATCCAATCAATTCATAATTGGCATCAATGTTTTCGAGTAAGGCTTGCTAATTTCCTTATTGATACTGTAAATACTAACAGTGTCTAAAATCTCACAGGCATTGATTTAGGAATCATACTTACTTACGATGAAACTTCATTAAAGCCCATCATATTAGTGCAAAGTTACAAATTGTTAATAATCTTTACTTTACTTTAATGATCTTTCCATTGCCGAGACCATCTTAGGAACGTCGTTTTTAGAAAACTAAAACACGATATTGAAATATAGAAACGATAAGGCGAATAGTCTTTTGATTGGTGATAAAGGAATTCTTCCTTCTTTCGTCGTCTTCCTTGACGGTTGCTATTAAGTGGAGTTTAATATGTTTATCTTGACAAAAATCTTAAAATTCTTTGCCCGTAAAACATCTTTCCTGATCTGCTATTATCCGGCAAGGACTGCCGAATAAAAATATAGCGTACTTAAGTGCTTTAACGGTACTAAGGGAATCTATTTTACGAGTATGATGCAGATATGCGAATTTAGTGAAGACGTCGACCAAAACAATGGCATATTCGTTCGAATCACCTTTATCGCTTAGTTTGCCCGTTATGTCCACGTGAACTGTATGCCAAGGTATGCTGGTCTTAGGTATAGGATGTAATTCAGCTTGTATTTTACCTGAACTGGCCTTCGAAACTTGACAAGCATGACAGTTCTTTACGAATTTACGAACATATTTCGCCATTCCTTCGAACCAGTAATACTCGTACAGTTTCTCAAGAGTTTTATCCCAACCTAAATGCATAATGGACTGGTGCACATGGTTAATAACGGACCACTTAAAACCTCTTGGGACAATGGGCAAGCAGAGAGTTCTGCCTTTTCTCTGTATTTTACGATGAAGGGTACCGGACCGTAATTCATACGTATTCGCGATATCTTCCGCGAGCTTCTTGTTTTGCAATTTATTCACGATCTCAGAAATTTGGGATTCGCGACGTTGTTCCGCTAATAGCCAATCTTCGGAGATGTCGGTCAGATTGATATCCCTCTCTACGACTTTTTTGGTCGTACGGTGATCCAAGTCTACGGAGTTTCGCGAGAAGAAACCTACGTGGGCCTTTCGTTTACCTTCTTGATACATAATGTCGAAAGTAAAAGTTTGTAAGTAAGCCCACCACCTCTAAACTCTATCATTTAAATTCACCCCATTACTAGATGCCTTCAAAGAATTACAATCAGTAACAACAAGAAATTCTCGTCCGTATAGATAGTGACGGAAATGCTTGACGGCATTTACAACTGCTAACGTCTCTAGTTCATAGGAATGATACCTAGATTCCACGGGGCTAGTTCTTTTACTGTAATACTCCACTACAGTGTAATACTACACTTCGATCTTCTGCATTAAGATAGTTCCATATCCATCCGAACTAGCGTCAGTATGAAGTTCTATCGGATAATTCGGGTCAAATATCATTAACACCGGCGCGTCGGTCTGGACGGAAATGACCTTTTTCCTTTTCTTTTTATGCCTATCTGTTCAAGTTATATTTTCATTACGGGAAATAAGCGCGTACAGGGGTTTCATTACCTGTGAAAATTTAGGAACGAATTTCCGGAAGTACGATGCTAGACTTTTTTTTTCTTTTTTTTTTGTACGTGGAGAAATCCTCATGGACACTCCGCTGTTCTAATAATCGCGTAACAGCAGAGTAGTGTCGGACTCCTACCGACTGAAACTCCACAATGACCATCCTACGCGTATGACAGATGTGCTCGAGGAACCTCTTATGAATTAACTTCTGTTACACCCCCTTCCCGCGTCCTCTTGTTCGAGCCAGTCCTAATAATTCCTGACTATTGGCGTTAGGGAGGGACATTGCCCCTAGCGCTGTCGCTCCTTCTAGTCATGGTCCGTTGGGACGGCAATGGAGCGGCTCTAGGTCGCCTGATTGCCATCCTCCTCCATCGTCTTATCCTATAAGAGTGAGAGTTTTTCTTTCTCTTCCTTGCTGCTCGCTTCTTCGCGAGCATAACTCGCTCGCAGAAATGGCGACCCTCTCAACATCGCTTCTACAATCGCTGAGGGGGTCAATCTTTCTCCTATGGCGTGCCGCAGAGTGTAGCGGAGCAGCTCCCACACCGGACAGAGCTCCAGCGTGTGCGTGGTGACAAATGTCCGTCGACATCCGTGGTGATTTTTCTCAGGTACTCGCCAAACACGCCGTGTCCAGTGAGCACCTGGGTCATTTTGTACGTGAGCGGGAGGCCTCCGCGGTTTCTCCATGTCTCCCAGTTTGGGAGGACTGCCTCCGCGCCTCGATGTTCGCCTCCCTCCTTGATCAGCTGGGATCGCCACTGGTCGCACGCGTCCTCCTCGGCGGTTCCTAGGTCGTTTAGGACCGCCTGCTCGGGCAATTCTTCTCTCTGATCCCATACTCTTCAGCGGGCGTATCTCCTTTTGAGCGCCAGCGCCCGGGGGGGGGGGCGCAGCTAAAGCGGTCGCCGACGCGTGGGACACCGTCCGGTATCCCCTAATGATTCTGATGGCGGTTACCCTGTGCAGCCTGCTGAAGAGCAGGATGCTGCGACGACTCGCCACCAGCTCGCCCGCCCATACCGGGGCCCCGTATATCACTCGGGAGCGAACGACGCTCTCGTATAGTCAGCGCACCGCAACTCCCGCCCCGCCGATGTTCGGCAGCAGGCCGCACAAGGCATTGGCAGCTGCCGATACCTTCGGAATCAGGGAGTCGAAGTGCGGTTCGAACGTCCACTGGCTGTCGATGACGAGACTCAGGTATTTCATCTGCGATTCCACCCCGACGATTTCGCCTGCCATGTTTATGCTTAGGCAGAAGCTAGACCTATGAACTGCCTAAGCTGTGTGACGGTCGTTGGTACAGGTAAAAAATTCAAGGCTTGTATTTTACCCGGGTTGGAACGAACTTCTCCATTATGAATTACATATCCCAAATAGTGTACCGATGTCTTTAGGAAAGAGTATTTTCCGGATTTTACGAGGGTATTTAATACGGTGCCCAATCTTTCTAAAGCTTGATCTATCGATTCGGCGATAATTAGGACGTCATCCAAGTAAACAACAACGTACGAATAAGCAAGGTCGCCTAAGGCATTGAGAATGGCCCTCTGAAAAACGGACGGTGCATTTTTCAATCCAAACGTCATCGTTAGGTACTCATATTGTCCGTTGGAGGTAACGAACGTTGTATACTCCGTCGAATCAGGATGAATGGAAATTTGGTGGAACCCTCTGGCCATGTCCAGGCTAATAAAGCATCTCGCCTTTTGTAATCTTGCGATTTGGTCCGCAATAAGAGATAAGGGGTACCGATCCGCGACCGTATCTTTATTTAGCGCTCGAAAATCGACACACAATCTATCCGAGACATCCTTTTTCTTCACGAGTAATATAGGGCTCGCGAACAATAAGCTGCTAGGTCTTATGATTTTTACTCTAATTAGTTCGCTTATTCTCTCGCGCACTATTCTCCGTTCTTCCTCGCTGAGCCTATAAGGACTTCGTTGGACGGTGACATTAGGGTCAATTAACTGTATTTCTGACTGGCCCGTACTTACGCGAGTACGTGGGAAACCCGTAATAAATGAATTTTTGAAATTTTCGAGAATAGAGATTAATCGACTTTTATCGTTACCAATTACATCAGTGTCAACATCTGTTACGTGGCATGGAGCATCTGCACCCCAGCCAACGCTACCTGGCAGCCAGCGGCCCACCTACCTGCTTCCCGACCCTCAATAAACTCAAGGACCCACCATAAAACGTCACCTTCTAGCTAAATTGTTTCCATATATTTACCAATCAATCTAGTTGTCTAGAAGCATTTCGGTTTATGTCCGGATTAGGAAAAACCCTTGATTTTATTAGGCTCTTAAAAAGCTCGGAAAAAGCAGGTAGTCACGGAATGGGAAAACCCAACATATGTCCACCGAAAACGACTGGTTTTCCCCAGGAATGAAGTCACCCTCGACGCACGCTGGTGGGAGACTTCCTCATATCCTGCTTCATTAGCTGGGTCAAGACCAATCGGCCTCAAGCTTTCCTTCGGAAAAAATATACGAGCTCAAGATAGTCTTGACCGGGGACTCTCAAGTCAGTCGAATACAGTCAGTCGTCACAACACCGCGAAGTCTCAGGTCGCACTCATTCGTAGTCAGTTTCATCCACCATTCGTTCCTACGCTCTCGCCCTCTCATCCTCTGACTTTACGTTGTACATTCTGGCCGAGTCAAACATCACAACTGTTTCATTTAGCTCAACTCATCGTGTATGCACAGTGTCATAATAAAACACAACTGGAAACTTGTTACGTCAGTGTACTCTTCAATTAACCGCCTCTATTAGCCTAATCATAATAGGGGATCGATCATCTCGCGGCGTCGATTGAACAATCGTAACGGGAATTTACGACTCCTGTTGATGCGCTTCTCCGATCGAACAACATCATTAATATTAATCTCGTCTTCCGCGGTTTTACTACAGGCGTTAACTATCTTTGCTTTACAAATAACGAGGCTATTTTGTGTAATATTTACGTCAAAACCTTGGCTCAAAAGTTTCGCGACCAATCATGATATCGCATTTTAAGTAACTGTCGGCAAGGATATGAAAAGTTATCTCCAATGTAAAACCATTAATACGTACAATGGAGAAAATCTGAGATGTACTTTTAATACAAGTATTTCCTATTCCCCGCATTAATACTATATCAGCCGTTTCTCTTACTCGAGGCTACGGATTCTTTAATTAGTGAGCATTCGGCTCCAGAATCGAAGTAAAATGGGAACGATTCTCCCACATGACTTGATCTATACCAGTTGGCGCTTCGACTACTCAGAAGTCGACTCAACTAGTTATTGGAATCATAGTTTCTTTTCCGCAATAACGGACAATTAGGCGCGATATGACCCTCCTCTTGATTCTTGAAACAAGATACCATCGATGATGCGGCTGATCGGTTTTCTTCTGGGTTTCGTATATTCTTCTGTTCTTTGATCTTCGGAATTGTTGTTCGGTGTTCTCCGGAATTAACTCGCGCATGATACTCATATGCCCTTGGACTGTTATAATCGGCACTGATCCCACTTCAGATGTCGGGTTAAGGTTGGAATTTTGGGCGTCTGATGAACCTTCACGCGAATTTATCATCACGGTTATAGTTGATATTTATTGGTACAGATGTGGTTATTACAAGAGGCTAAAAGTAATAGCGGCAATCGGATGGTCGAGATGTTGATAACAACGAATTCAGGTTCGATAACGAATTCACGGTCAACGGGATGACGAACGCGATGTGATACACGTATGACTCAACGTACAAGTAAAACTTATCTGAATGAACTGACTTGCAGTCCAAGTGGAACAGCCCTTATATATTCTTCTCCCCACCTCTCGGGTCAATATTAGTTTTTAAGGAGAGCTATATAATTATTCTATACCTCTGTCAGGTACACGTCCCTCCCGTGACCGTGGCTACGTTCAGTGACCTGTTATGTCACTTGGAGCTCAAGTCCATCGTCATAAAATCAGATTAGAACATTAAAACTATTTCTTAGTATTATTACTTAAGTGCCTACTATAGTAAAAGTCTGGACTAGGGTATTGTGGTTTTTCCCAACATTCCCAAAGGGAAGCCCCGATGATGTCCTTTCATCCCCGACATATATGAGGCGTATGAAAAGAGAGTCGTGCGTTTCGTCCCGGGACTACCGGTGGACTCGTCAGTAAGGCTATGCCCGGTAGTCCCTGCCTTAGACGTAGAGGGAGTCTCGCTAGGTGCGGTATTTATATCAATCGCTCGTATATTCGACCGCTAGCGAGTTAGACAGACAGACTCGTTGTCGTCGTAGCCCTCTAGTGTTGGCGGTTGGTACCCGCGGATCGCCCGGGAGGTGTTGCGCCGCGTTGATGCCTCGACCTGTCGGCGTCCTCTGTTGATACCGATCCGCCACATATATATGTCGCAGATGAAAGGACATCGAAGCCTCCCCTTTGGAACTTCGGGATAATGCCCTCAACACCGTAATCTAGATTCTATCATAGGCGTGATTAAACAATTGTCATCTTTCGATCCGGCTGTATTTGTTCGAGATTTGTGATCATGGGCTTGGGCCCGAGGCGACAGCCAGTCGCCGAACGTAGCCGCGGTCACGGGATGAACGCTTTGTCTAACAAAGGTACGGAGTAATTCTGTAGCTCCCTTAAATGAAATATTTGTAGCGGCAAGCGACAGTAAACATGCCCACAGTTCTACCCGAGCAGTCGAGCTATGCGGACGTCAAAACTAGTGATTCCATAAGTGCGACAAGAGTGAAATAAGGGACGTGCAACAGAACCAATCGATGATGGAAAACACTCAAAAGATACCAACAATAAGAATACTAAACAAAGGAGAAACATACGCTATAAACAGGGCAGTAGACCAACAGAGCCCAAATAAACCAACAAGTGAGGCATAGGACTGCTCAAATACAAACGAAATAGAGATGGAAATAATACAAAAAGACGACGAAAAGAGCAATACCAACAAGGATCTACCACAACATAACGAAAGCTGGAAGACTGTAACTCCCAGCAAAAAAAGAAAAATAAACACAAACACAAATGATAGGAGGACCACAGAAACAGAAAGACAACAATGGCTACAGGAAATTCCCACACAAAACTCCTTCAGCTCACTGATAGAAGAGATGGACACAGACCCTACAGAAAAACCAAGAACACACACTCCCAAGCCACCACCAATCTACATAGACGCAAAAATAATAGACCCCCTCATTGATCTGCTAAACAGCACGGCAGGAAAAGAAAACTACACTATCAAACAGCTCAAACTGGACCAGGTAAAAGTACAAACTAATACCCCAGAAACCTACAGAAAAGTAACTAAAGCGCTAAAGAAAAAAAACGCTGGGTATCACACTTACCAACCCAAATCCGACAAGAGCTACAAAGCAGTAATCAGAGTTCTACACCCTAAAACAAATACAAAGAAAATATGCGAGGAACTGGCCAAGATCGGACACCAGGTAAGAACGATCAACAATATAACTAGATTTGACACTAAGCAACCACTATCGCTATTCCTAATAGAGCTAAAACCGAAAAGCAACAGCAAAGAAATATTTGAAATTAAAAAAATCTCAAACACAATAATCGCAGTCGAGCCACCCAGACATAAAAAAGACATACCACAATGCATGCGGTGTTAACAATACGGACACACAAAAATCTACTGCAACAGAAACCCGGCGTGTGTCAAATGCGCAGGAAAGCACCTAACAGTGAACTGCCCACACACGGGAAAAATAAATGACGTAAAATGTCACAATTGCGGTGGAAATCACCCAGCCAGCTACAAAGGCTGCGTAATCAGAAAATAACTACAAAGCAAACTTTTCCCGCCGATTCGAAACAGGACACACAACAATTTCCACACGCAACAGGACAACACAGAATCTATGTCAACAACAAATACACAGCATGTAATGAACAATAACCACACTAACACTAACACCATTAGAAACCGAAGCTACGCGCAAGTAGTCAACCGGTCGTCACCCTTAGATAATCAAGAACAGAACAACCACAGCAACGACGCTACAGAAATCAAAGAGTTAATAAAACATCCCATAAAAATCACCGAAATACTCACAATAATGATAAGCGAACAAAACGAACTCCTCAGACAGCAAACACAGCAGATAACAGTCATGTTACAATTACTTACTAACATGATGAGCAAAAAATAAAAATAGACACGCTTAAAATAGCAGCCTGGAACTCTAACGGCCTACGACAAAGGGCCCTAAAAACTAAAACATTCCTGTATTGCAATAACATCGATATACTACTCGTTTCAGAAACACACCTCACAATAAAAAGCTATATAAAAATACCGCACTACACCATATACGACAGGAAGCATCCCTCAGGGAAAGCACACGGCGGGACGGCAGTAGTAATAAAAAAACGACATTAAACATCACCTACACAGCCAGGCCAGTAAGGAACATATACAAGCAACCACCGTTACCGTACAGACTAACAGCAACCAACTGCAGTTGTCAGCAGTATACGTACCGCCGCGACACAAAATTACATCGCAAATGTGGGAAGAGTACTTTCGACACTTAGGTGACAAGTATATTGCAGCGGGAGACTATATAAGCACACACTATGGGGATCAAGAATCACCACACCTCGAGGCAGAACCTTGGAGAAATACATTAGAAATAATAACCTCAATATATTATCCACAGGAAGACCGACATACTGGCCGACAGACCTGAGCAAAATACCTGACCTGCTAGACTTTGCAGTTACAAAGGGACTAAACGCAAATAAACTAAACACAGCACCCAGCCTCGAGCTTACCTCCGACCATACGCCCATAATAATTACATACAGAAACAAACCAATACTTTACAGCAGCACAGAGAAGCTGTGCAATAAAACCACCAAATGGCAAATATTCAAAGAAATAATAGAGAGCAAAATCAGCTGCAACATCCCACTGAAAACACCTGAACACATCGATCAAGCAGTAACAATATTCACAGAAACTATCCAAGAAGCAGCAAGGGCAACCACTATACCGGAAACAACCAACAGACAAACAAAAACAGTTCCACTAGACATCCTCGAAAAAATTAGAGAAAAAAGAAAAACGAAAGCAAAATGGCAAAAACATAGAACAAAAGAAAACAAAAAACTCGCCAAAAAACACCTAAACAAACTCGCAAAAGGAATAAAAAACAAAATAAAAGAGGACAACAACAACGAGTTCACAAAGTTCATCGAGACACTATCTGCACACGAGAACTACAACTACTCCCTATGGAAAGCTACAAAAAAAAAAAAAAAAAAAAAAAAAAAAATAAAGAAGACAATAAAAATGGTACCAGCAATCAGAAGAGCAGATAACACATGGGCAAGAAGCAACGAAGAGCATGCTGAAGAATTTTCCAACCACCTATGCAACACATTCACCCCACATAACATCAACAACAGCAACCACAATAGTCATACGGACGAGGATGCGCTAACTACTAGTACACCAACTGACAATCACTACACCATACCCAAAGCAACAGCACAAGAAATCAGAAACATAATTGAGAGAACAAAAAATAATAAAGCACCAGGAATCGACCTAATTAACAGCAAAATCTTGAAAAACCTTCCGCCAAAAGCGATAAGACAAATCACAATAATAGTTAACGCAATACTAAGAATACAATACTTTCCAAAAACTTGAAAACTGGCACAAATCATAATGATACCCAAACCAGGCAAGGACCCACACGAAACCAAATCCTACCGACCAATCTCACTACTTCCGGTGTTCTCTAAGATACTAGAGAAAATAATTTACGATTGGATAAAACCCATAATAGAGAAGAATCAACTAATACCGGATCACCAATTCGGATTCAGAAACAAACACTCCACAATAGAACAAACGCACAGACTCGTCAACGAAATCTTACAGGCGCTGGAAACAAAACAATACTGCACGGCACTCTTTGTGGACATTGAAAAAGCATTCGATAAAATAAACCACACTAGCCTACTTCAATCAATCAGGAAACAGTTCCCGGGGCAGATATACCAATTAATCAAGTCATACTTAAGCAGCAGAAGCTTCATAGTAAAAATCAAAGACACATACTCTGAAGTTAAAGAAATCAAGGCAGGAGTTCCGCAAGGAAGCGTCCTAGGACCAATTTTATACACATTGTACACGGCCAACATACCAACAACTAACAATAGCAAAATACTGACATTCGCGGATGACACAGCTGTACTAGTCAGGCATACTAACCCTGCAACAGCAGTTACATTACTACAAGAACATATCACAAAAATAGAAAAGTGGTGTTACGTCGCGTAACACTCTACCTAGCCGAGGCCACACACCGCAGGCAATATGGCAACCAGATGTCTTCGGATACTCGCAGCGTATCTTCCATGATGTCAAGGACCTTCCATAAATCACATAGATTTCCTAGAAAAGGTCCTTCAAACGAAACAAACATCTGGTTCGGAGGAATTTCTAGAAACTATTGTCTACCACGGCTTAACAAGGGAAAGTCAGTTTTTGTCACGTACGCTGCAACTTTCCTCCCACTAACAACTTTCTCTCGAGGGCGGTTAAGACCCTTCGTTTAACCAATTAAAAACGAAGCTTATACCCTCACTCTCCTAAATAGCATCGGCACCAACAAATCCGATGGTCCCGTGCGCCAGACACACTCATCCTTAGCTCTCCTCCGAGACAGCATCGTCTTCCAAGAGTACTGTTTTTGCATCCTTCGAACGGTCAACATCCTTCGAGCGGGTATACACACCCGCAGATCACTCAGTCACTCATCTCGTACATACGCACCAGTGTAACTATCCTCGTTATAAGTTGTGGAATAAACGGTGAAATATAACTTACTACTGTGTCATATTCATATCAACCACCTCTGTTATCCTAAACGAAACAGGGGAACGACTACTTCGCGGCGTCGATTCACCGAATCGTAGCGAGAATTTACGCCTCTCGCTGACGCGTTTTCCTCGCGACCGCGTCTCTCCGCGAACGGTCGTAACAAGTGGCTTCAAGCAAAACAAATTAAAGCAAACCCTGATAAATGCAAACACATTACATTCATACTGCGAAAACGGAAACCACCAAACATTGTACTAAACGGCACACGCATAATACAAACAAGGCAAGTCAAATACCTAGGACTCCACTTAGATTCACGACTCACATGGAAACAGCATATTAAAGCAACAATAGACAAAATACAGATGGCAAGGAGACAAATGTACTGGCTAACAAGTCGAAAATCCAAACTAAGCATAGAAAGCATGATTTTGTTATTTGTTTAGATTGATTATTAGTAGATTTCTATTTGCAATGCGTGGCTTGAGGCTTCATTTCGACGTTTACGTTCTAAGGTCATCTCGTCCTTGTTTCTTTACTAATAATGGTAGTGTTGGGAGTTTTGCTTATTTATTATCTGTTCACAATATTTAGAATCCGATCAGTATTTTCGTTTATGTTTTTCTTTTGGATACAGGTTATATGGAGACGGAGGTATTTGCATCTGAGCAACCTGTATTGTTGTGTGCACTGAGCAACTATGTATCGTTTATTCATTTTATCATGTGTTGTTTATTTCATTAATTTGTGCGTTTTGTTTTAAGTGCAAGAAGTGGAAAAAGAAGAATAAGGGGAAACGCAAGTCACGCAAACGGTATGGGAATGGTTCGAGAAAGTGTAACGTCAATTCACATCAGAGACCAGGCCACACACCACGGACATGATGACACCCAGATGTCTGCATATCCTTGGTGCGCACCCTCAATAGTCTTAAGTGCCCACCAGGGGCCTTGGCATTTTCATAGTTAAGGTCCTTCGGACCAAGCGAGTATTTCCTGTCTTAGATTTCCCTTTACGTTTATTGTCAGTTCGCTGTGGAGTGCCGAAGCGTGCAGACGTGTCTCTAGTGCCCAGCGTAGTCCGCAAACAACACGTGTCGCCCAACCGTCGAAAGTGAACACAGCCAAGTGTTTCCTACCCTTTAGGGAGAAGAAAATCCCACGCACCTAACCCCAACCCGAATACTATAGCCTCACGACTAGTTGTTCATTCCGAATTAACTAGCTCGATGATGGCCCAGCAACTGCGACCAGGCTCTCCGGAGCAGACTCGCAGCTACCCCGCGCTACCTCCCCCGTGGCAGAAGTGTAGCAGAACTCTCCGCACTAACGACGCTAATACTACAAAGAAAAGGAAAATAGAAACAACAACGCAAATAAACACCCACAACAGGTTCGCCGTATTGGAATCCTCAAACGACGCCATGGAAATCGTAGAACCGCCATCAAACCAACACTCACAGAGAATCCCCCCTCCCCCACCAATATTTGTGGACGACGTCATCGACATACAGACAATGAGCAAGTCCCTAGAGAGAGATATCTGCAAGGAGGAATATAACCTTAAGATAAGTAACAATAAAGTAAAAATACTGCCGACGAACCCAGAAGCTTACAGAAAACTCACCAAGACACTCAGGACCCTGAACGCCAACTTCCACACCTACCAACTCAAACAGGAAAGGCCTTTCCGGGTGGTCCTACGAAACATACACCACTCAGCAGACATAGACGAACTCAAATACAAACTCTCAAAACTCGGCCACGAAGTCATCAACGAAAGTAATATAAGGTATAGAGTCTCGAAAGACCCGTTATCCTTACTTTTCATAGATATAAAACAAAAGCCTAACAATAAGGAAATCTACAATATCAGTCGCCTAATTAACGCAATAGTAAACTTCAAACCACCGCTTGTTACAAAAGAGATAGTGCAATGCAAAAGATGCCAAAGGTACGGTCACACGCAGAAATACTGCAACCATACCTTCCGCTGCGTTAAATGTGCAGGCACACACTCCACCGACCAGTGCACTAAATCACCGGAAACCCCAGCGAAATGCATCCACTGTCAAGGTGACCATCCTGCCAACTATAAAGGCTGCTCAGCCTACAAAACCCTGTACACAAACAGGTACCCTAGACTCAGAGCAAAAGAGGTAACCAACCAAACACCCAGCCCGCCGAAATTCACGACTACCCCAATCCCCTCAACCAACCAAACACCCAGTCCTACTAAATTCATCACTACCTCTATCTCCTATGCCCAAGCAGTACAGGGCATCCAAAATAACACGAATAGCCAAAGGGATCTTTCCCAAAATAGTGTCCCCAATTCACCTAACACAGACAATGTCTCTAGGCTTGAAAAACTAATAGAGAAACAATCGGAGTAAATAAATAATTTGCTATCGCTACTAACACTCATCGTGGAAAAATTAGCACGCCCCGACTCAAAATAAAACCAAGGCGCATAGCACTCTGGAACGCCAACGGTCTAGCGCAACACAAACTTGAACTAGAACTCTTCTTAAAACACCAGCAAATCGACGTAATGCTCGTATCGGAAACCCACTTCACCGACAAGAGCTACCTGAAAATAAATGGTTACAAATTCTACCATACCCAACACCCCAGCGGAAAGGCCCACGGTGGCACCGGAATAATAATCAAAGCAAGTATTAAGCACTACGAACTTCCATCATTCCAGAAAGACTACCTCCAAGCAACAAACGTAGCAATAGAAGACTGTCATGGCTCAATCACCACCTCAGCAGTATACTGCCCTCCCAGACACTCCATCGCCAAAGAAGACTTTGATAACTTCCTGGACACCCTGGGCAATAGATTCATAGTTGGAGGAGACTATAACGCCAAGCACATCCAATGGGGCAGCAGACTGGTTACAGCAAGAGGCAAAAACCTCTTAAACAGCATAATAAACAACAACCTCAACTACCTCACCACATACGAACCCACATACTGGCCCACTGACACCAACAGAATACCCGACCTTCTCGACTTCTTCATAACTAAAAATATCCCATCAAGACACGTCCAGATCAACTCCTCGTCCGATCTCTCCTCTGATCATTCTCCCGTGATAGCAACAGTCAGTTCAACAATCATCGAGAATACACCTAATGGCTCCATTCACAACCAACACACCAACTGGCAGCTCTTCAGAGAAGTCTTTACACACTCAACCTCAGCCTTCACCCCACTAAAAACAAAGGAAGAAATCGAAGCAGCCACGGAATACTTAAACACGAGCATAATAAACGCAATCCGCCTCTCCACACCGACAAAGCCATCTAACAGCAAACAAGAATATCCCCAATACATACTAAAAAAAATAGCAGAAAAACGTAGACTAAGAAGAGTATGGCAGACCCATAGAACACCGAACTGAATCCAGGTGCTCCGTATTTTGACTTTGATTTTATTTGATAGTAGTGTCTTGTTTATTTACCGTATTTTAGATATATAAGTGTTGATTTGTTTGGTGTTATAGGTCGAATAAAGAATTTTTTTATTTTATTTATTTTTATTTGCGCGGTATTTTAGTTCGTCGTAGTTTTGTGTCTTTCTTGTGACTACAGGTTATGTTGTGTAGGTATGTATCCTTTATTTATTTTAACCTCGTCCTGTTTCCTATGGTGCTTCGTCTATTTCCCTCCTTAATCTTATGTGTTGCTTCAGCGTGAGGGGAGGAGATATTCCAAAAGTGTGTATAAATGGCTCATGAAGGCGATACGGATGATTCGTAGAAAGTCTCGTTTCCCAAAGGAGGCTCCTGTCGAAATCTTGGATGTTCTTTTATGTCACCGCTCTTCTAGTCAAAGGAATTTTCTATTGTGTGTCCATGGTGTATAGTGTATGTTGACGTTTCGTGTGTGATTTTATTAATATAGTGCCTTGTTTGTTTATGTGTGTCGATATGCCTAGGTGTTATCTAATGGTATAATTTTGTATTTTATATAGGATATATTTTGTGTGATTGTTGCTTCCGGTGTTTGGTTTGGTTTATTGTTAAAGCGAATATAGGTTTTGATGATTTGGTGGATGTGGAGATGTCTTCATCAGAGGCTCTCAAATCATAAATTCGTAAATTATCATGGTTAATTAATTAGTTGAAATCGCTGGTTAATCTTTGTTGATAGAATTTCAAATCGTAATTTGAATTGCCAATCATAGGTTATTCCTGATTGTATATTGTTATATTATGTTATGTAGTATTATTACATTTATTAATTTATTTTTATTGGTTTCTTGATTAACTTCCAAGTCGTTTTAATTAATTGGTTTTTCGGATCGTAATTTGCGTTGCACGATCAACGTTGCACGTACAGAATCCCAGCTGCTCGGCATGGACCAATAAACAAGCTAGTGCTCCAGTGCCTCCGCCAACAAGTGAACCAATAGCTCCAAACAAAAGCTGATACAAAACAGAAGTTCCCATACTTTGCAATGTCGCAAAAAGAGCAACAACATTACCGATACTTGATTGCCAAGCTGCAGCTATAGACCCAGAAACAACACCAGTAGAGGCAAACCCAATTATCGGCAACGCAAAGAATCCCAAACAAAACGTAGTCACGATACTGGATCCGAGAATAATATGTCGCAAAATTCTCAAATTCTCCTCATTCACAATCGGCTTGTTGCAACGGGTGCAAAATTGGAAATTTTGAAGAAATATCTTCCAGGACTGGTTCAGCATTGTCCAAACGATAGCTACTCACAAGGTCCAAGTACTTTAAACGAAAAGGCGTTCATTATTGACAAAAAAAAGGAATCACGATAATAAGAAACAACTTTACCATCAATCACCGGTCCAACCGCCGCCCAGCTGTCATCGCGTCCCAAGAGCGAATGAACCAGCACTATCGACCGATGATTACGTAAAATCCCCCCAGTGGACTTTGACCGCCAACCTTAGATTCCAGCTGGGAGTGGGGAAATGGCGTCAGAAAGGCAGATAAGCAGTCTCGAGCACCAGACGTAGTAACGGGAAAACCGGTTACAGGCGTAAGAGAGGAGACGGCGACGACAGGATCTAATGCGCAACCTTGCGATATCCGACTACTGATCGACGCAAACGGTCTTGATCCTTGTCTGATCTCGAATTACACGCGCGTGGCAACAAACATCCGTTTGACGGTAAAACGCGAGAGAGTGGCGACCACTATCTACTCGAGTTTTGTAAGACTAACCTGGAACTAACCGGGTTGTCAACACTAGGGCGTTCCGTCTACCAACTCGACCATTACGAGATAAACTTTGACAACCTGTAACTCGTAAACGGTACCGAAAACCCATGTCGAAGGGTCAGGTTTTATGGAAGCTGATGACACGAACTATCTATCGGTCGTGGATCAGTCCTGCTCCGAAACACCGGAACAAAGTTACAACCGGACCAAGGCATCTTTGTGTCGAGTATGCAGTGTTTAATTTAACAATAAAGATAGCGGTACGTGTACTTTAACAGCCCCGTAACTCGTAAACGATATCGAAAACCCGTGTCGCAGGGTCAGGCTTTATGGAACCTGGACTCGTGTACTATCCAACGTTACTGGTCCTATCGCGATCGGACCAACCTGGAAAAAGTTACGACGCGAAAAATGTACCTCTGTGTCTGGTACGTTGTGACCGACCGTGCCATAGTTACAGCGTTACGCGTAACTTGGCAACCGCGAAACTCGTAAACGGTACAGTTTGCTAAGAGATCAAATTAGTCGAATGGGACAAACTGATTAACCGGATTTCGTACACCTTTGGATGCATGGCATGGAATCACGAAAGAGATGTACTGCACACAAACTGAACTTTGAAACTTTGTTAATTGTAATTTTAGAAACGAATACATTCAGTTCTCAACATGTTTAATAGATACGATAGATATGGTACAATGGATTTTCAAAACTTTCAAACGATACATAATCTCTAACTGTTTGATATGATACGATAGAACAAAGTTACATTTATTCAAACAGATGTACATTTCATCAGATGTACATCAACTTATGTAGATTTCAACATGCTCAATATGGTACAATTCACGAGTAATAGTGACAATTGAGACAAATGATCAGACTGATTGCAGCGAGACACAATATCATCTTCTTCGATTCGAATGGGATCGATATCAATATTCGTAGAAGACAATCCAATCGGTTTAACGTGAACGTTCGCCATTGTTACCATCTGGACGTCGTTTTCATCTTCCTTGTCGGTCCGGTTGGAATCGAGAAATCGATCGATAACTGGATTATCCATCGACTTATCTCCTCGCAAAAACTTCGGAATGACAGAAAAATACAACCAGCAACCAAAAGTGTCACCTTTCTCTCGTGATCTCGCATTACGACATACGACAAAACTTCGTACAAAATGCCCTTATCAATCAGCATGTCCTTGCGCTTCCACCTTTTAGGAGGTTTCAGGTTCTCAACTTTTTCGCTAATACCTTGCCAAATGATCCTCCTCTCGAACAGGTCCAGCATGGCGATACTTACGCCCAAGAATTTGGTCACGTCTGGCCAATGGAACAGAAACATCACTTTCCCATTGCGGCGTACCAGCAAAATGTACAGAATGAAACGCTTGTCCACAGGATAATAGAGGACTTCTCTTTTCAACGTAACGTCCAAAATTGAATCCATGACTGCGAAACATCGAGCGTGGAGACGATCGATCAAGTTGGAAAATACGAGCACAATTGTGACCAAAGTTGCTCCGGGGTGGTATTTGTACGATCGCGAAACGGGAAAGGAAAACAGGCGAGTCGATTGTAACGTCAATTCATATCAGAGACCAGGCCACACACCACGGACAGGATGGCACCCAGATGTCTGCATATCCTTGGCGCGCACCCTCAATAGTCTTAAGTGCCCACCAGGGGCCTTGGAATTTTTATAGTTAAGGTCCTTCGGACCAAGCGAGTATTTCCTGTCTTAAATTTCCCTTTACGTTTATTGTCTACCACGTGTTAGCTTAGAAAGTTAGTTTTCTCCGCATCTGGTATGTTCCGTTGGCAACTTTCTCACGAGGGCGGCTAAAACCCTTCCTGGTCCACCAACCGTCCTATTATCCAATCGGAGACGGTGTCTACTGCCCTCACTTCCTTAACCAAAATTGTCATCAACAAATCCGATAGTCCCGTGTCCTTAGACACACCCACCCTTAGCTTTCCTCAGACACAGTATCGTCAGTAAAACTTCACTTATTCTGTATCCTTAGAATAGTCAACATATCTATATCGGTCTCTACCCTTATAAGTCGCGTACTTAATGTATTGTTGTAACTAAGTCTTACACAACGTGGTTGGAGTGAATTGTGATTTATGCTAATTCAGTGCGTGTTACGTTGTGATTGGTGAATTCACAATAAAAGTTGATTAAAACAAAGTTAATTGTTGTGTTACGACTCAACTATATTTTATTTCCACCAACCAACCCTAAAAAATTACGTGACATTTTGGCGATCCTGCCAGGATCCATCAACTTCAAGAAAACGAAATTACGCATTTCGGCATACGTGCATCATTGAAGATTGAGGGATCAGCGGACCTCTGCAGATCAGCTCACTTTGCGTGAAAACGACTTCTACGGAAAGCGGACTACGGTCATCACCAAAACTGAAACTGGTCACGAAAAGAAGAATATTCAGGCAAAGAACTGGATTCTTTTAAATATTATCGTACTCGTCGCAATAGCTTCGCGAGTACAGACTCCAACAACAGTACAATAACCACTATGTGCAAAAAATCAGAAGACACATCTTCTGTTAGCCCTATGGCTACTGGTGTGGATCCAAATATTCGGGCCATACTAGACGCTATGCAGAAGCAGAACGAAATCAAGTTAAGAAAACTGTTAAAGGAGACTATTAAAGAAGCGACTAGTGGGAGTTGTCAGGATAGTTTAGTTTCTAATAGTTTGAACAAAAGCTTGGAGACGAAAAACGTTACTGTAGAAAATGAAGAGATGGTTTTGAAAGAATTTCCAAAAGAATTGCAGTCTAATGTAGGAAATTCTTGTGAAAAGAAAGTATCAATCGACACCGATTCACAGGATTACATTTTCACTAAAACAGACTTAATGTTTGATGCTAATATCTCGACAGAAAACCAGAAAGAGTCTGTGAAACGAAGGAAAGAAGATATTGCAGTATTGTATAATGATTTGTCACCATCTTCGTCACAAGATACTCAAAATTTACAAGAACGGTTCGACAAAAAAAGTAAAAGTTTAGGAGAAGCAGAAAAAGATCATAACAAGAAGGATAATATTTCAATGAGAAATATTTTGGACGATGATACAAATAAAGAAAACCAAATTGAAACGAAGGAATTAGAAGCAGTTAGTAAATCAACTGCTGAAAATGATACAAAATCAATAGACAACGTTGAAGAAAATATATCATTAGAATCCATACAAAAAACAAAAGATAATGCTTACAATAATGAACATTTGCTTATAGAGGAAGACCAAATGATGACAGCGAAAATTGCGTGTGACGCTACAGAATCAAAAAATTCAGCAGATCTTATGTCGAGAAATTTAGATGCTAATACACAAAAGAAGTCTTTAGAGAATAAAGATGACAATAATCCATCTCCATCTATGTTAGATAGTAAACGGAGCAGTCGTTATAATGTTGCTGCAAAGCCTGCTACTTCGCCAAAATTTGAAGAAATTTTTTATAATCAAACCAGACAATCAAACACAAATAAAATTTTGCGAAGCGCTTTAAAGACGAAATTAATCGAAGACAAGTCTGAAATAATTAATAAACAAAAGGCATCGGAAAATGTAGAAAATAAATTTGCCAAAGAAGAAAAAAGAGGTGTTAAACAAAAATCAATTTCAGATAGTGAAAACGAAACAACTGATACTCGTCAACGAAGGGAAGTTCTTTTAACGAACACAGCTAGTGATAGCGATAGGTATAAATCTGTAGAAAATGATAATGCAGTAACGGGTGTAATAGCAACTGATGAAGCGAAACATAGAGGCAGACCTAGGAGATCGGATAAAGTCGAAGTTAAAAAAGATGAAGATACAAGGAAGATCCTACAAAATGAGAAGGGTGGATTAGGAGAACAAAGAAAACTCGAAGAAGATACAAAAGAAGAAACTACAGAGACAGAAGTCAATTCAAAAGGTATATTAAATAATAAGTGCGATTTACTTGATACCGAAAGAGCTATTGAAATTAATGATACGGTTCAAGATATTAAATTTACTGAAGGTAGAAGCCGCACTCAAAATGATATGGAAGATGTAGTAGAAGATTCACAAGAATTATCTAATAAAAGTAAGTTATCAGAAATAAGGATTGCACTTAACAAAATTGAATATACAAAAACTATTTTACGGAATAAAAAGAATTCATTAGAAAGAGAAAGAGGAGTAAGGGAAAAGAAGAAAATGTACAGACAGAAATTATTTCAAAAAATATATCAGATGATAAATGTGATTTGCTTTAGGAAAAAAAAAATATTATCCACAAACTACATTAGGAATTTATCTATTTTAGTGAGGAGAAAGAGAAAGGATAGAGGAGTTGATCAATAGACTGTGGATTTTGAAGCGTTTATGAAAAACTTACAATTTTAATAAAATATTCAATGTAAAGTCTTTGTTATAATATTCAGATAGATAGATGAAAAAAAAACTGAATTTGCATAATTACTCATGGCTTATTGATCAATCATGCGACTCGTTCAGAGGTAACTCGAGTTGTAAAGGCGACAATTTATTAAAAATGGTATATCTGACGTACGATGCATTTGCTCATGTTAAACTATTTAAATAAGTATAAAAATCACGCGAAAAAAAATCTACTGAAAATAATGTTGAACTAGTTAATAATAAATCATATAGTGAAACACAAACCTTAAATCAAGATTTTAAGTTCAAAAAAAAAAAAAAAGAAAAAAAAAGAAGAAAGAAGTTGATAAAGTGACAGCAACATGTAGCAGCAGGCGAGAGAAAATAAGCCAAATTTCTAAAAGAAGAAACGACGCTCAAGAACTCGAAATTTTTCGAGTGGATATGCTAAACAACGAATTTAATGAACAGTTGAAAGAACGTGAAACAGCAATAGAAGACTTACATCAAATGTTAAAGCATCAATCGGAAATTCATAAAGTTACCTTAAATGAAGCAAGTTTGAAAATAGGAGAACTCTCTGATAAAATTAAATGTTTTAAAGGAAAAGATAGCTAGATACCGAAACGTAATGAATTACTCGAAGAAGAACAGAATAAATGGAGAAGTTTAGAAAAAATGATTACAGAAAAACTTGAAGAAGAAAAATCCCGTTAGGAAACAGCTGAAGACGAAGTGAGAAAGCTTTCCAAATATAACGAGCAACTTCTAAAAGATTATCAAGAAATCCATAAAAAAAAAAAAAGAAAAAGAGAGAAAGGAAATACGCTGAGGTTGTTCATCATAATCATAGGTAAAGAATTAAACATGTACCTCAACTGAAAGATAAAATCAATCGACAGGATTTATATGCGAAGAACATAAGAACACAATATATAGAACAGCACAAGATGATCGAAAAATTGAGAGCAAAAGGAAAACGTGTGCATAATAAAGGTAAAGAGAACACATAATGTATCTCCACCAGGGGCGCATGATCCAAAATTAAATAATAAAATAAAAGGTTTTGTTACTGAAAAGTTAGAGAGATTTCATGATAACAAAAGCATTACCTGTGCAGAGTGCAGTGTATCAATGTGCACTAAAAATGCAAGCAACGTGACGATTACTTTTAGAACACCACAAGCATCACGAAAACACAATCAAGACCAAACAAGATCAAGTTCAAAAGTGAAGTTACGTGAGCTTATTACTGCTAACGACCAAAAATTGAATTACGATCCCGAGCATCAACTCGCTGATCTTCAAGTAGAATGTTCCGACAAAGACAGGACGACACAAGAGTTCGAGAAGCACATAGAGGACATGAAGGAGGAAGTGCAAAAATTAGAATTGCAACTCGACGAGTCACAAAAAAAAACACATACGCACGTAAAAAGAGTTCAATCTTTTGGAATACAAATTGAAGAACTAACAATAAAATTAGAAGAAATAACATAAGTCACAAATATGAAGTTGACTTGCTGGAACAAAAAAAAAAAAGGCCAAACTTAATTCATGTGTTAGTAATTCAATGGAGGAACGTGAAGCTGGAGCTAAAGATGCAAAAGAGATAAAATGTAGTTCTTGAACCACAAGGACAAATAATCTGCCCTTCAATGTGAACTAGATGAACTAAAGGGTGAATATGAAAAAGTGGGTGATTTTGGATATAAATATGAAGAAGAAACTAATAAATTGAAACTGGATTTTGAAAAATAAGAAAAATGATCCTTGTCAATGAAAATAAATTTGAAATATTGCGTAGGGTAGAAATTGAAGGTAAAGTAAAAGATATGAACGAACAAAATAATTTTCTTAGAAAAGAACTGGAAAACGTCCAAAAACTTTCCAAAGATGTTAATAATCGCTTACTCGAGGCGAACCAAGAATTAAAAGATTCACATAGAAAACACACTCTTATTTGAAAATTGAAAAAAAAAAGAAAAAAAAACATCAGGAAGAATTAGGTGATATAATAAAACTTCATGATGAAGAAAAATATAAACTGATACAGCATTGGTGTTCTGTAGAATGTCAAACTGCCATAAAGGGTTACATTGATGGAAAAGTGCAGTAAATATTTAAATAACAATCCATGACTTCTTAAGTAATTGTAACAATCTTGATGTTTTACTATGGAACAACTAGATGAAGTGCACAGTGACATTAATAAAGTAGAATCATCGATAAAAGTAGATGTATCTTCTTCATTAATATCAGAATCAACGACTGATATTATAAAGAATGTGCATGATATTCCAGAAAATCAAAAAAAAAAAAAAAATAAGTCACAGGAATGTACAGATAATACAATTCAAGATGGTTTAGTAGTAAATAAATGTGATGTAACAGATTTAAATAAAAACAAAAAAAATTTGTAAAGTAAGGAAAGTAGTGAGACAGAGAGCATAAAGAACGCTGCGATTAATGAAGTAGAACAAGAAATAATAAATAAGGACCCACAAATTGATGATCAATATAAAAAAAAAAAAAAAGATGAGAAATTTCAAGAAGAGCAAGCAGAGAATACAACTGAGATTGGAGATCATTCAAGATATGCAGGTGACACATCTTTAGATAAAGAAAGTACGAACGATGTTGAAATATTTAATACAAATGAGGGTGAACAAAACATTGAGAAACACAACGTTTGTACAGTGTTAAATATAGATACAGTTAGTGTTACTAATGCTCAGTGTCAAGCATTAATTAAAACACTTGGTGAAACTTTTGATGATAAAGCCCAAACATTGCATGTCACGGATACAGACACAGATTTGTCTAAACTAGTTGATAGTAGTTCAGAAGTAATGGTACTGACTGTAGAAACTACTATATATTAATGATATGAATGAAAGTACAGAAGAAAATATTGTTTTAACTGTACATGAAAAGGATGCTGTTGTAAATTCCAATGAAGAAAAAAAATGTTTCTGCAGAACAAAAAGGAATGAAGAACGCTGAAATTGTAAATGAAGAATTTAATTCGATAGGTTAAGCACGAGAAAGTGATGGAACAATTATAGAAGTAATTTCAACAGAAATTGTGGCTCAAGAAGTTTCTGAAAATTGTAGCCAGAAGGACAATTATGGCGTATTAAATCATACAAAGACAAGAAACGATTCTATAACTCCTATTACCTCAGGAGCAATTAGTGATCTAGAAACTGCAGATGACATTGATATTAAAGAAAAGAATAACAAGAAACAACAAATGGAAATGGCAAGATTGATCTTTTGATAGTTCACATAAAATTAATGTAGAAAAGAAAATTATTCATAATAAAATTGTCGTACTTACACATGTTGCTAATACAGAAGGAAGGAATAAATCTATAAGTGAAGCAGATAAAGTGCGCATAACTAACAAAAGAAGTGTCATTCAGGATATCTTTGATGATTGGGGCATTGAAAATGCAGAAGATGACAGTCAGTCGGTATCTAAAGCTCCAGATACTGTGGAAATTGAATTGAAAAGTTTACTAAATGACACAAGAACACGAACTATAGAGGAAAGCACAGTTGTACTGGTTGAAGAAGAAATTACATGCATGGAAAAAGAACCAGTTGTAGATGCTGAAAAGGCTTTAGAAGTTGCTAAACAAAACAAAGAAATGCAAGTATCAAAGGAACAACTGGATAACAATCAAACTATAAAGAAACAACAAGATAGTATAAAACCATTACTCAAAGACCACTAACTCATTCTATATCACAGGCTGTTAGAAAGTCTACAAAAGATTTAACACGTGATACTGCGGCATTTCGTCAAATTTAGCAAATTATCCCTATTAATCGTAGTCGAAATTTAACCAGCCAACAACCTTCACAGGTTGAAATAGCAAAAGCATATACCACGACGAAGAAGAACAAGTACAAGTCGAACCAGTCAGAGTCCAATTCCATCGCTCCATACTGAGGAAACACTAAGATTTTGGAGGACCAAAATCAATCTAAAGAGGGGGGTATGTGACATCAATCACATCTCAACCTACATCAGTGATAATACATCGACACCCGACCTTCGGACACCTTTGGACACATCACCACCTTATTATCATAGCATACACCAAGGCTGTGACGCACCTCCGTTCACATCAGAGATAGGATATGGACCCCCGACCTTCGGACACTTTTCTACATCATAACCTACACCTAGCCCCTCAACATCCTAAAACCAAAACGTATATAAACCGAGACTTCACCCAGCTCGGGCAGTTCTTGTTCCTCTTCTAGTTGCTGTACTTATACAACCCCTATTCTCCGGTTCGGTGTTATTTTGTGTTTATAATAAAGTTTTATAAAGGAAAATAAGTAGTTGGGTTACGACTCAGCCTTCTTACTACCACCCAAGTACCAACTTTACGTGACAGGAGCCGCCTCGGAACTTAGACTGATAATATAGGACTTGGGTTAAGTAGTAGAAAGGTAGTCGCGATACACTGTGTGGTTTTTAATAGCTCTTACACACGGTGTGTACGCGAACCTTTCCCACCAAACTAGATTAAGAGTGGGGCCGTTCCACTGGGATACGTCGCAAGAGAGGGTAGGAGATCCGACCGGCCTTGGATACAGTGTCCGGCCGTGGGAGGGAGGAATCCGTCTTCAATGTCTCTGCCATGTACATAGTTTTGTTTCCCCCTCCTTCCATTGTGTCTAAGGCATGAGCTTGCTAGGTAAGTCTTACTGATGAGTCCTCTAGCAGGCTCTGGACGAAACACATTTTTTTTCTTCTTTTTCTCCGTCTTCCTTCATATATCCGTGATAATTGTAGGCTGCTGGCTGTAGATGTCGCTTGCCGGGGTGTAGTACTGCTGTATTTTCTTCTTATTTAGATGTCGTGGAAGAAAAACCGGACTTTGGAAAAGTACGAGGCGCCGGGATTTGAACCCGGGATCCGAACGTTTGTACTCTATGGCGCTAACCACTGCGCTGCCGTCGTCCGACACTAGTTGGTTTCGAGTGGTGAGATTTGCGTTCTCGTGTGCCGCCACGAGAGGAAATCTCAGTGTGGGTGTGCTTTCTGAACGAAGAACGCGGATTCGTTGTTCACACTTTTCGTTAGGAAAGTGAGGGTGCCCACTGATTATAGCCAACGTTAATGAATGAAAATAGGAGGAGGAAGCCTCCTACCAACGTGGCTCGTGGGTGACATTGTTTATTAGAAAAATAACTACCCGCTTTCTCCGTTATTTGTAAGAGTGCGCAATAAACCTAAGCATTGTTCTAAGGACCATCCATAAACCGAAAACACTTACAGGGTTAGAGATTCCTTCAAGCTATTAAGATTACGTCAAAGGATTCAGTTTATAGGATATAGTATGTAGTAGATCAGTATATAGTATAAAGTTTCAGACGGCGCACGGACCATCGTACGCGCCGTAACATAGAGAGTTATAAGAATATACATAAAATATAATTAAACATCGCAAAAGTAACTTAATTAGAAATGACTAGAATGTATGATGTATAATATAATGAATTCAAATTGTCTAAAAAATATTACAAATTTATAGAGATTTTACTATAAAATGTTTTTAACAGAAGCTGATACAGTTATATAGCATTTTCAAGCATTTACGAAGATTAATGTATGAATTTGAAATTAGCAATATTGAAGCGCGGTACTCGGAAAGACGAATGCACATGGATAATTGTATGCACTAATCAACGATACGGTTATAATTGCATGCTTGATAGAAAAATATCATCGTAAAATTGATATGATTTCATGGAAACGCGTCTAACTTGGTATCTCGAAAGTATCTTAAGCAAACTAATTAGCGTGCCTGTTATGTCTTTTAAAATGTAAATTAACATGTAACAAAGAAACCTTCATCAATTTGATTCGCTTCAAACTGCGCAAATAAGTAGTATAAATAATATTTGTGATAGATTTGGCATCAATTCCATGTTTCCTTTAATATTTGCCTTTAGAAAGTCCAATTCGTTTCACGATTATACAAATTACTAAAAAAATGTCTATATTAGTAATTTATTTATTTTGCATTAATCGTGACATGTTAGTTGCATTATGTTATATGTAAACTACCACAGAGGAAAAATGATAATCTTTCAGTTATTAGTTTTCTGATTTTAATGTCATTTTATGAGTACTTTAACACGAGGTACTTGTAAATGAAAACAACCAATTAGGTCTAAAAACATAAGCCTGTTACCAAGACTCTTATTAAATTGAACAAGCTTTTCAAAAATCGAACGTGTATATTAACGCGAACTTATTATTTGACTGATTTGACTGATTTGACTGACATCCGAAATTGGTGAGATCATATGAAATTTTGCTTTTCGCGGTTCGGTGTATAAGAACGCGTCACCGATTGTTCAACTTTCGATATAAAAAGCGGATCAAGTCTACCGGATTATCCTACAGACACGCATTAATTCGTAAGAGTTAGTCATCATCTGGATAATAATTATCTGAAGAAACTTTCAACGTGAAAATATAAAATTTTCATTGATTACATATTGCGTTCGCCATAATTGAAAAAATGGTAAACCTTCGATCTCATCTTTCTAATACACATTTTCTTTACCTCGTGATAAATAAATTCTTGGAAATTTAGGAAAATTTTCAGTGATCATTTTAAGGAATTTGACAAATTTCCAACGAGACTATGTGACACCGTTAGGTAAAAGTGATTCAAATGTAGTAGCGATATTAAACGAGAAATCTATAAAGGTGTCATTAGAAATTCTAAGAATGTCTCTGCATCTTTATCTTAGGTATTACGCCAATAGTTTTCATTACCGTGATGTAATATTTATCATGCTTATTTTGTACGTAAAACGAATCGTTGGAATATTCCCGAAGCTAACGAAGCATTTCCCAAAAGTTAAACCGAAGAAATTAACGCGAATAGTTAAGTGAAATTTTTCCATTAACTTGCTGACCAACCGGCAAATAAAAAATCATAAAAATTGTTTCAATGTGTTGAGGTCACGCATAACTTCTTTTTTCATTGACGATTACCAAACAGGTAAAATTTCGAAATTGTACGAAGGCCACGTGACCAGATCGTATTGGAATTTGAAGTGCATGGAAAAAGACAACTCGAAGTACAAACCTTGAGCTGTACTACTCGAAGTACAAACGTGAACTAATGGATGCAGAAAAGCAATTAACGCCAAACATCCGAACAGCATCTTGGAGCCCGTCATTGTTCTGAAATAAAAGAAGTGACGAATTAAAAAGACGCAGGACTAATAATAATAAAGGAAACTTAGTTCGTATTATAAATTGAATTTACATCAGAAAAGAAGCACGATCAAGCGAAACAGATCGTAGAAATGACAAATATCATCGATATACGTTTCAGTGTAATTTCACTTTTGAAAATTATTTAGTTTAATACGATCGTATTCATCGCTCCGAAACTTTCATTGTGCTGCAATTTGTGCTGCGTCTTTTTAATTTCTCTATCTTTCTGTGTTTTCGGAAAAATTACTTGAAAGATTAAGAATTGCTTGCCTTATTTTATTTTCGATTAGTTAGGATTTGATTATTCCAGGTAAGGTTTATTATTTATAACAGGTTTTATCACTTGTTTATTATTTAGGAGTTTGTTATTTTAGGATTAGTACCTTTTAGGATTTCTTATCCTTCGAGTTTCTGTTTCAGATATCTAGGTCTATTTCAAGATGTTTTATTACATTAGGATTATTTATTCGATTAAGATAATTTAAGAGTTTCACAATGTACAAAGAAATAATCGCGTGAAATTTAGATTTATGCTTTAAACGTATTAAACACGCGGTAATTTCAATGTCTATAGCCTCGAACGTGTTCTGATTAGTTGTGTCATTGTCTGTGACATTGAAATCACAAAAATCCATTGCAAGTGTGCTGTCATGCAATGTGGATGTAATTGGGTTTTTTGGGGTTAGGTTAGGGTTAGGTTGTATCATCTGATTTGTACAGTACTGTTTTAACGCAAGGACAGGAAAGTTATTATATATTTCCCGTCCATTATTTGAATCGTTGTGAAGTGTAACGAATTATATTCGATTCGAGGAGATGTTAATGAATTAGCCATTTCATATGTAATTACATGGAAATAAAAATCATTGCAAAAATAATTGATCTAATGACAACGGAATTTCCAATATTTTTTTGTTTCGTCACGTCTTTTTCGTAATATATCTTTTATAGGTACGTGATTTATTAATCGTTCGAATGGAAATAATTATTCGTATAATATTCAAACTATTCTAACCATAAAATAAATTAAAACGATACCTGTCAATGATATGCAATCTGCGTATGACGTCAACCTCGATCTATGCTTATACAAGAAATTTTATCAATCAATGACTAGATATACAATAATCAAATATTATAAAATTTCCTGAAAACCTTTAGGTGTTAATATCTTTAATATTTGCAAGTTATTGTTTAGCGCTAATTAGTTAGAATGTAACAAGTGGTGTACCAGAATTGAGATAATTAAGCCACACGAACAATCTTATTTAGATCTTTTTAATTTTTTAATTCTCTTTTGCTCTAATACTTCGTAAAATTAATCTTCATTAGCTACTACACTTCATAGAATAACAAGAGATAATTTTTCTTATATAACGTTTCATTCATAAAATCTATCATTAAAGTATATCTTCATAAAAATATCATTCCATACTAACGGTATATTTGATGTCATACGAGATAACAGTTACCAGTGATGACATATGTAACTTTATAAAGATATCTCGTTTTATTATATATTAAAAGAATGTACTCATTGCTGCTATATTTCAGATGAAAAAAAAGAGGCAATGATTTTACAGTAAAATCGTTCGTTTACAACTGATTCATTTACATTTCATGATAATACTGTGCATTCTGAATATGCTATGATTTGGTTTAAAATAATAAATAGTCCATTCTTGCATACTATTGCTCCAGCTTTACTTGTATTTTCCATATTGGTATAAATAGAAAGACAATTAATGTCGTTCGAGTCTATTTTCGGATTATTTATATTACGTTTAATCCATATAGTTATTATATGAGACATAGTATCGTAAAATTTGGAAGAATAAAACGTTCGTACAGGAAGTACATTTTATAAGAACTCCAACAAATCTGCGTGTGCACCTAAAATACAAACTGATAGTGATTGTTCATAAGTTTATAAACATTATCTAATGTCAATCGAAGGTATCAATTCTTTTTCTCCATAAGAGTACTTTTTCATTTATATGTGTTCAAAAATACATGTGTTCAACTGTGAAGCATATGTCACCTACAACGAAAAAGAGTTTTCCTATACTTAATATTTCCTTTATATACCTATGAAAGTCTATTCTTCGCGTAGTATGAAATTATGAATAAATCTGGAATATTGTTCAATCTGAAAAGAAAAATAACTTATTGACATCATTCATTGATACGAGATTCAGAATGTTTGTTTTGTCTTGCAGAAAAAGAAGGCAGACCTCCCTTTCTTTTAATGTGAAATAGAAAGCGAAAATTTGAAAACAGATTTTTTGGAAATTTACTTGCAAATATCGTTTTCAATATCGTGATTTTCTTCCCAATGGTACTGTACTTTCAAATTTTCCAGTATCCCTCTAAAAACAAAAAGTCGAACCTCGTTATTGTTAACGTAGGCATTACAAGGAAGAGAAGTATTAGAAAGCAGCTCCTTTTTATTATGGATTTTTTTATAATCATGTAAATAAGAAATTCCGGAAATTTTTTCCTCAAGAATTTAATTCTTGTGTTTTGATTGATAATTATTACACTGCATACTAACTTTTCGCATACTGTTCGCGTCTAACAATTTCCTAATAATAACTACTTCAAAATTACATATGTTCTTGCACGAATTCAAAAGTACGTATGATACAATTACAATTGATTCTAAAATAATAATTATTTAAAGATATTAAGATACTAATTAAACGTTTCACTGTATTTCAAAATCTGGAACAACAAATTTTTATTTATAAAAAATGAAACTGTCTTTATATATTCTTTGTCATGATGCTATTTCTTATTACCATGTCGACATTTTTTAAAATTCATTTTGTTATCTCTACGCAATATGAAAATTCATATACTGCTTAATATTTTTTACATATTATCCATCCACCGCATGATATCTCCTGAAAAATCAAAATATTAATGTTATATTATTACAGTGCTTCTTAAATTTCAATTTTTGACAAATTTGAAATCCAATATATTTTGCACAATTATTATTTATCAAAAAATTCCAAGTTAGTAACTTTCTTTTCAAATGGCAAATAACATATACTTTGACTTACCTGTAAGTTTTTGTTCCTAATCATCATTTCCTCTTATAGAACATCATTATTGTTCTTATAATTACTACCAGTGTCATAGATATTGTAGTGGCTACAACTGAATTAATAGAAAATGATAAATAACTGTGTATAACACTAACACATAATTGTGTATAACAATGACAGATAACTTTTACTTACATATCAGTCGATAAGGGATTACTGTGATATCCTGTTGATGTTTCTTAAGGCACTTGATTAGGTGCGATACAGTATCATTCCTTATGGTATACTGTAGATAAGTATTTTAGAAAATAACAAGAATAAATCTAAATTATTCAGAGGTTCCAGTTTCGGCTTAGACATAAATACAGGACCATTTGCAAAGAAGAAAGGGTGCGTTTCTACAGCCTCGTTATAGTAACCATGAATACCAATCTCTGAATTACTGGTTACTAAACATAAATATCCTATAAAATTTAATATATTTCTTTAATTTTTAATACATACATGAGTTAGTAGTTCTAAATTATGAATCATCCTACCTGTGATATTACGCTTTTCCTTATAATATCATCACTCAAGTGAACAACATTAAGATCATGTAAACCATGTCATCCTATCTTACTGTGAAGATACTTAGTTATGTTATCTAACATTATAAAAATATCATCAAATTCAAGTCCTTTTATTCACATCACATGGCCACGACGATCTGGTTCTTCGTTATATAATGTTCTAAAATTTGTCGTATATATAGGATGTACAAACTGTGATATCAAGGTATCAGTTCTTCCTTCCCAAGGGACAGTTTCATTAAAATTCTGATAGAATTAAAAATTAATTATTAATATTCTAACAATCATATATGTTAAATACATTATAGTCAACGATATATACCTGAGCGAATGTAGGGGTGATTCCTTGATAATTATAAATGTCATCAGCCCACATCATTGTGCCACTTCTTTGTACTCCAGCCTCTAGATTAACAGCCTAAACAAACATACAAAATTTTATAGAAGCTGTACAAAATATAGTATATATGCGCAATATTGAAGCGTTCAAGGGGATATAAAGGTAATGTACATCACATACACGTGTACTCTCATGCAACAAAATACAATTAGATTTAATAGTATAAGCTCTTTTATTCATCATAATAGATTGGAAATTTAAGTGTCTTACGAGGGTGAGTAAAAAGTTACCCGCTCTGTCGGTGTAGAATTTATTTTAAGCAATTGTCAAAAAAGACATACATCATTTTTTGACATAATCACTCGATTTCTGTATACACTTTGTCCATTTGCCGAAGGACCTTCGTATTTTCTCATTAAAAAATGTTTTGGGCTGAGCTGCGAACCACGAATGCATCGTCGTCTTCACCTTTTCATCAGCTTTTTCGGCATCCATCTCGCACAAACTTTTTAAAATCCAAATCTGTCGTGCACTATTGCATAAGCAGAGCCGTGGCTGATTTGCAAATGATTTGCCACATTATCCAGTGTCACTCGTCTATTCCATAGAGCATAAGTTCATGAGCACGTTCAATGTTGTCATCGTGGATGTGGACGGGCGTCCAGCTGTTTTTTCATAACACTTGTGCGATCTTCTTTGAACTTTTGTGCCCATTCAAACACACTTCGTGACAAAACACTTTCTCCATAATGTGCATTAAATCTTTGATAAATATAGGCATCAAACATAACCTCCGACCACAAGAAACGAATCACAGCATCTTGCACTGTTTTCCTGCAAATCACCATTGCAAAGCGCCATTACTCGCGCAACGGTCACAAACGAATTGACGTAACACAATGAAACCTACGCAGCAGCACTGAACAGATATTGACGTCATACGAAGAGTGCAGATGGATCAATACGGTCGACAGAAGTTTTAACTATCTGGAGTGCGGATAAATTTTTAATGAGAGTCGTGTAGGAATCTGTAATTTGTAAGTATACCTTTGGCTGAATGGAAATTTCTCTTACATATAGTCAAAAATGCAGAAACAGTGTATTGAATTGGAAAGTGATAAAAAATAAGTTAAGTTTCGAGGTTGCATGTGATTGCATGAGTACACAGGACGTTTTTAGCGAATAAAAAATAATTTTGAAAGACACGAGACTTATCTTGTATTTTATGCACTCTCTGTGTCCGAATTTCTAGAAGCTCTCTATCTTATGAAGTGTTTTAGATTAGCCGGAAAATTTTGTATGTACATACAAGAAGTATACGATCTAAGTGGAATATTCCATTATTCTCTTGATACAACAGAAACGAAATTTACAGAACTTCTCAGAAAGTTGGTTTATTATTACCAAATTAATAGAATTAATATACGTTTATCATCTTTACATACCTAAGTCGTGGAGGTTTATCGTGCGTAAAAAATTAGTGTCGTTTCAAAGTTACATTTCGTACATTTTAAGCCTATAATTTGTAACGTACAAAACAATGTAAATTTGAGCTGTTTCTTATCTCCACAATAAGAAAATCTAACTTTACGTTTTTTACACAAAGATATTTATGGAACAGTAATATCATATTATTGCATCGCTTGGAGAATGAAGTCAAGGTACGATGTGACCCTAGTGTAAACGCTGGGATACCCAGCTGTGCCGCACTTATAAGCATAAGACACAATACCTATTAAATACGAGGTTAATTCATGTTGTATCAGCAGTGGTCCGCAGCGGTCAGCCTGAAAGGATCGTTAAATTTTTAATCAAAGATACTGAAATATATCGATCGAATTGTATTGAAATTATACTTATATACAGTAATAATCTTCTATTGATTTGTGTATTGAAATACTCCAATTTATAATGTACATGTTATATGTATTTTGAGCAAAACTAAGATTAGAAGGAAATTAGATTAAATACCATAACGAGGTGTGAGAAGTGGGCAAAACTATTAAATTGTGTTTATCTATTATTTTTAATGTTTAAGACGTCGATTTGATGTTAATTCGAATTGACGTGTCTTCAGATACCGTATAGTTTGTAGTAACTCTGTAACTTAATTACCGTACAAGAATCCTCTCCACCCTGAGCATGTTCGGCGCATATTATACCATCAGTGATATCAGGTGCATTAGGAAATTTGGAATAAGCTATTTTGCATTCGGCGTTCTTAATCACTGGCATTTGTACTTCCATTAATGCATTACGTCGTGGTCATCCTACGAAGAAAATAAGAAAGATATTTAAGAATGGAACTGTTTAATTTTATTATAAAATTGATATCACTTACTATATCTTAATGCTCCCCATCCAGCAACAAGGGGGTTATAGCCGACGAAGTTGCTCTTTCGTAGGGGCTCTTTCGTACAAATGGGATATACGTACCCTGAAAAATAAAAAAATAAATGAAAATGCAGGAAACGAATGACCAAAAGTATAAGAAAGAATTGTACACGCTTTATGACACAATATATGTGTACAGTAAGAAATTTCAGGATATGATACTTCGGTAATACTCAATAGCATATATATATATATATTTGAGGACTTACTCAAAAATGGCACCTCCTCCACCAATCTAAGAATGGCAATATTATGATTGTGTATGTTTTCTATTCCATCCATATGTGCACAATGTGCTGCGGTCAAAACATGCCTAGCCGATATCATGGAACCTCCGCACTTCCATAGTGGTTTGTCTGGGTTTCGGGGATTACGAAAACCTAATGCAGCGATCCATGGCCAAGCGCCTAAAATGCAATAGTCATAGTTGTGAATATACATAATTTTTTCTCACATAATGAGTAACAACGATTATTACCTATTCGATATTCGATCATACAGCAGACGATAAGTACATACGTACAAATACTCTGAAATAGAGATTTGATAAAGACAGAAATTAAATTTTTATTCCAGTGGAATACAAATTATTAAATAATTCTATATAATTTCTATTTGAACTATACTGAACTATAAAGTTCAAACGTGTAATTTCTGCCCTAACAGTTTTTGATCTCTATCCATATTATTACTCCTATATCAATTTTTTATTTCAAGCAAAAAGATACTCTTCCTAACATGAAGTAAAAGAAAGAAATAATTCAAGTTAATAAGTAAAGTTACTACCGATAAAATCATAGCATTATTATTTAGTAGTAATTGAAACGTACATTGATGTGCTGTTTAATGCCTTTAAAGTTCATTCTTTGCAGTAAATGGCTTATTATTAATCGGAAAGAAAGACATAAAACGTACCAAGTTCAGCTGGTTTACCATCGACCACCCTGGTATGAGAGACGTTGCTAAAACCACAGTATGGTGGTCGCAAAGCCTTATACTTATACACAGTTTTTATTAAAATTTCTCTCTTCTCTTTGTTTGGATCGTTCGGACAGCAAACGATCGTAACATTGCCCTGGTATCTGCACACTGATCGTCTATAAAAATCGGTGGCTGTACGGTACTGTATCTGCCATATTTCTTGCAGAGGTTTACATTTTCTGTAGTCAAGGCACCTGCCTTCTTGATTGTCCGGTGTGGTACATTCTGGATCAAACAATTTTAAAACATTTATACAGTTCAAAGATGCGTAAGAAAGCGACACCGATTACTCAACTTTCGAAGTAAAAAGCCGATCAAGTCCACCGGATTGCCCTACAGACACGTATTAATCCGTAAGAGTTAGTCATCATGTTGATAATAATTATCTAAAGAAACTTTTCACGTGAAAATATAAAATTTTAATTGATTAGATATTGTGTTAGCCATACTTAAGAAAGAAAATGAAAATGAATGAAATGAAAGAAAAGGACTACCTTCAACCTCATTTTTTAAATAAACACTTTGTCAGTTTTGCGGTAAATAAATTCTTAGGAATTCAGGACAGTTTTTAGTGAATCATTTTGTTTCGACCGTTCGCGGAGAGACGCGATCGCGAGATAGCACGTCAACGAGAGTTGTAAGTTCCCGTTACGATTAAATAATTGACGCCACGAACTGATCGATCCCCTTATTTCGATTATGATAATAAGGGTAGTTCAATGAAATTCCACAGAATTAACACAAATAAATTAATGTTTATTTCAACAACTTATTAACTAGAAAGATATAAATGGAACAAAAAAAATGTAACTGCGTTTTGGTTGATAAGTAATGCGCGACATACCACATGTGTTGACGGTTCGACTTCTCGAAAAGTTCTGAACGCCTTTCGATTTTTTTCGTTTTTTCTGGAAGGCGACCCCCACTACGTTCGGATCACGCCACATTCTTTTACTGCGAGGTAAAATACGGGCCACGAGTCGACGTTTCTGGAAGTCGCCCTGCTTAATGAACCATGCGCTTGCCACTACAATGTTTGTTTGCCGGGCAGACACGACGATCTGTCTGCGACATTATAGTACCGCGATCGATAGTTAAGAATATGACCTATGGTAAGCCGCATGGCGTAACATTCTCTCCCCGTTGAGAGGGTACCGATCAAACTAGGGAGGTGTGGTTGAAGTTCCCATCTTATTTCGTCTCGGTGGCTAGTTGTTCGGGTTTCTCGAGATCGGGTTGAATTGGCAGTGGGACAAGCCTTTTGACGCCCCGATCCAAAATGCTCTTTGCCGTCTGAACTGTAGCTGTCCGGATGACACCATCGGCGCCTGGATGAACCTTGATAACTCGGCCCAGAGGCCAATGCATGGAGGGAACGTTGTCCTCTCTGAGGATGACGATTGTGCCCTTTTGGATGCTGTGTCCACCCTTGCTCCATTTATTGCGTTTGGTTAGCTCGTTCAAATACTCCTTATGCCAGCGGTTCCAAAAATGTTGTTTAAGCTGTTGGATATGCTGCCATTTGGAGAGTCGGTTCGATGGAATGTCTCTGAAATCTCGATCACGTAAGCACATTAATGAATCGCCAATGAGGAAATGTCCGGGAGTGAGGGCTAGGAGATCATTTGGATCGGTGGAGATAGGAGTTAGCGGGCGGGAATTGAGGACTGCTTCTATTTCTATGATAAGAGTATACGGTGTTAAGCTCATATGTTTCTGTTTCTCCACTCGCGCTGCGCCATACTATCCTTTGATATTTCCGATCCTCTGGTCGTACGAGGAATTGCCGATACATTTTCTCGATGTCGCCAGTGAGTACGTACTGATGAGCGCGGAATCTAATTAATATACAAAATAAATCTTCCTGTAACTTGGGTCCTGTGTAAAGTGTATCGTTTAGGGAGGTTCCGGTAGTGCTTGGTGCCGATCCGTCGAAAACTACTCGGAGTTTGGTGGTTTGACTCGATGCTTTGGTCACGCCATGATGGGGTAAATAGTATCCGTTGTCGTCGGAGTGGTTGACATTGACCTTCGTCATGTGTCCCAATGCCAGGTATTCCTGTATTACCGTTCGATATTCTGATTCGAAGCGTTTGTCGTGCTGGGATCGGCGATTGAGTGAGGCGAGTCGTTTAATTGCCAGCGTTTTAGAGGATCCGAGTGACTGAAGCTGATCGTTGAAAGGTAGAGCGACGATGTATCGTCCTTCGCTGGTGCGTCGGGTGTGGGCTTGGAAGTGTTCTTCGCATCGTCGATCTGCCCTCTGAGATATGTTTAATTGAGGGTCCTTCATCGATTTCCCAAAACCGCGAGGGGTCTGCTTATAAAGTCGTCGTGGATGTGTGAAATATGTTTGTCGCGGTTTGGGAAGTTGGACTCCCCAACTATAATTATTTTACTACAGAATCCTCAAAAACATGATGTATGTATATATATCCTGAAATATTATCAGTCTATTGTCAAGTTATAGAACATTATGGAAATTGCCAATTAAAGTCATAAAAAACAAAAAATAAGGAAGTTCGTTAAAATATGTGATTTTCCAATCAAGATATAGAATTTATTCGAGTAATATAGATTACGGTAGAGATGGTGACGGTAACAATGAGTGGACTGATTCTTCGTGCGAAAACAAATTGGAAGCGCAGAGCGATGTATTGTTTCAGCGAATATCGATTTTAAAGCACGGTTTTAAAGTACGTGTGCGTTTGACTAGGTGTGTTAATTAATATTGCTGTCTGATTTTCGATATGTAAATACAATATCTACATATCTTTAAACTTATGATAATTGAACTAACAATTTTTTTAAATTTAAATTAAACTTATGATAATTGAACAAACAATTTTTTTAAATTTATATTAATATTTATCCTTTTAAATGCAACAATTTTTTTTAATAATAACTTCACGCGTAAGTCAGCTGCGCACATATTTGATCGTTCTTTAAAGCTTGAATCTCTGCGAAGAGAAAAAATCTTTCAACCAACAAGAACTGGTTCTACGTTTTCTATCCATTTCCTTCCAGATAAATCTCTCTATCTAAAATCCTTATTTCCGTATTTCCTTGAAAAGGTTAAAGTCGTTTTGTATAAAATCCAACGTAGAGAAGAAGGAAGATCCGCAAAAGATTCTTTCAGCTTTCCCTATGTTTGAGCTCGAATCAAAGCAATCCTATTCCCAATAGGGTGACTATGCGTTTAACTTCTCATAGAATCTCTCTGATTCCGTGTGATACCTTCGGTGTTTTTGAAGTATGTAATTGATGTCGTAACGTCAACGCTTTGCAGTGCGAATTCAATTTTGAGTTGCAATTTCCCTGTTTGCGTGGCAAAAGCATAAAATCGATAGCGCACGTTTCGATAAACACGTTTTCTTTGCTGATGGCGCACTGTAAATATAAATATTTGAATAAATATCGCGAATTTCATGTTGCTAAAAGATTTATACTATTTATTCGTAAATAACTGTTGGATATGTTTAAGTTGAAACCACTGCATTAGGTCTTTTTTCTTGTTTAAAATTATTTGTATTGGTAAATTGAATGAAAGTTCTAACATGTAATTTGTTCTTCTTTTATAAATAGTTTAATTTACAGAGGATAAAGCGTGGGTAACTCACGACTGTCGCGATCATGACACTATACATACCTATGTATAGCACGTATACTAAGCTAACTAAAATAGCAAGTCAGAGAAATGGAAACATAGGAAAATCTAAAGGAAGATAAAACGTTCGAGCCTTGCCAAGAATATAAGATGCTAAGTAATCTTCCTAAGTAATCTCCTCCAGCTTTTTCTAGTTTGATCAATAATTATTAGTACATGTTAAGAAAACAAATAGAATTTTTGTTCTCAAGCGAGGTATAATTTAAATTTTGTGTGTACACAAAAATGTTAAATATCTGTAATAAACATGGTATAATCAATTTTTTTACATAAAATTATATTGTATAGGCTATTGTTATTTAAATATTTTAAATTGGACGAAGAAAAAAAATGATGCAAATAAAACGTAGGACATTTTAATTAAAGAGACTAATATAAAGATTTATCTACTTAACTGTGATTAAATCATCTCCACTTAACGCTCTACCTCTTCTATTAATTATGCTTCGTTAAACTATGATTACAGAGGATGGGTTTTTTGATAAAATGACATTCTGACAAATATATATAGATCGATATATATATAGATATAGATAGACAAATATATAGATTCTTACAACAGTAGTTATGAATGAACAGTAGTTATTGTATCAATTCCGTCCTTCAGAAGCTTCATTTGTGAAAAGACAATTCGCCAGAATATGGATTCACTGTAGTTATAGCTATAGGATTTCAATCTAGTTGACAGACTAGAGAATATCTGTCTCTTGTTCTACCTTATCGCGATTCTCTCCTCATCTTATACGCTTTGTCGAGCAAAGTAATATTGGCATATATCTCGGCTCTGGTTACAATCATTAGTTTCCGCCTAAACGGTTAGAATCACATAGCTCGCGTTCTACTCTCGTTTATTCAACATTCAGGCCATATGGTCGCATGCGACGAGTTTTATGTTAATTCCGACCGATTACAATACCTTTCTTTCGTTTACAAGGAACGACGAGACTGGCAGTTGCGTGATTTCCAATGCAAAAGCCGCGATATCTGCACGATAACCTAACCTCAACCGATTTTGTTGTACTATTCTTATGTGGACTTCGTTTGTACCACTTTCGTAACAAAAATAGAATACGTAGAACACAGCATTCCGTTATGCGATATTATCGATTCCTAACATCCGAAAAATCAGAGATAATTTTTTCCCTACAGTTGTACATTTGTGTGAAAAATTACGAACGTAAAGTTGTTTGGTGCATGCACAGTCCTCCCCTCCCCTGCATTTGCGTGGACATGCTAGAAAGATTCACTTTTCCACGGTGAAACCGTATGTATTATAATTTCATTTTTACAAAGGTCGAACATCCTACTATGCATAAATTTAATATTAATATAAGCAGGTTTCGTGTTAAGTATTACATCTGACGTATAAGCACACGTGTGTACGAGCCTTGGTTTTAAATGTCTTATAGTAGACACCGAAAAGATTATTCAGTTGGATATCTGACTCAACATCAATATTTTACTAGGAGATAACATGTTAAGAACACGTTGGCGGATGGCATGGGAGATGATGAATGAAGACATACTTCTGTGAGATACATAAAATAGTAGTCAGAACGTATTTTGGCGCTTGGGGACAGCAACAGCTGGTGATACTGTCATACACCTCCATTTATAAACTTTCGAAAATCGATGTGACCTTCAAACTTTAGTGTATTCTGTTTCACAGCACAAAATGTTTCCGAAACGTACGTTTATTGTTACAATAAACTTGACTAGTGGCTCTGAAATACTATCCTTGAAAAAACAATGGGGAAATTGGAGCAAAAAAAGAAGGAAATAAACAAAGACCTTGTTGGTTCGTAAAAATAAAATATGCTACAGGAAAAACTTTTTCCAACGGATTGAGATGCGACAAGCTTTAAAAGCTATGACGCGAATCGAGCGTTTGTCTACAAGAGCGCATTTTCGGTGGATATATATGTCGGAATGACATTGGGGATAGGGTTGTCGGTGTTTGAGGAGTCTTCATTGAAGGTAGCCATCTTTGCGGTGTAACGAAGATACGATTTATTGACACAGGTATGAATAACACAGGTTTGACAATCTACCACGGCGGTGAGACGTCCGCGACACTAGTGACAGTGGTCTCCGGTTCAATAACGAATCCGCGGCCAACGGGATGACAGATGGGCGTTCTCGCTGAATCTAAGTCTGACTCGTAAAAATAATTGCTGAGCGTAAAGACGTTACTCTTTGGTCGACGGGAGCGCGTAAAAGAATGCCCGTCCCGTCCCGATGATGCCACAGAGGAAAACTATAATGGGGTGTGTCTAAGGACACGAGATCATCGGATTCGTCGAGGAAAGCCTTCGTTTAGGAAGTAAGGGAAATTGACGTTGCTGCTAATTGGTCAATCTCCATATCGGTGGTTAGAAAAAGATGCTAGCCGCCCTCGAGGGAAAGTTGCTAGTGGGAGACGCCGCTCGTTGAAAAATATGTCTCCCCTATCTTCCCGTAGTTGGGACAAAGACTGTTTGTCTGTTTGAAGGACTTTAGTTAACTAAACCTTAAGATTTATAACGGGCCCTCGGGCTAGCCGAACATGTACTGCGGAGACGCATCGACATCTGGCAATCATCTTACTCGAAGAATAGGGTCTGCGTGTGGCGAGCCACGGGACAGAAACCGTTGGAATGTTTACTGTCGCGTGTCGCCACGAATATTTCTTTTAAGGAGAACTATAGAATTACTCCATACCTTTGTTAGGCAAAGCGTTCATCCCTTGACCGCGGCTACGTTGGGCGACAGACTGTCACCTCGAGCCAAAGCTCACCGTCACTAATCTCGAACAATTACAATCGGATTGAATAAATACAATAGTTTAGTTACAGTTATAGTAGACTTTAGATTGCAATGTTGCGGGGCTATCCCACGGTTCCGGTGTCCTTTCATCTCCGACATATATTTAACTATATATATTAACTATATATTTTCCCTAGGAACAGTAAGATTTTAACGATACAACTTTATCAAGAGATCTTAATGTCATAAACGGTATCGAAACTTCGTAATTAATATTGTTAAGGAAGAAAATATTGGTAATCTCCTCGAACGACGAGCGCTTGATATTCACAATTAGAACTCGATATCTTAGCTTCTTATAATATCCATTATTATATAATTACAAATTGTAATTATATTTCAAATACAATCTCCTAAGTAATAAGTAAATTAAATTAATACTTTACCTAGAATCTGTGATACATTAATATAACAAATATACATTTCTTAAATTATTCATTAATTTGCAATGTAATTAGAATATTATCTTTATTTTCTGGTGTCTTTATTATTCTTAAAAGATACGCTGCTTGTTTGCAAATTTAACACTACGTATGCTATTAATAAATCATTTTGTATTTAATTTTGCAACCTTCAATCATTGTTAAAATTGATTGATAATACTGTTGGTTAATAGAAATTTGAAAATGCTCTCGGTTCCACTCGATTAAAAGGTAATTGCACAAACTGTCACAGTGTTGACTACAAATCACGTGTGTCGTTCTATTAAATTTATACACAATAGTATTTATTCTCGTTTTAATTTAAAATGAAATATGTTATTGTATGAATAGCAGAATGTTCAAATAATTGAAGCAACTTTTTGTCCTCTAATTAATGATTCTCATTTAAAAAAATTTAAGAATTTTAATCAAGAAGATTTTGAAGTCTCGATCTAAAATGACCAAGGATTGAAACAGAGAATATTTTGATGCCAACAAATACATATTCTTCAGATATGAAACAAATGTGATAATAAAAATCGATGTACATGAATGAATGTTGAAATATTGGAAAATTGTATAATTATATCCATTCTCTGTTGCGTTTAGATGTTTCAATTAATGTTTCATCAGAATTTTTATCGAATATTTTAGAGGTACTGGCTGTAAGGTTTTTTTTTAAATTAAAATTAAAATTAAATGTAAGAACAGATTCAAAGTATAACATTTAAAAATTTGTGGTTATAAAATTTACTTGTATGTCATAATTATGTAAGTGAATTAATCTCATAATTAATTAAATGAATTTATTCTATGTGAGTAAATTATATTTATCTATAATAAGTCTTAACTTATTATTAATAATCAGCTAACACTGCATAATACTAAGTAAACTAACTGAAAATTCTCGACGTGAGAATTAATTATAATTTCAACAAGAAAATAAAAAAGAAAAGAAAAGAAAAGAAAAAAAAAAGATTCTATGTAAGTGATTGTTCTATGTAAGTAATTCTATGTAAGTAATTCTATGTAAGTGATTTGGGGCTCGGCCAGTACCTTGCCCTTCTTTGGGATATTCCGAATTATCTGTCCTCTCCGAGCTGCAAATCTGATATCTCAGATGTTAGGGAAACCCCCTGGCCGGTAAGGCACGATAGACAGATGAGACTAAACGTCTGGTGGAGAGGGCAATCATCAACAGAGGGTCACACCGTGCGGATACAATACTGGGGTCTCAATAAAATCTTACAACCGTGGTGTTCAGAACATCAAACTCTGTTTGCATACACCCGGTGCACATAAAGTGTCAAATTACACTAACACTGGATTTATTGAACCTCTTTCACCTTGACCAGTGGCTCTTTAGTTTATGATTTGCAACAGAATCCCTGCATCAACGCAGGTTCACGAAACATATAACTTCACGCACCAAATATCGATTACAGTCAATCGACACTAACAATCAATAATTTGTCTGCGAGATGCTCCTCTGGAAGTTTTAACTATATATATTCCGGTTTTAACTATATATATTTAACTATATATATTAACTATATATTTTCCCTAGGAACAGTAAGATTTTAACGATACAACTTTATCAAGAGATCTTAATGTCATAAACGGTATCGAAACTTCGTAATTAATATTGTTAAGGAAGAAAATATTGGTAATCTCCTCGAACGACGAGCGCTTGATATTCACAATTAGAACTCGATATCTTAGCTTCTTATAATATCCTAATAAAATGTTATTTATCGATTACAATTGTCCTGTCGTATTTTATTGTGTTTGCTTTATAAATGTGAACTTTATTCAAAAAGAGTTCATCGATATAACGGTATTGAAGAGAACTACTCGAGAAACTATATCTAGCGCTTGGATGGAGGGATTGCTTGCTTCTTACAATCGAATAATTGGAGCGTAACTAGAAACACGAACGGTAGTTTAGCAATGGAGAAGAACTTTAGAACGACAGCAATTTTCTTCTTGTTTCTTTGAGAAAGGCACCGTTCATTTTATGTTTGACGAGAATGGGGTTGTTGGACGAATTTGATTAAAAAGGAAAGATCTTTAACAAATATTCTTCCCATTGATACATTCCTATATTTTTGATTTAATTATTTGAAAATGCAATTTTGCATATACCTATGTGCAATTATATACTATAATCGCAGGCGTTTCTTTAAAATGATGTACTATTGAAACAAGGCAAAATATCGTCGAATTCTTCTAGATTCAATTTCTCAAAAGAATGGCTCTATTGATTAACCAAACATAGTTCCCATAAGCATATACGTACTTCTCAGAAAAGATAGTTATATCTAGATCAATATTACTCCCCACAGTGACCTATATGTCAAAGAAAAAAAAGACACATCAAGTATTAAATCATACTACTATTACGTCCACTATCTCTACAAATCCTCCACTCTTGGAAAAGTCTATCTTATTCAAACGTAACGTAACTCAAATTAAATCTTTTCCATCATCATAAATACGAAACATTTATAAAATTATCATCTTCGATTATTTACTCAACATCTAGCTAACAAAATCTTCTCCATCGCCGTACCCCTTAATCCTGACCGCGTACAATTAACGTATGAATAGTTAATTTATTGAAATTTAAACGACCATTTTACGCTACTTGTACTCGAATGATTTTAGGATCTTGCTGTATCTCTTGCACAGTGTTATACTGACAGGCGAGAAACATAGAAACGTAACTTCCGATCCACTGATTTACCCTAAACAGACGATGATAGGTTATACGGTGGACGCAATACAGAAGCGTTTCCGATGCAATTCGAAGGTGCGTTGTTACAATGGAGTTCATCGATCCATAATGACTATTTTCCCGCCAACTACAGCCTGTAATAACGGAATAGCCAATAAAGTATATCCTGTCGATTTAATCGTTACCCCCACGGTGCACCGCGCGCACGGAGATCGGATCGGTGATTTTCACGTGATGTTTCGCAAATCGTGAGGCGCTCGCGTGATTCGCGCGTTTTAAGTGTTCCCGCTCTTCCCGTCCGATAGAAAGAGAAAGGGAACAGGGGGCGGAAGGAAGAGGGAAGATACGTGATGCGGGTTCAACCTGCCGCGGGAACCTTTAAAGAAGGTCGGTGCAACGGGAGAGATGTAATTTTAATAAATTGGAGAACAAGTCATTGTAAAAGATGGATATTCAGATGTTGAGATGCAGCAGATTTACGACTCGCTGGAATTAAGTTAGTTAAAGTGTTGAAAACCTAACGTCTTTTCAAAGGCGTTTGCCGCGTTTCTTTTCAAATCAAAATACATACATACGATACGTACAATGTATGCGCCTAAAGTTTTAAAGTTAATTTCTATTCAAGGAATGGACTGTTTTATTATAGGTTTAGGAAATTGAAAAGAAGCAATTGCTTGTTTCTAAGAAAGAATCGCGAGAAGTACAGTTAGAAACTGTATTGTGAATCACTTTTCCTGGTTTCCGTAACGAGGAAGTGAAAAAAAAAAAAAAAACGCAGACAAGTCAGCGTTTACCGTAGCTAAATGGAAGATACGCAGGTACGAGTCGTTACAGTTTTGTCGTTGCAACGATTCCCGCTGCGTAATTTGATAATGAACAGTTGAAAAATAGCAGCGTTGTGTCCGTACTCTTTAATATCCCATTATATGGAAGTTAACGACCGGAAAATACACCGCTCGACTACTTGAAGGAAGTAGCTCATGAGCAAGTCTTTTGTATCCTCGCAATGGTATAATTCCTGTAACGTCTCGTTCTCGGAGGATTTATTTCGTTGATTTGTACTTGTTTATTGCTTTTGTGTTTTCATGAATGGAGCATGTCGCATGCGAATCGTAATATGGTTTTAATGGCGTTTCGACTTCAATGATATCAGCGGCTGATTGCGCTTCCCGTAAGAAGCTTCCAATCATTATGTATTTTAGGAACAACAAATAAGGATATTTAGAGAACGAATTAATTATTCAATTGTTCGCGCAAGAAATACCTGTCTCTTTTTCGAAAGTTATAAATGCTGTTTTCAAAGAGTTCCTTAGCTCGCCATAAACCAGATAAGAATCTTTGGTTCCGTCTAGAAAAAGAAACCTTCAGATCAAACCGAAAGGGGTTCGGATTATATTTTCTAATCGTATTTGTATATTTCTTTTTGCGGTCAGCTTGTCATCCACGTACAATCGAACAGAGAGTCCATTAATTATTTCCCTTCGACTTGTTTCAGGGGGAGCATCTCGGAAGCCATGCCGGCTGACGAGTTCGCTGGAAATCGAAACAGAAGCAAACCAAGACTGCAACCACCTTAACGAACCGCTATTATCACTGGCAAGGTCATCGGGCAGACCGGATCTAATCATGCTCACGCCGACCATGCTTCCTGTGCACTCGTTCCTCTTTCTTAACGACGTCAACCAGAAGATCGGGTGCTAAAAAATTCGAAATCGAGTTGATTGAAAATCTCAAGGAATATTAACAAAAAAAAAAAATACGAATAAACAATTTGATATAGAAATCATCCATTTTGGGCAAAGAAAAGAAACAATCAGAAAAAGGAATAACCACAGAAGCTCTGAATTTCATTGCTTCCTAATGGTACTTCCTTGGATATTTTTACATTCTGGAGGCGTGAACGAACTCTGAAAAACAGAAACGACTTCTATCGGATGATCGAAAGATCTACCTGGACACTGAGTATAATTATTCACACGTGCGGATGCCATTTTCGGCATGTTTCTCCATGAAGAAGGTCAGCTTCAGTTTTTGCCACCTGTAGATAGAAGTTGAAGTGGCGGACGTCTTAACGAGGTTGCTAGAATGTCAAAGAAATAGATGAGGGAAATATTATGAAGATATATTTATGAATATCTAATTGAGCATTTAATTAAGAACTTAATCGAAAGACCAAAATAAGTTGGTTCTTGAGACCAAGTACCTATCTAAGTATAATAGTCTTTTGTACTTACGGTTTAGTAAGAGGACTCGAGTAAAACGATTACTCGTTAAAAGGAACAATAGAATAATCATGCCTCCGCAGACGGTGGTCTCTGCTTTCATGCCTCATCGCGGAGAATCTCAGCGAAAAAAGTGTCCCGAAGCGTGAGCTGAAAGGTGGCTATGTAGGCTGCCTAGTGAATGCCGTCGCCATGGTGGAGCTGGCGTGTAGCAACTCCCTAAGTCCAGGAACCTAATCCTGCGTCAGAAAGACAAAATTCGCTACGGAGAAAAGTAAACAAAAATATATATATAGGGAAGAAGAGACAAAGATTAAAGATCGTTAAGAATTAAAGGTAATTTAATGATAAAAGGGAGAAAGAATTGTGTAAAAATTCTACTGGGAAAGAAAAGAAAGAAGAAGCCTCCAACGAGAAAGACGTGCTCAGAAGCGAGTCCCGCGTAGCGCCATGTAGAGGAGCAGGAAGAAAATATTGGTAATCTCCTCGAACGACGCGCGCTTGATATTCACAATTAGAACTCGATATCTTAGCTTCTTATAATATCCTAATAAAATGTTATTTATCGATTACAATTGTCCTGTCGTATTTTATAGTGTTTGCTTTATAAATGTGAACTTTATTCAAAAAGAGTTCATCGATGATTATCCATTACAGGTTGTTAATAAACCTGAATTATGCACAAAGGAATTGCCGTTAATAACTTAAGATTCCCTGCCCGTCGTACAGGGTACATATAGTAATTATTCTCGACGATCGTAACGTTTAAGTCCAATTCGAGCTTATAGTCCCATGCGAGTTAAACAACGACAATAGTTTGAATTTCTATTTGTTCGTTTGTCGTCTGTTTATACCCGGAGCACCTGCTGTAAACCAATACAAAATTTATTAGATCTATAAATAACACATATAAAACTTATTAATTTATAATTAATATAAAATAGGAGAGCACGAAACTTCCTATTTTATGGATATGTTAAATCTTTGTAAAAAATACCATATCATTAGTATCATTTTAATCGTTCTAAAGGATTTAGCCGCATAAAGCTGTGACCCTTGGAAGAATCGATGTTCACGCGTGACAAATTGAAATTGTGCGAAGGTTCCGGTACGAACATCACAAGCGTCGATACCAGGGGCACAGGCACATGTTCTGGGTTCATTATATATTTATAAAGGGCTGACGATTCAGTGGATGGTCCGGGTAAATTTAAATTGTAAATGAACGCATTGCTGGTTTCAAGTAAAAGCCTGGATAAGAGCGGATATTGTATGAGAGTCTGTCGTGGAAAGGGGAACAGGCCGCATTTATTTGTAAAGTTTGAATCTCCTCGATATTGAAGATGTTGAAGCTGCAAGTATGTATTTCATTTTAATCCATTCGAGACCGAGATTTAATTGTTAGACGATACCTAGGTGTCGGTACGATCTGAATGTTTAGTTAGAATGATTCTGTGTTTTACTCTCTCCAGGGTATCCTTTGCATACTTTGATTTTAAATCGATGACAATCTTAAATAGTATGCCTCATATTTTTAAAATATAAAATTATATACTATGTTATTCTATAATGTATTATGTATTCTATATTGAAAAAAATATGAAATTAACATGATATATACATTACTACATAAGTTATATATAAAATATGTATACTATACCCTTGCCTACTGACTGATATGAATTTCTTTCGGTCTCGAATGCGTTAAAAGAGAGCGCAAAGAAGTCGAAATTACTCATTGTAATTAGTAAAACGACCTGAGAGGCAGACAGATACAAGAAAGAAGGAATATTATATTAGCGGCATTATCATGTTTTTGCTCTCTTTAAGTCTTTCATCGAGACAGACAATCTACAGGTATTAATCGACCAATTTCTCCAAGCTGATAACTTCGAATTGATGTTTCTATATAAGAAGTGTTATGTGTTAATCTGTCTAAATGTTTAAAAGGTGTTATAAATTAAATGTTGTTAAACGATACGTAATTGCCTTTTGATCGTAAATTTTACTATCAAGGGGTCTTTTATGTATGCGTAATCATTGTGAATTATAACAATTTATGTGATCGATATTAAAGGTGTTTAAAAGCATGTAGTTTTTTTCTATATTACTATTCTCCTATATTATTATCCTATATTATTATAGCATTCCTATATTATTATAATATCCAATTACATGTTGATACACAAGATATACAGATTATTATTTATAACGTTTTGGTTTTCTTAATTGAGTCATTCATTTAGTACAAATGATAAGAAATTAGTAATAATTCACAAAAAAAGGATATCGTAGTAGAAATATTATAAAAAAACATTTTCTGTTTTAGTGTAGAGTTACTCCTTCTTACAGACAGTGTCGTACAAATCTGTACGTCTCTGAGAAAATGTAGGTATCTGAGCCCTTACTTCCTCAACAACTTTTAGATCTGATAGAAAAAAGAAACATACGAAGTAATAAGTAATGCTTACTAATAAATTCAACAAATACAGAGGAAGATGGCTAAATCGATAAATTAACGAGACTAAAAATTAATTACATCATGGATCTCTCGCTTTTAATTTTAAGCTGTAAATTACCGATATCGGTGACTTTTTTTTTTTTTTTTTTGATATCGGTGACTGCCATATTCTCTTGAATTTCCAAATCGTAAAGAATCTTTCCCCAGGGATTGGTCAACTGTGTATGTCCCCATGCGACGTAACTTGTTTAAGGAACACGAGCCGGTGATATGCAGGCAACGTATAATTGATTATCATTCGCTCTGAAACGCTGAAGTAATGACCAGTGCAGTGGTCCAGTGGTCATATTGAATGCCGCTGGATATATCAGCATTTGGCAACCTAACCCAGAGAAGCAGGAAATATGAAGCCACCGAATACCAATTAACTTCGTAGTTGCACGGTTCACATTCCATCATTTCTGAATATGCGAGGACAGTCCTCTTATTGTGCTTTTAATTCTTTTATTTGTTTCATTTTCAGCAAATATACTGGTTTTTTAAATTAAGCTTCTTTTTATACAGAGTTACAGATTATATTAATTTTATATAGAATATATTTAAGAAAGATATTTAATTTTTTGCTAGTTAAGTATTGATCGATTAAGTTACTGTACCTTTGTTCCGATAAATGCGTGCCATTTCCTCGAATCTAATATCATAGCAAATGCCAATACCTATTTTGCAGCCCTTCACATCGAACGTCGTTAGGGAGTTACCAGGACTGAGTGAATCACTCTCTCGAAAAGTAATCTTATTAGGAATGTCGATGTCGAATAGATGTACCTAATAACATAAAAATGTAGTCGCTAATTCTATTGCTGCAACTTTTGTAATTTAATATCAAAGTTACCAACTCCTAAACTTTAATTATTTTTTATTTAATAACTGACAGCGTTTTTATCACTTTCTTTTATTAAAAAATCTTATCATTTAATAATGTTTAAAAAGGAGAAAAAATAAGTATAATAATATTTTAAGTATGTGAAAAATTTATATTACACATTACAACAAAAATGGGCGTTTCCCGTATCATAACGTATTTTATAAACCGTAAATTATAGAATTGGTTATAGTATACGTATGTACATATGAATATTCCTAAATTATTCCTAGATAGAGTCACTTTCTTCACCCCAATATTTTCAAATTCAAAGCCATAAAGGAATATATTACTTACCTTTCGGTGTTTTGCTATCAAAGTTCCATCGGGACCCCAAATAGTACAGGTATTGTACAATTTATCGCCCTCTATTTCAGGCATCGTACCACCAACTACATAGATGTTGTTTTCTTTAGCTGCGTTCGATGAAGCAACGCTCGTTTCACCATCAGGAATACTCTCGGCGTATTTTGGAAAGTACTCTGCATTGCAATATTTCAATTAATGAAAAATAACTGTCTTTTGTTCCAACCATAAATTAAATTGAAATGTTTGTCAGTTTTTTATTTTTTAAATTATTAAAATAACTAAGTTTTATATTTCGACTTAATTAAATATGCAATTACTTAGCTAATAGTATATATAATAAATTGTTTCTACAGGTTCAAAATGAAAAATGAATATTTAGAAATATTTAATTACGACAATGCTATTTGTGTTAGCATCAGTGGCTTGTTACTCAACGACTTTGCTAGTACTTTTTGAAACATAAAGTTAGTTTTCAATTAACACTTATACTAGAGGCGGAATTATAAATGCAAAATAATTGATAATACTAATTTATAAGTACCTAATTATTAGTATCTTAAAAAATATATTTATACAAAAATCACGATAATCATGAAAATGGGGAAATCCTATATTCTCGAATCAATTCACAATCTTTATGGAAGTATAAACGGTAAGGTAATTTGTCTACTTTTACTTTTTCTATATAGTTGTTACACACATAGTAAATTATTGAAAAAAAACAAATTATTACGTATTCCATATGGTGAATTAAAGCATTCAGGAAGAGCTATAATATCAGCATTGTGCTCTTTTGCGCTAGAAATGTAGGAAACTGCCCGCTCTACATTTTTGCGTTTTACTTCATTTACTTCAAGTTGTACCAACGCCAAGCGAAATGCTAAAATGTTGGAAAAGTTAAATACATTCGGTTATATATTTCCCATACTTTTTATCTATAAATACTTTTTACATAGTGAATACTTACTCGACATCGTTCGCACTACTTGTTTAGCGATGTTTGTAAGTATCATAATGTTGAGGTTATGTATGGTACTACTCAATATCAACATTACGTAAGCAATACGCAGGGATTTTTAATAATTCTTGGTAAAGTTTAGGACATTAATTTTGATGTAATTGTAAACATTATTTGTTCACAATTTGTTCATTTACTTTGCAACAAAAAGAACGCATCTGCAAGCGTGTTAATCGGATAACGACGAACTTCATTTCGCAAACACCGACACGTGAAACATTTTGAAGTTACGTCGACGCGAGAGTAATTGGTTCCCTTAAATTACTCAATTTCCATTTCTTTCGCCATGTATATTCGAGTATTGCATTTGAATTGCAGAGTAGTCGAAAGTAGAGGAGCACCTCGCCGATATATCGACAGGAACATGAATTTTTTTTCATAGGGCGAATATTTTTTCCATTGAATTATTAAACCGAGTCAAATTTTCAAACTCAACCACTTAATTTAATCGTTTTACATAAAACATTTCAATCTTTTTTCTTCTAAATACTTTACCTATATTTCATCTGGCTGAATATTCCATATTTTTAAAGCTTGTTGATAATTACAAATACGTAATTATCATTCTGAAGCTAGAAATTTGAAATAAAATTGCTCTGCGCGAAAGGAAATAATTCAACTTTTTATATATAGCTGTTAAAATGATATAATAAGTTTCAGTAAAATAGCTTCACCAAAATTTGTGGTTTTTTTCCTTTTCTATTTTTTTTTCTTTCTTTTTTTGTTTTATGTGTTCAAGGGCGAACGTTCCCTCTCATTTCTTGTATTTTTATGAGGAATGTAGCCTTTTTACACCACGAGAGCCTCAACGTTTTCATTTTCACGCCTACGCTACGCTCGTTAAACACGTTCTAATGAAACCATGTGCTGACATTGCGAGTTTTATTATTTTCGCACAATAATTTATCATTTTAGATTTCAAATATTACATTCATACATTTTTCGTTGTAAATTTCTTTCTCTATTTAAACAATTTACCATTGTTGCTACAATAAATCAATTAATTAAATTAATTGATCAGTTTAAACTTAAAATATCATTTCATAAGTTTTCGTCACTTGAATCTAAAAACAACAGAAAACGGTATACCCGCATCATACATAGAAAGGAGATTAAAACGCTAGAGTGATCATATTCAACGATCACAAAACGATAATAGGACATTGTGTTTCTTCTGAAGGGCATGAAATTGTCAGGAGATTATGCCATAAATGAAATTGGAAGCTGGCTGGTCAAAGGGATTAAACTCGGTTAAACTCAATTGTGCTATATTGCACAAAGACTTGAGAACTGCTACCAAATATCTACTAGCTTAAAGGTGTGCTGATTACACCTTACGGCGGACGTCTTAACGAGGTTGCTAGAATGTCAAAGAAATAGATGAGGGAAATATTATGAAGATATATTTATGAATATCTAATTGAGCATTTAATTAAGAACTTAATCGAAAGACCAAAATAAGTTGGTTCTTGAGACCAAGTACCTATCTAAGTATAATAGTCTTTTGTACTTACGGTTTAGTAAGAGGACTCGAGTAAAACGATTACTCGTTAAAAGGAACAATAGAATAATCATGCCTCCGCAGACGGTGGTCTCTGCTTTCATGCCTCATCGCGGAGAATCTCAGCGAAAAAAGTGTCCCGAAGCGTGAGCTGAAAGGTGGCTATGTAGGCTGCCTAGTGAATGCCGTCGCCATGGTGGAGCTGGCGTGTAGCAACTCCCTAAGTCCAGGAACCTAATCCTGCGTCAGAAAGACAAAATTCGCTACGGAGAAAAGTAAACAAAAATATATATATAGGGAAGAAGAGACAAAGATTAAAGATCGTTAAGAATTAAAGGTAATTTAATGATAAAAGGGAGAAAGAATTGTGTAAAAATTCTACTGGGAAAGAAAAAAAAGAAGAAGCCTCCAACGAGAAAGACGTGCTCAGAAGCGAGTCCCGCGTAGCGCCATGTAGAGGAGCAGGAAGAAGCGCAGTCTTCCTCAGGCATTCCAGCGTCGAGTAATGCTGAAGCATATCCTGACGGGGCAACCGTCGTCAGCGGGCTCCAGGCACCAGCACAATGACTACCAGGCGAGCTCGGGCTCGTTGCACGGCGGCCACCACCACCGCCATCATTCTGGTCACCAACAGGATCAACAGCAACACCATCATTACAACCAAAACAGCAACGTTCGTGGAACGACAGGGGGCAGCCAAGGACGGGGAGTCGACGTTTACGACTCGGTGGTCCATCAAAGAGCCAACGTGCATCAGGCTGCCACCACGCCATCTTCCACTCACAGACACCCTTTGAATCATTCTCAGTTGAGCGTGAACAATCTTTCTCAACGATTGAATCACTCGCACGCTCTTAATCTGTCCACGTTGTCCACGTCGAAGCATTCTGTGAACAGCGTCAGTCCTGTTGCCGGTGGGAATAACAATAACAATAATAATAATCTGTCGACTACATTGGGGGTGATATCCCCGGCGCCGCTGCACCAGGACAGCAGACCTAAAGCGAATGGAGGCTTTGATATCTCGAGACTGTCCAGATTACCCAGTCAGGCGACACCTTCGCCTGCACCTGCTCTTCAGGGTACGACTACCGGGGGACAGTTAACCGGTCCCGGTTCCACGGCGTACCCCTTGAACGCTTCCTGGTCATCGTCCCTGTCAAGGAATCACAAGGACCACGAGGTTGGCGCGAAAGAGACGTTGACCAGTTTGGGTTTATTGTGTCTAGTGTCGTTGTTACTGGCGCTACTCTCGTTGATCTTCTTGCTGAAGATCTCACCGTTAACGGTGACGCCGAGTAGCCTGATCAGCCCGGAAGAGTATACGATTGTCTACGAGGTGACGTTAGCGCTGTGCGCACTCGCCCTCTCCCTAAACCTCTGCTGTCTCCTCGTGTGCGCTATACAGTTCCTCTTCACTGTGAAACTCGTCAAGACTTCGTATCAAGGACATTGGTGAGTAGAGTTTTCGTTTTATGCCACGCTGGGTAAATCTGTGATTTATAACGCTTTAAATACCTTTGTACATAATCCGTACTTTACTCAACCCGAAGGTCGAACAAGGTGTGAAAAATATATACGTTTAAAGTTTGTATCCTTAAGATACTGTTATCTTTGAAAATCCGGAAGTCAAACAAGATACACAAAGAGAAACTTCTAAAAGTGCAAATAAACATTGAGATACAAATATCCTTTAATCCGAACTATATATATGATGGAAAGAGGACTCTCATAGTCATCGACATTTTCCCTCCTAAATGTCAACAGCATCCATATTTACATTGTTGCTGTTGTACATGTAACTTTTCAAACTTACTTAGGTATTGATAAAGAAAAGAAAAACAAGCATTTTCCTGGTAGCTGGGAATTCGCGGGATTCGCGGTCGAACGATGATTACCATTAATTTCTATAATCTGGCGACGCTATCCTCAATCAAGATTATCCTTGTGCCGGAATATAAGTTCTCATTCGTCCATGCGTGGCCTATCTGTGTGCGTCTGGAACAAACGCAGTGTCCCGTATCCCGTGCGATATATCAGAGGCCTGTCTAGTGTTTCTTCTCACGCGGCCTGGAGGACGAAACGCAAAAATTCACGTCCTGTACTTGACGTGCAAGCGTTCACCGACCGCGTGTCCCGTTTTTACCGATCAAACACGTGTCTGCAATCACAATACGATACTGTGTGGTGAGATGTATCCGTAAATGCGTATGTTTTGTGACGCGAACCTTGAAAATGAAAATTACACTTTCGTTTATTCCTCGAGCGTCGTGCACGCAGGAAATCGTATAATAATTTTATTAGTAAGATTTTTTTTTTATATAGACTACGCTATATTAATTTGTGACCAAGCTGAAAGATCGTGACACGCCCTTTGTGTAGAAATTGCAATATTCTCCGTTTTACCTAATAATTCTCCCAGCAAATTCAGCACGCACGTTCGCGAAAAATATTATCGAATACACACAGTGCAGTGCAGATCAAGTTACAAAGGGAATATAGATATGCTCGCCTCCCGTGACACGCAACTCGAAAGCGAAAATAAGGCTCGTTAAAGACGATACATACTCCTCGAGATGGGATCTGTGGTTTCTGCTCGAAAGTTCCCTTATCGTTGGTCAATCGGATTTCTTTTTTATCTTTTTCGTTGCCGACCGAGACAAAGTAAGCATCGCCGACTCTAATTACTAGCGAATGGAAACGCGCGTTAAGTTATGCAGATTGGCCGAAATCGTCGGCCAAATCACTGTGTGTTACGTCGCGTAACACTCTACCTAGCCGAGGCCACACACCGCGGGCAAGATGGCAACCAGATGTCTTCGGATACTCACTGCGTACCCTCAACAGTCTCAAGTACCTTCCATAAATCTCATAGATTTCCTAGTAAAGGTCCTTCAAACCAAACAAACGTCTGTTTCCGAAGAATTTCCAAAGACTATTGTCTACCACGGCGTGACAAGGGAAAGTTAGTATTTCTCACGTACGCTGCAACTTTCCTCTCACTAACCACTTTCTCTCGAGGACGATTAAGACCCTTCGTGTGACCAATTAACAACGAAGCCTATTCCCTCACTCTCCTAACTAAAATCGTCACCAACAAATCCGATGGTCCCGTGCGCTAGACACACCCATCCTTAGCTTTCCTCCGAGACAGCATCGTCTCCCAAGACAGTACTGATTTTACATCCTTCGAACGGTCAACATCCTTCAACCGGGTATACACACCCGTAGATCAGTCACTCACTCATCTCGTACATACACACCAGCGTAACTGTCTTCGTTATAAGTTGTTGGAATAAACGGTGAAATATAACTTACTCTGCTGTGTCATATTCATTTAACCACCTCTGTTATCTTAACCGAAACAGGGGAACGACTACTTCGCGGCGTCGATTCACCGAATCGTAGCGAGAATTTACGCCTCTCGCTGACGCGTTTTCCTCGCGACCGTGTCTCTCCGCGAACGGTCGTAACACTGTGATTAACCTCAACGGACACGCCGTTTTGAGTTTTCTCTTCGGTTCTTTAATTCTGTCCTTTTTCTTTCGCTTAGTTTTTTGGCCAGTGGCGGGTCTTTTATCGCGTGGCGAGTTTGATTCGCGTGGGAAAATGTCGTGTGCTCTTCGGCAGATAGAAAGATCATTGTTTCTTAAAGCATCCAGACGTTGTGCGTGATTGGCATATTAAAGTTTCTTGCGAATGTTACCGTGTGACCATGTCTCCCTTGTGAACGTAATCGTGCGACGATGTTTTCCTGCAAATATTACCATCTAACAAGTTTTTCCAACGAATATTACTGTTCGATCAGGTTTTACTCGAATCTTGTTCTTCCCTTGATAGGGTCCTTTCCTTATATAGGGTGTCCCAGGATTTCGCAGTCAAATCTATGCCACTATATTCCACTGACTATTTTAATGTACCAAACTACGAAGATGCGGCTGATATTGTGCGTGTTGCGTTATTCCACAACTAGGCTTGATTGGCAGGCCATTGGAACGAGATTTGTTCAAGCTGTTCGAAATTTTGGAGAACGAACCGTTAACATTGTAATGTATGCAACTACAGAGACGTATCGTAACTTTTGTTTCGAGAACAAATAACAGAGAAGAAGAGAATAATGAAGGTTGGGCACAGACGAAATTAGCTGTCGATCTTGAAACTCGTGCACTGCGATTTCAGATAATCAAATTAGCATAGAATGAGATTTGGGAACGGGCAGAGTATATTCCGGAATTTGGATATATATATATTTAGATTAAAGATTGGTTCTTTGCGAGAAACGTTTTTAAGCAACATATGAAATTCTTCGTCTATTTATAGTATATTTCATTTTACTATAGTGGGAGCAGTATTCTATAAATCGGTTTATAAGAGTGCGAATTTATTATCTTAACGCTAGCCTTGCTAAACCCGGTCAAATGACCGGTTTCAAAATTTTATTTGAAATTGTGCGTTCGTCGTTGTTTCTTTTCTTCCTCCAACTTTATGTAAATTCTTATATTATCCGACTAATCAATTTCTCAATTTTTGTTAACGTAAAAATCTACATAAAGTTAGAAGAAGAGAAGAAACAACAATGACTGTACAATTCTAAATTAAATGTTGAAACACGGCCTTTTGACCAGGCCTGGTAGAGTTAGTGTTAAATCATGCTTTGTAATTATTTATTTTGGCTGGTGGTAAGCAACGGTAACGCAAACACTGATCGAAGTAGACAGGTGTTCGTTAGACAGGTATCCAGGCCCAAGAATTTCCAGGTCACCGATTGGGGCCCCTGTTGTAAATTTCTGGTGATTCGCCCAACTATTGGTTAACTAAGAGTAAAGAGAAGAGGACAGTTTACATCTGAGCTACTGCTTCGATTAACCACATCTGGCAGAATGGCCTTTAGGGAAGAAAGTGTACCGTTTTCTGTGGTCGACCATCCTTTGTTTTCTTTTCTGAACAACAGATCTAGCTTGGACATTGATAACTAGCGGTTTATCGATCGTTCGATGACACAGGACACAGCCATTCTTTATGCTACGTTATCACCACGACTAACTTTTACAGCTGTCTGCCAAGTTAATATTACCGGTTGTGTCACACTATCGCAGTGTGCCCAGAAGAGATAACCGGAGGACGATTAAAATTGCAACGTCACCGGACGCTTCTCGTTTCCCTTCTTTCTCTCTTTTCCTCGTCCTTTCGCTCAACGGTTGTTTCCGCTTCAGACGGACAGGGCTTCCAGACAATTCAAGATTCTGCTGAATTGGAATGCTCGATTTTCTCCTAGAGAGCTAGAAGGAATAGTCCGAGTGTCGACGGGTATGCGAAGAACTGTCTTCTTGTGCTCTTAACCACTTAACTACGTTCGACGTGTTTATTCGTTATTGCTTGATTTTACCTGCTCACCCCATAGAGGCATTTTTGAAATTAAACTTTAAAAAGTTAAAAATTAATTGTTTCCAAAATGTTTTCAAATACTCCGAAGATCACTGGATATTTTCGTGTTAAAATTACAAAGTAAAAGATGCACAGCTGTATCCGTATTATTAATAATGGAGGCTGACTCCTACGATATTTTTCTACCATAAAAATTTCTACCATAGACCTCCCTCAAATGTAAGGAACTGCGGCATAAGTTCCCTAATAAACAATAGGAATTTCTGTTGTAAACTACAAATTACAAATTACGAAACCTTCCGCTCTAAATTAACTAAAGATCACCAACAATTCTCCTTCGTTCTGAAACTAATTCTCCGACAATGGTGTTCCCTATGAATGAGTCAACTGGCAACGAAAGACCAAAAGCAAGAGGGTTCTCGGTCAGTGTCTCTGGTGCACGCCAGCTAGGAAGCCTCAGCCGAAGGTCGTCCGGCTGAAGATAACTGCGAAGTCTGCAAAGTGGCATTGTTAGCGAAGGAGAAGGAGCCCTGGGGTGTGCAGACGTGCTCCGAAAGAAGCACGAACTTTAATGGTGGGTCCCAGTAGTAGACGGCCGTTCCTCTTCGCTTGCTCATTGTCACTCGAAGCTCGGTGCCCGTCCCTCCTTCCGTACCACGCTACCGAGTCTGAGACGCGAGGATGAAAGAAAAAAAAGCCGAAGTATGACACAGGTCCAACGACGACACCAACGACGGCGACGACGATCACAGAGACACGAGAAGAATGAAAGACAAGCGGCGCTGCTAAGTGCCGGCTCATTACTTAAATGGTCCGTGATAAGGGATCTCTGGTGCTGCTGGCGCGAACACGCTGAACAGCAGACTTTTCGAATAAAGCCACTTTTGGACAAAGTAGTTGCTGGCTCACGAAGTTTTCTTCTTTCGTTGTTAGATGGCGCGATCCTAAAGTGGGCGCGCATTTTTCTTCGCGATCTCACGTTTTGATCGCGGATTTCGACTTATTGGGGAAACAGGTTAATTGGATTATTACTGGAGAGACGTGGATGGATGAACGTTTTCATCGTTTCGTTCAATGACGGGTGAAACGCGTGAAAAGAGTTCGTAAGGTTTAAGCTGGGTGAGAAAATACAGCTTTGAATTTCCTATAAATGAGAGTTTAACAACGACATATCAAACACGACGCATGGAGCATTTGTACTAAATTTCTTATTAAATCTTGTTAATTCACTAGCTAAAAAACCAACTATTACATCGAACATGATACGACCAATAAAAATAAAGAAATCGATACGAAGAATACGAAACGTAGATTCTTATGAATATGTGCGTTTCTTTAGGTGTATCGCTCCTCCAAACGACAATTCGCCGAAACACACATCAACTTTAACCAATGTATGAGAAATCGTCTCTAGCGCGTTTTTATGCCAAGATGAACGCTACTGTGACCCCGAACGAACCGTGAAACTGAAAAACGTGCGGCGTCGAATACGTCTCGAATTAATCTCGCGTGCGACTTGTCGAGATTCGCGATGACGACCTGGTATTTTTCTTGGTCACTAGTGATCGGGGCAGTTTCGAACTGCACTTCCAGCATCTTGAACCACAAGTCGACGTCGTCAGACCAGAACGGTGGCACGCGGAGAAGGGCGTTTATCGAGTCTGCGTTGTCCCCGCCGGCCGTCGTACGTGCGGAATGGGCGTTATTGGTCATTTCGAACTGATTTAGATTCATTGTGTTACGTTTCACGAGTACTCGGGGATAATCACGTCGGGGTCACCAATTTGAGGTGGTATGTCGTGATAGGGTCGGAAGGAAAACTCAGATTTCTTGAACGATAAATGTTTATTCACTCTAATGTCAATGAGTACACTTGATGCAGGATTCGCGATTGTATTCGGTTCGCGAATGCGCGGTTATAAGATAGAGCTTGGATAGCTACGATTCGAGATACGCTGCGAGTGCGGACAATGATTGCACGAGATGTCGAGAGCTTAGATAATTATTCGGCTCGAACCGTGTAAGTATAACGATCATGATATACTGCGGTAACTCGCGGTAATAAACTGACATTTTTGTCGCGATGCTGCTGCGGAGGAAGACTCGTTGGGATGTGTCTAAGGATGCGAAGGCATCGAATTCGTTGAGAAAAGCTTTGGTTCGGAAAGTGAGGGAAATGTACGTTAATGTTTATTGGCTAATTCGTGTTGGTCGTTGGAAAAGGATGCTAGCTGCCCTTGAGAGGGTGTTGCTAGCGGGCAGCGTCGTACGTGAGAGATAGCAGATTTCTCGTGTGTCCCCGTGGTAGGTGGTCGACTTCGAGACTGATAAACAAAGACTGTTTGTCTCTTTGGAGGACCTTAGCTGAAATAAATCCTAAGATTTATAGCGGTCCTTAGGCTAGCTGGAAATATTCGGTACGAATGTATCGACATCTGGCAATCATCTTGTCCGCAGGTATAGGGTCCTTGTGTCGTGCGTCACGCGACGTAAACTGTTGGGAAGTTTACTGTCAAGTGCCGCCACATGTTCAAGGAAAATGTATCTGCAGCCGGTTATAGCGGTATTTACGTTACGGATGATCTATGGGAAGATTCACACGAACAAACCTTTATGGACTAACCAAATTTACTTTGTTATTAAAAACGATCTACAGAACCGATCGACGACTGGTGTTCAATTTAAAAATTGCTTCTCTATAAAAGCAAGAAATCTAATTTACATCGTGTTCTTCATCTGTCGTCTCCATATACATCCTGGTGGCAATAAAATTCTGAATTTACGAGAAATCCGTATTTCGACTTAAGCTTATCGATGTTACCGACTGGACAAAGCCTTCGAGAGTTTAAATTAACCGATCGACCCTTCGTTGAAAGGACGAGCAAGTGCCAGGAAACTATCGCGGGAACGCTCGTAAAAGCGCGCAATGGTTCGGCGTGGTAACCTAGGAAGAGGAACAGGTGCGACTGAATCGTAACGGTTGTCGTGGCCCCTTTCAAACGATCCGTGGCCACCCTTCAGGTTCGGCGTCATTAACCCTTCCCTTCTTTCTTCCTGGTTCACTTAAAAACCAAGAAAATTCCGGAGGTAGTTTGCTCTTAGCAGCTGCCATTTTTTTTTCTTTGTTTAGTCGATACGAAGCATTTTGGAGAATTTCTGTGATTTCTTCGCGAAGGTACAGAGAATAAGAAAAAGCGCTCTTTGTTCGTTGACCACTTTCTGTCAATTAGAAATAAGAGTAAACGGCATAACAGTTTTCTTCTTTGCCACTGTATACGTAATTTTTGTTAGACTTTAACAACTCGTATTTTTCGTGAGCAAATACTGTCGAGTGGTTATACACTGTATATGTGAAGCTTCGTTTTCTTCGCGCGAAATATCCATGTTGTTCTTTCTATACTTGTGTTCATATATCATGACGTTCAGCCTACACGTGCCTGAGAATGTAATGTAACAGATAATTGGGTTCGAGCTGTAAATCTTTCATTTGCAGCATGACGCGAATCTAACAACACTTCTTTCCTTGTTCAGATCATGAATATTTTTGTCGCGTGCAGGTAGAATCACATGTCTAGAGTATCCACGGGTTTCGTGTTTACTTATTTCTTTAACTAACTTCGGTTTTAACCAACTTCCTATTAACCAGCAAATTAATCAAATGCTTTCAGAATCAATGACAAGAATATACCGAAAAGTGTCGAAAGAATTTTAAAGGTACAATCATTTTCCTAAAAGTTATCTTGAGACGTATTGTATCGTTAGTCTCATAGAGTTAACCACTTTTCTCTAGAATAATACTCGAACACAGCTGTAGCTTTCTATAAATTTCCTCGATATTCGATTGAATTTCCCGAGATCGTTTCCAATGACGAGATCGCAGCAGTTGTTACGAAGAATATCGGAAGAGCGAAGAACGCGTATGTGTGTCTGATCCATCATTCACGATAGTCTCTACGGTCCATGGGTATGATCCATCATCTGCGTAACCGTTTTACAATCCTCACCGTGGAAATGCCGATCCGCGATGCTATTCTCGCGCGCACTCGACCGCTTAAGAATGTCGTGTAAAATTAAGGTAAAAAATAAGGAACTTGTTAATTTCCGACAAGGAGATAAAGTTCTTTTTATTTTTTACTCAATTTATACAATTTTTTCGGTTCGCGATGATACACTTTCGATACTTGGATTAGTTAAGAAAATTTTTTTTTTTAGACTGACTGGATGATTTTGAAGCGAGCATTTATATTCTTCCATTCGTTGGAGTGGGAGAAGGTTTTGTTTATACTTAGTGTAAAATTCGGAGAACGGCTGGAGTGATCGAATGCCACTCAGGCGGCTGAGAACGGATGCTGACCGGACGGTCACACGCGATAAGGCGTTCGGAATTTCGGTTTGTTATATACAGCTGCTCGAATTTCGTCTGTGACATTCCCCCCTTCTTAGATTGAACTTGATCCCTCAAGTTTTCTTCAGAAGACTTTTGTGGAATCGGACTTGACGTGGCTTGAAAATTACAGCTGATTCCTCCTCTTCATCTGAGTAGTATGTGTTGGTTGGAATATAGATGTTGAGTGTTGAGCCCAGGGTGAGTGGTACTGGTGGGGCTATCGCATTGTGGCTGTTGATTACAGTTTCATTTCGGCAGCAAAATAAATTGATACATAATTTGTTCGGTATACATTTCCTGATGCATTTGAATACCCCTATTTTGTTTAATCCATATATACCTAGTATGCCTAATGCTATGTACCCTAATATCTGGAGCGTGGTTAGTCCCCAATACTGTATATTTTTAATTCTGTGTTCGAAATTAAGAGTTTCTATCTCGTCGCCTATTTTATCGATCGTTGTTTTATAGCCTTGTAAATTATCTATTATTTTCGGTGCTCGCTCGAGTTTATCTAATAGATGAGTGAAACTATCGTTTGTTTTGAGCGCTAGGGTTTTTGTTTTGATTTCGTATATGACTTCGTTTTTTGTTTCGCCTATACGCATGTGTTCGTCTTTGTACAATATATCGCAAGAAGTGTTAGCTCTTATGATGGAAGGCTTGTCAAGTTTTTGTAAGGTATGTTTCGTTTGGCAAATTGTGTCTATTTCTATCGGATTTGCTGGTATCGCAATGTAACAGTTGCTAGTTTTGAGCGGTATAAAGCTAATGTCTTCAATCTTAAGTACAGTTATTTGACAATGTTCAATGTGTGGTTTGAAATTTATTATTTCGCTGCGACAATCGGTTCTTGAATTTCTGTCATGGATTGGTAGTGTTTGTTTGCATATAGTGGTTCCGGCTCGATTCTTACAAAGTTTGTTGAAATACTCGATATCAGCGTTTATAAATGAAAGACCTGAAGTTAAATATATGTGATGTTCGACTACTGGAGCCAAAAATACTCCATTTCTTTTACTCGGGATAGGATATACTTGTAATATGTTCCATTCTGTGTTAGAGACTAAAGGTACTATGATTTTGAAAAATATTTTGTCATCTATTGTGAAGATTTTAAGATCACTGATGTCGAGTATGAATTGAAAATGTTCGGTTTTGGCAGAAATCGCGGTGTTGTACATCTGGCTACCTATTGCCTTGGCGTAATTTTCTATGAATTCATTGGGGTCAAGTATTTGTGGACTAATTATTCCTTGTTTGCCTAATATCATGACGTTAAGTATTTCATCTAATTGGAAGTGTAAAGTTTGCATTGCGGTGTCGACTTTCATGATCATCTTAGGCATAGATCTATCGATATTTGCCTGCTGTTGTAATTTTAATATATCACTATATGATCTCTCTAAGTGGTTTAGGTTTTCTGAGTTTACAATTTTTCTAATAAGTGCTGTTTGATTAGCTATTATGGTCTTGATTTTATTATTATCATCGAATAGTTTGTCCACATTTTTGTTTATGAGCGTAAGATCATCATCGTCGAGAGTCCCGAACAGACTTTTCGATACGGAACCTATGATGTTAAGCAAACCTCGTGTGCTCCGGGTATGTGTTAACGCTTTCAAGTGTCCATAGCAATTTTATCGTTTGGTTCGAGGGGTGTGTCGGTGATACAAGGTTCTTCGCGCGGTCTGATACGTGTAGTTTTAGATGTTTGGCAGGTGTCGCATGATTCTATATGTTGTTGTATGCGTTTCATCAAATCTGGTACTCTGTGCCGTTCACGAATGCGGTCGTATGTCTTTTGTATACCGGGGTGTCCTACTAAATCGTGATTTTCTTTCAATAATTCGTCTATTTCTTCGTCGCTATATGTTTGAATTGGTTCCCATGCAAAATTTAATTCTTTTACGGTGTCGTTCAGGAATAGTAAAATTTGTTTGATCGCGTTCTTTTCGGTCTCTGTGAAACTGTCGTCGCCTATACCTATCTTTTCGTTTATATGAATAATTTCGTTTAATTTGGTTAACCATTCGATTCTGTCGTAATTTCCTAGCTCTGTTTTGGATAATTGATAGAAAGATTTACGGTTCGGAGTCATTTTGAGAATTTTGGGTAACGCGTAGGTAGATTTTTCCCAATCGTGATATTTTTTATCGAGTTCTATGTTCAAATTTTCGCGTCGTCTGGTCAGAACATGTATTCTAGATAGTGCGTCGGCTGCAGTATTATCTTTTCCTTTCGTGTATTCTATGTCGTATTCGTATTCTTCTAGTTTTAATCGCCATCTCATCAAGCGTGATGAGGGGTCTTTGCAATTCTGTAACCATTTTAGTGCTTGGTGATCGGTTCGGATGAGGAATTTCCGTCCTAACAGATATTGTCGGAGGCGTTTCACGGCCCATACTATTGCTAAAAGTTCTTTTTCTGTAGTGGAATAATTTCGTTCCGGTGGGTTTAGAGTTCGCGAGATATAACAACATGGATGTCCGTCCTGTGATAAGATTGCACCTATACCTTCGTTACTGGCGTCAGTCGTTAATGTGAATGGTTTCGCAAAGTCTGGGAATTTTAGTACGGGTGATGAACAGAGTTTGTCTTTTAATGTCTGGAATGCTTCCTGGGTTTTATCTGTCCAATGAAGTGGTGTCTCCTTTTTTGTAAGTTCGGTCAATGGTTTCGCGATCTTAGAAAAGTTTCTGATGAACTTACGGTAATAACCTGCTAGTCCTAAGAACGATTTGATGTCTGTGGGATTACGTGGCTGTTTGAAATTGCTAACGGCTTCTAATTTTTTGGGATTTGGCTTTACACCTTCGGCGGTTACTATACGTCCAAGATATTCTAATTCTGGTTTGAGAAATTCGCATTTGACCGGCTGTATTTTGAGTCCGAGTTCGCGTAGGCGTTGCAATACTATCGCGAGGTTGCTATTGTGCTCTTCAATCGACTGTCCGAATATTATAATGTCGTCTAAATATACGAAGCAATGTTTATTTATGAGTCCTCTTAGCGCGGTATCCATCATGCGTTGAAATGTTGCAGGTGCATTCTTTAAACCGAATGGCATCCTATTGTAATGATAGTGTCCTTGTGGTGTGGAGAATGCTGTGTACTTTTTAGAGTCTATGTCCATTGGGATTTGGTGGAATCCGGAGGATAAATCGAGGGCTGAGAAGAATTTTGCGTTGCCGTAGTTGTGATAGTATGTCGTCTATGTCAGGTAATGGATATGCGTCCTGGTCAGTTAGTTCGTTTATTTTTCTGAAGTCTATTACAATTCGCCATTTCTGTTTCCCTGAGGCGTCTGCCTTTTTTGGTACTACCCAGACTGGTGAATTGTAAGGAGAATCAGATGGTTCTATAATGTTCTTTTGTAGCATTTCGTCCATTTGTCGTTTGATTTCTTCTTTATGGCATTCAGGCGATCGGTAAGATTTTGTGTTAATGATTTTATTTTCTTTTAACGTTATTGTGTGTTTAGCAAGGTTAGTGCATGGTAATAAGTCGGTCTCTAGATTGAATACGTCGAGGTAGAACAGCAATATCTTTTCGATTGGTTCACGGAGGGTTTTCTCTATATGCGAAAGTCTAACTAAATCTTTAAACGTGGAGACTTGATCGTACGTATTTGAATTTTCGATAAAATTAGTCATTTTGGCTGGGCACTCACCGCCATTGATAAAGCATATCGTTGTCGGTTTTCCTTCCAGGTAGACTGTTTTTGACACTGCTTGTTTTGGAGGTACGTCGTTTTCCTGTTGCAATAAAAGTATATTATTGTCAAATTTTAATTGTTGATTCGAGAGTTCAAATTTGAATTTAGATAGGGCTGGCAAACCGAGTATGCCGTCTTCTATAATTGGAAAGTTGTCTTCTACCACAAAAAATTCTAGAGTTTTGCCAAATAGTTTTATCAAAGCGTGTTCGTTGGTTTTAAATTTAGAGTGTCCCATCGAGAATTTCCGTTCTTTTGTTATTCTTGGTCGTAATACGCATCTTCGCTTGAGTATATTAATTCCTGCTCCGCTGTCAATGAGGAATTTATGTCGCTGTCCGTCGGATCGTAAAAGTACTGTGGGTAGTCTTCCTGTTGTGGCGTTAATTCGTAGGTCTGGTCTATTGGTTTCTCTATTTCTTCCTTGTGTGTCTCGAGATTGTGGACTGCTGGTGGTCTCGGAAATTGGCTGGGTGTTCGAAAATTTTTACATTGATTGGAGACATGTCCGATCTGATTGCATTTGAAGCATTTTAATTGTGTCCTTTGGGCAAGTGGTATTTGTTCGGTTTGTCGGAAGCTTCTTGGCATTGGATTGGGCGTTGGAGTTGGTTTTTTAGTGATCGGATTAGGATTATTGGTTGTTAGTCGTTGCTGCTCAGGGAGTCGTAATCGTTCTATTGATTTTGGTCGTCGATTTCGATCTTCCCTGAAGAATCGCTCGATGTCGGTGGCTTTCTTTTCGACTTCAAGGATATTGTATGGTGGATTGGCGAGTAGTAATTGTCCTTTTTCGCCTTTCAGGCCTCGGATAAAATCGATCACGGAGTCTTTTAAAATCCTGTCGTTCATAGCTCGTCTAGTAATTTCGTCACGGTATTCGTTCGTTATACTGTATTGTAACTTATTGAGTGCTCTGCGGAACCTGATGATATAACTTTGCACACTTTCGTCGTGACGCTGTCTCGTTTCGCGTAGCTGGTCTTGATGTTCTCTAACAGAGTCTTGGGTGGCTACGTTTCGTCTTAGGGCATCGTACAGGTGTCCGTATTCGTATATCGGTATATTGCAGATGGCCATTGCGGCTTTACCCGTGATTTTCCCGATTTTGATCATTTTTAATAGTAGCGTGGGTTCGCTACACATGGCTCGTAATTCGCGTACTTCGCGTATGAATTCTTCTACTCCGATATTGTCTTCGCCGTTTAATTGCGGAATACATACTATCGCGTCTTTGGCCCGTAAGCTCGGAGAGGCGAATTGCGGTGGACGGTCTTCGTAAGAGGGATGGTTGCCTTCTTCTGTTCGAATTGGAACGCATGGTGGGGAAGTTCTATCTCTCGCGGCAACAGATTCGTCCATAGTAATAAGGGAGCCTAGTTCTGTAGTAGCGTCGCGTCCTATTTTTATTTTGGAGATATTTTTGCCTAATAGTTCTATTTCCGCTGCACGCTTCTTATTTTCACTGTCGGCCGTCCGTTGTGTCTCTTCTACACGTTGCGCAAGAATTTCAATTTGTTTTTGTATCACGTCGGATATGACACGAATCGAATTGTCCGTTCCTCAGTTTGTAGAAACGGTTTCAATAGTTTCGACTTTGTCTTTTCGTGATGTGGGCATGATTCTAATTGAGCTTATTGATTCTGAACTACTGTTGCTATTTGGACTCGAAGCGCTTGAGAAACTGGGTTTTCTCACACGGTATCGTGAAAATGAATCCAGATTTTTCAGCTTACCGTAGTAGCTATGACCGTTGAGGAGTCTCAGGGATGTTTCCTCTCTGGTTGGTTCTAGATTCCGAATCTTATTCGTAGGCTTGCTCTGCGCTGACCGTAGTCCTCTCGTCTAGTTTCACCGTAGTGGAACGTTGAAAGTTGCTGCAGGGCTTCGTAGTAGCAAAGATTCGCACTGGGTCCGTTGATCCTTCGATCTTCAATGATGCGCGTACGCCGAAATCGTAATTTCGTTTGCACTGAAGTGAATAGATCCTGGCACGGAGCGCCAAAAATGTCGTGTAAAATTAAGATAAAAATAAGGAACTTGTTAATTTCCGAAAAGGAGATAAAGTTCTTTTTATTTTTTACTCAATTTATACAATTTTTTCGGTTCGCGATGATACACTTTCGATACTTGGATTAGTTAAGAAAATTTTTTTTTTTAGACTGACTGGATGATTTTGAAGCGAGCATTTATATTCTTCCATTCGTTGGAGTGGGAGAAGGTTTTGTTTATACTTAGTGTAAACTTCGGAGAACGGCTGGAGTGATCGATTCGGAGCCACTCAGGCGGCTGAGAACGGATGCTGACCGGACGGTCACACGCGATAAGGCGTTCGGAATTTCGGTTTGTTATATAGAGCCGCTCGAATTTCGTCTGTGACATCTGCGTGGTGGAAGCCCCCACCGGTAGATTAAGTCAGCGGGGTGAGTCGTTCCCATTCTATTTCGATTCTGGAGCCGAGTGTTCGCTAATCAAAGAGTCCGCAGCCTCGAAATTGTCGGGCAAAAGAACGACTCACGTAGTAGCACTGCGAGGAATAGGAAACACTTGTATTAAAAGTACGTCTCAGATTCTGTCCACCGTAGGTATTAACGGTTTTAGATTGGAGATAACTTTTCACGTCCTTGCGGACAGCAACTTAAAATACGATATCATGATTGGTCGTGAAATTTTAAGCCAAGGTTTTGACGTAAACATTACACGAAACAGCGTTGATATTTACAAGAGCAAGGTGGTTAACGTTTGTAGTAAAGTCGCGGAGGTTGCGGTCGATATTAACAAGGTCGACACCGACGAGATTGGTAGCGATAAAGATCGATTGATTTCCGTTCTTGAAAGTTTTAAAGTATCATTCATTACGGGTTTCCCGCGTACTCGCGTAAGTACGGGCCAGTTAGAAATACGGCTAGTTGATCCTAACGTCACCGTGCAAAGAAGCCCTTACAGGCTTAGCGAAGATCGTAAGACCTCGCAATTCGCCATTCGCGAGCCCCATGATACTCGTGAAAAAGAAGGACGGCACGGATAGATTATGTGTAGATTTTCAAGCGCTAAATAAAGACACGGTCGCGGATCGATATCCCTTACCCCTCATTGCAGATCATATCGCGAGATTACAAAACGCGAGATACTTTATTAGCCTGGACATGGCCAGCGGGTTTCACCAAATTCCCATTCACCCTAACTCGACAGAGTATACCGCGTTCGTCACCCCCGGCGGTCAATACGAATACATAACGATGCCGTTTGGATTGAAAAACGTACCCTCCGTTTTTCAGAGGGCCGTTCTCAAGGCCTTAGGCGACCTTGCTTACTCGTACGTTGTTGTTTACCTGGACGTCGTCCTAATTATTGCCGACTCGATAGATCAAGCTCTAGAAAGATTGCACACCGTGTTAGATACTCTCGTAAAAGCCGGATTCTTCTTTAACTTTTCAAAATGTTTCTTTCTAAAGATATCGATACTCTATTTGGGATATGTAATTCATAATGGGGAAGTCCGCCCAAACCCGGGTAAAATACAAGCCCTGAGTTCTTTACCTGCACCGTCGACCGTCACACAGCTTAGGCAGTTCATAGGTTTGGCCTTCTACTTCCGAAAATTCATTCCTAGATTTTCACAAGTAATGAAACCCCTGTATGCACTTACGTCTAGTAGCAAGAATATAACTTGGACAGATAGGCACGAACAAATAAGACAGAAGGTAATCTCCGTCCTGACCGACGCGCCGGTGCTAATGATATTTGACCCCAATTACCCCATCGAATTACATACGGATGCCAGTTCGGAGGGATACGGGGCTATCTTAATGCACAGGGTCGAAGGTAAAAATAGAGTGGTGGAGTATTACAGCAAAAGAACGAGCCCCGCGGAATCTAGGTACCATTCGTACGAATTAGAAACTTTAGCAGTTGTAAACGCCGTCAAGCATTTCCGTCACTATCTACACGGACGAGAATTCCTTGTTATCACAGATTGCAATTCTTTGAAAGCATCCAGTAATAAGGTACATTTAAATGACAGGGTTTGCAGGTGGTGGGCTTACCTGCAAACTTTTACCTTTGACATTATGTATCGGGAAGGTAAACGAATTGCCCACGTAGACTTCTTCTCGCGGAACCCCGTAAACTTAGATTACCGTGCGACCAGCAAAATTGTCGAGAAAGAAATTAACCTGGCCGAAATCTCCGGCGACTGGCTACTAGCAGAACAACGTCGCGACCCACAGATTTCTGAGATCGTCAATAAATTACAGAACGAAGAGCTCGCGGAAGACGTCGCGAATACGTACGAAATACGGTCCGGTACCCTTCATCGTAGAATACAGAGAAAGGGCAGAACTCTCTGCTTGCCCATTGTCCCACGAGGCCTTAGGTGGTCCGTTATAAGCCACGTGCACCAGTCCATTATGCACTTAGGGTGGGATAAAACGCTGGAGAAACTTTACGAGTATTACTGGTTCGAAGGAATGGCGAAGTATGTTCGAAAATTCGTGGAGAACTGTCATGCTTGTATAGTTTCAAAGGCAAGCTCAGGAAAAATACAAGCTGAATTACATCCTATACCTAAGACCAGCATACCTTGGCATACGATTCATGTGGATATATGGGGCAAACTAAGCGGTAAAAATGACTCTAAGGAGTATGTCGTTGTGTTAGTCGACGCCTTCACCAAATTTGTATACTTGTACCATACCCGTAAGATAGATTCCTTGAATACCATTAAAGCGTTAAAGTCCGCTATATTTTTATTGTAGATGTAATTGTATTGTATTGAAGCCACTTTTCTATTTTTGTGATATGTTCTTGTAGTAATGTAACTGCTGTTGCAGAGTTAGTGTGCCTGACTAGTACAGCTGTGTCATCCGCGAATGTCAGTATTTTGCTATTGTTAAGCACCCGTCATAAATCCTAGTAATTTGCTTGCTAAGGTCCTTCAGACCCAACAAACGTCTGTTTTCCCAATCACATCTAAAGACTATTGTCTACCACGGCTTGACAAGGGAAAGTCGGGTTTTTGCACGTACGATGCTTTCTAATAACAACTTCCTATCGAGGGCAGCTAAGACCCATCCTAGTCCACCAACCTTCGTTTAACCAATTAACAACAAAGCCTATTTCCCACACTCTCTTAGCTAATATCGTTACCAACAAATCCGGTGGTCCCGTGCGCTAGACACATCCATCCTTAGCTTTCCTCCGCCACAGCATCGTCAACGAACAGCGGTGATTTTCCATCCTTCGTACAGTCAACATCCTTTGACCGGGTATGCACCCGTAGATCAGCAACTACTTCTCCTGCGACATCAGTCAGGTCAGTCACTTCTCCTGCGACATCAGTCAAATCAGCTACTTCTACTACGACATCAGGAGAGTCAAGTCAGTCAGTCTCGGTCAAACATCTGCTCAAGTCAGTCTTCACCAAGGATCAGCTCAAGTCAGTCTTCAAGGATCCACTCAAGTCAGTCGAATACAGTCAGTCGACACAACTCATCAACATACGCGACAACACAAACAGAGACTCAGGTCGTACTCATTCGTAGTCAGTTTATATCAATCATTCACTTGTGTTACACCGAAGTTGTTGGATTGTGCAAGTATATAATACCTGTTAACAGCAGCGTTCTATTCAAGACAAGTACCCCTATTATCCTACAAAAAATAAGGGATCGAATGATTCGTGGCGTCGATTAGTCAATCGTGGTATGTTGGCCGTGTATAATGTGTATAAAGTTGGTCCTAGGACGCTTCCTTGCGGAACTCCTGCCTTGATTTCTTTAGCTTCCGAATATGTTTTTGATTTTTACTATGAAGCTTCTGCTGCTTAGGTATGATTTGATTAGTTGGTATATCTGCCCCGGGAACTGTTTTCTGATTGATTGTAGTAGGCTAGTGTGGTTTATTTTATCGAATGCTTTTTCGATGTCCATAAAGAGTGCCGTGCAGTATTGTTTTGTTTCCAGCGCCTGTAAGATTTCATTGACGAGTCTGTGCGTTTGTTCTATTGTGGAGTGTTTGTTTCTGAATCCGAATTGGTGATCCGGTATTAGATGGTTCTAGTCTATTATGGGTTTTATCCGGTCGTAGATTATTTTCTCTAGTATCTTAGAGAACACCGGAAGTAGTGAGATTGGTCGGTAAGATTTGGTTCCGTGTGGGTCCTTGCCTGGTTTGGGTATCATTATGATTTGTGCCAGTTTCCAAGCTTTTGGAAAGTATTGTATTCTTAGTATTGCCTTTGCTATTATTGTGATTTGTCTTATCGCTTTTGGCGGAAGGTTTTTCAAGATTTTGCCGTTAATTAGGTCGATCCCTGGTGCCTTATTATTTTTTGTTTTCTCAATTATGTTTCTGATTTCTTGTGCTGTTGCTTTGGGTATGGTGTAGTGATTGTCAGTTGGTGTACTAGTAGTTAGCGCATCCTCGTCCGTATGACTATTGTGGTTGCTGTTGTTGATGTTGTGTGGGGTGAATGTGTTGCATAGATGGTTGGAAAATTCTTCAGCCTGTTCTTCGTTGCTTCTTGCCCATGTGTCGTCTGCTCTTCTGATTGCTGGTACCATTTTTGTTGCCTTCATTATTTTTCTTGTGGCTTTCCATAGGGAGTAGTTGCAGTTCTCGTGAGCAGATAGTGACTCGATGAACTTTGCGAACTCCTTGTTGTTGTGCTCTTTTATTTTGTTTTTTATTTCTTTTGTGAGTTTGTTTAGGTGTTTTTTGTTTTCTTTTGTTCTGTGTTTTTGCCATTTTGCTTTCGCTTTTCTTTTTTCTCTAATTTTTTCGAGGATGTCTAGTGGAACTGTTTTTGTTTGTCTGTTGGTTGTTTCCGGTATAGTGGTTGCCCTTGCTGCTTCTTGGATAGTTTCTGTGAGTGTTGTTACTGCTTGGTCGATGTGTTCAGGTGTTTTCAGTGGGATCTTGCAGCTGATTTTGCTTTGTATTATTTCTTTGAATATTTGCCATATGGTGGTTGTATTGCATAGCTTCTCTGTGCTGCTGTAAAGTATTGGTTTGTTTCTGTATGTAATTATTATAAGCGTATGGTCGGAGGTAAGCTCGAGGCTGGGTGCTGTGTTTAGTTTATTTGCGTTTAGTCTCTTTGTAACTGCAAAATCAAGTAGATCAGGTATTTTGCTCAGGTCTGTCGACCAGTATGTCAGTTTTCCCGTGGATAATATATTGAGGTTATTTTTTATAATGTAGTTTTTCAAGGTTCTACCTCGTGGTGTAGTGATTCTTGATCCCCATAGTGTGTGCTTTATGTTGTAGTCTCCAACTGCGATATACTTGTTACCTAAGTGTTGAAAATACTCTTCCCACATTTGTGATGCAATTTTGTGTCGCGGCGGTACATATACTGCTGACAACTGTAAATGGTTGCTGCTAGTTTGTACAGTAACGGTGGTTGCTTGTATATGTTCGTTACTTACTTGGCCGTGTAAGTGATGTTTAATGTCGTTTTTTATTGCTACTGCGATCCCTCCGTGTGCTTTTCCTGAGGGATGCTTGGTATCATATATGGTGTAGTACGGTATTTTTATGTAACTTTTTGTAGTGAAGTGTGTTTCTGATACGAATAGTGTGTCGATATTATTGTTGTACAGGAATGTTTTTGTTTCTAGGGCCCTTTGTTGTAGGCCGTGAGAGTTCCAGGCTGCTATTTTAAGCGTGTCTATTTTTATTTTTAGTAAGTAATTGTAACATGACTGCTATCTGCTGTGTTTGCTGTCTGAGGAGTTCGTTTTGGTCGCTTATCATTTTTGTGCGTATTTCGGTGTTTTTTATGGAATGTTTTATTAACTCTTTGATTTCTGTAGTGTCGTTGCTATGGTTGTTCTGTTCTTGATTGTCTAAGGGTGACGACGGGTTGACTACTTGCGCGTAGCTTCGGCTTCTAACGGTGTTGGTGTTACTGTGGTTATTGTTCATTACATGCTGTGTACTTGGTATTGACATAGATTCTGTGTTGTCATGTTGCGTGTGGAAATTGTTGTGTGTCCTGTTTCGAATCGGCGGGAAGAGTTTGCTTTGTAGTTGTTTTTTGACTACGCAGCCTTTGTAGCTGGCTGGGTGATTTCCACCGTAATTGTGACATTTTACGTCATTTATTTTTCCCGTGTGTGGGCAGTTCACTGTTAGGTGCTTTCCTGCGCATTTGACGCACACCGGGTTTCTGTTGCAGTAGTTTTTTGTGTGTCCGTATTGTTGACACCGCATGCATTGTGGTATGTCTTCTTTATGTCTGGGTGGCTCGACTGTAATTATTGTGTTTAAGATTTTTTTAATTACGTATATTTCTTTGTTGTTGTTTTTAGGTTCAAGCTCTATTAAAAATAGCGGTAGTGGTTGATTAGTATCAAATCTGGTTATATTGTTGATCGTTCTTACCTGGTGTCCGATCTTGGCTAATTCCTCGCATATGTTGTTTGTATTTGTTTTAGGGCGTAAACCTCTGATTACAGCTTTGTAGCTTTTATCAGATTTGGGTTGGTAGGTATGATACCCAGCGTTTTTTTCCTTTAGCGCTTTTGTTACTTTCCTATAGATTTCTGGGGTATTAGTTTGTACTTTTACCTGATCCAGTTTAAATTGTTTAATGGTGTAGTTTTCTTTTCCTGCTGTGCTGTTTAGCAGATCAATGAGGGGGTCTATTAGTTTAGCGTCTATGTAGATTGGCAGTGGCCTGGGAGTGTGTGTTCTTGGTTTTTCTGTAGGGTCTGTGTCCATCTCTTCTATCAGTGAGCTGAAGGAGTTTTGTGTGGGAATTTCCTGTAGCCATTGTTGTCTTTCTGTTTCTGTGGTCCTCCTATCATTTGTGTTTGTGTTTATTTTTCTTTTTTTGCTGGGAGTTACAGTCTTCCAGCTTTCGTTATGTTGTGGTAGATCCTTGTTGGTATTGCTCTTTTCGTCGTCTTTTTGTATTATTTCCATCTCTATTTCGTTTGTATTTGAGCAGTCCTATGCCTCACTTGTTGGTTTATTTGGGCTCTGTTGGTCTACTGCCCTGTTTATAGCGTATGTTTCTCCTTTGTTTAGTATTTTTATTGTTGGTATTTTTCTGATGTTTTCCATCATCGATTGGTTCTGTTGCACGTCCCTTTTCTTTCACTCTTGTCACACTTACGGAGGCGCTAGTTTTCACGTCCGCATGGCTCGACTGCTCGGGCAGGACTGTCAGTAAAAGTTTAATTTTGGAAAAGTTAGAAATAAAAAAGTTTTACTTTTGATTCAGCACTTAGATACATTGTCTCCGCGCTATCTGCCACTGAATCATATTACACCACTCGATCGCGGCGGGCCGTCGAGTTTCGTGTGTTCTTGTGTTTTCTTCCACCTTTTTGTTTATTTTATTGTTTATGTCCTTGTCATTGTACATTTTATTGGCATAAGTAAACATACGGTAGAAAAAAAAGTTGAGAAATATCCGAATCAGCGGTACGCACCGAGCGAGGTATCATAAAGACCACGTGCTATATTACAAAAACAAACACTTGATATTCAATCAATTTCAATTCTTTAAACACTTTCCGACCCAAAATATCCCGAAGTCCTTGTTGGACTCAACGGGTATAACATCGCAGATACTTTGCATATATACTGCATAGATCTCCGCAGTTTATTTAATTTTTTATAAACATTGTAACAAAAGTTAGTGTTATAATTTCATTTTATTGCATCATAAGTCAAGTATTTGTTTGTGCAATAAAATATTGTTATACTACTATCACCAGGAACGACGCGTAAAAGTACACTTACAAGAAAAAATAAAAATTTATTTCACAGTTATAATTAAATGTGACATAAAACGTAATATCTGAAAGAAAATTTCAGAAACATTGATTTCGAGAATTATTTCATTACTTTCCACATACAGTTGTCAATATCCACAGTTGGCTGAATCCCACATATAGAGCGTAAAAAAAGAAAAACAAGACAATACGATAAAATGTTGTAAGAAACAAGAAATTCTGACAGTGAAATAAATAAAAAAACAGAAAAAGATAAAACAGATAATAGGAAACTACAATGGAACAAAGAAAGTTCAAGGAAGTAGACAGTTACAACTAAAATGGTAGAGGAAAGAAACACAAAAGGAAAATTAGAAAAACACATCATAAACAGCAAAATGGCAACAAAAGACAAAGAATAGATAACAACAAGTATAAACAAAGGAAATGTAGTTGTGAACACAGGGAATAGAGGCATGAAATTTGAAATCCTGAAAAAGATAGATATGTTTAGGGAAATGAGAAATATGAAAGACAAATTAAAGAAGATAAGAAAGGCAAATAATATATGTCGGAGATAAGAGGACACCGGTGCCTTCCTTCTGAAACCTCGGGAAAATCCATAAAAACATTGTAATTAAAACCTACAGTTGTAATTAAACGATTTGCCGTCATTCTACCCAATTGTATTTGTTTGAGACTTGTGACAATGAGCTTGGGCTCAAGGCGACAATTAGTCGCCGAACGTAGCCGCGGTCAACGGGATGAACGCTTTGCCTAACAAAGGCACTGAGTAACCCTATAGCTCTCCTTAAAAGTAAGATTTGTAGCGACACGTGACAGTAAACATTCCAACGGTTTCTGTCCCGTAGCTCGCCACACGCAGACCCCATTCTTCGAGTAAGATGATTGCCAGATGTCTATGCGTCCCGTTATAAATCTTAAGATTTAGTCAACTAAAGTCCTTCAAACAGACAAACAGTCTTTGTCCCAACTACGGGAAAATAGGGGAGATCTATTTTTCAACGAGCGGCGTCTCCCACTAGCAACTTTCTCTCGAGGGTGGCTAGCATCTTTTTCTAACCACCGATATGGAGATTGACCAATTAACAGCAACGCCAATTTCCCTTACTTTCTGAACGAAGGCTTTTCCCCGACAAATCCGATGACCTCGTGTCCTTAGACACACCCCGTCATAGTTTTCCTGTGAGGTATCACCGGGACGGAAAGTCATTCTCTCTTACGGTCTCATCGACAAAAAAGATTAACGCCTTACGGTCAGCGAATATTAACACAGAATCCGACTTAGATTTTTGCGAGTGCGTACGACTACCGTCCCGTTGTCCGCGGATTCGTTATTGAACCTAGGATCATTGTCATTAGTTTCTCGAGTATCTAATTACCACGGTTACTTGCCCGGTTCTATGGTAATCGTACTTGCACTAGCCAATGTCTTCTCTATTGCATAATGACGACGTGTAATCCAAACGAAGATTCGCTTCACGCCCCTAACCCTAATTCTAATGTAAACCCGACATATATTTAGTTATACCTAATACAAGATGTGAAGCTAGAGAAAAGTAACAGGAGATAAGGAAACAAAATGGATAGAAAAAAGAAGAAAACTTGAAAGTACAAGATAAGATAGATGAACCCAAAGGGATGACGATAAATTAAAAGTGATAAATGAAGCGGGATATATTCAAGAGATAAAAACAAAACACCATTAAAAGATGTAACAGTTATACTTTCAGACCAGAAGAATAAGATGAGAGTATAAGTAAATGAAAAGATATGGACAAGATCATACACGATCTATCACAAACGCTATCATACTTTGAGAAAAATATATTTTTTATATTTCTTAAAATCCTTTTTAAGAAGAAAAAATGATTTGAAACAAGAACAAAAGAAACTTTCAATCATTTTCCTTGCCTTAAATCGCAGTGTAAAAATAAAGATGAAAATTTGGGGAAATTAGGATTATATCAACATGGATTTTAGCAACAGGTTTGGAACCATGCAGGATCTTAAACCTACTACAGAATTTATCATCAATACTTTTGCGACATAAATTCCTGAAGTTGGATTTCTAATATCTTCTTTGGAATTTTGCAAATTTCTACCAGAATAAAAATAAGAATAATAAATTTCCGCTAATATACCAAAGGGAAATATCATAAATACGGCATCAAATAATACAAATTGTGTTTACCGAGCGGTTATACGTATGATTTAGGTGTTTACGCAGGAAAAAACATGAGCATTTTAATAAATGGACACATGTTTAGAACAAGAGCAGTTCTAATTTTGATTATTGATTGATTATTATTATATGATTTATGATATTATTGATTATATTATATGATTGATTTCAGATATAAGAACTATATCAGGGTTTCTGTTTTGATTCTTATGTCTCAACCGCTTCTCGCATCGCGCTTGCTTTTTTTAATATCTGTGAGTTGACGATCCCGTTCGGCAGATTTCGGCTGTGTTGGTACCGGTGTTATGATCCGATTGGCAAGCTCCGGACGGCTGTTACTCTTCTACAGGACGTCTTTAACTTTTTGTACATTAGCCTTTTGTACATTAGATCAAACGTTTTAGATCTCGGTGTGTTCCGGCAAATTCAAAGGAACCAATGCACAGGAAGAGGAATACGCAAGGGTATAAATCGATGAGCCGCGCTCAGCTTACGTTGTTACGTCGGGCGACCCTCTACCTAGACCAGGCCATACACCGCGGGCCAGACGGGAACCAGATGTCCGCTCATCCTTGCTGCGTACCCGCTTGTCTTAAGGACCCATCATAAATCCCAGTAATTTGCTAGCTAAGGTTCTTCAGAACCAACAAACAGCTGTTTTCTGAATCATTTCTAAAGACTATTGTCTACTACGGCTTGATAAGGGAAAGTTAGTTTTTCTCACGCACGATGCTTCCTACTAGCAACTTTCTATCGAGAGCGGTTAAGACCCTTCCTAGTCCACCAACCTTCGTTTATCCAATCAGAAGCAATGTATATTGCCCTCACTTTCCTGACCAAAAATGTCATGAACAAATCCGATGGTCCCGTGCGCTAGACACACCCATCGCTAGCTTTCCTCCGACATAGCATCGTCACCGTAACTTATTGCTCCTATGACCTCAGGAGGGTCAAGACAACTACTTCTCCTACGACCTCAGGAGGGTCAAGTCAACAACTTCTCCTACGACTTTAGCGGGGTTAAGTCAACTACTTCTTCTACAGACGCTTGAGAAGTCAGCGTCTAAGTCTAACTCACATCAACTATCCAAGTCAGTTCTCGGGATTACCGAACATTCACTTCCTCTATTAAGTATCTTCTAGTGCTACGTCCACTAACATGCCAAGTTTAACTCCACAAACCTTGCTCTACTGTGCATATCTACCTTATCTTCGTGCGAAAAGTTGTCATCTACGATTTATATCTGTGGCGGATCGGTATCAATAGGACGCCGACAGGTTGAGGCATCAACGCGACGCAACACCTCCCGGGTGATCCGCGGGTAGCAACCGCCAACACTAGAGGGCTACGACGACAACGAGTCTGTCTGTCTAACTCGCTAGCGGTCGAATATACGAGCGATTGATACAAATACCGCACCTAGCGAGACTCCTTCTACGTCTAAGGCAGGGACTACCGGGCATAGCCTTACTGACGAGTCCACCGGTAGTCCCCGGACGAAACGCAAAACTCTCTTTTCATCTGCCACATATCTACTCAACAGTGTAACTTAAGTGCTGGAAATAAAAACCTTATAATTCTGTGAATCACACTGTTATAATAACTGAATCACCCTTATTATCTTAACGGAAATCAGGGGATCGATCAACTCGTGGTGTTGATTATTATAATCGTAACGGGAATTTACGACTCCCGTTGACGTCTCTTCTCGCGATTGCGTCTCCCCGCGAGTGGTCGAAAATACATACGTCATTGCGAATTATTCAGTTTTTGATACATTAATCAATCATCTACGTTCGAAAAATTCGGAAGAGTTAGTATGAATAATAAATAAGTTGAGTGCGTGTTCTTCATCCGTTTATAGTCGACAGTACTTTAACTTTAATAATTAGCACCGAGAGCTTCGTTCGACTCGCCGCTACTGTTCGCATCACGTTCCGCGCTAGGTTCATATTTATTCTCTTGCACAAGCTGCTACTTGCACTGGTGGTTACTACGATACAGCGACGACGAGCGGTTTGACAGGGAGCAGTGTTGACACAGTGCAAACCTTCTGATGTGCGCTGCATAAAGCAGCAAAGGACGAGTACAACGCGCTTCACGCTGTCCATGTAAGCCGAAAAACAACGGAGGTTCGTTGAATTGAATTTTTGGCCCCGAACGTTAAAAAGTAGTAAAATTGCATCGGTTTTGACAGAGAGCAGTGTTGACACAGTGCGAACCTTCTGTCGTGCGCTGTATAACGCAGAAAATGTCGAGTACAACGCTCTTCGAACTTTTTCTTTTTTTTTTGTACGTGGAGAAATCCTCATGGACACTCCGATGCTGCAGTGGACGCGTAGCAGCAGAGCAGTGTCAGACTCCTACCGACTAAAACTCCACGATGACTATCCTACGAGTGCGACGGGGGTGCTCCAGGAACCTCAATGAATTAACTTCTGTTGCGCCCTTTTCTCGAGTCCTCCTGTTCGAGCCAGTCCTAGTATCTTCCGTCTATTGAGCTAGCGTTAGGGGGGTCCTTGCCCTTAGCGCTGCGCTCCTTCAGGCGTGGTCCGTTGGCACGGCGGTGGTGCGGTTCTAGGTCGCCTGACTGCCATCCTTCTCCATCGTCTTATTCTGCAGGGGTGAGAGTTTTTCTTCCTCTCCCTTTCCGCTCGCTCCTTCGCGAGCATAACTCGCTCGCAGAAGTGGCGGACGGCCTCGTATTCCTGTGGCCCTCTCAGAATCGCCTCTATAATCGCTGGGGGGTCAGTGTTCCTCTTGTGGCGTGCCGCAGGGAGTGTCGGGGCAGCTTCCACGCCGGGCAGAGCTCCAGTGATTGCTGCGCCGTGTCCCTGTCCTCTCCACAGTGATGGCAGATGTCTGTCGTCTCTCGTCCAATTCTCTTTAGGAACTCGCCGAACACGCAGTGTCCGGTGAGCATCTAGGTCATTCTGAATGTGAGCGGGAGGCCGTGGCGGCTTCTCCATGCCTCCCAGTTTGGGAGGACCGCCTCCGCGCCCCGATGTTCACCTCCCTCGTTGATCAGCTGGGATCGCCACCGGCCCCACGTGTCCTCCTCAGCGGTTCCTATGCCATTCGAAGCCGCCTTCTCGGTCGGATCTTCTCCCGGATGCAATACTCTCCGGTGGGTGTATCACTTTTTGAGCGCTTTTGGATTCACTAAAAAATAACAAGACTTGGGACCTTGTGATTCCACCTAAACAGCGAAAGGTTATTGGATGTAGATGGGTCTACAAGATAAAGAGAAACATCGAAGGCAAAATTGTAAGATATAAGGCAAGACTCGTCGCAAAAAGCTTTTCACAAAAATTGGAAAGGATTACGACAAAGTGTTTGCGCCAGTAGTAAGGCACACTACAGACATTCAGAAACGTGCAGACAACAGCAGGAAACAGTTTACATGGGTCAACCTGAAGGGTACGGGATCAAATGATAGCTGATTCACTAACTAAAACCTTAAGTGCAATTAAATTGAATTTTCTGTTACAGAAATACAATTTACAGAATTAATGATTGGCAACTAATATCGCATATAGATGAGGTGATTGATCGAACGGATTCTTCCCTTCGTTGCCCAGCGATGTCCCCACTAGCGTACGTTCGTTAGATGTACCGCGGCGGCTGGCGCGTGCATGCTCTTCCGAGAATTCGGCGGAAGAAGCGTAAGGATATGGACGAAACATTGGGCACGTCGGTGTCGCACCTAGGCGGCGTAGCGCTTTGTATCGAGAAGCTGCTAGAAGGTTCCGTGAAGCCACACAGACATCTACTCAGGTCACACTCTTTACTGCATAGAGAGTGGGGTTCAAAACCTTTTTAAGGGGCATGGGTCACTAAGTCAGTCAGTCTGAGAATAACTAGCCAACTGTCTACATTCCACAACACTCACTTATATTCCCTGTAATAATTGTTTAATAAATATCACATAACATTATTTCAACACAAACATTGTGTCTCCCACAGATTATTAATCTTAATTCCGAGATTAAATTCTAACAATTTTGCTTTGTATTATTGGATTAGTGGGTTCTTAAAGAGGATTATTAACTTTCGAAACTCAAATATTTTCCTTTCCAATGTATGCAAGCAATGAAAAGTATGAAGTTATAATATTATAATACTATAATACTATATTATAATACTAAGCTTAACAAATAATTAAGTCTAATGAATGATAAATTTGATGAACAATGAAGTTAATGAATAATACGATTTACGAATAATGAATTTATGTACACTATTAACAATGCTTTTGTTGGGTTCAAACGAATCCACGGCCAACGAGATAACTCTCTACTAAGCGTAAAAATAATCTTAGGCGCAAAATACGATTGACGAGAAATGTTCGATGTGTCACTCTCCAAGGCAATCACAAGAGTGCCAGCCTCGTCTGCAATTCGATACGCACTCGTTAAGAGCATCGAGAAGTTCCGAACGCCGTTGCTAGGCAGTTTCTGCCTGGAGTTTGGTTATTGATACAATGTATGTCCCATTGTCTCGACACCTCCGAGGTAACCTCACACGTGACTAGACCCGCTCAAGAGGCCGCCTGCCGCCACAATCACACTTCTCGGAAAACCCATACAACCACTCCAGACCTCCGTTAGGCAAAACGTTTATCTCGTGACCGTGGCTACGTTCGGCGACCAATTGTCACCTCGAACCCAATCTCGCTATCACAAATTTTAAACAATTACAACTATAATAAAATCTAGACTAAAGTACTAGAGGATGTTCCCAAAATTTCCAAGGAAAGGCTTCGGCTTTCCTTTCATCTCCGACATATATATTATTTCTGGCATATACATTTCGGGTTCACATTATGATTAGGGTTAGGTGCTTGTAACGAATCTTCATTTGGATTAGCCATTGTTGTTATGTAACAGAGAAGATATTTACTAGTACAAATATGATTATTACAGAATTTGACAAGTAGCCGTAGTAATTAGATACTCGAGATGTTAATGACAATAATCCTACGTTCAATAACGAATCCGCGGTCAGCGGAATAACAAAATGCGCTTCCTTCCAAAGTCCAAGTTGTACTCAACTTGCTTGTCTACGGTACAAGTATTACTAAACTAACTCTTTGTTAAAACGTAGAATATTCACCGAGCGTAAAGACACTATGTAACTCGCTACTGAGACATCACGAGAGAGAATGACTTTCCATCAGGGTGATGCTGCAGAGGAAAACTGTGATGGGGTGTGTCTAAGGACACGAGATCATCGGATTCGTCGAGAAAAGCCCTTGTTCGGAAAGTGAGGGAAATTGACGTTGCTGTTAATTGGTCAATTTCCATGTTGGTATCGAGAAAAGGATGCTAGCCGCCCTTGAGGGAAGGTTGCTAGTGGGAAGCGTCGTTCGTGAAAAAAATACATTTCCCCTATCTTCACGTAGTTGGGACAAAAACTGTTTGTCTGTTTGAAGGACTTTAGTAAACTAAACCTTAAAATTTATAACGGGTTCTCAAGCTAGCTGAACATGTACTGTGGAGATGCATCGACATCTGGTAATCATCTTACCCGGAGAATAGGGTCTGCATGTGGCGAGCCACGGGACAGAAACCGTTGGAATGTTTACTGTCGAGCGCCGCTACAATTATTTCTTTTAAGGAGAGCTATAGAATTTCTCTATACCTCTGTTAGAGAAAGCGTTCATCCCTTGACCGCGGCTACATTCGGCGACTGATTGTCGCCTCGAGCCCAAGTTCATTATCACAAATCTCGAACAAATACAATCGGATTGAATAACGACAATTGCTTAATTGCGGCTATAGTAGAATCTAGATTAATGTGTTAAGGGGTTTTCCCAAAATTCCAAAGGGAAGGCTTCGGTGTCCTTTTATCTCCGACATATACATATAAATGTGATGTAAATTATATCGTGTTTGGCCTCATTTTAATCTCACAAAAAAGTCAGTAAAAATTTAATTTAAAAAAAATTAAACATAAAGTTTAACCATTGACTGATGGATAATTAGTATTCTTTCATGGACGATTGAATTCGGATCATTTTACACTACTCAACCGTCGAACTTCGCGGCGTGTTAAAGGGAACACTAGGGCCCTGTAGGTTGATTTCCCCCCAGTAACGGGAATGACGACCGATTAATTGCGATCAATTATACAGAAAATATAACAAATTGATTATAAAAATAGTATGCTAATAAATAATTGATATTGTTTTACGAAAAGAATAACTGTTAGCATTTTATGCAAGCGTTGGATCAAAAAGACCGACATTGTTTGACCGATATGTATCTTATTAACCCGACTCTCACACCTTTTCCTGTTTCGCTTGCGCTGTCTTTTCTAAGTAAGTCACTACTGTACAAAACTCTACTGTAATTCATCGCCAAGGAGACACGATTTTCGAACAACTATGGAGACAATACGTGTATGTGACTTTACGTATAAATGTTCGTGAAGATGAACGATGTGCATACGTCCACGCAAATGTATGAAATTTTGCTCAGGTGACTACACCTTTTAGGCCAAACGGTGTTCCATTGAATTCATAGTGAAAACGGGCTGTAGAAAAAACAGCTGGACGTCTCTGTTTCGAAGAAAAGTTGTGCCATTGTAGATTTTGGACTCGTGTTTGAAAGATTATCTCATCACGTTGTTTATATCACATAACTTGTGCTGTTTGGTTGGTTGGTTGGTTGGTAGACAAGTAATATGAACTTTATGCGCATAATTAATTTATGGTGTTACTGGTTTATTTAATCAACTATGTTATATCCGTTGTTTTCCATGATATCCGTTGCGTTATCATAGAAAGAGACTGGATTTGATTAGGAAAAGAAAACCAAGCTGTTTATGTTTCTTCCATCCAAAAACTTTTACAACGACCAGAGCGTACAGTAATTAGTATGGTTTCACCTTCTTTGTCTTTTTAACGTGAAAGTAAATATTCACTTAAACCACGAATGGCATAATGGATTAGACGTATGTAATGAATATTCGGTATCGAGTTTGCTATATGTTAACAAATTTATTACGTCGTCATCCGTGGAATAAAAATTGGAATAAATATATGTCGGAGATGAAAGAACACCGGAATCTTTGGAATTTTGGTTAATCCCGCAACATTGTAACCTAGAGTCTACTATAGCAGTAATTAAACAATTGTAGTTATTCAATCCGATTGTAATTGTTCGACATTGGTGATAGTGAGCTCTGGCTCGAGGCGACAGTCTGTCGCCCAACGTAGCCGCGGCCAAGGGATGAACGTTTTGTCTAACAAAGGTATGGAGCAATCCTATAGCTCTCCTTAAAAAAAATATTCGTGGCGACACGCGACAGTAAACATTCCAACGGTTTCTGTCCCGTGGCTCGCCACACGCAGACCCTATTCTTCGAGTAAGATGATTGCCAGATGTCGATGCGTCTCCGCAGTACATGTTCGGCTAGCCCGGGGGCCCGTTATAAATCTTAAGGTTTAGTTAACTAAAGTCCTTCAAACAGACAAACAGTCTTTGTCCCAACTACGGGAAGATAGGGGAGACCTATCTTTCAACGAGCGGCGTCTCCCACTAGCAACTTTCCCTCGAGGGCGGCTAGCATCTTTTTCTAACCACCGGTATGGAGATTGACCAATTAGCGGCAACGCCAATTTCCCTTACTTTCTGAACGAAGGCTTTTCTCGACGAATCCGATGATCTCGTGTCCTTAGACACACCCCAATATAGTTTTCCTCTGTGGCATCATCGGGACGGGAAAGTCATTCTCGCTCGCGATCTCATCGATTAAAGAGTAACGTCTTCGCGATCAGTGGTTATTTCACGTTTTAACCAGACTTGGACTTTGTGAGTACGTTCTGTTGTCATCCCGTTGGTCGCGGATTCGTTATTGAGCCCGAGACCATCGTCACTAATGTCGCGAGTGCCGAATCGCCGTGATCAATTGTCAAGACTGTAATAATTCTATCATTGCAATAAACTACGCTTGTGTGTACCGTAGCAATGGCTAATCCTCGAGAAGATTCATTTGACGCCCACAACCCTACTCCCAGTGCCAATCCGACATATAAATAGCCGTTTTGTGCAAACGGCGGCCATAGAGTGTCGAAAGTAAATACTACTGCAGGAATCAGTGTAATAGATGCATAGATAATTGGTGCGTTAAATCTATTGTGCAGTTCATGAATTACAGCGCACAGTACTGGTGTATAATGTACATGAAATTACACTTACGTGCTAGACAACAATTTATAAGTTGTACGTGATTCAGCAATAGTCTATTGACTTTCAAACGAGCGTACTTGAATGTATAACGAATAACCACGACATTGACATACGCTGTAATACAAAAAGTATATTTTTAACACGATGTACATGACCATAAATTATTAAGAAAAATAGGAAGAATTGGAAAAAATTAAAAAAAGCCAGCACCACACGGAGTTCCCAAGCGGTCACCCATCTAAGTACTATCCGTGCCCTACGTTGCTTAACTTTCGTGATCGGACGAGAACGAGTGCACTCAACGTGGTATGAGAGTTGGCTGAAGTAAGTAGTTTTGTTACTTGCTCTTAATATTCAGGAAAAAAGAATATTAAAAAAAACAGATGTATGTAAAAGTGAGAATGACATAATGTATGGTAATAGTCGCGTAGTACTAAAACATTTCTTTTTTTCGATGCTTATATTATAGATTATTAAAGATAGATTATTAAGAAAAGCAAAAATAAAAAAAATTTGGAAAAATAAACAAACCAATACAACACGGAGTTCCCAAGCGGTCAACCATCCGTGCCTAGCGTTGCTTAACTTTCGTGATCAGACGAAAACCAGTGCTTTTTTAATTTTAATCATAACGTTTATTGCCCAAAGAAGTACATACTTTGTATATAAGGCCTAAAATTCTTACTATATCGAATGCTTTTTCAAGGCAGGAGGCTATTCGTTGTTTTGCGTTTAGAGCCCAGAAGATGTCCGACGTAAGTTTGTTTATTGCGCGAATTGTGGAGTGTTTGTGTCGGAAGCCGAATCGATTCTCTGGGATTATGTCATTTTTTGTGCAGAAGACTATTACCACGCATGGAAACTAAAAATCAAAATAAGCAAATGCGAAACCATACTGTTTAGACCCAAGTCAAGTAAAATCGGCCCAATAGAAAGAGAATACTGCAAAAAATTTCAACTAAGAGAAAAAAAAGACAAAGGGGCTCTCATACCACACAAAAATTGCGTAAAATACCTAGGAGTAAACATAGACTATAAATTAAACTACAAGTAGCACTCCGAAATTCAACTTACTAAGGCCAATAAAGCATTCTGGAAAATAAAAAAACTATTCTACTCCAAACATCTCGACAGCAAAGTAAAAATACTATGCTATCAAGCACTAATCGGACCGATCATAACCTACGGCTGCCCAATCTGGTGCAACATATCAGCCCCCCCCCCCCCCCACTCATTGTGTGTGGTATGAGAGCCCCTTTGTCTGTTCTTTCTCTTAGTTAAAATTTTTTGCAGTATTCTCTTTCTATTGGGCCGATTTCACTTGACTTGGGTCTAAACAGTATGGTTTCGCATTTGCTTATGTTGATTTTTAGTTTCCGTACGTGGTAATAGTCATTTATTTTCACAAAAAGTTCTTGGTGTTCCGTTTTTATTGTTTTGGTTTTGCGGCCTGTTACGTAGATGATTAGGTCATCTGCGAAGACTATGGAGCGTTTATGGGTGGATGTATTGAGATTAAAGAGATTTAGTAAGTCATTGTTGTAAATACTGAAAAGTAACGGGGAATTTACTGTACCTTGTTGTAGACCGTTTTTTATGGAGAATTCTTTGCTTGATGAGTGTGAACCTTCAGTCATTACGAATGTTCTGCTTGTGATCATGTCCCAGACTATTTTAATCAGGTATTTAGGAAAATTTTTCTTGATCATTTTGTATATGAGACCTGGAATCCAAACTGTGTCGAAAGCTTTTTCGAGGTCTATTAAGCAGGCGGCTACTCGTTGTTTTGCGTTTAGGGCCCAGCAGATGTCCGACGTAAGTTTGTTTATTGCGTGAATTGTGGAGTGTTTGTGTCGGAAGCCGAATTGGTTCTCTGGGATTATGTCATTTTTTGTGCAGAAGGAGGTTAGGGGGTTGTTTATGATTATTTCAAATACTTTGCTTATGTTGGGGAGGAGACTTATGGGTCGTAGGTTTGCGGGCGATGAGCCGTCTTTATCTTTTTTTGTTATAGCTATCAATTTGGCTTTTTTCCATTTTCTGGGGAAATATATGTTGTTTAGAGCATTGTCGAAGAGTACTGTGTAATACCATTTTATTTCGTTCGGTAGGCGCTTGAGTAAAATGTTTGGGATGCCGTCGAAGCCGGAGGATTTTTTGTTGTTTAGTTTGGAGAAGATTGTGTTTAGTTGAATGTAATTTGTGAAGTAGTTTATTTCTGGATCTGGTTGCTTGGGGTTGTCTGCGGTGTTTTCGTTTGAGAATGTGCAGACTGTTTTGTTCAGCGTTTTGTCTTGTTCCAATTCATTTTTGAGTTTGTTTGTTTCGGCGATGATAATTCTGTTTAGTTCTTCTCGGCCCATGTGTTCGTTTTGTGTGTGTATTTTGGAAAAGTGGGTGCCGATAATGTCTAGTTTTTCTATTGTTTTAGATATTATGAAGTTACCATCGGTGTCTTTGATGGTGTTGTGTATCGTTATACCTGCTTCTTGGATGAGGGAGGCATTTTCTGGGGGCAATTTGAGAGGTGGGATGGGGTTTTGTTCTTTTGGTCTAAAGATTTGATTTATTTGTGAGAACATGTTTGCTGAGTCGTTTTTGGAGATGTTTTTTATTTTGTTTGTCCAGTAATGGTTTATGGAATTTGCGAATTCTTGTTTCAGTTGCGCTTTTATTCTGTATAGTAGGTACTTTGGGAATTCTAATTCTTCTCTTTTGTCGTAAGAATAGTTAAATTTTATATTGTTTATTTTGGAGAGTATGTAGCTTTTATCTCGATGTAGATCTTTTATTTTATTGTTGATATAGGGCTCGCATGAATTTTTTTGTTTTATGTTTGGCACGAATTTTTGGAGAGCGATTTGTGTATGTTTTTCTATTTCATCTATGAATGAGTCGATTTGTCTATTTGTTAGGTTGACGTTGTTGTAGATCTTTAGGTCGCAGTTTTGTTCGAGTGTGTTTTGGAACTTTTTCCAGTCTGTCTTTTTGTAATTGTACCTGGGTGTCTCGGGCTGAGTTTCGAGTGTTAGGAGGTCAGATGTGTTTTTGTTTACGTGAAATACTAGGGCGTTATGGTCACTGTCATAGGCTAAGGTTTTGAGGGTGTTATTTGGACGTAGGTTTTGGAATTTTAGTCGTGCATCTGCTAGGCATATGTCCAGGTATGAGCCTCCTTTTGGGTAAGAGGGTAGCTCGGAGCTGTATAAGTTTGTTTTGTAGTGGATGCTTTTATTGTCTAGCCAGTTTCTAATGAAGTTGCCTCTCGTGTTGTTTATTTCGTTTTTCCAGCTTGTATATTTTGCGTTAAGGTCTCCTGCTATTATATAGTAGTTTTCCGGTTTGTTGAGCTGTAAGTGTTCGAAAAGATTATTGAATTCGTAGTTAAATTCTTTCTGGTTTCCGTAGGTTGCATAGGCTGCAATGATGAATAAATTTTCCTTATTGCTTATTTTTATTTTTATGATCGTTGTTTCCAAGGTTTTGAAACTTGTTATTTTATCAATTAGAATTGTTTTGTATTTTATAGGGTTTTTTTATGAGGATCGCTGTTCCTCCTCCTTGACTGGCGTTCGGTCTGTCGTGACTTATCATGGAGTAGTGTTTGAAGTGTACATTGTGTCTTTTGTTTAGTTTTGTTTCTTAGATGAGTACCATATCGGGGGCTTCTTTATTTATTAGGGTTAGCATACTGTATCTTTTTTGGTTTGAAATTAAAGAGTTAGCATTTATTGCAATTATTTTCAGATGCTTTAGGTTAAATTTATGTGTTTTTTGCTGTGATTGTTGGTTTGGCATGTTTTGGTTATTCGTCATCTGTACTTTTGAAAGTGCTGAAGATGGCGTAACGTCAATTCATATCAGAGACCAGGCCACACACCACGGACAGGATGGCACCCAGATGTCTGCATATCCTTGGAGCGCACCCTCAATAGTCTTAAGTGCCCACCAGGGGGGCCTTGGCATTTTTATAGTTAAGGTCCTTCGGACCAAGCGAGTATTTCCTGTCTTAAATTTCCCTTTATGTTTATTGTCTACCACGTGTTAGCTTAGAAAGTTGGTTTCCTCCACATCTGGTATGTTCCGTTGGCAACTTTCTCGCGAGGGCGGCTAAAACCCTTCCGGGTCCACCAACCGTCCTATTATCCAATCGGAGATGGTGTCTACTGCCCTCACTTCCTTAATCAAAATTGTCATCAACAAATCCGATAGTCCCGTGTCCTTAGACACACCCACCCCTAGCTTTCCTCAGACACAGTATCGTCAGTAAAACTTCACTTATTCTGTATCCTTAGAATAGTCAACATATCTATGTCGGTCTCTACTCTTATAAGTCGCGTAGTTAATGTATTGTTGTAACTAAGTCTTACATAACGTGGTTGGAGTAAATTGTGATTTATGTTAATTCAGTGCGTGTTACATTGTGATTGGTGAATTCATAATAAAGGTTGATTAAAACCAAGTAAGCAGTGGTGTTACGACTCAACTATATTTTATTTTCACCGACCAACCCAAAAATTACGTGACAATGGCGTCGAACCTTTCTTCGTGCGTTGATAGTGTATTTTTTATTTCATTTAATTGCATTTGTTGTTCTTTTAACGCTTGGAGAATACCTTTTTTAAAGTCTTCAATAACGTTTATAATGTTTAGATGGGGGGAGTCATCGATTGTGATTGAGCTTTGGCTTGAGCGCGGATCTAAGTTTGTTAATTGTGATCGTGTTGTGATTGTGTTTTCGATTATTTGATTCAATTTTGTTTGTTGTTTCGCTACGTCAGAGAACTTTAGTTCTGGGACGTATTTACGGCTTATTTGGGCAATTCGTTTTGTTTCGACCGTTCGCGGAGAGACGCGATCGCTAGATAGCACGTCAACGAGAGTTGTAAGTTCCCGTTACGATTAAATAATCGACGCCACGAACTGATCGATTCCCTTATTTCGATTATGATAATAAGGGTAGTTCAATGAAATTCCACAGAATTAACACAAATAAATTAATGTTTATTTCAACAACTTATTAACTAGGAAGACATAAATGGAACAAAAAAAAAAAAAAATATAACTGCGTTTTGGTTGATATGTAATGCGCGATATATGAGATGTGTTGACGGTTCGACTTCTCGAAAAGTTCTGAACGCCTTTCGATTTTTTCCGTTTTTTCTGGAAGGCGACCCCCACTACGTTCGGGTCACGCCACATTCTTTTACGCGAGGTAAAATACGGGCCACGAGTCGACGTTTCTGGAAGTCGCCCTGCTTAATGAACCATGCGCTTGCCACTACAATGTTTGTTTGCCGGGCAGACACGACGATCCGTCTGCGACATTATAGTGCCGCGATCGACAGTTAAGAATATGACCTATGGTAAGCCGCATGGCGTAACACGTTTTATCTTTGTTTCCTTGTCTTTTTTTATTTTATCGGCTAGCTTTTTACGAAGCTCTACGAGTTTGGGGCAACCTTTGTATGACGCGGGGAGTCCGTAGTTTTTGCAGTTAACGCAGAATATTTTGTCTTTGGTACTGCGTTTTCTCTTTTTATTTTGCAGTCGCCTGGACCATGGGGCTCAATGCATTTAACACAGCGGTAGTTTAGGTTACAGTTTTGTGCTGTGTGACCTAATCGCTGGCATTTGTGGCATTGAGTTGTGTCATCATTTTTTTTATTATTTTTTCCCATTTTATTCTGAAGTGGTTAAAATGGTTAACTTTTAACACGTTACTTATATTACTGTCGGAGGATACTTGTATTATGTAAATTGGGAGCAATATATTGTTCTCCCTTGATCTTTTTGTCGTGAATCGTGTGACTTTTGTGAATTTTACGTCGTCTATTTGCAAGGCTTGTAGGTCTGTGAGTATTTCTGTTTCGGTGTAACTATTGTCTAAACCTTTTAACAAGTATGTATGGTGTTTCTCTGTTTTGGGTGTGTACGTGTAAGAGGTTGTATTAGCTGAGAGGAGTATTTGTTTTGCTTTGTGGAAATCGGGTAGGTTTCGGAGGTAGAGTGCATGTTTACCTGAGTCTATTCTTTTAATATGATATGAACTGATTGATGCCCGCTACTTTCTCTATGAGCGTTACCGTGTCCTTTGGGTCTTGTAGCGTTATGTTGATAGGCGGCGGTTTGTTATCCCTTGTAGTGGATGGGGCGTTCGTACGCCCCTCTGCGGTGTATCTGGTGGGGCGTCCGTCCGGTGCTCGGTTCCCCCTTGGCGATGCTGGTGGCGCTGGGCCTCCTGGGTTGTACGATGGGGTCTGTCGCCCCTGCGGTGTTGATTGTTTTGGTGGTATGGTGGGACTGTGTTTTCCCATTTTGCCTCGTAATATTTCGTTTTTCTTTTTTATTTGTTCTAGCGTTGAGCTCGAAGTAGAGTAGTTTGATGGTCCCGGTTGTGGATGAGGCTCTGGTTCAGATTGTAGTATATTGAATCTGTTTTTTGTTATGATCGCTGGAGGCGAGGTAGCTATTGTGGGCTTCATGTTTTCGATTTCTTTAGCCTTTTCTTCTTGGCTGGAGTGATAATCTACAACTGTGTTTCCTAGGATGTTTACTAGTCTTTTCGTCCTGGCAACCAGGTTTGGTCGTGGGTTGAGTTTCCGCGTCTTTTGAGCGAAAAGTCTTAAACTATTGTTGATTTCCTTGGCTGTTTTTTGTGTGATTATTTTTCTCTTGATGGCTTTTTTATTGGGTCCACGGTGGGTTCCGTTTCGTTGCATTTGGCTTCATTATCGGTAACTTCTATCTATTTGTCGGAGATGAAAGAACACCGGAGCCTTTGGAATTTTGGATAATCCCGCAACATTGTAACCTAGAGTCTACTATAGCTGTAATTGAACAATTGTAGTTATTCAATCCGATTGTAATTGTTCGAGAGTTGTGATAATGAGCTTGGGCTCGAGGCGACAGTCTGTCGCCCAACGTAGCCGCGGCCAAGGGATGAACGTTTTGTCTAACAAAGGTATGGAGCAATCCTATAGCTCTCCTTAAAAAAAATATTCGTGGCGACACGCGACAGTAAACATTCCAACGGTTTCTGTCCCGTGGCTCGCCACACGCAGACCCTATTCTTCGAGTAAGATGATTGCCAGATGTCGATGCGTCTCCGCAGTACATGTTCGGCTAGCCCGGGGGCCCGTTATAAATCTTAAGGTTTAGTTAACTAAAGTCCTTCAAACAGACAAACAGTCTTTGTCCCAACTACGGGAAGATAGGGGAGACCTATCTTTCAACGAGCGGCGTCTCCCACTAGCAACTTTCCCTCGAGGGCGGCTAGCATCTTTTTCTAACCACCGGTATGGAGATTGACCAATTAGCGGCAACGCCAATTTCCCTTACTTTCTGAACGAAGGCTTTTCTCGACGAATCCGATGATCTCGTGTCCTTAGACACACCCCAATATAGTTTTCCTCTGTGGCATCATCGGGACGGGAAAGTCATTCTCGCTCGCGATCTCATCGATTAAAGAGTAACGTCTTCGCGATCAGTGGTTATTTCACGTTTTAACCAGACTTGGACTTTGTGAGTACGTTCTGTTGTCATCCCGTTGGTCGCGGATTCGTTATTGAGCCCGAGACCATCGTCACTAGTGTCGCGAGTGCCGAATCGCCGTGATCAATTGTCAAGACTGTAATAATTCTATCATTGCAATAAACTACGCTTGTGTGTACCGTAGCAATGGCTAATCCTCGAGAAGATTCATTTGACGCCCACAACCCTACTCCCAGTGCCAATCCGACATATAAATAGCCGTTTTGTGCAAACGGCGGCCATAGAGTGTCGAAAGTAAATACTACTGCAGGAATCAGTGTAATAGATGCATAGATAATTGGTGCGTTAAATCTATTGTGCAGTTCATGAATTACAGCGCACAGTACTGGTGTATAATGTACATGAAATTACACTTACGTGCTAGACAACAATTTATAAGTTGTACGTGATTCAGCAATAGTCTATTGACTTTCAAACGAGCGTACTTGAATGTATAACGAATAACCACGACATTGACATACGCTGTAATACTAAAAGTATATTTTTAACACGATGTACATGACCATAAATTATTAAGAAAAATAGGAAGAATTGGAAAAAATTAAAAAAAGCCAACACCACACGGAGTTCCCAAGCAGTCACCCATCTAAGTACTATCCGTGCCCTACGTTGCTTAACTTTCGTGATCGGACGAGAACGAGTGCACTCAACGTGGTATGAGAGTTGGCTGAAGTAAGTAGTTTTGTTACTTGCTCTTAATATTCAGGAAAAAAGAATATTAAAAAAAACAGATGTATGTAAAAGTGAGAATGACATAATGTATGGTAATAGTCGCGTAGTACTAAAACATTTCTTTTTTTCGATGCTTATATTATAGATTATTAAAGATAGATTATTAAGAAAAGCAAAAATAAAAAAAATTTGGAAAAATAAACAAACCAATACAACACGGAGTTCCCAAGCGGTCAACCATCCGTGCCTAGCGTTGCTTAACTTTCGTGATCAGACGAAAACCAGTGCTTTTTTAATTTTAATCATAACGTTTATTGCCCAAAGAAGAACATACTTTGTATATAAGGCCTAAAATTCTTACTATATCGAATGCTTTTTCAAGGCAGGAGGCTATTCGTTGTTTTGCGTTTAGAGCCCAGAAGATGTCCGACGTAAGTTTGTTTATTGCGCGAATTGTGGAGTGTTTGTGTCGGAAGCCGAATCGATTCTCTGGGATTATGTCATTTTTTGTGCAGAAGACTATTACCACGCATGGAAACTAAAAATCAAAATAAGCAAATGCGAAACCATACTGTTTAGACCCAAGTCAAGTAAAATCGGCCCAATAGAAAGAGAATACTGCAAAAAATTTCAACTAAGAGAAAAAAAAGACAAAGGGGCTCTCATACCACACAAAAATTGCGTAAAATACCTAGGAGTAAACATAGACTATAAATTAAACTACAAGTAGCACTCCGAAATTCAACTTACTAAGGCCAATAAAGCATTCTGGAAAATAAAAAAACTATTCTACTCCAAACATCTCGACAGCAAAGTAAAAATACTATGCTATCAAGCACTAATCGGACCGATCATAACCTACGGCTGCCCAATCTGGTGCAACATATCAGCCCCCCCCCCACTCATTGTGTGTGGTATGAGAGCCCCTTTGTCTGTTCTTTCTCTTAGTTAAAATTTTTTGCAGTATTCTCTTTCTATTGGGCCGATTTCACTTGACTTGGGTCTAAACAGTATGGTTTCGCATTTGCTTATGTTGATTTTTAGTTTCCGTACGTGGTAATAGTCATTTATTTTCTCAAAAAGTTCTTGGAGTTCCGTTTTTATTGTTTTGGTTTTGCGGCCTGTTACGTAGATGATTAGGTCATCTGCGAAGACTATGGAGCGTTTATGGGTGGATGTATTGAGATTAAAGAGATTTAGTAAGTCATTGTTGTAAATACTGAAAAGTAACGGGGAATTTACTGTACCTTGTTGTAGACCGTTTTTTATGGAGAATTCTTTGCTTGATGAGTGTGAACCTTCAGTCATTACGAATGTTCTGCTTGTGATCATGTCCCAGACTATTTTAATCAGGTATTTAGGAAAATTTTTCTTGATCAATTTGTATATGAGACCTGGAATCGAAACTGTGTCGAAAGCTTTTTCGAGGTCTATTAAGCAGGCGGCTACTCGTTGTTTTGCGTTTAGGGCCCAGCAGATGTCCGACGTAAGTTTGTTTATTGCGTGAATTGTGGAGTGTTTGTGTCGGAAGCCGAATTGGTTCTCTGGGATTATGTCATTTTTTGTGCAGAAGGAGGTTAGGGGGTTGTTTATGATTATTTCAAATACTTTGCTTATGTTGGGGAGGAGACTTATGGGTCGTAGGTTTGCGGGCGATGAGCCGTCTTTATCTTTTTTTGTTATAGCTATCAATTTGGCTTTTTTCCATTTTCTGGGGAAATATATGTTGTTTAGAGCATTGTCGAAGAGTACTGTGTAATACCATTTTATTTCGTTCGGTAGGCGCTTGAGTAAAATGTTTGGGATGCCGTCGAAGCCGGAGGATTTTTTGTTGTTTAGTTTGGAGAAGATTGTGTTTAGTTGAATGTAATTTGTGAAGTAGTTTATTTCTGGATCTGGTTGCTTGGGGTTGTCTGCGGTGTTTTCGTTTGAGAATGTGCAGACTGTTTTGTTTAGCATTTTGTCTTGTTCCATTTCATTTTTGAGTTTGTTTGTTTCGGCGATGATAATTCTGTTTAGTTGTTCTCGGCCCATGTGTTCGTTTTGCGTATGTATTTTGGAGAAGTGGGTGCCGATAATGTCTAGTTTTTCTATTGTTTTAGATATTATGAAGTTACCATCGGTGTCTTTGATGGTGTTGTGTATCGTTATACCTGCTTCTTGGATGAGGGAGGAATTTTCTGGTGGCAGTTTGAGAGGTGGGATGGGGTTTTGTTCTTTTGGTCTAAAGATTTGATTTATTTGTGGGAACATGTTGGCTGAGTCGTTCTTGGAGATGTTTTTTATTTTGTTTGTCCAGTAATGGTTTATAGAAATTGCGAATTCTTGTTTCAGTTTCGCTTTTATTCTGTGTAGTAGGAACTTTAGGAATTCTAATTCTTCTCTTTTGTCGTAGGAATAGTTGAGTTTTATATTGTTTATTTTGGACAGTATGTAGCTTTTATCTCGCTGTAGATCTTTTATTTCATTGTTTATATAGGGCTCGCATGAGTTTTTTTGTTTTATGATTGGCACGGATTTTTGGAGTGCGATTTGTGTGTGTTTTTCTATTTCGTCTAAGAACGAGTCGATTTGTCTGTTTGTTAGGTTGACGTTGTTGTAGATCTTTAGGTCGCAGTTTTGTTCGAGTGTGTTTTGGAACTTTTTCCAGTCTGTCTTTTTGTAGTTGTACCTGGGTGTCTCGGTCTGGGTTTCGAGTGTTAGGAAGTCAGATGTGCTTTTGTTAATTTGAAATACTAGGGCGTTATGGTCACTGTCATAGGCTAAGGTTTTTAGTGTATTGTTTGGACGCAGGTTTTGGAATTTTAGTCGCGCATCTGCTAGGCATATGTCCAGGTATGAGCCTCCTTTTGGGTAAGAGGGTAGCTCGGAGCTGTATAAGTTTGTTTTGTAGTGGATGCTTTTATTGTCTAGCCAGTTTCTAATGAAGTTGCCTCTCGTGTTGTTTATTTCATTTTTCCAGCTTGTATGTTTTGCGTTAAGGTCTCCTGCTATTATATAGTAGTTTTCCGGTTTGTTGAGCTGCAAGAGTTCGAAAAGATTATTGAATTCGTAGTTAAATTCTTTCTGGCCTCCGTAGGTTGCGTAGGCTGCAGTGATGAATAAATTATCCTTATTGCTTATTTTTATTTTTATGATCGTTGTTTCTAAGGTTCTGAAACTTGTTATTTTGTCAATTAGGATCGTTTTGTATTTTATGGGGTTTTTTATGAGGATCGCTGTTCCTCCTCCTTGACTGGCGTTCGGTCTGTCGTGTCTTATCATGGTGTAGTTTTTGAAGTGTACCTTGTGTCTTTTGTTTAGTTTTGTTTCTGAGATGAGTACCATATCGGGGGCTTCTTTATTTAGTAGGGTTAGCATACTGTATCTTTTTTGGTTTGAAATTAAAGAATTAGCATTTATTGCGATTATTTTCAGATGTTTTAGGTTAAGTTTATGTGTTTTTTGCTGTGGTTGTTGGTTTGGCGTGTTTTGGTTATTCGTCGTCTGTGCTATTGAAGGTGCTGAAGATGGCGTCGAACCTTTCTTCGTGCGTTGATAGGGTGTTTTTTATTTCGTTTAATTGTATTTGTTGTTCTTTTAACGCTTGGAGGATGCCTTTTTTAAAGTCTTCGATAACGTTTATAATGTTTAGATGGGGGGAGCTATCGGTTGTGATTGGGCTTTGGCTTGAACGCGGATCTAAGTTTGCTGATTGTGGGAAGATTTTGGTTGTTTGATTTAGTGTTGTTTGCTGCTTCACTACGTCGGAGAACTTTAGTTCTGGGATGTATTTGCGGCTTATTCGGGCAATTCGTTGTGTCTTTGCTTCTTTGTCTTTTTTTATTTTATCGGCCAGCTTTTTACGAAGCTCTACGAGTTTGGGGCAACCTTTGTATGACGCGGGGTGTCCGTAGTTTTTGCAGTTGACGCAGAATATTTTGTCTTTGGTTACTGCGTTTTCCCTTTTTATTTTGCAGTCGCCTGGACCATGGGGCTCACTGCATTTAACACAGCGGTAGTTTAGGTTGCAGTTTTGCGCTGTGTGGCCTAGTCGCTGGCATTTGTGGCATTGAGTTATGTCATCCTGTTTTTTTATTATTTTTTCCCATTTTATCTTGTAGTAGTTAAAATGGTTTATTTTTAGAAGATTGTTTATATTGCTGTCGGGGGATAGCTGTATTATGTAGATTGGGAGCAATATATTGTTCTCCCTTGATTTTTTTGTCGTAAATCGTGAGACTTTTGTAAACTGGACGTCGTTTATTTGTAGAGCTTGTAGGTCTGTGAGTATTTCTGTTTCCGTGTAGCTATTGTCTAAACCTTTTAGCAAGTATGTGTGGTGTTTCTCTATTTTGGGTGTATACGTGTAGAAGGTTGTGTTAGCTGAGAGGAGAGTTTGTTTTGCTTTATGGAAATCGGGTAGGTTTTGGAGGTAGAGTGCGTATTTACCTGCGTGTATTCTTTTAATGTGAAATTGTTTAATGTCCGCTACTTTCTCTATGAGCGTTACGGTGTCCTTGGGGTCTTGTAGGATTATGTTGATGGGTGGCGGCCTGTTGTCTCTTGTGGTGGGTGGGGTGCTCGTGCGCTCCTTCGCGGAGCATCCGGTGGGGCGTCCGTCAGGTGCTCGGTCCCCCCTTGGCGGTGTTGGAGGCGCCGGGCCTCCTGGGTTGTGCGGTGGGGTGCGTTGCCCTTGCTGCGCCGATTGTTCCGGTGACGTGGTGGGACCGTGTCTTCCCGTTTTTCCTCGTAATGTTTCGTTTTTCTTTCTTATTTGTTCTAGCGTTGATTTCCAGGTGGAGTGGCTTGATGGTCCCGGTTGTGGGTGAGGCTCTGGTTCAGCTTGTAATATGCTGAATCTATTTTTTGTTGCTATCGCTGGAGGCGAAGTAGCTCTTGTGGGTTTCATGTTTTTGGTTTCGTTAGCCTTTTCTTCTTGGTTGGGGTGATGATCTACAACAGTGTTTCCTGGGATGTTTGCTAGACTTTTTGCCCTGGCAACCAGGTTAGGTTGTGGGTTGAGTTTCCGCGTCTTTTGCGCGGGTAGTCTTAGGATGCTGTTGATTTCCCTGGCTGTTTTATGTATAATTATTTTTCTCTTGGTGGCTTTTTTCATTGGGTCTACGGTGGGTTCCGTTTCGTTGCTCTTGGCTTCATAATCGGTAGCTTTTATTTTTTTGTACAGTTTTATTTTGTCTTATCTTATTTTATTTTCTTTTTGTTCTTATTTGTATTTATGGAGATGATGTCGATGCCGTATTTTTCACTTTTTTTTGTCACTATTTTGTCACTTGGTCCTTCTACTTTAGTGGGTATTAGTCTACTCCGACGCGCGCTCCGAGGGGTCCGTCCCGCTCGGTGGTCAACAGTCGACTGGCGAGAACGAGTGCACTCAACGTGGTATGAGAGTTGGCTGAAGTAAGTAGTTTTGTTACTTGCTCTTAATATTCAGGAAAAAAGAATATTAAAAAAAACAGATGTATGTAAAAGTGAGAATGACATAATGTATGGTAATAGTCGCGTAGTACTAAAACATTTCTTTTTTTCGATGCTTATATTATAGATTATTAAAGATAGATTATTAAGAAAAGCAAAAATAAAAAAAATTTGGAAAAATAAACAAACCAATACAACACGGAGTTCCCAAGCGGTCAACCATCCGTGCCTAGCGTTGCTTAACTTTCGTGATCAGACGAAAACCAGTGCTTTTTTAATTTTAATCATAACGTTTATTGCCCAAAGAAGAACATACTTTGTATATAAGGCCTAAAATTCTTACTATATCGAATGCTTTTTCAAGGCAGGAGGCTATTCGTTGTTTTGCGTTTAGAGCCCAGAAGATGTCCGACGTAAGTTTGTTTATTGCGCGAATTGTGGAGTGTTTGTGTCGGAAGCCGAATCGATTCTCTGGGATTATGTCATTTTTTGTGCAGAAGACTATTACCACGCATGGAAACTAAAAATCAAAATAAGCAAATGCGAAACCATACTGTTTAGACCCAAGTCAAGTAAAATCGGCCCAATAGAAAGAGAATACTGCAAAAAATTTCAACTAAGAGAAAAAAAAGACAAAGGGGCTCTCATACCACACAAAAATTGCGTAAAATACCTAGGAGTAAACATAGACTATAAATTAAACTACAAGTAGCACTCCGAAATTCAACTTACTAAGGCCAATAAAGCATTCTGGAAAATAAAAAAACTATTCTACTCCAAACATCTCGACAGCAAAGTAAAAATACTATGCTATCAAGCACTAATCGGACCGATCATAACCTACGGCTGCCCAATCTGGTGCAACATATCAGCCCCCCCCCCCCACTCATTGTGTGTGGTATGAGAGCCCCTTTGTCTGTTCTTTCTCTTAGTTAAAATTTTTTGCAGTATTCTCTTTCTATTGGGCCGATTTCACTTGACTTGGGTCTAAACAGTATGGTTTCGCATTTGCTTATGTTGATTTTTAGTTTCCGTACGTGGTAATAGTCATTTATTTTCTCAAAAAGTTCTTGGAGTTCCGTTTTTATTGTTTTGGTTTTGCGGCCTGTTACGTAGATGATTAGGTCATCTGCGAAGACTATGGAGCGTTTATGGGTGGATGTATTGAGATTAAAGAGATTTAGTAAGTCATTGTTGTAAATACTGAAAAGTAACGGGGAATTTACTGTACCTTGTTGTAGACCGTTTTTTATGGAGAATTCTTTGCTTGATGAGTGTGAACCTTCAGTCATTACGAATGTTCTGCTTGTGATCATGTCCCAGACTATTTTAATCAGGTATTTAGGAAAATTTTTCTTGATCAATTTGTATATGAGACCTGGAATCGAAACTGTGTCGAAAGCTTTTTCGAGGTCTATTAAGCAGGCGGCTACTCGTTGTTTTGCGTTTAGGGCCCAGCAGATGTCCGACGTAAGTTTGTTTATTGCGTGAATTGTGGAGTGTTTGTGTCGGAAGCCGAATTGGTTCTCTGGGATTATGTCATTTTTTGTGCAGAAGGAGGTTAGGGGGTTGTTTATGATTATTTCAAATACTTTGCTTATGTTGGGGAGGAGACTTATGGGTCGTAGGTTTGCGGGCGATGAGCCGTCTTTATCTTTTTTTGTTATAGCTATCAATTTGGCTTTTTTCCATTTTCTGGGGAAATATATGTTGTTTAGAGCATTGTCGAAGAGTACTGTGTAATACCATTTTATTTCGTTCGGTAGGCGCTTGAGTAAAATGTTTGGGATGCCGTCGAAGCCGGAGGATTTTTTGTTGTTTAGTTTGGAGAAGATTGTGTTTAGTTGAATGTAATTTGTGAAGTAGTTTATTTCTGGATCTGGTTGCTTGGGGTTGTCTGCGGTGTTTTCGTTTGAGAATGTGCAGACTGTTTTGTTCAGCGTTTTGTCTTGTTCCAATTCATTTTTGAGTTTGTTTGTTTCGGCGATGATAATTCTGTTTAGTTCTTCTCGGCCCATGTGTTCGTTTTGTGTGTGTATTTTGGAAAAGTGGGTGCCGATAATGTCTAGTTTTTCTATTGTTTTAGATATTATGAAGTTACCATCGGTGTCTTTGATGGTGTTGTGTATCGTTATACCTGCTTCTTGGATGAGGGAGGCATTTTCTGGGGGCAATTTGAGAGGTGGGATGGGGTTTTGTTCTTTTGGTCTAAAGATTTGATTTATTTGTGAGAACATGTTTGCTGAGTCGTTTTTGGAGATGTTTTTTATTTTGTTTGTCCAGTAATGGTTTATGGAATTTGCGAATTCTTGTTTCAGTTGCGCTTTTATTCTGTATAGTAGGTACTTTGGGAATTCTAATTCTTCTCTTTTGTCGTAAGAATAGTTAAATTTTATATTGTTTATTTTGGAGAGTATGTAGCTTTTATCTCGATGTAGATCTTTTATTTTATTGTTGATATAGGGCTCGCATGAATTTTTTTGTTTTATGTTTGGCACGAATTTTTGGAGAGCGATTTGTGTATGTTTTTCTATTTCATCTATGAATGAGTCGATTTGTCTATTTGTTAGGTTGACGTTGTTGTAGATCTTTAGGTCGCAGTTTTGTTCGAGTGTGTTTTGGAACTTTTTCCAGTCTGTCTTTTTGTAATTGTACCTGGGTGTCTCGGGCTGAGTTTCGAGTGTTAGGAGGTCAGATGTGTTTTTGTTTACGTGAAATACTAGGGCGTTATGGTCACTGTCATAGGCTAAGGTTTTGAGGGTGTTATTTGGACGTAGGTTTTGGAATTTTAGTCGTGCATCTGCTAGGCATATGTCCAGGTATGAGCCTCCTTTTGGGTAAGAGGGTAGCTCGGAGCTGTATAAGTTTGTTTTGTAGTGGATGCTTTTATTGTCTAGCCAGTTTCTAATGAAGTTGCCTCTCGTGTTGTTTATTTCGTTTTTCCAGCTTGTATATTTTGCGTTAAGGTCTCCTGCTATTATATAGTAGTTTTCCGGTTTGTTGAGCTGTAAGTGTTCGAAAAGATTATTGAATTCGTAGTTAAATTCTTTCTGGTTTCCGTAGGTTGCATAGGCTGCAATGATGAATAAATTTTCCTTATTGCTTATTTTTATTTTTATGATCGTTGTTTCCAAGGTTTTGAAACTTGTTATTTTATCAATTAGAATTGTTTTGTATTTTATAGGGTTTTTTTATGAGGATCGCTGTTCCTCCTCCTTGACTGGCGTTCGGTCTGTCGTGACTTATCATGGAGTAGTGTTTGAAGTGTACATTGTGTCTTTTGTTTAGTTTTGTTTCTTAGATGAGTACCATATCGGGGGCTTCTTTATTTATTAGGGTTAGCATACTGTATCTTTTTTGGTTTGAAATTAAAGAGTTAGCATTTATTGCAATTATTTTCAGATGCTTTAGGTTAAATTTATGTGTTTTTTGCTGTGATTGTTGGTTTGGCATGTTTTGGTTATTCGTCATCTGTACTTTTGAAAGTGCTGAAGATGGCGTAACGTCAATTCATATCAGAGACCAGGCCACACACCACGGACAGGATGGCACCCAGATGTCTGCATATCCTTGGAGCGCACCCTCAATAGTCTTAAGTGCCCACCAGGGGGGCCTTGGCATTTTTATAGTTAAGGTCCTTCGGACCAAGCGAGTATTTCCTGTCTTAAATTTCCGTTTATGTTTATTGTCTACCACGTGTTAGCTTAGAAAGTTGGTTTCCTCCACATCTGGTATGTTCCGTTGGCAACTTTCTCGCGAGGGCGGCTAAAACCCTTCCGGGTCCACCAACCGTCCTATTATCCAATCGGAGATGGTGTCTACTGCCCTCACTTCCTTAACCAAAATTGTCATCAACAAATCCGATAGTCCCGTGTCCTTAGACACACCCACCCCTAGCTTTCCTCAGACACAGTATCGTCAGTAAAACTTCACTTATTCTGTATCCTTAGAATAGTCAACATATCTATGTCGGTCTCTACTCTTATAAGTCGCGTAGTTAATGTATTGTTGTAACTAAGTCTTACATAACGTGGTTGGAGTAAATTGTGATTTATGTTAATTCAGTGCGTGTTACATTGTGATTGGTGAATTCATAATAAAGGTTGATTAAAACCAAGTAAGCAGTGGTGTTACGACTCAACTATATTTTATTTTCACCGACCAACCCAAAAATTACGTGACAATGGCGTCGAACCTTTCTTCGTGCGTTGATAGTGTATTTTTTATTTCATTTAATTGCATTTGTTGTTCTTTTAACGCTTGGAGAATACCTTTTTTAAAGTCTTCAATAACGTTTATAATGTTTAGATGGGGGGAGTCATCGATTGTGATTGAGCTTTGGCTTGAGCGCGGATCTAAGTTTGTTAATTGTGATCGTGTTGTGATTGTGTTTTCGATTATTTGATTCAATTTTGTTTGTTGTTTCGCTACGTCAGAGAACTTTAGTTCTGGGACGTATTTACGGCTTATTTGGGCAATTCGTTTTGTTTCGACCGTTCGCGGAGAGACGCGATCGCTAGATAGCACGTCAACGAGAGTTGTAAGTTCCCGTTACGATTAAATAATCGACGCCACGAACTGATCGATTCCCTTATTTCGATTATGATAATAAGGGTAGTTCAATGAAATTCCACAGAATTAACACAAATAAATTAATGTTTATTTCAACAACTTATTAACTAGGAAGACATAAATGGAACAAAAAAAAAAAAAAATATAACTGCGTTTTGGTTGATATGTAATGCGCGATATATGAGATGTGTTGACGGTTCGACTTCTCGAAAAGTTCTGAACGCCTTTCGATTTTTTCCGTTTTTTCTGGAAGGCGACCCCCACTACGTTCGGGTCACGCCACATTCTTTTACGCGAGGTAAAATACGGGCCACGAGTCGACGTTTCTGGAAGTCGCCCTGCTTAATGAACCATGCGCTTGCCACTACAATGTTTGTTTGCCGGGCAGACACGACGATCCGTCTGCGACATTATAGTGCCGCGATCGACAGTTAAGAATATGACCTATGGTAAGCCGCATGGCGTAACACGTTTTATCTTTGTTTCCTTGTCTTTTTTTATTTTATCGGCTAGCTTTTTACGAAGCTCTACGAGTTTGGGGCAACCTTTGTATGACGCGGGGAGTCCGTAGTTTTTGCAGTTAACGCAGAATATTTTGTCTTTGGTACTGCGTTTTCTCTTTTTATTTTGCAGTCGCCTGGACCATGGGGCTCAATGCATTTAACACAGCGGTAGTTTAGGTTACAGTTTTGTGCTGTGTGACCTAATCGCTGGCATTTGTGGCATTGAGTTGTGTCATCATTTTTTTTATTATTTTTTCCCATTTTATTCTGAAGTGGTTAAAATGGTTAACTTTTAACACGTTACTTATATTACTGTCGGAGGATACTTGTATTATGTAAATTGGGAGCAATATATTGTTCTCCCTTGATCTTTTTGTCGTGAATCGTGTGACTTTTGTGAATTTTACGTCGTCTATTTGCAAGGCTTGTAGGTCTGTGAGTATTTCTGTTTCGGTGTAACTATTGTCTAAACCTTTTAACAAGTATGTATGGTGTTTCTCTGTTTTGGGTGTGTACGTGTAAGAGGTTGTATTAGCTGAGAGGAGTATTTGTTTTGCTTTGTGGAAATCGGGTAGGTTTCGGAGGTAGAGTGCATGTTTACCTGAGTCTATTCTTTTAATATGATATGAACTGATTGATGCCCGCTACTTTCTCTATGAGCGTTACCGTGTCCTTTGGGTCTTGTAGCGTTATGTTGATAGGCGGCGGTTTGTTATCCCTTGTAGTGGATGGGGCGTTCGTACGCCCCTCTGCGGTGTATCTGGTGGGGCGTCCGTCCGGTGCTCGGTTCCCCCTTGGCGATGCTGGTGGCGCTGGGCCTCCTGGGTTGTACGATGGGGTCTGTCGCCCCTGCGGTGTTGATTGTTTTGGTGGTATGGTGGGACTGTGTTTTCCCATTTTGCCTCGTAATATTTCGTTTTTCTTTTTTATTTGTTCTAGCGTTGAGCTCGAAGTAGAGTAGTTTGATGGTCCCGGTTGTGGATGAGGCTCTGGTTCAGATTGTAGTATATTGAATCTGTTTTTTGTTATGATCGCTGGAGGCGAGGTAGCTATTGTGGGCTTCATGTTTTCGATTTCTTTAGCCTTTTCTTCTTGGCTGGAGTGATAATCTACAACTGTGTTTCCTAGGATGTTTACTAGTCTTTTCGTCCTGGCAACCAGGTTTGGTCGTGGGTTGAGTTTCCGCGTCTTTTGAGCGAAAAGTCTTAAACTATTGTTGATTTCCTTGGCTGTTTTTTGTGTGATTATTTTTCTCTTGATGGCTTTTTTATTGGGTCCACGGTGGGTTCCGTTTCGTTGCATTTGGCTTCATTATCGGTAACTTCTATCTATTTGTCGGAGATGAAAGAACACCGGAGCCTTTGGAATTTTGGATAATCCCGCAACATTGTAACCTAGAGTCTACTATAGCTGTAATTGAACAATTGTAGTTATTCAATCCGATTGTAATTGTTCGAGAGTTGTGATAATGAGCTTGGGCTCGAGGCGACAGTCTGTCGCCCAACGTAGCCGCGGCCAAGGGATGAACGTTTTGTCTAACAAAGGTATGGAGCAATCCTATAGCTCTCCTTAAAAAAAATATTCGTGGCGACACGCGACAGTAAACATTCCAACGGTTTCTGTCCCGTGGCTCGCCACACGCAGACCCTATTCTTCGAGTAAGATGATTGCCAGATGTCGATGCGTCTCCGCAGTACATGTTCGGCTAGCCCGGGGGCCCGTTATAAATCTTAAGGTTTAGTTAACTAAAGTCCTTCAAACAGACAAACAGTCTTTGTCCCAACTACGGGAAGATAGGGGAGACCTATCTTTCAACGAGCGGCGTCTCCCACTAGCAACTTTCCCTCGAGGGCGGCTAGCATCTTTTTCTAACCACCGGTATGGAGATTGACCAATTAGCGGCAACGCCAATTTCCCTTACTTTCTGAACGAAGGCTTTTCTCGACGAATCCGATGATCTCGTGTCCTTAGACACACCCCAATATAGTTTTCCTCTGTGGCATCATCGGGACGGGAAAGTCATTCTCGCTCGCGATCTCATCGATTAAAGAGTAACGTCTTCGCGATCAGTGGTTATTTCACGTTTTAACCAGACTTGGACTTTGTGAGTACGTTCTGTTGTCATCCCGTTGGTCGCGGATTCGTTATTGAGCCCGAGACCATCGTCACTAGTGTCGCGAGTGCCGAATCGCCGTGATCAATTGTCAAGACTGTAATAATTCTATCATTGCAATAAACTACGCTTGTGTGTACCGTAGCAATGGCTAATCCTCGAGAAGATTCATTTGACGCCCACAACCCTACTCCCAGTGCCAATCCGACATATAAATAGCCGTTTTGTGCAAACGGCGGCCATAGAGTGTCGAAAGTAAATACTACTGCAGGAATCAGTGTAATAGATGCATAGATAATTGGTGCGTTAAATCTATTGTGCAGTTCATGAATTACAGCGCACAGTACTGGTGTATAATGTACATGAAATTACACTTACGTGCTAGACAACAATTTATAAGTTGTACGTGATTCAGCAATAGTCTATTGACTTTCAAACGAGCGTACTTGAATGTATAACGAATAACCACGACATTGACATACGCTGTAATACTAAAAGTATATTTTTAACACGATGTACATGACCATAAATTATTAAGAAAAATAGGAAGAATTGGAAAAAATTAAAAAAAGCCAACACCACACGGAGTTCCCAAGCAGTCACCCATCTAAGTACTATCCGTGCCCTACGTTGCTTAACTTTCGTGATCGGACGAGAACGAGTGCACTCAACGTGGTATGAGAGTTGGCTGAAGTAAGTAGTTTTGTTACTTGCTCTTAATATTCAGGAAAAAAGAATATTAAAAAAAACAGATGTATGTAAAAGTGAGAATGACATAATGTATGGTAATAGTCGCGTAGTACTAAAACATTTCTTTTTTTCGATGCTTATATTATAGATTATTAAAGATAGATTATTAAGAAAAGCAAAAATAAAAAAAATTTGGAAAAATAAACAAACCAATACAACACGGAGTTCCCAAGCGGTCAACCATCCGTGCCTAGCGTTGCTTAACTTTCGTGATCAGACGAAAACCAGTGCTTTTTTAATTTTAATCATAACGTTTATTGCCCAAAGAAGAACATACTTTGTATATAAGGCCTAAAATTCTTACTATATCGAATGCTTTTTCAAGGCAGGAGGCTATTCGTTGTTTTGCGTTTAGAGCCCAGAAGATGTCCGACGTAAGTTTGTTTATTGCGCGAATTGTGGAGTGTTTGTGTCGGAAGCCGAATCGATTCTCTGGGATTATGTCATTTTTTGTGCAGAAGACTATTACCACGCATGGAAACTAAAAATCAAAATAAGCAAATGCGAAACCATACTGTTTAGACCCAAGTCAAGTAAAATCGGCCCAATAGAAAGAGAATACTGCAAAAAATTTCAACTAAGAGAAAAAAAAGACAAAGGGGCTCTCATACCACACAAAAATTGCGTAAAATACCTAGGAGTAAACATAGACTATAAATTAAACTACAAGTAGCACTCCGAAATTCAACTTACTAAGGCCAATAAAGCATTCTGGAAAATAAAAAAACTATTCTACTCCAAACATCTCGACAGCAAAGTAAAAATACTATGCTATCAAGCACTAATCGGACCGATCATAACCTACGGCTGCCCAATCTGGTGCAACATATCAGCCCCCCCCCCCCACTCATTGTGTGTGGTATGAGAGCCCCTTTGTCTGTTCTTTCTCTTAGTTAAAATTTTTGCAGTATTCTCTTTCTATTGGGCCGATTTCACTTGACTTGGGTCTAAACAGTATGGTTTCGCATTTGCTTATGTTGATTTTTAGTTTCCGTACGTGGTAATAGTCATTTATTTTCTCAAAAAGTTCTTGGAGTTCCGTTTTTATTGTTTTGGTTTTGCGGCCTGTTACGTAGATGATTAGGTCATCTGCGAAGACTATGGAGCGTTTATGGGTGGATGTATTGAGATTAAAGAGATTTAGTAAGTCATTGTTGTAAATACTGAAAAGTAACGGGGAATTTACTGTACCTTGTTGTAGACCGTTTTTTATGGAGAATTCTTTGCTTGATGAGTGTGAACCTTCAGTCATTACGAATGTTCTGCTTGTGATCATGTCCCAGACTATTTTAATCAGGTATTTAGGAAAATTTTTCTTGATCAATTTGTATATGAGACCTGGAATCGAAACTGTGTCGAAAGCTTTTTCGAGGTCTATTAAGCAGGCGGCTACTCGTTGTTTTGCGTTTAGGGCCCAGCAGATGTCCGACGTAAGTTTGTTTATTGCGTGAATTGTGGAGTGTTTGTGTCGGAAGCCGAATTGGTTCTCTGGGATTATGTCATTTTTTGTGCAGAAGGAGGTTAGGGGGTTGTTTATGATTATTTCAAATACTTTGCTTATGTTGGGGAGGAGACTTATGGGTCGTAGGTTTGCGGGCGATGAGCCGTCTTTATCTTTTTTTGTTATAGCTATCAATTTGGCTTTTTTCCATTTTCTGGGGAAATATATGTTGTTTAGAGCATTGTCGAAGAGTACTGTGTAATACCATTTTATTTCGTTCGGTAGGCGCTTGAGTAAAATGTTTGGGATGCCGTCGAAGCCGGAGGATTTTTTGTTGTTTAGTTTGGAGAAGATTGTGTTTAGTTGAATGTAATTTGTGAAGTAGTTTATTTCTGGATCTGGTTGCTTGGGGTTGTCTGCGGTGTTTTCGTTTGAGAATGTGCAGACTGTTTTGTTTAGCATTTTGTCTTGTTCCATTTCATTTTTGAGTTTGTTTGTTTCGGCGATGATAATTCTGTTTAGTTGTTCTCGGCCCATGTGTTCGTTTTGCGTATGTATTTTGGAGAAGTGGGTGCCGATAATGTCTAGTTTTTCTATTGTTTTAGATATTATGAAGTTACCATCGGTGTCTTTGATGGTGTTGTGTATCGTTATACCTGCTTCTTGGATGAGGGAGGAATTTTCTGGTGGCAGTTTGAGAGGTGGGATGGGGTTTTGTTCTTTTGGTCTAAAGATTTGATTTATTTGTGGGAACATGTTGGCTGAGTCGTTCTTGGAGATGTTTTTTATTTTGTTTGTCCAGTAATGGTTTATAGAAATTGCGAATTCTTGTTTCAGTTTCGCTTTTATTCTGTGTAGTAGGAACTTTAGGAATTCTAATTCTTCTCTTTTGTCGTAGGAATAGTTGAGTTTTATATTGTTTATTTTGGACAGTATGTAGCTTTTATCTCGCTGTAGATCTTTTATTTCATTGTTTATATAGGGCTCGCATGAGTTTTTTTGTTTTATGATTGGCACGGATTTTTGGAGTGCGATTTGTGTGTGTTTTTCTATTTCGTCTAAGAACGAGTCGATTTGTCTGTTTGTTAGGTTGACGTTGTTGTAGATCTTTAGGTCGCAGTTTTGTTCGAGTGTGTTTTGGAACTTTTTCCAGTCTGTCTTTTTGTAGTTGTACCTGGGTGTCTCGGTCTGGGTTTCGAGTGTTAGGAAGTCAGATGTGCTTTTGTTAATTTGAAATACTAGGGCGTTATGGTCACTGTCATAGGCTAAGGTTTTTAGTGTATTGTTTGGACGCAGGTTTTGGAATTTTAGTCGCGCATCTGCTAGGCATATGTCCAGGTATGAGCCTCCTTTTGGGTAAGAGGGTAGCTCGGAGCTGTATAAGTTTGTTTTGTAGTGGATGCTTTTATTGTCTAGCCAGTTTCTAATGAAGTTGCCTCTCGTGTTGTTTATTTCGTTTTTCCAGCTTGTATGTTTCGCGTTAAGGTCTCCTGCTATTATATAGTAGTTTTCCGGTTTGTTGAGCTGCAAGAGTTCGAAAAGATTATTGAATTCGTAGTTAAATTCTTTCTGGCCTCCGTAGGTTGCGTAGGCTGCAGTGATGAATAAATTATCCTTATTGCTTATTTTTATTTTTATGATCGTTGTTTCTAAGGTTCTGAAACTTGTTATTTTGTCAATTAGGATCGTTTTGTATTTTATGGGGTTTTTTATGAGGATCGCTGTTCCTCCTCCTTGACTGGCGTTCGGTCTGTCGTGTCTTATCATGGTGTAGTTTTTGAAGTGTACCTTGTGTCTTTTGTTTAGTTTTGTTTCTGAGATGAGTACCATATCGGGGGCTTCTTTATTTAGTAGGGTTAGCATACTGTATCTTTTTTGGTTTGAAATTAGAGAATTAGCATTTATTGCGATTATTTTCAGATGTTTTAGGTTAAGTTTATGTGTTTTTTGCTGTGGTTGTTGGTTTGGCATGTTTTGGTTATTCGTCATCTGTACTTTTGAAAGTGCTGAAGATGGCGTCGAACCTTTCTTCGTGCGTTGATAGGGTGTTTTTTATTTCGTTTAATTGTATTTGTTGTTCTTTTAACGCTTGGAGGATGCCTTTTTTAAAGTCTTCGATAACGTTTATAATGTTTAGATGGGGGGAGCTATCGGTTGTGATTGGGCTTTGGCTTGAACGCGGATCTAAGTTTGCTGATTGTGGGAAGATTTTGGTTGTTTGATTTAGTGTTGTTTGCTGCTTCACTACGTCGGAGAACTTTAGTTCTGGGATGTATTTGCGGCTTATTCGGGCAATTCGTTGTGTCTTTGCTTCTTTGTCTTTTTTTATTTTATCGGCCAGCTTTTTACGAAGCTCTACGAGTTTGGGGCAACCTTTGTATGACGCGGGGTGTCCGTAGTTTTTGCAGTTGACGCAGAATATTTTGTCTTTGGTTACTGCGTTTTCCCTTTTTATTTTGCAGTCGCCTGGACCATGGGGCTCACTGCATTTAACACAGCGGTAGTTTAGGTTGCAGTTTTGCGCTGTGTGGCCTAGTCGCTGGCATTTGTGGCATTGAGTTATGTCATCCTGTTTTTTTATTATTTTTTCCCATTTTATCTTGTAGTAGTTAAAATGGTTTATTTTTAGAAGATTGTTTATATTGCTGTCGGGGGATAGCTGTATTATGTAGATTGGGAGCAATATATTGTTCTCCCTTGATTTTTTTGTCGTAAATCGTGAGACTTTTGTAAACTGGACGTCGTTTATTTGTAGAGCTTGTAGGTCTGTGAGTATTTCTGTTTCCGTGTAGCTATTGTCTAAACCTTTTAGCAAGTATGTGTGGTGTTTCTCTATTTTGGGTGTATACGTGTAGAAGGTTGTGTTAGCTGAGAGGAGAGTTTGTTTTGCTTTATGGAAATCGGGTAGGTTTTGGAGGTAGAGTGCGTATTTACCTGCGTGTATTCTTTTAATGTGAAATTGTTTAATGTCCGCTACTTTCTCTATGAGCGTTACGGTGTCCTTGGGGTCTTGTAGGATTATGTTGATGGGTGGCGGCCTGTTGTCTCTTGTGGTGGGTGGGGTGCTCGTGCGCTCCTTCGCGGAGCATCCGGTGGGGCGTCCGTCAGGTGCTCGGTCCCCCCTTGGCGGTGTTGGAGGCGCCGGGCCTCCTGGGTTGTGCGGTGGGGTGCGTTGCCCTTGCTGCGCCGATTGTTCCGGTGACGTGGTGGGACCGTGTCTTCCCGTTTTTCCTCGTAATGTTTCGTTTTTCTTTCTTATTTGTTCTAGCGTTGATTTCCAGGTGGAGTGGCTTGATGGTCCCGGTTGTGGGTGAGGCTCTGGTTCAGCTTGTAATATGCTGAATCTATTTTTTGTTGCTATCGCTGGAGGCGAAGTAGCTCTTGTGGGTTTCATGTTTTTGGTTTCGTTAGCCTTTTCTTCTTGGTTGGGGTGATGATCTACAATAGTGTTTCCTGGGATGTTTGCTAGACTTTTTGCCCTGGCAACCAGGTTAGGTTGTGGGTTGAGTTTCCGCGTCTTTTGCGAGGGTAGTCTTAGGATGCTGTTGATTTCCCTGGCTGTTTTATGTATAATTATTTTTCTCTTGGTGGCTTTTTTCATTGGGTCTACGGTGGGTTCCGTTTCGTTGCTCTTGGCTTCATAATCGGTAGCTTTTATTTTTTTGTATAGTTTTATTTTGTCTTATCTTATTTTATTTTCTTTTTGTTCTTATTTGTATTTATGGAGATGATGTCGATGCCGTATTTTTCACTTTTTTTTGTCACTATTTTGTCACTTGGTCCTTCTACTTTAGTGGGTATTAGTCTACTCCGACGCGCGCTCCGAGGGGTCCGTCCCGCTCGGTGGTCAACAGTCGACTGGCGAGAACGAGTGCACTCAACGTGGTATGAGAGTTGGCTGAAGTAAGTAGTTTTGTTACTTGCTCTTAATATTCAGGAAAAAAGAATATTAAAAAAAACAGATGTATGTAAAAGTGAGAATGACATAATGTATGGTAATAGTCGCGTAGTACTAAAACATTTCTTTTTTTCGATGCTTATATTATAGATTATTAAAGATAGATTATTAAGAAAAGCAAAAATAAAAAAAATTTGGAAAAATAAACAAACCAATACAACACGGAGTTCCCAAGCGGTCAACCATCCGTGCCTAGCGTTGCTTAACTTTCGTGATCAGACGAAAACCAGTGCTTTTTTAATTTTAATCATAACGTTTATTGCCCAAAGAAGAACATACTTTGTATATAAGGCCTAAAATTCTTACTATATCGAATGCTTTTTCAAGGCAGGAGGCTATTCGTTGTTTTGCGTTTAGAGCCCAGAAGATGTCCGACGTAAGTTTGTTTATTGCGCGAATTGTGGAGTGTTTGTGTCGGAAGCCGAATCGATTCTCTGGGATTATGTCATTTTTTGTGCAGAAGACTATTACCACGCATGGAAACTAAAAATCAAAATAAGCAAATGCGAAACCATACTGTTTAGACCCAAGTCAAGTAAAATCGGCCCAATAGAAAGAGAATACTGCAAAAAATTTCAACTAAGAGAAAAAAAAGACAAAGGGGCTCTCATACCACACAAAAATTGCGTAAAATACCTAGGAGTAAACATAGACTATAAATTAAACTACAAGTAGCACTCCGAAATTCAACTTACTAAGGCCAATAAAGCATTCTGGAAAATAAAAAAACTATTCTACTCCAAACATCTCGACAGCAAAGTAAAAATACTATGCTATCAAGCACTAATCGGACCGATCATAACCTACGGCTGCCCAATCTGGTGCAACATATCAGCCCCCCCCCCCCACTCATTGTGTGTGGTATGAGAGCCCCTTTGTCTGTTCTTTCTCTTAGTTAAAATTTTTTGCAGTATTCTCTTTCTATTGGGCCGATTTCACTTGACTTGGGTCTAAACAGTATGGTTTCGCATTTGCTTATGTTGATTTTTAGTTTCCGTACGTGGTAATAGTCATTTATTTTCTCAAAAAGTTCTTGGAGTTCCGTTTTTATTGTTTTGGTTTTGCGGCCTGTTACGTAGATGATTAGGTCATCTGCGAAGACTATGGAGCGTTTATGGGTGGATGTATTGAGATTAAAGAGATTTAGTAAGTCATTGTTGTAAATACTGAAAAGTAACGGGGAATTTACTGTACCTTGTTGTAGACCGTTTTTTATGGAGAATTCTTTGCTTGATGAGTGTGAACCTTCAGTCATTACGAATGTTCTGCTTGTGATCATGTCCCAGACTATTTTAATCAGGTATTTAGGAAAATTTTTCTTGATCAATTTGTATATGAGACCTGGAATCGAAACTGTGTCGAAAGCTTTTTCGAGGTCTATTAAGCAGGCGGCTACTCGTTGTTTTGCGTTTAGGGCCCAGCAGATGTCCGACGTAAGTTTGTTTATTGCGTGAATTGTGGAGTGTTTGTGTCGGAAGCCGAATTGGTTCTCTGGGATTATGTCATTTTTTGTGCAGAAGGAGGTTAGGGGGTTGTTTATGATTATTTCAAATACTTTGCTTATGTTGGGGAGGAGACTTATGGGTCGTAGGTTTGCGGGCGATGAGCCGTCTTTATCTTTTTTTGTTATAGCTATCAATTTGGCTTTTTTCCATTTTCTGGGGAAATATATGTTGTTTAGAGCATTGTCGAAGAGTACTGTGTAATACCATTTTATTTCGTTCGGTAGGCGCTTGAGTAAAATGTTTGGGATGCCGTCGAAGCCGGAGGATTTTTTGTTGTTTAGTTTGGAGAAGATTGTGTTTAGTTGAATGTAATTTGTGAAGTAGTTTATTTCTAGATCTGGTTGCTTGGGGTTGTCTGCGGTGTTTTCGTTTGAGAATGTGCAGACTGTTTTGTTCAGCGTTTTGTCTTGTTCCAATTCATTTTTGAGTTTGTTTGTTTCGGCGATGATAATTCTGTTTAGTTCTTCTCGGCCCATGTGTTCGTTTTGTGTGTGTATTTTGGAAAAGTGGGTGCCGATAATGTCTAGTTTTTCTATTGTTTTAGATATTATGAAGTTACCATCGGTGTCTTTGATGGTGTTGTGTATCGTTATACCTGCTTCTTGGATGAGGGAGGCATTTTCTAGGGGCAATTTGAGAGGTGGGATGGGGTTTTGTTCTTTTGGTCTAAAGATTTGATTTATTTGTGAGAACATGTTTGCTGAGTCGTTTTTGGAGATGTTTTTTATTTTGTTTGTCCAGTAATGGTTTATGGAATTTGCGAATTCTTGTTTCAGTTGCGCTTTTATTCTGTATAGTAGGTACTTTGGGAATTCTAATTCTTCTCTTTTGTCGTAAGAATAGTTAAATTTTATATTGTTTATTTTGGAGAGTATGTAGCTTTTATCTCGATGTAGATCTTTTATTTTATTGTTGATATAGGGCTCGCATGAATTTTTTTGTTTTATGTTTGGCACGAATTTTTGGAGAGCGATTTGTGTATGTTTTTCTATTTCATCTATGAATGAGTCGATTTGTCTATTTGTTAGGTTGACGTTGTTGTAGATCTTTAGGTCGCAGTTTTGTTCGAGTGTGTTTTGGAACTTTTTCCAGTCTGTCTTTTTGTAATTGTACCTGGGTGTCTCGGGCTGAGTTTCGAGTGTTAGGAGGTCAGATGTGTTTTTGTTTACGTGAAATACTAGGGCGTTATGGTCACTGTCATAGGCTAAGGTTTTGAGGGTGTTATTTGGACGTAGGTTTTGGAATTTTAGTCGTGCATCTGCTAGGCATATGTCCAGGTATGAGCCTCCTTTTGGGTAAGAGGGTAGCTCGGAGCTGTATAAGTTTGTTTTGTAGTGGATGCTTTTATTGTCTAGCCAGTTTCTAATGAAGTTGCCTCTCGTGTTGTTTATTTCGTTTTTCCAGCTTGTATATTTTGCGTTAAGGTCTCCTGCTATTATATAGTAGTTTTCCGGTTTGTTGAGCTGTAAGTGTTCGAAAAGATTATTGAATTCGTAGTTAAATTCTTTCTGGTTTCCGTAGGTTGCGTAGGCTGCAATGATGAATAAATTTTCCTTATTGCTTATTTTTATTTTTATGATCGTTGTTTCCAAGGTTTTGAAACTTGTTATTTTATCAATTAGAATTGTTTTGTATTTTATAGGGTTTTTCTATGAGGATCGCTGTTCCTCCTCCTTGACTGGCGTTCGGTCTGTCGTGACTTATCATGGAGTAGTGTTTGAAGTGTATATTGTGTCTTTTGTTTAGTTTTGTTTCTTAGATGAGTACCATATCGGGGGCTTCTTTATTTATTAGGGTTAGCATACTGTATCTTTTTTGGTTTGAAATTAAAGAGTTAGCATTTATTGCAATTATTTTCAGATGCTTTAGGTTAAATTTATGTGTTTTTTGCTGTGATTGTTGGTTTGGCATGTTTTGGTTATTCGTCATCTGTACTATTGAAAGTGCTGAAGATGGCGTCGAACCTTTCTTCGTGCGTTGATAGTGTATTTTTTATTTCATTTAATTGCATTTGTTGTTCTTTTAACGCTTGGAGAATACCTTTTTTAAAGTCTTCAATAACGTTTATAATGTTTAGATGGGGGGAGTCATCGATTGTGATTGAGCTTTGGCTTGAGCGCGGATCTAAGTTTGTTAATTGTGATCGTGTTGTGATTGTGTTTTCGATTATTTGATTCAATTTTGTTTGTTGTTTCGCTACGTCAGAGAACTTTAGTTCTGGGACGTATTTACGGCTTATTTGGGCAATTCGTTTTGTTTCGACCGTTCGCGGAGAGACGCGATCGCTAGATAGCACGTCAACGAGAGTTGTAAGTTCCCGTTACGATTAAATAATCGACGCCACGAACTGATCGATTCCCTTATTTCGATTATGATAATAAGGGTAGTTCAATGAAATTCCACAGAATTAACACAAATAAATTAATGTTTATTTCAACAACTTATTAACTAGGAAGACATAAATGGAACAAAAAAAAAAAAATATAACTGCGTTTTGGTTGATATGTAATGCGCGATATATGAGATGTGTTGACGGTTCGACTTCTCGAAAAGTTCTGAACGCCTTTCGATTTTTTCCGTTTTTTCTGGAAGGCGACCCCCACTACGTTCGGGTCACGCCACATTCTTTTACGCGAGGTAAAATACGGGCCACGAGTCGACGTTTCTCGAAGTCGCCCTGCTTAATGAACCATGCGCTTGCCACTACAATGTTTGTTTGCCGGGCAGACACGACGATCCGTCTGCGACATTATAGTGCCGCGATCGACAGTTAAGAATATGACCTATGGTAAGCCGCATGGCGTAACACGTTTTATCTTTGTTTCCTTGTCTTTTTTTATTTTATCGGCTAGCTTTTTACGAAGCTCTACGAGTTTGGGGCAACCTTTGTATGACGCGGGGAGTCCGTAGTTTTTGCAGTTAACGCAGAATATTTTGTCTTTGGTACTGCGTTTTCTCTTTTTATTTTGCAGTCGCCTGGACCATGGGGCCCAATGCATTTAACACAGCGGTAGTTGAAATTTTTTGCAGTATTCTCTTTCTATTGGGCCGATTTTACTTGACTTGGGTCTAAACAGTATGGTTTCGCATTTGCTTATTTTGATTTTTAGTTTCCATGCGTGGTAATAGTCTTCTGCACAAAAAATGACATAATCCCAGAGAATCAATTCGGCTTCCGACACAAACACTCCACAATTCGCGCAATAAACAAACTTACGTCGGACATCTTCTGGGCTCTAAACGCAAAACAACGAATAGCCTCCTGCCTTGAAAAAGCATTCGATATAGTAAGAATTTTAGGCCTTATATACAAAGTATGTTCTTCTTTGGGCAATAAACGTTATGATTAAAATTAAAAAAGCACTGGTTTTCGTCTGATCACGAATGTTAAGCAACGCTAGGCACGGATGGTTGACCGCTTGGGAACTCCGTGTTGTATTGGTTTGTTTATTTTTCCAAATTTTTTTTATTTTTGCTTTTCTTAATAATCTATCTTTAATAATCTATAATATAAGCATCGAAAAAAAGAAATGTTTTAGTACTACGCGACTATTACCATACATTATGTCATTCTCACTTTTACATACATCTGTTTTTTTTAATATTCTTTTTTCCTGAATATTAAGAGCAAGTAACAAAACTACTTACTTCAGCCAACTCTCATACCACGTTGAGTGCACTCGTTCTCGTCCGATCACGAAAGTTAAGCAACGTAGGGCACGGATAGTACTTAGATGGGTGACCGCTTGGGAACTCCGTGTGGTGTTGGCTTTTTTTAATTTTTTCCAATTCTTCCTATTTTTCTTAATAATTTATGGTCATGTACATCGTGTTAAAAATATACTTTTAGCATTACAGCGTATGTCAATGTCGTGGTTATTCGTTATACATTCAAGTACGCTCGTTTGAAAGTCAATAGACTATTGCTGAATCACGTACAACTTATAAATTGTTGTCTAGCACGTAAGTGTAATTTCATGTACATTATACACCAGTACTGTGCGCTGTAATTCATGAACTGCACAATAGATTTAACGCACCAATTATCTATGCATCTATTACACTGATTCCTGCAGTAGTATTTACTTTCGACACTCTATGGCCGCCGTTTGCACAAAACGGCTATTTATATGTCGGATTGGCACTGGGAGTAGGGTTGTGGGCGTCAAATGAATCTTCTCGAGGATTAGCCATTGCTACGGTACACACAAGCGTAGTTTATTGCAATGATAGAATTATTACAGTCTTGACAATTGATCACGGCGATTCGGCACTCGCGACACTAGTGACGATGGTCTCGGGCTCAATAACGAATCCGCGACCAACGGGATGACAACAGAACGTACTCACAAAGTCCAAGTCTGGTTAAAACGTGAAATAACCACTGATCGCGAAGACGTTACTCTTTAATCGATGAGATCGCGAGCGAGAATGACTTTCCCGTCCCGATGATGCCACAGAGGAAAACTATATTGGGGTGTGTCTAAGGACACGAGATCATCGGATTCGTCGAGAAAAGCCTTCGTTCAGAAAGTAAGGGAAATTGGCGTTGCCGCTAATTGGTCAATCTCCATACCGGTGGTTAGAAAAAGATGCTAGCCGCCCTCGAGGGAAAGTTGCTAGTGGGAGACGCCGCTCGTTGAAAGATAGGTCTCCCCTATCTTCCCGTAGTTGGGACAAAGACTGTTTGTCTGTTTGAAGGACTTTAGTTAACTAAACCTTAAGATTTATAACGGGCCCCCGGGCTAGCCGAACATGTACTGCGGAGACGCATCGACATCTGGCAATCATCTTACTCGAAGAATAGGGTCTGCGTGTGGCGAGCCACGGGACAGAAACCGTTGGAATGTTTACTGTCGCGTGTCGCCACGAATATTTTTTTTAAGGAGAGCTATAGGATTGCTCCATACCTTTGTTAGACAAAACGTTCATCCCTTGGCCGCGGCTACGTTGGGCGACAGACTGTCGCCTCGAGCCAGAGCTCACTATCACCAATGTCGAACAATTACAATCGGATTGAATAACTACAATTGTTTAATTACTGCTATAGTAGACTCTAGGTTACAATGTTGCGGGATTAACCAAAATTCCAAAGACTCCGGTGTTCTTTCATCTCCGACATATATTTATTCCAATTTTTATTCCACGGATGACGACGTAATAAATTTGTTAACATATAGCAAACTCGATACCGAATATTCATTACATACGTCTAATCCATTATGCCATTCGTGGTTTAAGTGAATATTTACTTTCACGTTAAAAAGACAAAGAAGGTGAAACCATACTAATTACTGTACGCTCTGGTCGTTGTAAAAGTTTTTGGATGGAAGAAACATAAACAGCTTGGTTTTCTTTTCCTAATCAAATCCAGTCTCTTTCTATGATAACGCAACGGATATCATGGAAAACAACGGATATAACATAGTTGATTAAATAAACCAGTAACACCATAAATTAATTATGCGCATAAAGTTCATATTACTTGTCTACCAACCAACCAACCAACCAAACAGCACAAGTTATGTGATATAAACAACGTGATGAGATAATCTTTCAAACACGAGTCCAAAATCTACAATGGCACAACTTTTCTTCGAAACAGAGACGTCCAGCTGTTTTTTCTACAGCCCGTTTTCACTATGAATTCAATGGAACACCGTTTGGCCTAAAAGGTGTAGTCACCTGAGCAAAATTTCATACATTTGCGTGGACGTATGCACATCGTTCATCTTCACGAACATTTATACGTAAAGTCACATACACGTATTGTCTCCATAGTTGTTCGAAAATCGTGTCTCCTTGGCGATGAATTACAGTAGAGTTTTGTACAGTAGTGACTTACTTAGAAAAGACAGCGCAAGCGAAACAGGAAAAGGTGTGAGAGTCGGGTTAATAAGATACATATCGGTCAAACAATGTCGGTCTTTTTGATCCAACGCTTGCATAAAATGCTAACAGTTATTCTTTTCGTAAAACAATATCAATTATTTATTAGCATACTATTTTTATAATCAATTTGTTATATTTTCTGTATAATTGATCGCAATTAATCGGTCGTCATTCCCGTTACTGGGGGGAAATCAACCTACAGGGCCCTAGTGTTCCCTTTAACACGCCGCGAAGTTCGACGGTTGAGTAGTGTAAAATGATCCGAATTCAATCGTCCATGAAAGAATACTAATTATCCATCAGTCAATGGTTAAACTTTATGTTTAATTTTTTTTAAATTAAATTTTTACTGACTTTTTTGTGAGATTAAAATGAGGCCAAACACGATATAATTTACATCACATTTATATGTATATGTCGGAGATAAAAGGACACCGAAGCCTTCCCTTTGGAATTTTGGGAAAACCCCTTAACACATTAATCTAGATTCTACTATAGCCGCAATTAAGCAATTGTCGTTATTCAATCCGATTGTATTTGTTCGAGATTTGTGATAATGAACTTGGGCTCGAGGCGACAATCAGTCGCCGAATGTAGCCGCGGTCAAGGGATGAACGCTTTCTCTAACAGAGGTATAGAGAAATTCTATAGCTCTCCTTAAAAGAAATAATTGTAGCGGCGCTCGACAGTAAACATTCCAACGGTTTCTGTCCCGTGGCTCGCCACATGCAGACCCTATTCTCCGGGTAAGATGATTACCAGATGTCGATGCATCTCCACAGTACATGTTCAGCTAGCTTGAGAACCCGTTATAAATTTTAAGGTTTAGTTTACTAAAGTCCTTCAAACAGACAAACAGTTTTTGTCCCAACTACGTGAAGATAGGGGAAATGTATTTTTTTCACGAACGACGCTTCCCACTAGCAACCTTCCCTCAAGGGCGGCTAGCATCCTTTTCTCGATACCAACATGGAAATTGACCAATTAACAGCAACGTCAATTTCCCTCACTTTCCGAACAAGGGCTTTTCTCGACGAATCCGATGATCTCGTGTCCTTAGACACACCCCATCACAGTTTTCCTCTGCAGCATCACCCTGATGGAAAGTCATTCTCTCTCGTGATGTCTCAGTAGCGAGTTACATAGTGTCTTTACGCTCGGTGAATATTCTACGTTTTAACAAAGAGTTAGTTTAGTAATACTTGTACCGTAGACAAGCAAGTTGAGTACAACTTGGACTTTGGAAGGAAGCGCATTTTGTTATTCCGCTGACCGCGGATTCGTTATTGAACGTAGGATTATTGTCATTAACATCTCGAGTATCTAATTACTACGGCTACTTGTCAAATTCTGTAATAATCATATTTGTACTAGTAAATATCTTCTCTGTTACATAACAACAATGGCTAATCCAAATGAAGATTCGTTACAAGCACCTAACCCTAATCATAATGTGAACCCGAAATGTATATGCCAGAAATAATATATATGTCGGAGATGAAAGGAAAGCCGAAGCCTTTCCTTGGAAATTTTGGGAACATCCTCTAGTACTTTAGTCTAGATTTTATTATAGTTGTAATTGTTTAAAATTTGTGATAGCGAGATTGGGTTCGAGGTGACAATTGGTCGCCGAACGTAGCCACGGTCACGAGATAAACGTTTTGCCTAACGGAGGTCTGGAGTGGTTGTATGGGTTTTCCGAGAAGTGTGATTGTGGCGGCAGGCGGCCTCTTGAGCGGGTCTAGTCACGTGTGAGGTTACCTCGGAGGTGTCGAGACAATGGGACATACATTGTATCAATAACCAAACTCCAGGCAGAAACTGCCTAGCAACGGCGTTCGGAACTTCTCGATGCTCTTAACGAGTGCGTATCGAATTGCAGACGAGGCTGGCACTCTTGTGATTGCCTTGGAGAGTGACACATCGAACATTTCTCGTCAATCGTATTTTGCGCCTAAGATTATTTTTACGCTTAGTAGAGAGTTATCTCGTTGGCCGTGGATTCGTTTGAACCCAACAAAAGCATTGTCAATAGTGTACATAAATTCATTATTCGTAAATCGTATTATTCATTAACTTCATTGTTCATCAAATTTTTATTATTAGCTATTAGATTTTCATAACTTATTCATTTTTCTTCCTTTAGGAGAGACATTTATTTTTCCGTGTTACGTCGGGCGACACTCTACCTAGACCAGGCCACACACCGCGGGCCAGACGGGAACCAGATGTCTGCTCGTTAGTTCTGCCCGAGCATCCGAGCTAAACGGGCGTGTGAAACAGTGCTCCTGAAAAAGTGCGGCAAGTGGGTAAGAGAAAACTACGAACGGTTACGCCTATAGCCAAACGGTGAAAACCCGTGTCCTATATCAAGAAGACTAGCAAACCAACTATGGAAAATATTCCAGCGATAAGAATTATAAACAAACAAGAACAATATTACATACACAAAACAACAGATACATTAAAAACAAGTCAACCAACACACCAAGGACAGGGCTGCTCAGCCACAATAGAAGTCGACATGGAAAACAACAAAGCAACAACTCAACAGGACGAACCAGGATGAAAGCTGGAAGATAGTCAGCTATAACAAAAAAAAAGAAAAATAACAGCCAACCCAGATATGGAAAAGCAGCGATGGCTGCAAGAATTACCGCTAAGAAACTCCTTCAGCTCGCTAACAGAAGAATCAGACGACGACCCAACAAGCAACACCACAACCCAATCAACACACATCACAAAACCACCACCAATATTTGTTGAGGCGCAAATAATAGACCCGCTTATCGATCCACTTAACAATATTGTTGGAAAGGATAGTTACACAATAAAACAAACAAAACTAGAACAAATAAAAATCCAAACAAACACACCAGAAAATTACAGAATAGTTATAAAAGAATTAAGGGGAAAAATACCATATACCACACGTACCAGCTCAAAACGGAAAGGAGCTACAAAGTAGTTATAAGAGGACTGCACCCAAAAATCAACACAAAAAACTAAGTGACGAATTAGCAAAGATGGGCCACCAAACAAGAACTATAAACAATATTATAAGGTACGATACAAAGCAACCACTACCGCTATTGTTAATATAATTAGAACCTAAAAATAACAACAAGGAAATTTTCGATATTAAAAAAATCTTAAACACACTAATCACAGTCGAGCCACCCAGGCACAAAAAAGACATACCACAATGCATGAGGTGTCAACAATATGGACACACTAAAAATTACTGCAACAGGAACCCGGCGTGTGTCAAGTGCGCAGAAAAGCACCTAACAGCGAACTGCCCACACACGGGAACAATAAACGACGTAAAATGCTACAATTGCGGTGGAAATCACCCAGCGACTTACAAAGGCTGTCTAGTAAGAAAGCAACTTCAAGGCAAACTTTCTCCGCCGCTTCGTAACAGGACACACAACAATCTTCACACGCAACAGGACAACACAGAACCTACGTCAACACCAAAAACACAGCACGCAAGGAACAATAACCACACTAACACCAACACCGCTAGAAACCGAAGCTACGCGCAAGTAGTCAACCGGTCGTCACCCTTAGACAATCAAGAACAGAACAACCACAGCAACGACGCTACAGAAATCAAAGTGTTAATAAAACATTCCATAAAAAACACCGAAATAATCACAAAAATGATAAGCGACCAAAACGAACTCCTCAGACAGCAAACACAGCAGATAACAGTCATGTTACAATTACTTACTAACATGATGAGCAAAAAATAAAAATAGACACGCTTAAAATAGCAGCCTGGAACTCTCACGGCCTACAACAAAGGGCCCTAGAAACAAAAACTTTCCTGTACAACAATAATATCGACACACTATTCGTATCAGAAACACACTTCACTACAAAAAGTTACATAAAAATACCGCACTACACCATATATGATACCAAGCATCCCTCAGGAAAAGCACACGGAGGGATCGCAGTAGCAATAAAAAACGACATTAAACATCACTTACACAGCCAAGTTAGTAACGGACATATACAAGCAGCCACCGTTACTGTACATACTAGCAGCAACCATTTACAGTTGTCAGCAGTATATGTACCGCCGCGACACAAAATTGCATCACAAATGTGGGAAGAGTATTTTCAACACTTAGATAACAAGTATATCGCAGTTGGAGAGAACAACATAAAGCACACACTATGGGGATCAAGAATCACTACACCACGAGGTAGAACCTTGGAAAACTACATTATAAAAAATAACCTCAATATATTATCCACGGGAAAACTGACATACTGGCCGACAGACCTGAGCAAAATACCTGATCTACTTGATTTTGCAGTTACAAAGGGACTAAACGCAAATAAACTAAACACAGCACCCAGCCTCGAGCTTACCTCCGACCATACGCCCATAATAATTACATACAGAAACAAACCAATACTTTACAGCAGCACAGAGAAGCTGTGCAATAAAACCACCAAATGGCAAATATTCAAAGAAATAATAGAGAGCAAAATCAGCTGCAACATCCCACTGAAAACACTTGAACACATCGACCAAGCAGTAACAACACTCACAGAAACTATCCAAGAAGCAGCAAGGGCAACCACTATACCGGAAACAACCAACAGACAAACAAAAACAGTTCCACTAGACATCTTCGAAAAAATTAGAGAAAAAAGAAAAGCGAAAGCAAAATGGCAAAAACACAGAACAAAAGAAAACAAAAAACACCTAAACAAACTCACAAAAGAAATAAAAAACAAAATAAAAGAGCACAACAACAAGGAGTTCACAAAGTTCATCGAGTCACTATCTGCTCACGAGAACTGCAACTATTCCCTATGGAAAGCCACAAGAAAAATAATGAAGGCAACAAAAATGGTACCAGCAATCAGAAGAGCAGACGACACATGGGCAAGAAGCAACGAAGAACAGGCTGAAGAATTTTCCAATCACCTATGCAACAAATTCACCCCACACAACATCAACAACAGCAACCACAGTAGTCATACGGAAGAGGATGCGCTAACTACTAGTACACCAACTGACAATCACTACACCATACCCAAAGCAACAGCACAAGAAATCAGAAACATAATTGAGAAAACAAAAAATAATAAGGCACCAGGAATCGACCTAATTAACGGCAAAATCCTGAAAAACATTCCGTCAAAAGCGATAAGACAAATCACAATAATAGTAAACGCAATACTAAGAATACAATACTTTCCAAAAGCTTGGAAACTGGCACAAGTCATAATGATACCCAAACCAGGCAAGGACCCACACGAAACCAAATCTTACCGACCAATCTCACTACTTCCGGTGTTCTCCAAGATACTAGAGAAAATAATCTACGACCGGATAAAACTCATAATAGACAAGAACCATCTAATACCGGATCACCAATTCGGATTCAGAAACAAACACTCCACAATAGAACAAACGCACATACTCGTCAATGAAATCTTACAGGCGCTGGAAACAAAACAATACTGTACGGCACTCTTTATGGACATCGAAAAAGCATTCGATAAAATAATCCACACTAGCCTACTTCAATCAATCAGGAAACAGTTCCCGGGGCAGATATACCAACTAATCAAATCATACCTAAGCAGCAGAAGCTTCATAGTAAAAATCAAAAACACACACTCGGAAGCTAAAGAAATCAAGGCAGGAGTTCCGCAAGGTAGCGTCTTAGGACCAATTTTATACACATTATACACGGCCAACATACCAACAACTAACAATAGCAAAATACTGACATTCGCGGATGACACAGCTGTACTAGTCAGGCACACTAACCCTGCAACAGCAGTTACATTACTACAAGAACATATCACAGAAATAAAGAAGTGGCTACAAGTTAACCAAATTAAAGCAAATCCCAAAGTAAATGCAACCATATTACATTCACACTGCGAAAACAGATGCCACCAAACATCTTTCTTAACGGCACGCACATAATACAAACAAGGCAAGTCAAATACCCAGGACACCACATAGATACACAACTCACATGGAAACAGCATACTAAATCAATAATAGACAAAATACAGATAACAAGGAGACAAATGCATTGACTAACAAGTCGAAAATCCAAACTCAGTATAGAAAATAAATTAAAAATATACAAAATGATCATAAAACCAATCTGGACGTACGGAATACCACTATGGGGAACAGCAGCAATGAGCCATATAACCAAAATAGAGACAATGCAAGCTAAAATTCTTAGAACAATAGTAAACGCCCCATGGTACGTTAGAAACGAGGGCATTCGGAAAGACCTGGGAAATACCAACGGTCAAAGAGGAGATTAGCAGATGTGCAAGAAGGTACAGAGAAAGAATAGCAACTGACCCGAACCGGCTGGCAGCGGAAACGATCAACACATCAAGCATAGAAAGAAGACTAAAAAGGAAACACCCCACAAATATCACAAAGGTTATAATCTAACAAATACGAAGAAACCCTGCTGGGGGTAGCCACCCACATGATAATCAAACAGCCAACAAAATTCTACCAAATGTCCAAATGGGGCAAATTGTGAATGTAAACAACTAAATAAAAAAAAAATTTCTAGTTGATGGTACAACAGAAGCGTAGCTTCAATCTTCTAATTAACGTTGCTTGTACAAAGCGTTTCGAATCAAAGTGCTGTATACAATGGTACCAGTTCACCCTATTTCGAGTCCCGAATATACAAAGGCATAATTTTAACTTCATGTCGCGTCTTTTAATTAACGCGAGTCACAACGTTTCGAATGCGAGAGTGTTGGTTCGTACAACAACAAAGGTTGTACGAATGTCGTAGTTTACACGGGGAAAGAATTTACATTATTTTCTGGAAAATGTAATTTATTCAAGAATACCTATACTTTTAAAAACAGTACATATCGTACTACTAAATTCTACAAATTTCTCGAGCAATCTATTAAGTTTACCAGCTTTCTAATTTTTAGAAAATACAAACGTTAGCTCTTATAACTGCTCAACTGTTCGTTTCGTTGTACGGCAGAACCGGTGAAAGCTCTTAAAAATAGTTCATTTTCCCGCCGTGGAACAACCAATTTATTCGATTACGCGCTGCAACTATTCTGTGATATAAACGTCAATTCTTATTTCTTTATAGAAATTCTAATACGACAATTTTAATTCGCGCTTTCATAGCGATACATATCGTTCTTGGTCTCATGTTCCTCTCGATTATCGTATTGTACGACCGACACTGTGATGGAAATTGAAATATTTATTTACTGAATATTTAACGTAATAGTTTAATTGCACATTACAAAGCAATATCGTTCCCGTACAATTATCATTCGACGTTATTAATCGATAGCTGGGTAAGTAAATATATCATCTCATAATGAAAATTGTAATTACGATCCATATTTCAATTAGTCATCTGTCAAATATGAAACTTATCATATAATCATTCCACGTGTGATAAACGAAATGAATTTTTTTTTAATCTCAATATCAGATTCATTATTAGTGTTGCGCTGGGCGATTCTCTGCCTGGCCCAGGTCACACACCGCGGGCCAGACGGACACCAGATGTCCGCTCTTCCGTACGGCGTACCCTCAATAGCCTTAAGCACCCGTCATAAACCCGAGTCACTTGCCTGCTAAGGTCCTTCAGACCCAACAAATGTCTTTTCTAAATCAGTTTCCAAAGACTATTGTTTACTACGGCTTGACACGGGAAAGTTAGTTTTTCTCACGTACGATGCTTCCTACTAGCAACTTTCTATCGAGGGCGGTTAAGACCCTTCCTAGTCCACCAACCTTCGTTTGTCCAATCCGAGGCAATGTATACTGCCCTCACTTCCTGACCTAAAATGGTATGAACAAATCCGATGATCCCGTGCGCTAGACACACCGATCACTAGCTTTCCTCCGACACAGCATCGTCACTCAACTTCACTTCTTCTACATCGTTGGAAAAGTCAACTACTAAGTCTAACGCTAATGCCTATCGGGGCAGTCTAAGCATAACGCGAGAGTCGGTCTCGGTATTGTCGAGCATACATTTCCTCTCCTAAATATCTTATAGTGCTACGTCCACTAATACATTAAATCCAATTATAAGAGCCCTGCTCTAACGTACATATCTATCTTATCTTCGTGCGATAAGTGATTATCTATCTATCTATGCTCATCAGTGTAATCTAAGTGTTGGAAATATATAATTTATAATTCTGTGAATCACAGTGTTATACAAACTCAATCACCCCTATTATCTCAACGGAAATCAGGGGATCGATCAAGTCGTGGTGTCGATTGTTATAATCGTAACGGGAATTTACGACTCCCGTTGACGTCTCTCCTAGCGACTACGTCTCCCCGCGATTGGTCGAACAAACAATTAGGTTTGTTCATTTTTTAACGGATGTTATAATTATTATACTGAGCGGACGTTTAAACGAATAATTATAGCGAATAAACATTGCAATAAAAGAAAAATGACGAATATCAGGCCAATTAAGAAAAGAAATTGCAACATTTACTTACCCTCGCTTCATTTATTTTCTAACTTCTTCAAACATTTAGGCTGACCAAAAACAATTTACAAAATATAAAGATCCGCAAACGCGCACGTCGAACGAAAAACTCCCTTTAACAAAAAATTTTACAATAATGAAATAGGGTAGTGATTAACGTACTTGATAAAATACACACGCACGCACGCATGCACGCACGCATGCACACACACACACACACACACACACACACACACACACACACACACACACACACACACACACACACACACACGGAAACATATACGTATATGAAAGCACATAAATATAACGCGTTCAAAGAAAAGCAGACAAATTTATTACTCGATCTATCATAATTTTCATTAAGCTGTTTCAAGCGACACTTAGTAAACGATACAATAACGCGATTAGATCTCTTTATCTCTTATGGGAACAAAACGATGTATATTAAATAAAGTTAGAGACAGTATGGAATATCTAGTTCACTCGTTTTCTGGCTGTTCGTCTAGCGAATGCTTGACATATTCTGCTTCAACAAACTGAGACCATCGCAAACAATGAACAGGAAGCGCCTACGGCTGACACCCAAACTTCACTCAATGCTCGATGTTTAAGCCGAGCGCAGTTCGTATTAGGTCAGAAGCGTTGATTTGTCTTGTAAATTATATTTCAACAAATATCGATACATTTCATGCGTGTCATGGAAAATGCGAATACATGACTTAAAGGACACTTTGAAATCATTTGCTTCGTATGTGTATGTGTACTTGGCGTGTTTATTGTACGTCTCAATCTAGGCCGATTCTTCAGTATAGTACCGTGAAAATTGATTTTCAAACGACCTATAAATCGAAGAATTAAATATTCTCTATGCTTTTATTTTATGATTATCTTAATTTATCCAAAGAATTATGAACACACGCGAAAAGTCTGATCCGATGTATCGCGGTCGCGCGTTTTGTCAGCTGGCGAATCGTGCGAATGAACGTGTAGCCTATGTGCGTGGAGATGTGATTCGTAGCTGAAGCCTTCGTTACAAGTATCGCATTTGTAAGGGTACAATTTCGATGGTTCGTCCGGATAATGCTCCAACTTGTTGTGATGATAAAACTTGTACATTCCTTGAAACGACTTACCACATATTGCGCATAAAAAATCATTGCCCTTGTAATAATACGTGTTGTGCTCGACTAAACGTTCGTAGGATTCGAATAACAAATGACATATATTGCAGATTGGTTTATCTTCCACAACACAATCGGAATTCAGCACCAGCCTAGAATCTTGCCCAATATGCAAGTGTCGTTCGTGAATTTGAAGACTCTGTTTCTTAACAAATCCTTGATTGCAGAACTTACAAAAGAATTTGTAGTTCACCGAACACGAAGGCACATGAGTAGCAAGCATGTGAAACTGTAAGAATCTTTTAGTGGAAAACATCGTGTTACAAACGTTACACTTTTCTGTGGCTGTTTGGCGATAGGTGCGCTCGTGTATGCACAAATTTTTAAATGTTTGGAATTGTGTTCCACAAGTAGTGCAAGGAAACTTTGTTCTGTTCATCTTGTCCGCTTTATGACCCTTTAAGCATGCAATCCCATTAAGTAACCTTCTGTGTTTTGCAGCTGTATCGAATGACGAAGAGAAAGTATCATCCGTATTAAGCGCACTTGGAGTCAAATAATTTTTCAAAGATCTTGTCGTCCCACCCGAAACATCCAACGTTTGTTCCAAATCAGGCGACTGTACTATGCCGAGTTCCATGTCACTTGGTTCTTTCAAGGACCGAGACAAATGGTTTACACGAGGTACACGTTGTTTATTTCTTAACACTTTCATTCGACGACATACATTCTCGTGTTGTTTCAAACATGAGTATAGCCAAAATCGTTTGCGACAACCTTTGCATTTGTGTTGTTTCTTGAATGCATTGCAATTTATTTCAACATCAACCGGTGAAGCGTCCTTTTTTGATCTTATGGTCTTCAAACAATGCAGAATCATGTGCCGCTTCAACAGTGCCGACGTGTCAAACTTCTCATAACACACGCAACATTCCCTTCGTTTAAACACACCATGCTGACGTAGATAGTGAGTTAGTAACTTATTCATGGACGTGTAACGCGCGTTGCATATGCTCGAAATGTAAATCGTATGGAACAATTTCATGTGCTCGCGCAGGTTTTTCTTCGAAGAAAACGATTTTTTACAAATATGACATTGAATTATTTTCTGCTGACAGACTTTAAAGTTCTTCTGAAATTCAACCGATTCTTGTTGAAGTACGATTAATCTATCAGCGAAAGATTTTACAAATTCATTGAATCGCTTTGACGCAATCGTGTCAGCTTTCAAAGGCATGTTACATGTCGAGCTTGTTTCGCGAAAACCTTCAAATTCCTCTTTCACATTTTTCGATACTGCTTGTTTGTTGTTGTCTTCGACTTCGTCTTCGTCTTCATCTTCGTTTGACACAAAACTAGAAGGCTCCAAGAATTTGTCGCATTTCTCCAAGCGGACCACACATTCTTTACACTCCAATAAATCGTAAGAATCATATAAAGAAGAACATCTTTTCACTGGCCTAAGGTTGTAAGACATATTGTGCGAGGTATTAGAGCTTTCAGATTCAGCTTTTATTTCGTTCCTTAATAAAGATATCATTGTCTTTAAATTCACACGAATTTGAACAAATGATCTTTTCCTAACAGGAGATTCGATTCGCTTAACAGAAGTAGACATCTGAATAACTTCTGCAGCCGTTGATGTCTTGTTACTAAATGTCTCGAGCGTTAAAGTTGGAATAATAGTCGCAGTAACAGGAATATTCTCCGTATCGATAACTTTTTCCGGGCTAACCCATCTGTCATTCGGTTTGTCTTTGTACGTCGATATGAAGTCTGTAAGGACGGATTGCTTCATTCTTTTCGAAGGTGTACCATGCGAATCGTTTAACCATTTCGGATGCGTAAACTTGATCTTGCTGCTCGAATCCTTGGTGGATGTATTCTTTGAGTCATTAGATAGTTTCAAAGATATATTTATTGAGCTATTTACGTTCTTTGAGCAGGGACTGTGTGAAGTTTTTGATTCTGCCATGACTATATCATCCGAATGATTCGACTTTCCTAACGATTCAGGAGATGTTTTCATAATTTTGCTTCCACCAGAAAATATTGCGTTCCCATGCGCATGGAATAAATGAGACTGGACATGTCTTTTATAGGAAAACTTTCGGTTACAAAAATTACACTTATATCCAGACAATTTTTTCGTACAACATCGCTTCTTTAAATGACGTATTAACGAAATATGCATAGTGAAGATTGCAGTGCAATTATCACACTTAAATACATTACAGCTATATAATTTATTATGCAGTTCCAATAAATGTTTAGCTTGAAAAGTTAACAAACAAACATTGCAACTTATTCTGTTGTTTGAAGGTACTTTATGTTTACTTTTTCGTTTATCAGGATCCGATTTGTTATTTTCTAAATACGTACTTTCTTGAGGAAACGCGGATTCTTCATTGTTACAATAAACGTCGTCCGAAGATTCACCTTTAAACGTCGCTGTTTCATTTTTATTCCCTGTATTTGTATCAACTGGCGACAAATCATCGCAGATCTCTGGATCGATTGGCTCTTTTTTTATTGTTATTGCATATTCAGAAGGCTGAAAAAAAAATACAAACCAAATGTAACATCCTAAGAAACGAAAAATCTATGAAACAGTCCTAGTCTAGTAATTGAAGTCAATCGTGCCATAAATCATGGGTAGGATAGAAAGCTACGTATAGAACTACAGAACTAGATACTAGAAAGAACGGTTTATGACGTCATGTTTATCAGTTAGTCAGGTTCTACCATTAAAAACAATACATAACTGCACAAATCCAGAATACTGCGTATATAACAAGAGAGGTGTAAATTTTGTGTAAATTTACGGCTCCATTAGAATTACAAAGAAACTTTTCCTCAACTCCTAACGTTTACCATAGGACAGGGCCGATCGATATTTTCAAACTATTGTGTAGCGAAGTCGACTGTATTCAACTCTCAATTATATTCAAATGTAAGAAAAATCAGATTCGCAAACAATACTTTTAGCATGGTTGTTTAACATTATTTCATGAATGTATTCTTCCAGGTAACAAATTAGTACAAAGCAACGAGCGGTCCTTCTACATGTTTAGCAAATTGTATATTATAAATGAGAAATAAAATGTACGACAGAGTAACAAACACCATGCAAAACGCTAAAAATTCCATATCATTTGAAAATATAAAAAAACAACTCAAAATGTTTGCAAAAATCACCATGAATTGTTTAAAATAGAAATATTTGTATCGAATTGGGTGGAAAATATTGTGGAATCAATTGCGATCAGCAACCGGTGTGAGAAACAGTTAATGGTAGTACCTGGTCAAACAGAAAGAAAACGTGACTGTCAACGGTGCTTACATACGCTGAAACACTGATGCGATGAACGCATCGACGTATTCTGTTCTTTTATGATGTATATTGGCTGGCATCGATGCAGAAAGTAATATATTTTCTTAATTGGTAAGCAAAGCCAATGGGTATATATTAAGTATATATTGATATACTGATATCATTTCATGAGACTTTGGAGTCGATGCGTGGCGTCATTACAATACGTTTCAGCTTGTACAGGCTGCTCAACGAATTTTCTACGCTAGACTATACTAGAACTTCTGTCCCGATGCTGTTCGGGCAGTAAGGGACATATGCAAAATTTCTCCCTTTTCACTATGTTGCCAATTTGTGTAAGAATATATATACACGCAGGCATGCGCACACGCACACGAATGCAAACGTGTATCTGTGCCTTGTTATAACTGTGTGTGGAAAAATTTTGTACATAAACTCACAGCAGCAATAGTTTTTATAACGCATGCACAAATTTAAACCTGGGCATGAGGGTACACGAGCGTTAAAACAGACATACGTTTTACAGTCATTTCGTACGTACATAGAAGTCACGGCATACGAGCGTTGCCTGTTTTGCAGAGTTGGCGTCGAAGCGCTAAATTTCTAGTTCTCAAAAATAGCGATTGTTCTTGACTGTGGCGTAAACCGTGCTTAACGGAACGTTCGCGACATTGTGTTGTAAAACTCCAATAATATTTCTTTTTAATCTGAATCGATATCAAAGTGCGTTAAAAACTGTAAATAATTTGATTCATACAAATGATTGTTGCAATAACAAATGATTTATAATCAACAAATTTAAAAATCTTTGCACAAAATAGAAAAGTTTTCATTCCGATACAACTATTTGCTATAGAATAATCGCTGGACATACGTAAAAAATACGTACTCATCGAACTGAGAACGAATAACTAATGATACGTTCGTGTGACCTGCTCTATTTAAGGTTATAATTGTATAACCTTATTTAATTGTACAACAAAGCATGCCTCAGCTGAATCCAATGCCCGTACTCATATAAATACATCAGTGAAAAGGTAACGCACGTTGCCAATGATGAATGTTCCTGGTACATGTGTGAGTTTTAATCTATTATACGGCAATATATTTTTTACAACTTACGTTGTTTCAACGCTCGTATGCTTCGACGCTTGTATGCTTCGACGCATTAATATGATAAAAATCTTATCTGTAACATGCATCTTTCTTATTAATTCACTTCGTATCGTACGAATAAATAGATAACAGTGATTTACAATAATATTACATAAAACATATTTATATATGTATAAATATCAATTTTATATTCTACAAGCCTAGGAAAATTAACAACAAATAATAATAGCACAAATGGTGAACAGAATCACTATACTAAATATTAACATATTAATGAAAATCATTTGTAATTCAATATTTCCATTTTTATAAACTAAAATATGGAAATGAAATTTAATTGTAAGATGATCACATTCGTATAAACTCATTACTCTACAACGGAGCAATTAAATATTATATTGATAACGATAATAAGCAAAATTGCATCGATGCTAGACGTTCTGCATTACTTTAATATTTTTAATCCATGTATTATTATTGAGCCATAATATATAAAGCATAGACGCAAGAGATCATAGCGCGTTGGCCAAAGAAATCTTACAATTGACAGATACATTATACAAAATTTTATATACCATGGTGGAAATTCCGTCTAATTCAACAATTAAATTTCATTTCTATTACAAATCACAAGTTTGCGTCACAACGGCCAAAGAAGCAAATCTTACTTTGTCATATTGAAATAGTTAAAGAAAGTGGTACATAAACATTAATTTAATATGTTATATTAACCAAGATTTATAGAAACAAAGTATATTATTCAATGATGTTTCAAAAGGTACTTACGTCCATTTTGTTGTCCAATTTTATATCCACGGAGATTGCATCAACGGGGCGTACGCAAATTAACACTCGGGCTATTTGCTTTATGAAATTATTATTATTATTAGACCAACTGTTTGCCTGTGCACAAAGAAAATCTATGTTTAGTGAGTAGTAGACTTTAATAATATCTTCAAAGAACAATTCGCGTTTTCCTTAAAATATGTAATAACTGTACGATAACAGTAGCAACTTGTAAATAAATATAGAAATTGTATGAAATACAGTTATCAAATATATTTAACAAAACTGTAATTATTTAATAAAAAGTCGTGAAATTAATGAAAAGCAGAAGACAATGGAAAATATTTCAGGTTAACGTGTCATACATGATCTTAAAAGTTGTTTACACTCACTTATTATTCACTTATTATTCACTCATTATTCACTTGCATCCAGTACATGTTTTCTTTTGTTAATAGTTCGCGTCAAAATAGAATGTAAATTTTTTTTATACACATATAAACTTGCACAGAGAGAAAAAATACCGTTCAAACTCGGACACCACCATGAGCAGCACTGTGGGCATTAAAATGGCATCACCCACTAGTAGCAAACATGTCGCTCAGTTCAGACAGATTCACGTGGCTACAGCGCATGCGTGTTACTGAGTAGATGTTCTGACTAAGTTCACGTTATGTCCAATATAATTTTCTTCTTCACGTTTCTACATAAACTCACGTTATATATGTATGTATATCTGTGTATCTAAGAAGCAACATCAACACACGTCAATGAATATCTGATTATTCCTGAATCATCAGTATTGTGAGCATCGCATTCGTATACACAGGTCTGTAAACTCCAATAGGGGGGGGGGGGGGGGGGGGGTAATGCTCTTAATATTCGGAAATGTGCTTTACAAATCGGCCGTTAGTCGTAGCGCTGGCATTGATTTGTTAACACAATTGTTTGCATTATCACAGAAGGTAAAGAATATAAACTAAATTGCTTTTTATAATTTTCATCAATATACTTAAAGTAGACATACAGTATTTCACGTGATACAAAAGAATGTTGTTTAAATAAATGTAGTTTTACATAAGGAGGGCTAAGGTTAATTCGTACAAAAAAGGCATGTTTTTGTGAATTTTTTGTGACGTCAGAGTTAAAATCTCTTTATTAAAATCAATAGTAAATTAAAGTATGACATTCGAAGAATATTGTATAAAATTTTCACGGAGAAATATTAAAAATACGGCAATGGCAGTGTTACGTCGGGCGACCCTCTACCTAGACCAGGCCATACACCGCGGGTCAGATGGAAACCAGATGTCCGCTCATCCTTACTGCGTACCCTCAATAGCCTTAAGGACCCATCATAAATCTCAGTAATTTGCTAGCTAAGGTCCTTCAGACACAGCAAATATCTTTATTCTAAATCACTTTCTAAAGAGTATTATCTACTACGGCTTTATTTATTTGTTTGTTAAAATTACAATCAATTCTCGCGTTGAGAATTTTCAGTAATTTTTCTGGCGTGGCGCAGTGATATGGCTGATTATTTATAATAAGTTAATATTTATTATAGATAAATATGTCGGAGATGAAAGAACACCGGAGCCTTTGGAATTTTGGATAATCCCGCAACATTGTAACCCAGAGTCTACTATAGCTGTAATTGAACAATTGTAGTTATTCAACCCGATTGTAATTGTTCGAGAGTTGTGATAGTGAGCTTGGGCTCGAGGCGACAGTCAGTCGCCGAACGTAGCCGCGGTCACGGGATGAACGCTTTGCCTAACAAAGGTATGGAGTAATTCTATAGCTCTCCTTAAAAGAAATATTCGTGGCGTCACGCGACAGTAAACATTCCAACGGTTTCTGCCCCGTGGCTCGCCACACGCAGAGCCTATTCTTCGAGTAAGATGATTGCCAGATGTCGATGCGTCTCCGCAGTACATGTTCGGCTAGCCCGAGGGCCCGTTATAAATCTTAAGGTTTAGTTAACTAAAGTCCTTCAAACCGACAAACAGTCTTTGTCCCAACTACGGGAAGATAGGGGAGACATATTTTTCAACGAGCGGCGTCTCCCACTAGCAACTTTCCCTCGAAGGCGGCTAGCATCTTTTTCTAACCACCGATATGGAGATTGACCAATTAGCAGCAACGTCAATTTCCCTTACTTTCTGAACGAAGGCTTTTCTCGACGAATCCGATGATCTCGTATCCTTAGACACACCCCATTATAGTTTTCCTCTGTGGCATCATCGGGACGGGAAAGGCATTCTCGCTCGCGATCTCATTGATGAAAGGAGTAACTCTTTACGACCAGTGAATATTACGCGTCCGACTTAGATTTTGTGAGTGCGCTCATCTGTCATCCCGTCGACCGCGGATTCGTTATTGAACCTAGGATCATTGTCATTAGTTTCTCGAGTACCTAACTACCACGGTTACTTGTCCGGTTCTATAATAATCGTATTTGCACTAGTCAATGTCTTCTCTATTGCATAACGACAACGTGTAACTCAAACGAAGATTCGTTTCACGCACCTAACCCTAATTCTAATGTAAACCCGACAAATATAATTTATAAGTAAGTATTATAAATAAGTGAATATTGCTTAATTTTTGATAACTAAATGAATCTGGCGTTTAGATCTAGCGGGTAGTGCCTCTTCAGCCTGCGAATCTGGTCCGTCGTATCAAGTAGTCCAGTGATTATGGGGTTTCGGTGTTTGTTGAATCTTTTGCTATATCTGTCGCTATATTTTGCTATTTCCTCTTTGACTGTGGCTATCTTGAGGTCGCGATGAATTGTTTCGTTGGTAACATACCAAGGTGCGTCTATTAAGGGTCTTATCGTTTTCGATTGGAAGCGTTGAAGTATTTCAATGTTGGAGTTACTTGCTGTTCCCCATAGTTGGATTCCGTAGGTCCAGACAGGTTTTATTACGGTCTTGTGGAGGGTAATTTTATTCTGTAGGTTTAGTTTGGAGCGTCGGCCCGTGAGCCAATAGAATTTGTTTAGTTTGTCCTTTAGTTGCTTCGTTTTATCTGAGATGTGTTTTTTCCACGTTAGTCTCTTGTCCAGGGTCATGCCCAGGTATCTGTGAAGGATGAAAAGAGAGAGAGAGTGCGTTTCGTCCCGGGACTACCGGTGGACTCGTCAGTAAGGCTATGCCCGGTAGTCCCTGCCTTAGACGTAGAAGGAGTCTCGCTAGGTGCGGTATTTGTATCAATCGCTCGTATATTCGACCGCTAGCGAGTTAGACAGACAGACTCGTTGTCGTCGTAGCCCTCTAGTGTTGGCGGTTGGTACCAGCGGATCGCCCGGGAGGTGTTGCGCCGCGTTGATGCCTCGTCCTGTCAGCGTCCTGTTGATACCGATCCGCCACATATCTGACTGAGTCCCTGCTAGGAACTGTTGCATTGTTGATGGTGACCTGGGGGCAGGTTTGTTTTCGGAGCGTCAAGGTTACATGTGAGGATTTCTTTTCGTTAATTTTGAAGCCCCATTTATGAAACCACTTTACCATGGAGTCGAGATTTCGCTGGAGAGAGGATGAGGCTATTACCGGGTCTGCGTGGGAAGCTAATAGCGCTGTGTCGTCTGCAAATGTTGCTATTGTTATCTCGTTTGGTATAGGTAAGTCGGCAGTGTAGATGGAGTACAGTAGGGGTCCGAGGACACTACCTTGGGGTATGCCGGATTCTATTGGGAATGTTGCGGAAGTGGCGTCTAGGCATTTAACCATGAATTGTCTATTGGTTAGGTAAGATTTTAGGATGGAGTAGTAGGGGTGAGGTAGGATCTCTTTAAGCTTGTATAGTAGCCCTTCATGCCATACTTTGTCGAATGCCGGTTGGATGTCTAGGAAAACCGCTGAGCAATATTTTTTCTTTTCGAGTGTTTGGCTGATCGTATGGGTTATGCGATGGATTTGCTCTACTGTTGAATGTTGTTTTCGGAAGCCGAATTGGTGATCTGGGAGTGATTCCAAGTTCTCTAGGAGTGGAAGGAGTCGGTTCGTGAGCATCTTCTCGAATAGTTTAGACAGGGTAGGTAAAAGGCTGATTGGGCGATAGGAGCTGGTTTCGTATATAGGTTTACCGGGTTTAGGGATGAGGGTAATCAGTGAGATTAGGATAGTGTTCAAGGCGAAGGATAGCATTAAAAATCGATGTGATGGGTCCGATTCTTTTTATGGGAAGTTCCTTGATTGCTTTATTGCCTATTAGGTCGTGCCCTGCTGCTTTCTTGGGATTTAGGCGACTGATTGTTTCTATAGTCTCTGCAGAAGTGAAGGGTTCGATAGGACGGGAGATTGGGAAGGGGGTGTGCAGGTATTCAGTAACGTCCGCGGCAGCTTTGGAGGAGTGGCGTTTGAATACTTTGGACAAGTATTTGGCAAACAGGTCGGCTTTTTCTATAGGGCTACGCGCCCATCCACCTTGCGGACGGCGGATTGGGGGGATTATTTGTGAGGGGCGTGTGAGTTTCCTGGAGGCCTTCCACAGCGAGTAGTTGGAGTCGGCTGTGGGGGATAAACTGTCGAGATATTTTTGGAAACAGTCGTTTTTGTAATTTTTTATGGTTTTGGATAGCTTTCTAGTTGCGTTGTTTAGTTTGCGTTTGTCATCCGGTGTTCTATGGGGCTGCCATACTCTTCTTAGTCTACGTTTTTCTGCTATTTTTTTTAATATGTATTGGGGATATTCTTGTTTGCTGATGGACGTCTTTGTCGGTGTGAAGAGGCGGATGGCGTTTATTATGCTCGTATTTAAATATTCCGTGGCTGCTTCAATTTCTTCCTTAGTTTTTAGTGAGGTTAGGGCTGAAGTTGAGTGAGTAAGGACTTCTCTAAAGAGCTGCCAGTTGGTGTGTTGGTTGTGAATGGAGCCATTTGGTGTGTTCTCGATCATTGTTAAACTGACTGTTGCTATCACGGGGGAATGATCAGAAGAGAGGTCGGCCGAGGAGTTGATTTGGACGTGTCTTGATGAGATATTTTTAGTTACGAAGACGTCCAGAAGGTCGGGTATTTTGTTAGTGTCGGTGGGCCAGTATGTGGGTTCGTATGTGGTGAGATAGTTAAGGTTTTTGGTTATTATTCTGTTTAAGAGGTTTTTGCCTCTTGCTGTAACCAGTCTGCTGCCCCATTGGGTGTGCTTGGCGTTATAGTCCCCTCCAGCTATGAATCTATTGCCCAGAGTGTCCAGGAAGTTATCAAAGTCTTCTTTGGCGATGGAGTGTCTGAGAGGGCAGTATACTGCTGAAGTGGTGATTGTACCATGACAGTCTTCTTTTGTTACGATTGTTGCTTTAGTCTTTCTGGAATGACGGAAGTTCGTAGTGCTCAATACTTGTTTTGATTATGATTCCGGTGCCTCCGTGGGCCTTTCCGCTGGGTTGTTGGGTATGGTAGAATTCGTAACCATTTATTTTCAGATAGTTTTTGTCGGTGAAGTGGGTTTCCGATACGAGCATTACGTCGATTTGCTGGTGTTTTAGGAAGAGTTCTAGTTCAAATTTGTGTTGCGCGAGACCGTTGGCGTTCCAAAGAGCTATGCGTCTTGGTTTTATTTTGCGTCGGGTCGTATTAATTTATCCATGATGAGTGTTAGTAGCGATAGCAAATTATTTATTTGCTCTGATTGTTTCTCTATTAGCTTTTCAAGCCTAGAGAAGTTGTCTGTGTTAGGTGAGTTGGGGACATTATTTTGGGAAAGATCCCTTTGGCTATTCGGGTTATTTTGGATGCCTTGTACTACTTGGGCATAGGAGGTTGGGGTAGTGGTGAATTTAGTAGGACTGGGTATTTGGTTGGTTGAGGGGGTTGGGGTAGTCGTGAATTTCGGCGGGCTGGGTGTTTGGTTGGTTACCTCTTTTGCTCTGAGTTTAGGGTACCTGTTTCTGTATAGGGTTTATAGGCTGAGCAGCCTTTATAGTTGGCAGGGTGGTCACCTTGACAGTGCATGCATTTCGCTGGGGTTTCCGGTGATTTAGTGCACTGGTCGGTGGAGTGTGTGCCTGCACATTTAACGCAGCGGAAGGTATGGTTGCAGTATTTCTGCGTGTGACCGTGCCTTTGGTACCTTTTGCATTGCACTATTTCTTTTTTCACAAGCGGTGGTTCGAATTTTACTATTGCGTTCATTAGGCGACTGGTGTTGTAGATTTCCTTATTGTTAGGTTTTTGTTTTATATCTATGAAAAGTAAGGATAACGGGTCTTTCGAGACTCTATGCCTTATATTACTTTCGTTGATGACTTCGTGGCCGAGTTTTGAGAGTTTGTATTTGAGTTCGTCTATGTCTGCTGAGTGGTGGATGTTGCGTAGGACCACTCGGAATGGTCTTTCTTGTTTGAGTTGGTTTGAGTTGTGAAAGTTGGCGTTCAATGTCTTAAGCAGTTTGGTGATTTTTCTGTATGCGTCGGGGGTTGTCGGCAGAATTTTTACTTTGTTGTTGTTGATCTTCAAGTTGCAGTCGTCCTTGGAGATATCTCTCTCTAAGGACTTGATCATTGTTTGTATGTCGATGACATCATCCACAAATATTGGTGGTGGAGGGGGGATTCTCTGTGCTTGTTGGTTTGGCGGCGGGTCTGCGATTTCCATGGCGTCGTTAGTAGATTGCAATACGGCGAACCTGTCGTGGGTGTTTATTTGTATCGTTGATTGTTCGTTTCGGGTGTCGATCGCGTCTGGTTTTGATGTTTCTATTTTCCGTTTCTTTGTAATATTAGCATCGTTGGTGCGGAGAGTTCTGCTACACTTCTGCCACGGAGGAGGTAGCGCGGGGTAGTTGCGAGTTTGCTCAGGAGAGCCTGGTCGCGATTGCTGGGCCATCATCGAGCTAGTCAATTCAAAATGAATAACTAGTCTTGAGGCTATGAGGCTAGTATTCGGGTTGGGGTTAGGTGCGTGGGATTTTCTTCTCCCTAAAGGGTAGGAAACACTTGGCTGTGTTCACTTTCGACGGTTGGGGTTAGGTTGTTTTCGGACTACACTGGGCACTAGAGACATGTCTGCACGCTTCGGCACTCAACAGCGAACTGACTACGGCTTGACACGGGAAAGTTAGTTCTTCTCACGTACGATGCTTCCCACTAGCAACTTTCTATCGAGGGCAGCTAGCATCCTTCTCTAACCACCAACATGGAAATTGACCAATTAACAGCGACGTCTACTTCCCCCACTTTCCGAACGAAGGCATCTCTCCACGAATCCAATGATCTCATGTCTTTAGATACACCCCATTATAATTTTCCTCTGCAATATCATCGCGATGGGAAGTCATTCTCTCGTGAAGTCGTATTAGTGAGTTACTTACCGTCTTTACGCTCGGTGAATGTTTTACGTTTTCACAAAGAGTTAGTTTAGTAATACTTGTATCGTGGCCGAGCGAGTCGAGTACGACTTGGGCTTTGGAAGAAAGCGCATTCTGTTATCCCGTTGACCGCGGATATGTTATTGAACCTAGGATCATTGCCATTAACTTCTCGAGTATCTAATTACCAAGGTTACTTGTCAAATTCTGTAATAATCGTATTTGCACTAGTTAATGTCTTCTCTATTGCATAACAACTGATTCGCTGTTAAGCTGTAGGTCACTTACTGCAACACAGTAAAAGCAACGTACCTTTTTAAATTTTTGATCCAAATAATAATGAAGGTGTCACGACCGGCACACTTCAAAACCGATGGGCTGATGACAGAGATAAAGATGTGGCAGCACTTGGCGACAATGTATATCACCGAAGTGAAGTGCCTATTGAGCCATCAATGTCCCAATGATCTTTCCACCGAATGTTCGAGAGAAAGGCGTGTGTAGCAACGGTCGCGGACGCCTAACAAACGAGCGGATAGTGGGGATATTGAGGGGTGATAAAGAAAGTCAAGTTGCACGAGCTTCAGTCTTGGAAAATGACGGCTGGAGTTCGGAAGTAAACTTTCATTAGTGTAAACAAAGTGTTAAGAAATAAATTCTCTCTTTTTTTATTTTCATCTTCGATTTCCTTTTTTTATTTTACGTGATAAAGGCGTCGTACAATTCGTACGATCATCAGAGGTGAAATAACGGTTTTGCTATCCTCCCTGTTGCCCCTCGATGCCTAAATCACATGATGCGATAGTTCATCAATTGTTTCATAACGATGATTTCGAATTCGGGACTTTTTACCTGCCGAACTTTTAGCCGGACTTGTAACCATACTCTGTTCTATATATTATTAATAAGTAATTAACAATTAGAAGTAGTATTTAGTATGTTTTGCTACTTTTAGTTTTTTATTATCAAATTTAAATTATATGTTAAAAGAGAGAGCAATAATGCTTTTTACTATTTACTGTTAACTATCATCGATCACAAGTTATTATTCTAATCTAGCTTATAGTTCAATAATTCAAGAATGTAACATGAATGTGTTATCTTTGAAGATAAAGAGCTCATCAACTAACAAAACAATTCTACACACAAGATTTGATTTCAATTACAAACCCCAATTCTACTATTGTTACGTCGAGTAACACTCTACCTAGCCCAGGCCACACACCGCGGGCAAGATGGCAACCAGATGTCTTCGGATACTCACTGCGTACCCTCAATAGTCTCAAGTACCTTCCATAAATCTCAGGAATTTCCTAGTCGAGGTCCTTCAATCTGAACAAACGTCTGTTTCCGAAGCATTTCTAAAGACCTTTGTCTACTACGGCTTGACAAGGGAAAGTTAGTTTTTCTCACGTATGATGCAACTTTCCTCCCACTAACCACTTTCTCTCGAGGGCGGTTAAGACCCTTCGTTTAACCAATTAACAACAAAGCCTATTTCCCTCACTCTCTTAACTAAAATCGCCACCAACAAATCCGATGGTCCCGTGCGCCAGACACACCCATCCTTAGCTTTCCTCCGCCACAGCATCGTCTCCGAACATCTCTGATTTTCTATCCTTCGAACAGTCAACATCCTTCGACCGAGTTTACATCCGAAGATCAGTCAGTCTCAATCAAACATCTTTTTAAGCAGTTAACAAGTCGAACACAGTAGTCATCTCATAGCAACTATTCATTTTGTGTTACACCGAAGTTGTTGGTTTGTGAAAATATATAATAACCTGTTAGCAGCAGCGTTATCTTTAATTTAACTACCCTTATTATCCCAAAAGAAATAAGGGATCGAACGATTCGCGGCGTCGTTTAGCAAATCGTAACGGGAATTTACGACTCCCATTGGCGCGCTTCTTCGAGATCGTGTCTCCCCCGAACGTGCGAAAACAACTATTACGTATTGGCTTTTAAAAATCAATTTAATCGTCCTACAATATCTATAATAATTATTATAAAGATATAAGAGGATAATTAGAAAGAGTGAAGCCACTGAAGCCCGATTTATTGGTAATTTTGTAATTAAACCTGCTAGCGGAAATAAACAAACAACCGAAAACATTTGAATGATAGTGTGGACAAGGTGCGAGATATTTCTAACAGTATATGGGTACGTCATGCCAGTATCGAAAGACTTGAAACGAAATTTCTATTTTTTTTCTACTATGTACTATTCCTACTGCAGGATACAAGAGAGAGATATGTTGTAAAAAATTGTTTGGAATCTCACAATGATTAAAAAAATGGAAAACTACGAGGAAATGTAACGTGCAGAAAGTGTAACTTAACATGGGTGTGGTAGAGGTGAACAACTGCGAGAGAACGTGAAAGGCGAGATTACGAGAGCAGAATATTTTAATTCACGATGTATTTTTTCCTAGAAATCAATTACAATGTGCACGAAGTATTTTGTTCATCTGAAGTCATTGATGTGTAGCGGCACTTGACAGTAAACTTCCCAACAGTTTACGTCGCGTGACGCACGACACAAAGACCCTATACCTGCGGACCAGATGATTGCCAGATGTCGATACATTCGTACCGAACATTCTCTAGCTAGCCTAAGGACCCGCCATAAATCTTAGGATTTATTATATCGAAGGCCCTCCAAAGAGACAAACAGTCTTTGTCTATCAGTCTCTAAGTCGACCACCTACTACGGGAACACACGAGAAATCTGCTTTCTCTCGCGTACGACGCTTCCCGCTAGCAACATCCTGTCAAGGGCAGCTAGCATCCTTTTCCAACGACCAACGCGAATTAGCCAATAAACATTAACGTACATTTCCCTCACTTTCCGAACCAAAGCTTTTCTCAACGAATCCGATATCCTCGCATCTTTAGACACATCCCAACACAGTTTTTCTTCGCAGCAGCATCGTGACGGAAAGTCAGTCTGTTACGGGGAGTCAACACACAACAGTCGTTATACTTATACGGTTCGAGTCGAATAATTATCTAAGCCCTCGACATCTCGTGCAATCATCGTCCGCACTCGTAGCGCATCTCGAATCATAGCTATCCGAGCTCTAACTCGTAACCGCGCATCCGCGAACCGAATATAACCGCGAGTCTTGCGTCAAGTGTACTCATCGACATTACAGTGGATAAACATTTATTGTTGAATACATCTGAGTTTTCCTTCCGAACCTATCACGACATATCACTCCAGATGCTTATGTCACAGGGTAAATTTGACTCCAATAAGATAGTTAATCCTAACTGAACAAACATGACCAAAGTCCAAAGTAACATCCAAACATGATACGACCAAAGTCTTTCTCCCACTCCAACCACTAAACTCATATAAATACTCCTCCCGAAATCACCCGAGCAGTCTGCAGTCTGTAATACCCAAAACCTTATCGTTGTGAACCTCGAATATAATAAAAAGTTTATTGTATAAGTGTGTGACAATAAAGAGCTCGATCTCTTGTTTCGAGATCGACACATTGTAATAATTTGATAAATTATTACGCTACACTTACGTCCTTTCGTCTTTCCGTTTCTTTATATTATTATTAAATTGCAGTTATTTATATATTTATGTAATATCGTGATATAGTATATTTACAAGGAGTGGACAATAGAGATGTTAATCAGACAGAAAAAGACGATTGTTGTTCAACCTGAACTATTCACATCAAAGGTACAGAAAACAGCGCAACTAAATAACTAGATAGCGACTCGACTTTTACCAAAACGCAATCAACACTCTCTCGGCAACGCCACTCGCAAAACTCTGTCTCTCCGCTCACACTCTGCTTTTCGAATCACACTCTGTTTCTCGAATGACTCATCGTTCCTTTGTCTTTTTCTTAGCCCCACCACGCACGTGCTCCGCAACCGTTCGTAGCCAAAGTCACGTAGGCCTTTTTTTTGCGTAACCTATTCGACCGAAAGACCGACGATACATCGTTGGGCCTGTCGGTACTTCGACTTTCTCGCGACATTGCTTATAGTTCGCTCGATATCTCTTAGGCCTTTGTTCCACGATACTACATTTATAGGAGAAGATGCAAAATTGTAAAATATCCAAATTATAATAATCATTATAATATTTGGTGGATAAAACAATTTCTGATTGCAATTCTTCAATTTTAAAGAATCTGCGCAAATATTTACAGTATACAAGGTTTTACCTTTTTAACTATAAAGCAGTTGAATACTAAAATCACATTCTTGAGTATAAACCATTCAATATCACTACATCGTTTCTGAACAACAAACACGAATCTACTATATTTAAAAAAGTTCATATGTTGAAACTTGATATTATTGTAGCAATCTCTATGTAGTTAATGATCAAATATTAACTTTCAACACCATTATTTTTTATGAAAAAACTGTCAATATATCAACTATATGAATATTTAATAGTATTTTTTAAAGTATTAATAAGAATCTAAACACAGATTTGGTAAAATTAATTGCCTAATTAGGAAGTTCTTCCTTAGAAGAAGCGAGAATTAGAGAAAGAATTAGAAGCGAAAATTTCTTGCTTTTAACAAGATTAATAAGATAGTAATTATATTAGTATATAATTAATTCTAGTTATACGGTAAATTAAAGGATTAATTAACTATCATCACAATTTACTCACTTTTAGTTTCAACTGTGTATGCAATTGCTTTTAACTTTGAAATGCTACACTCCCCACACAATAATTTCCGCCTAGCTATTGCTAACAAATAGTAACTCGTTATTATTTATATTTTCTGGCAATTTAGTCGCGTGCCGAGACTAAGACTGCTACTAGTATGTTTTCGCTTATTTATTACATTTTTAATTAATAATAATTATGTGTTTTACAAACTTTATATAAACTTTATCTTTCTTTCTCTTTATAGTTAGAATGCCTCGTTTCCCAATATACCAGATAGGCAGCAGGGTACGAAATGATAAAAAAGCTTAATAACTAAAAGACTAAAAGAAATAACTTCAACTTGCTTCTTCTATAAGTTATGAAAGAAGGTTATGCTTTATAACCCAAAAGAAACATGGGAATTAGCGGTATAATAGTTTGACAATGAATTTCTTCCTTATAGTTTTTTATTATCTTATAGTTTTTTATTATTTCCCGTGAACATCGATCAATTCTATAAGAAGAAAAATCCTTATTTGTATTTGATATTACGATATGATTAAAGTGTGATACACAATACAACTGAATGCTGAGAAGAAGCTCCGAAGCTTCTATTAACAAAATTCTAGAGACGCAGTTTCTATCGAATTTCAGCCCGAAAGTTTAGACAATTAAAACTAATTAGTATCTTGCTGCCTACCCTGTATTGTGTATAGATATAGCATCGAAGAATTAAAAAGAAACGAGACTATTCAAATGATTTTAATCAATTTTAATGATTTTAATGATTTTAAACAGCCACGATTAAGCACATTTACAGGCTAAGATACTTAGGCGAAGTTCATTTTTAAATGGTTCGTTCGTAAATGCACCCGAAACGGAGAATTGCTTATAAGAAAGAAAAAAGTTTTACTCTACTACAAATATAATACAGCATTTTACAGAGATTTTACTGCAATATAACAATATACAATCAAAGCAAAAACTACTAGTTGTTACCAATCATCCAGCATACAGGTCTGCTTCACACGAATAAAATGTTCCTCCATTTTTATGTCTTCGTATGCTTCCGCCTTCTCTTCTTCTTACTTCTACTGCAAACCATCTGAATGAAAGTATAACGTGGACAAAGTAACAGAACAATTCCCAGCTCGAAGCTGAGAAAGGACAGAGGTAAAGATGGCCGTTTTGAGCACAGTTGGGGACAATTAGGGCAGTTTCACCGACGCAGGGAGTGACATCAGATTGCCGTGTACCCCCGGGGCTATTGCTCGCGACACGTACAACCAGCGTCGACTCTCGACTATCTCACCCTTTGCCGCTCATCCCCTACCTCTCCCTCTCCCGTTCAGAAACTGTCAACCACCGTCACGGTGGAAACGGCGTTGACCTACAAAATGCAGTAGCTTGTCGAGACCGGTTGCCAACAGTTTGCGACAGGTTTACGCGAGGAACCGTCCTAACTGGCCTAGACTATCGTATCAAGATACAAACCGTGTCACAGTCGAGGTGCTGTTAAAAGCGGAGGCGGATGTGGAGTTTGCGTGGACGGTAATATACGCGAAGGTGTACGGTCGCATAAAAGCGCACAGGGAGGCTATAGACCCGTTCCTTTTTGCTCTCCTGTTTTTTGTTTTTATCGAGTTTCGCTTGCTTTTACAAAAATGGGAGTTCGACAATAGTTAAAACAACGAAATGGGACATAAATGTTTGGCAATTATGGTTCTTATTTTGTGATACTGCGTTAGCATCAAGATTCTGTAAAAACTTCATTGCGATCGATATAGGAATATTTGTAACAAATGCTGCTGACGTTACTAATACGAGTTATAACATTTCACATTTCTATTATGTATCGTTAATAAATATTGTAAATTCTTGACAATTCATTTACATTTTATTATTAACTCTCCGATCTTTTATTTTCCAGAATACATCACCTTTCCTTGACGCTATTTAGTATTTATATGGCACGAAAGAGATACAAGCTTGTGTTTTGCGCTTAACGCTTACGAAACTCGCGGAGTATGGCACAACTCGTACGTAAAGTCTTGATAAATTATGCTTTCCACATATTTCGCAACACTAGTACAACACTAATTACTTTCAGTTAACAGATGAAACGGGTTATAAACCACGTAGAAACATATACAGCTCGGATGGGACCTCTCGCTGCCAACGATCCTCGAGGCATTGTTGGTAAACGAGAGGAGGCAGAGGGCCGTGACCTCCTTCTGTGAGCAAGTTATGCTTCGAAAAGCGGCCGCGGAGAGGGTGAGGGTGCGGTACTCTCACCCTGAGAGGATTGACCGGCGAGGGCGCGGCGGAGGCCATGGGCGCGCTTCGGTGTGACGCGCTAGGTCCACTCCGCTCCCCGGTGGGGTGCAAACTTAGGCGCTGACAGCTCAGCGCCCCGGGGCCGCAAAGCAGCCCGGTAGGGGAACCGGACTGCCTGGCACGGCGGCTCCGGCGACGAGGCGCAGTGTGACGTGGCCGCACATCACTCCACTAGGGGACGTACTGAGCGTGGGAAGGGGCGGCGGTGTATCGCTCACATCGGTTCCCGAGACCCTCTCAATCGCAAGCGGGACGGTCATCGTAGAGGCTTTAGTCGGTTGGAGTCCGCCACTACCACGCCGCTTTTCCCCAGAAGCGACCTGGTGTCCGTGCGGATTTCCTCCATGTTAATAAAAAGAAAGGAAGAAACATATACAGCTATTCGTACACAACGCAATTCCTCGATTAAGTTTACTGTTATACACAATAAATTCTGTAAGGTTGTGGGCATTTGATAAATCTTCATTGGAACTGACCATCGTCGTGGTATAACAAAGGTACGATTTGCGAACACATCATAATCATCAATCATAATCAAAACAAGTATTGAGCACTACGAACTTCCGTCATTCCAGAAAGACTAAAGCAACAATCGTAACAATAGAAGACTGTCATGGTACAATCACCACTTCAGCAGTATACTGCCCTCTCAGATACTCCATCGCCAAAGAAGACTTTGATAACTTCCTGGACACTCTGGGCAATAGATTCATAGCTGGAGGGGACTATAACGCCAAGCACACCCAATGGGGCAGCAGACTGGTTACAGCAAGAGGCAAAAACCTCTTAAACAGAATAATAACCAAAAACCTTAACTATCTCACCACATACGAACCCACATACTGGCCGACCGACACTAACAAAATACCCGACCTTCTGGACGTCTTCGTAACTAAAAATATCTCATCAAGACACGTCCAAATCAACTCCTCGGCCGACCTCTCTTCTGATCATTCCCCCGTGATAGCAACAGTCAGTTTAACAATGATCGAGAACACACCAAATGGCTCCATTCACAACCAACACACCAACTGGCAGCTCTTTAGAGAAGTCCTTACTCACTCAACTTCAGCCCTAACCTCACTAAAAACTAAGGAAGAAATTGAAGCAGCCACGGAATATTTAAATACGAGCATAATAAACGCCATCCGCCTCTTCACACCGACAAAGACGTCCATCAGCAAACAAGAATATCCCCAATACATATTAAAAAAAATAGCAGAAAAACGTAGACTAAGAAGAGTATGGCAGCCCCATAGAACACCGGATGACAAACGCAAACTAAACAACGCAACTAGAAAGCTATCCAAAACCATAAAAAATTACAAAAACGACTGTTTCCAAAAATATCTCGACAGTTTATCCCCCACAGCCGACTCCAACTACTCGCTGTGGAAGGCCTCCAGGAAACTCACACGCCCCTCACAAATAATCCCCCCAATCCGCCGTCCGCAAGGTGGATGGGCGCGTAGCCCTATAGAAAAAGCCGACCTGTTTGCCAAATACTTGTCCAAAGTATTCAAACGCCACTCCTCCAAAGCTGCCGCGGACGTTACTGAATACCTGCACACCCCCTTCCCAATCTCCCGTCCTATCGAACCCTTCACTTCTGCAGAGACTATAGAAACAATCAGTCGCCTAAATCCCAAGAAAGCAGCAGGGCACGACCTAATAGGCAATAAAGCAATCAAGGAACTTCCCATAAAAAGAATCGGACCCATCACATCGATTTTTAATGCTATCCTTCGCCTTGAACACTATCCTAATCTCACTGATTACCCTCATCCCTAAACCCGGTAAACCTATATACGAAACCAGCTCCTATCGCCCAATCAGCCTTTTACCTACCCTGTCTAAACTATTCGAGAAGATGCTCACGAACCGACTCCTTCCACTCCTAGAGAACTTGGAATCACTCCCAGATCACCAATTCGGCTTCCGAAAACAACATTCAACAGTAGAGCAAATCCATCGCATAACCCATACGATCAGCCAAACACTCGAAAAGAAAAAATATTGCTCAGCGGTTTTCCTAGACATCCAACCGGCATTCGACAAAGTATGGCATGAAGGGCTACTATACAAGCTTAAAGAGATCCTACCTCACCCCTACTACTCCATCCTAAAATCTTACCTAACCAATAGACAATTCATGGTTAAATGCCTAGACGCCACTTCCGCAACATTCCCAATAGAATCCGGCATACCCCAAGGTAGTGTCCTCGGACCCCTACTGTACTCCATCTACACTGCCGACTTACCTATACCAAACGAGATAACAATAGCAACATTTGCAGACGACACAGCGCTATTAGCTTCCCACGCAGACCCGGTAATAGCCTCATCCTCTCTCCAGCGAAATCTCGACTCCATGGTAAAGTGGTTTCATAAATGGGGCTTCAAAATTAACGAAAAGAAATCCTCACATGTAACCTTGACGCTCCGAAAACAAACCTGCCCCCAGGTCACCATCAACAATGCAACAGTTCCTAGCAGGGACTCAGTCAGATATGTGGCGGATCGGTATCAACAGGACGCTGACAGGACGAGGCATCAACGCGGCGCAACACCTCCCGGGCGATCCGCTGGTACCAACCGCCAACACTAGAGGGCTACGACGACAACGAGTCTGTCTGTCTAACTCGCTAGCGGTCGAATATACGAGCGATTGATACAAATACCGCACCTAGCGAGACTCCTTCTACGTCTAAGGCAGGGACTACCGGGCATAGCCTTACTGACGAGTCCACCGGTAGTCCCGGGACGAAACGCACTCTCTCTCTCTTTTCATCCTTCACAGATACCTGGGCATGACCCTGGACAAGAGACTAACGTGGAAAAAACACATCTCAGATAAAACGAAGCAACTAAAGGACAAACTAAACAAATTCTATTGGCTCACGGGCCGACGCTCCAAACTAAACCTACAGAATAAAATTACCCTCCACAAGACCGTAATAAAACCTGTCTGGACCTACGGAATCCAACTATGGGGAACAGCAAGTAACTCCAACATTGAAATACTTCAACGCTTCCAATCGAAAACGATAAGACCCTTAATAGACGCACCTTGGTATGTTACCAACGAAACAATTCATCGCGACCTCAAGATAGCCACAGTCAAAGAGGAAATAGCAAAATATAGCGACAGATATAGCAAAAGATTCAACAAACACCGAAACCCCATAATCACTGGACTACTTGATACGACGGACCAGATTCGCAGGCTGAAGAGGCACTACCCGCTAGATCTAAACGCCAGATTCATTTAGTTATCAAAAATTAAGCAATATTCACTTATTTATAATACTTACTTATAAATTATATTTGTCGGGTTTACATTAGAATTAGGGTTAGGTGCGTGAAACGAATCTTCGTTTGAGTTACACGTTGTCGTTATGCAATAGAGAAGACATTGACTAGTGCAAATACGATTATTATAGAACCGGACAAGTAACCGTGGTAGTTAGGTACTCGAGAAACTAATGACAATGATCCTAGGTTCAATAACGAATCCGCGGTCGACGGGATGACAGATGAGCGCACTCACAAAATCTAAGTCGGACGCGTAATATTCACTGGTCGTAAAGAGTTACTCCTTTCATCAATGAGATCGCGAGCGAGAATGCCTTTCCCGTCCCGATGATGCCACAGAGGAAAACTATAATGGGGTGTGTCTAAGGATACGAGATCATCGGATTCGTCGAGAAAAGCCTTCGTTCAGAAAGTAAGGGAAATTGACGTTGCTGCTAATTGGTCAATCTCCATATCGGTGGTTAGAAAAAGATGCTAGCCGCCTTCGAGGGAAAGTTGCTAGTGGGAGACGCCGCTCGTTGAAAAATATGTCTCCCCTATCTTCCCGTAGTTGGGACAAAGACTGTTTGTCGGTTTGAAGGACTTTAGTTAACTAAACCTTAAGATTTATAACGGGCCCTCGGGCTAGCCGAACATGTACTGCGGAGACGCATCGACATCTGGCAATCATCTTACTCGAAGAATAGGCTCTGCGTGTGGCGAGCCACGGGGCAGAAACCGTTGGAATGTTTACTGTCGCGTGACGCCACGAATATTTCTTTTAAGGAGAGCTATAGAATTACTCCATACCTTTGTTAGGCAAAGCGTTCATCCCGTGACCGCGGCTACGTTCGGCGACTGACTGTCGCCTCGAGCCCAAGCTCACTATCACAACTCTCGAACAATTACAATCGGGTTGAATAACTACAATTGTTCAATTACAGCTATAGTAGACTCTGGGTTACAATGTTGCGGGATTATCCAAAATTCCAAAGGCTCCGGTGTTCTTTCATCTCCGACATATTTATCTATAATAAATATTAACTTATTATAAATAATCAGCCATATCACTGCGCCACGCCAGAAAAATTACTGAAAATTCTCAACGCGAGAATTGATTGTAATTTTAACAAACAAATAAATAAAGCCGTAGTAGATAATACTCTTTAGAAAGTGATTTAGAATAAAGATATTTGCTGTGTCTGAAGGACCTTAGCTAGCAAATTACTGAGATTTATGATGGGTCCTTAAGGCTATTGAGGGTACGCAGTAAGGATGAGCGGACATCTGGTTTCCATCTGACCCGCGGTGTATGGCCTGGTCTAGGTAGAGGGTCGCCCGACGTAACACTGCCATTGCCGTATTTTTAATATTTCTCCGTGAAAATTTTATACAATATTCTTCGAATGTCATACTTTAATTTACTATTGATTTTAATAAAGAGATTTTAACTCTGACGTCACAAAAAATTCACAAAAACATGCCTTTTTTGTACGAATTAACCTTAGCCCTCCTTATGTAAAACTACATTTATTTAAACAACATTCTTTTGTATCACGTGAAATACTGTATGTCTACTTTAAGTATATTGATGAAAATTATAAAAAGCAATTTAGTTTATATTCTTTACCTTCTGTGATAATGCAAACAATTGTGTTAACAAATCAATGCCAGCGCTACGACTAACGGCCGATTTGTAAAGCACATTTCCGAATATTAAGAGCATTACCCCCCCCCCCCCCCCCCCCCCCTATTGGAGTTTACAGACCTGTGTATACGAATGCGATGCTCACAATACTGATGATTCAGGAATAATCAGATATTCATTGACGTGTGTTGATGTTGCTTCTTAGATACACAGATATACATACATATATAACGTGAGTTTATGTAGAAACGTGAAGAAGAAAATTATATTGGACATAACGTGAACTTAGTCAGAACATCTACTCAGTAACACGCATGCGCTGTAGCCACGTGAATCTGTCTGAACTGAGCGACATGTTTGCTACTAGTGGGTGATGCCATTTTAATGCCCACAGTGCTGCTCATGGTGGTGTCCGAGTTTGAACGGTATTTTTTCTCTCTGTGCAAGTTTATATGTGTATAAAAAAAATTTACATTCTATTTTGACGCGAACTATTAACAAAAGAAAACATGTACTGGATGCAAGTGAATAATGAGTGAATAATAAGTGAATAATAAGTGAGTGTAAACAACTTTTAAGATCATGTATGACACGTTAACCTGAAATATTTTCCATTGTCTTCTGCTTTTCATTAATTTCACGACTTTTTATTAAATAATTACAGTTTTGTTAAATATATTTGATAACTGTATTTCATACAATTTCTATATTTATTTACAAGTTGCTACTGTTATCGTACAGTTATTACATATTTTAAGGAAAACGCGAATTGTTCTTTGAAGATATTATTAAAGTCTACTACTCACTAAACATAGATTTTCTTTGTGCACAGGCAAACAGTTGGTCTAATAATAATAATAATTTCATAAAGCAAATAGCCCGAGTGTTAATTTGCGTACGCCCCGTTGATGCAATCTCCGTGGATATAAAATTGGACAACAAAATGGACGTAAGTACCTTTTGAAACATCATTGAATAATATACTTTGTTTCTATAAATCTTGGTTAATATAACATATTAAATTAATGTTTATGTACCACTTTCTTTAACTATTTCAATATGACAAAGTAAGATTTGCTTCTTTGGCCGTTGTGACGCAAACTTGTGATTTGTAATAGAAATGAAATTTAATTGTTGAATTAGACGGAATTTCCACCATGGTATATAAAATTTTGTATAATGTATCTGTCAATTGTAAGATTTCTTTGGCCAACGCGCTATGATCTCTTGCGTCTATGCTTTATATATTATGGCTCAATAATAATACATGGATTAAAAATATTAAAGTAATGCAGAACGTCTAGCATCGATGCAATTTTGCTTATTATCGTTATCAATATAATATTTAATTGCTCCGTTGTAGAGTAATGAGTTTATACGAATGTGATCATCTTACAATTAAATTTCATTTCCATATTTTAGTTTATAAAAATGGAAATATTGAATTACAAATGATTTTCATTAATATGTTAATATTTAGTATAGTGATTCCGTTCACCATTTGTGCTATTATTATTTGTTGTTAATTTTCCTAGGCTTGTAGAATATAAAATTGATATTTATACATATATAAATATGTTTTATGTAATATTATTGTAAATCACTGTTATCTATTTATTCGTACGATACGAAGTGAATTAATAAGAAAGATGCATGTTACAGATAAGATTTTTATCATATTAATGCGTCGAAGCATACAAGCGTCGAAGCATACGAGCGTTGAAACAACGTAAGTTGTAAAAAATATATTGCCGTATAATAGATTAAAACTCACACATGTACCAGGAACATTCATCATTGGCAACGTGCGTTACCTTTTCACTGATGTATTTATATGAGTACGGGCATTGGATTCAGCTGAGGCATGCTTTGTTGTACAATTAAATAAGGTTATACAATTATAACCTTAAATAGAGCAGGTCACACGAACGTATCATTAGTTATTCGTTCTCAGTTCGATGAGTACGTATTTTTTACGTATGTCCAGCGATTATTCTATAGCAAATAGTTGTATCGGAATGAAAACTTTTCTATTTTGTGCAAAGATTTTTAAATTTGTTGATTATAAATCATTTGTTATTGCAACAATCATTTGTATGAATCAAATTATTTACAGTTTTTAACGCACTTTGATATCGATTCAGATTAAAAAGAAATATTATTGGAGTTTTACAACACAATGTCGCGAACGTTCCGTTAAGCACGGTTTACGCCACAGTCAAGAACAATCGCTATTTTTGAGAACTAGAAATTTAGCGCTTCGACGCCAACTCTGCAAAACAGGCAACGCTCGTATGCCGTGACTTCTATGTACGTACGAAATGACTGTAAAACGTATGTCTGTTTTAACGCTCGTGTACCCTCATGCCCAGGTTTAAATTTGTGCATGCGTTATAAAAACTATTGCTGCTGTGAGTTTATGTACAAAATTTTTCCACACACAGTTATAACAAGGCACAGATACACGTTTGCATTCGTGTGCGTGTGCGCATGCCTGCGTGTATATATATTCTTACACAAATTGGCAACATAGTGAAAAGGGAGAAATTTTGCATATGTCCCTTACTGCCCGAACAGCATCGGGACAGAAGTTCTAGTATAGTCTAGCGTAGAAAATTCGTTGAGCAGCCTGTACAAGCTGAAACGTATTGTAATGACGCCACGCATCGACTCCAAAGTCTCATGAAATGATATCAGTATATCAATATATACTTAATATATACCCATTGGCTTTGCTTACCAATTAAGAAAATATATTACTTTCTGCATCGATGCCAGCCAATATACATCATAAAAGAACAGAATACGTCGATGCGTTTGTAACGTCAATTCATATCAGAGACCAGGCCACACACCACGGACAGGATGGCACCCAGATGTCTGCATATCCTTGGAGCGCACCCTCAATAGTCTTAAGTGCCCACCAGGGGGGCCTTGGCATTTTTATAGTTAAGGTCCTTCGGACCAAGCGAGTATTTCCTGTCTTAAATTTCCCTTTACGTTTATTGTCTACCACGTGTTAGCTTAGAAAGTTGGTTTCCTCCACATCTGGTATGTTCCGTTGGCAACTTTCTCGCGAGGGCGGCTAAAACCCTTCCTGGTCCACCAACCGTCCTATTATCCAATCGGAGATGGTGTCTACTGCCCTCACTTCCTTAACCAAAATTGTCATCAACAAATCCGATAGTCCCGTGTCCTTAGACACACCCACCCCTAGCTTTCCTCAGACACAGTATCGTCAGTAAAACTTCACTTATTCTGTATCCTTAGAATAGTCAACATATCTATGTCGGTCTCTACTCTTATAAGTCGCGTAGTTAATGTATTGTTGTAACTAAGTCTTATATAACGTGGTTGGAGTGAATTGTGATTTATGTTAATTCAGTGCGTGTTACATTGTGATTGCTGAATTCATAATAAAGGTTGATTAAAACCAAGTAAATAGTTGTGTTACGACTCAACTATATTTTATTTTCACCGACCAACCCAAAAATTACGTGACATTTTGGCGATCCGTGCCAGGATCCATCAGCTTCGAGAAAACGAAATTACGCATTTCGGGCTACGGTCAACTTCGAAGATTGAGGATCAACGGACCACTGCAACAGAGCAGACACCTCTGACGTTTCGACAAAGGAACACCGCAACGGCACCTTTCCTACGGGGTAAACGATCAAGGTGAGCGAACGCTGAACTCTTTTGTCAAATAGCACAGACAGTACAAGTAGTATAACAATGGCAACGCCACAAGAAAGTAATACCGAAATGGTTGACGCCGCTTTAACTAGTAGTGGGATAGACCCAACAGTTAGAGCTATAATAGACGCATGGCAGAAAGAGAGCGAGAGTTCCACGCAACGATTTAACCGACTCGAAGCAGAGATCGCACGAATAAGCGATAAGTTAGCAAACATGCAAATGAGAAACGGATCAGAAGCCAGCTCCCTGATAACTATAGATGAAATAAACCCCACCACTACGGATCAGTCAGTCTTCCGAGAACCCCCTCCAATGCCTCAGCCACCCCAATCACCCGAGGGCAGAGCGTTCCTCCAACGTTCTACGCAACCAGAGCTTAAAGCTACAGATGTAATAAGATGTATATCACAACTTAACGGCGAAAATGATATAGGAGTGGAAGAATTCGTTAGAGAAGTCGAAGAGATGAGGGTAATGTGCAGCGAACAGTACTTACTGCTAAGAATGATTAAGACTGAGAGAATTTCGGGAAAAGCAGCTATGGCAATACGTAGTGTGCACATTTCAGAATACGCCCACTTATACCAAGCATTACGACAGAACTTAGCGACTCGAACCTCGGTCCGTGAAAACCAGGATCAATTACGAGACACTAGACAAGGGTTTAGTGAAGGCGTACAGAGCTATATTACTCGGTTTAGACGAGCCTACAATGAATTACAGCACAGCATTACTAATGAATACCCAGATGAAATGAACATGAATGAGACGCGCCGTGAGCGACAGAATCTTGAAAGACTCGATAACGGACTTTGTTCGCGGATTAAAATTAGAAATAGGACAAATACTACTGACCACTCCGCCGCAGAATTTTATTGAAGCCGAGAAACGCGCCATCGAAATCGAAAGATACTTTCATGAGCACAGAACCCGTAAGGAACGGACCATTCGCCCCGATAATCGACCACGACCAGTAGCAAATTTCACGTCCACACCGCCCAGAGCGATTCAAAATGGTTTCGCCCAACAACCTAAAACGGCCTTTCGACGAGCACCGTTAGAAGAACGAGCCCAGGTACAATGTTTCAAGTGCAAACGCTTTGGACACAGATCAAACCAATGTCCAAATTTTCGAACACCAGGCCTACAACAACGAGCACCCCCAATCAACTTCGTCCAGATGGAAACGAAAGAATCAGGATCAATGCAACTACAGGAGAACTACCCACAGTGCTCCTTGGACCAGCCGGACAACCGAAACGAACATTTCTTGTCGACTCAGGGGCAGGAATCAACCTGCTCAAGCGAAAATGGACAGCAAGAACAGAACCGGTACCTGTGAAGAAATTCACAATGGGACACTCTGAATTCGAAACTTCCGAACGCGTCATTATAGATCTGTTTGACAAAAAGATAGACTTTCATATAATAGATGATGATTTTCCGCTAATAGAAGATGGAATATTAGGTTTCCCCGCATTACGACAGTTTAAATTCAATCTTTCCAACAACAGATTAAAACTAAATAATAATATTATTTTGTTACAACCGGCAACGACCATATCACCTGGGCAAGTCATATCAAAGACAGTGTACCTAGAAGGAAAACCGACTCCAGTATGCTTTATCAATGGTGGTGAGTCCAACTTAAAAATCACTAATTGCATCGAAAATTCCAACACCTACAATCAAATTTCTACATTCAGAGATCTAGTTAGACTTTCACATATAGAAAAGGCTCTCAGAGAACCAATTGAAAAGATATTACTTTACTATTTGGACGTCTTCAATCTCGAAACAGAACTCTTACCGTGCACTTCACTTGCTAAACATACAATTACCCTAAAAGAGAACAAAATCATAAACACTAAATCCTACCGACCCCCTGAATGCCACAAAACAGAAATTAGGCGACAGATGGACGAAATGCTTAGGAAAAACATTATAGAACCTTCTGACTCTCCATATAATTCCCCAGTATGGGTTGTACCAAAGAAACAGGACGCCTCGGGAAAACAGAAATGGAGAATTGTAACTGACTTCAGAAAAATTAACGAACTTACGGACCAAGACGCATATCCACTACCCGACATAGATGACATAATATCGCAGTTAGGAAACGCAAAATTCTTTTCCGCCTTAGACTTATCCTCGGGATTCCACCAGATTCCTATGGATCCCAAATCCAAGAAGTACACTGCATTTAGCACACCACAAGGACATTACCATTATAATCGAATGCCGTTTGGACTCAAAAACGCGCCAGCGACATTTCAAAGAATGATGGACACTGCGCTTCGCGGACTTATTAATAAACATTGCTTTGCATATTTGGACGATATTATTATTTTCGGTCAATCGATAGAAGAACACAACCAAAACCTAGCTATCGTTTTACAAAGACTTAGGGAATTGGGGCTGAAACTACAGCCAGATAAGTGCGAATTTTTAAAGCCCGAATTAGAATACCTCGGACATACCGTAACAAGCGAGGGAGTAAAACCCAATCCGAAGAAAATAGAAGCAGTAAAAAACTTTAGACAACCTAAGAACCCAACAGAAGTAAAATCTTTCCTCGGGCTAGCAGGTTATTACAGAAAATTTATTCGTAACTTTTCAAAGCTAGCAAAACCCCTTACGGACCTCACGAAAAAGGACACGCCATTCCACTGGACCGACAGAACACAACTCAGCTTCGATACGTTAAAAGAAAGATTATGCCAAGCACCGGTACTAAAATATCCCGACTACACAAAAACATTTACGTTGACAACGGACGCCAGTAACGAAGGTTTGGGAGGGATCCTTTCACAAGACGGGCACCCTTGTTGCTTCATTTCGAGAACATTAAACCCTCCTGAACGAAATTATACAACGACGGAAAAAGAATTATTAGCTATCGTTTGGGCAGTTAAAAGACTGAGACAATATTTATTAGGCCGTAAATTCCAAATTCAAACAGACCACCAAGCCCTTAAATGGCTACACAACTGTAAGGACCCCTCAAGCCGACTGATCCGATGGAGATTAAGATTAGAGGAATACGAGTATGACATAGAGTACGTAAAAGGAAAGGAAAACGCGGCCGCTGACGCCCTATCCAGAGTACACGCGATAACACAAACTGACGTCTTATTAAAACAATTCAAAGACTGGGAAAAATCAGAAGAAATACCAAAATTATTAAAACTAACACCTAACAAAGACAACTTTTTCCAATTAACAAAAACATATCTAGGCCCATATGACGAAACCGCATGGTTACAGAAAATATCAAACGTACTCAAAACAAATAGAAAGATAGGGATAGGAGACAACAACTTAAACGCACAAGACAAAGCACACATAAAGAGACTTCTTTTGTTTTTCAATGACCAACGCGGCGACATAGAGTTTGCTTACGAGCCAATACAGAGCTTAAGTGACGAAGAGATAGAACAAATACTGAAAGAAAATCATGACTTGATAGGACATCCCGGGATACAAAAGACGTACGACAGAATCAGAGACAAATATAGTATCCCACACCTTATGGACAGAATAAAAACCAGAATAGAAACTTGTGAGACCTGTCAAATCGCAAAAATGACTAGGATTCGACCCAAAGAAGAACCATGTATAACCGACACACCATTGGAACCCAATGACAAGATAGCCATGGATATACTAGGACCATTGAAGAAAACGAAACGAGGCAATTCCTTTATACTCTCCATTCACGATGAACTCACAAAATACCTTATCCTTGTTCCTATAAAAAACCAACAAACAGAAACTATTTGGAATTCCCTGTTAGACCATTACATATACATATTCTCAGCGCCTAAGAAAATACTGACAGACAGAGGACAAAATTTTATTAGTAGCTTAATGCAAAAATACGAAGAAGCCTTCAAAATAAAACACATTAAAACTACTAGTTTCCACCCCCAAAGTAATGGATCATTAGAGCGAACTCACGCTGTAATAGCAGATATGCTAAAGTGTGTTCAAAGGGACTCAGGGGAAGAATGGGACGAACATTTAAATTTTATATGCCTAGCCTACAATACGATGATACACGACTCGACCGGTTATACACCTTTTGAATTGACATTCGGACACAAAGCCAACTTACCCTCGACCATTTCACGAAATCCACAACGCACTTACGCGGACGAAGTAGCATTCAGAAAACGAGAATGGGATTCTAGACTTTCGAAAGCTCGCGACCAATTGATTAGGAGTAAACAAAGATATCAAAGAGATCAGAGACGACGAATAATAAAACCCCAGTCAATATTTAAAGAAGGGGATAGAGTCTTAATACACAACGACCATAAAGAGCATAAATTAGACATAGAGTGGCTAGGACCCTACACCATTGAGAGAGTTAAAACACCGTATTATGAGGTTTTAATAGAAGGTAATATCAAGAAAATTAATGGAAACCGGTTAAAACCTTATTTTCCAGGACGGGCTTCATAACTATAATATACTTAGGCAACACGCAAACAGCAACCTTACCGGAAAAGCCAATTGACCTAGAGATAATCCGCAGAAACACTGAGATTTTGGAGGACCAAAATCAATCTAAGAAGGGGGGTATGTAACGTCAATTCATATCAGAGACCAGGCCACACACCACGGACAGGATGGCACCCAGATGTCTGCATATCCTTGGAGCGCACCCTCAATAGTCTTAAGTGCCCACCAGGGGGGCCTTGGCATTTTTATAGTTAAGGTCCTTCGGACCAAGCGAGTATTTCCTGTCTTAAATTTCCCTTTACGTTTATTGTCTACCACGTGTTAGCTTAGAAAGTTGGTTTCCTCCACATCTGGTATGTTCCGTTGGCAACTTTCTCGCGAGGGCGGCTAAAACCCTTCCTGGTCCACCAACCGTCCTATTATCCAATCGGAGATGGTGTCTACTGCCCTCACTTCCTTAACCAAAATTGTCATCAACAAATCCGATAGTCCCGTGTCCTTAGACACACCCACCCCTAGCTTTCCTCAGACACAGTATCGTCAGTAAAACTTCACTTATTCTGTATCCTTAGAATAGTCAACATATCTATGTCGGTCTCTACTCTTATAAGTCGCGTAGTTAATGTATTGTTGTAACTAAGTCTTATATAACGTGGTTGGAGTGAATTGTGATCTATGTTAATTCAGTGCGTGTTACATTGTGATTGCTGAATTCATAATAAAGGTTGATTAAAACCAAGTAAATAGTTGTGTTACGACTCAACTATATTTTATTTTCACCGACCAACCCAAAAATTACGTGACACGTTCATCGCATCAGTGTTTCAGCGTATGTAAGCACCGTTGACAGTCACGTTTTCTTTCTGTTTGACCAGGTACTACCATTAACTGTTTCTCACACCGGTTGCTGATCGCAATTGATTCCACAATATTTTCCACCGAATTCGATACAAATATTTCTATTTTAAACAATTCATGGTGATTTTTGCAAACATTTTGAGTTGTTTTTTTATATTTTCAAATGATATGGAATTTTTAGCGTTTTGCATGGTGTTTGTTACTCTGTCGTACATTTTATTTCTCATTTATAATATACAATTTGCTAAACATGTAGAAGGACCGCTCGTTGCTTTGTACTAATTTGTTACCTGGAAGAATACATTCATGAAATAATGTTAAACAACCATGCTAAAAGTATTGTTTGCGAATCTGATTTTTCTTACATTTGAATATAATTGAGAGTTGAATACAGTCGACTTCGCTACACAATAGTTTGAAAATATCGATCGGCCCTGTCCTATGGTAAACGTTAGGAGTTGAGGAAAAGTTTCTTTGTAATTCTAATGGAGCCGTAAATTTACACAAAATTTACACCTCTCTTGTTATATACGCAGTATTCTGGATTTGTGCAGTTATGTATTGTTTTTAATGGTAGAACCTGACTAACTGATAAACATGACGTCATAAACCGTTCTTTCTAGTATCTAGTTCTGTAGCTCTATACGTAGCTTTCTATCCTACCCATGATTTATGGCACGATTGACTTCAATTACTAGACTAGGACTGTTTCATAGATTTTTCGTTTCTTAGGATGTTACATTTGGTTTGTATTTTTTTTTTCAGCCTTCTGAATATGCAATAACAATAAAAAAAGAGCCAATCGATCCAGAGATCTGCGATGATTTGTCGCCAGTTGATACAAATACAGGGAATAAAAATGAAACAGCGACGTTTAAAGGTGAATCTTCGGACGACGTTTATTGTAACAATGAAGAATCCGCGTTTCCTCAAGAAAGTACGTATTTAGAAAATAACAAATCGGATCCTGATAAACGAAAAAGTAAACATAAAGTACCTTCAAACAACAGAATAAGTTGCAATGTTTGTTTGTTAACTTTTCAAGCTAAACATTTATTGGAACTGCATAATAAATTATATAGCTGTAATGTATTTAAGTGTGATAATTGCACTGCAATCTTCACTATGCATATTTCGTTAATACGTCATTTAAAGAAGCGATGTTGTACGAAAAAATTGTCTGGATATAAGTGTAATTTTTGTAACCGAAAGTTTTCCTATAAAAGACATGTCCAGTCTCATTTATTCCATGCGCATGGGAACGCAATATTTTCTGGTGGAAGCAAAATTATGAAAACATCTCCTGAATCGTTAGGAAAGTCGAATCATTCGGATGATATAGTCATGGCAGAATCAAAAACTTCACACAGTCCCTGCTCAAAGAACGTAAATAGCTCAATAAATATATCTTTGAAACTATCTAATGACTCAAAGAATACATCCACCAAGGATTCGAGCAGCAAGATCAAGTTTACGCATCCGAAATGGTTAAACGATTCGCATGGTACACCTTCGAAAAGAATGAAGCAATCCGTCCTTACAGACTTCATATCGACGTACAAAGACAAACCGAATGACAGATGGGTTAGCCCGGAAAAAGTTATCGATACGGAGAATATTCCTGTTACTGCGACTATTATTCCAACTTTAACGCTCGAGACATTTAGTAACAAGACATCAACGGCTGCAGAAGTTATTCAGATGTCTACTTCTGTTAAGCGAATCGAATCTCCTGTTAGGAAAAGATCATTTGTTCAAATTCGTGTGAATTTAAAGACAATGATATCTTTATTAAGGAACGAAATAAAAGCTGAATCTGAAAGCTCTAATACCTCGCACAATATGTCTTACAACCTTAGGCCAGTGAAAAGATGTTCTTCTTTATATGATTCTTACGATTTATTGGAGTGTAAAGAATGTGTGGTCCGCTTGGAGAAATGCGACAAATTCTTGGAGCCTTCTAGTTTTGTGTCAAACGAAGATGAAGACGAAGACGAAGTCGAAGACAACAACAAACAAGCAGTATCGAAAAATGTGAAAGAGGAATTTGAAGGTTTTCGCGAAACAAGCTCGACATGTAACATGCCTTTGAAAGCTGACACGATTGCGTCAAAGCGATTCAATGAATTTGTAAAATCTTTCGCTGATAGATTAATCGTACTTCAACAAGAATCGGTTGAATTTCAGAAGAACTTTAAAGTCTGTCAGCAGAAAATAATTCAATGTCATATTTGTAAAAAATCGTTTTCTTCGAAGAAAAACCTGCGCGAGCACATGAAATTGTTCCATACGATTTACATTTCGAGCATATGCAACGCGCGTTACACGTCCATGAATAAGTTACTAACTCACTATCTACGTCAGCATGGTGTGTTTAAACGAAGGGAATGTTGCGTGTGTTATGAGAAGTTTGACACGTCGGCACTGTTGAAGCGGCACATGATTCTGCATTGTTTGAAGACCATAAGATCAAAAAAGGACGCTTCACCGGTTGATGTTGAAATAAATTGCAATGCATTCAAGAAACAACACAAATGCAAAGGTTGTCGCAAACGATTTTGGCTATACTCATGTTTGAAACAACACGAGAATGTATGTCGTCGAATGAAAGTGTTAAGAAATAAACAACGTGTACCTCGTGTAAACCATTTGTCTCGGTCCTTGAAAGAACCAAGTGACATGGAACTCGGCATAGTACAGTCGCCTGATTTGGAACAAACGTTGGATGTTTCGGGTGGGACGACAAGATCTTTGAAAAATTATTTGACTCCAAGTGCGCTTAATACGGATGATACTTTCTCTTCGTCATTCGATACAGCTGCAAAACACAGAAGGTTACTTAATGGGATTGCATGCTTAAAGGGTCATAAAGCGGACAAGATGAACAGAACAAAGTTTCCTTGCACTACTTGTGGAACACAATTCCAAACATTTAAAAATTTGTGCATACACGAGCGCACCTATCGCCAAACAGCCACAGAAAAGTGTAACGTTTGTAACACGATGTTTTCCACTAAAAGATTCTTACAGTTTCACATGCTTGCTACTCATGTGCCTTCGTGTTCGGTGAACTACAAATTCTTTTGTAAGTTCTGCAATCAAGGATTTGTTAAGAAACAGAGTCTTCAAATTCACGAACGACACTTGCATATTGGGCAAGATTCTAGGCTGGTGCTGAATTCCGATTGTGTTGTGGAAGATAAACCAATCTGCAATATATGTCATTTGTTATTCGAATCCTACGAACGTTTAGTCGAGCACAACACGTATTATTACAAGGGCAATGATTTTTTATGCGCAATATGTGGTAAGTCGTTTCAAGGAATGTACAAGTTTTATCATCACAACAAGTTGGAGCATTATCCGGACGAACCATCGAAATTGTACCCTTACAAATGCGATACTTGTAACGAAGGCTTCAGCTACGAATCACATCTCCACGCACATAGGCTACACGTTCATTCGCACGATTCGCCAGCTGACAAAACGCGCGACCGCGATACATCGGATCAGACTTTTCGCGTGTGTTCATAATTCTTTGGATAAATTAAGATAATCATAAAATAAAAGCATAGAGAATATTTAATTCTTCGATTTATAGGTCGTTTGAAAATCAATTTTCACGGTACTATACTGAAGAATCGGCCTAGATTGAGACGTACAATAAACACGCCAAGTACACATACACATACGAAGCAAATGATTTCAAAGTGTCCTTTAAGTCATGTATTCGCATTTTCCATGACACGCATGAAATGTATCGATATTTGTTGAAATATAATTTACAAGACAAATCAACGCTTCTGACCTAATACGAACTGCGCTCGGCTTAAACATCGAGCATTGAGTGAAGTTTGGGTGTCAGCCGTAGGCGCTTCCTGTTCATTGTTTGCGATGGTCTCAGTTTGTTGAAGCAGAATATGTCAAGCATTCGCTAGACGAACAGCCAGAAAACGAGTGAACTAGATATTCCATACTGTCTCTAACTTTATTTAATATACATCGTTTTGTTCCCATAAGAGATAAAGAGATCTAATCGCGTTATTGTATCGTTTACTAAGTGTCGCTTGAAACAGCTTAATGAAAATTATGATAGATCGAGTAATAAATTTGTCTGCTTTTCTTTGAACGCGTTATATTTATGTGCTTTCATATACGTATATGTTTCCGTGTGTGTGTGTGTGTGTGTGTGTGTGTGTGTGTGTGTGTGTGTGTGTGTGTGTGTGTGTGTGTGTGTGTGTGTGTGTGTGTGTGTGTGTGTGTGTGTGTGTGTGTGTGTGTGTGTGTGTGTGTGTGTGTGTGTGTGTGTGTGCATGCGTGCGTGCATGCGTGCGTGCGTGTGTATTTTATCAAGTACGTTAATCACTACCCTATTTCATTATTGTAAAATTTTTTGTTAAAGGGAGTTTTTCGTTCGACGTGCGCGTTTGCGGATCTTTATATTTTGTAAATTGTTTTTGGTCAGCCTAAATGTTTGAAGAAGTTAGAAAATAAATGAAGCGAGGGTAAGTAAATGTTGCAATTTCTTTTCTTAATTGGCCTGATATTCGTCATTTTTCTTTTATTGCAATGTTTATTCGCTATAATTATTCGTTTAAACGTCCGCTCAGTATAATAATTATAACATCCGTTAAAAAATGAACAAACCTAATTGTTTGTTCGACCAATCGCGGGGAGACGTAGTCGCTAGGAGAGACGTCAACGGGAGTCGTAAATTCCCGTTACGATTATAACAATCGACACCACGACTTGATCGATCCCCTGATTTCCGTTGAGATAATAGGGGTGATTGAGTTTGTATAACACTGTGATTCACAGAATTATAAATTATATATTTCCAACACTTAGATTACACTGATGAGCATAGATAGATAGATAATCACTTATCGCACGAAGATAAGATAGATATGTACGTTAGAGCAGGGCTCTTATAATTGGATTTAATGTATTAGTGGACGTAGCACTATAAGATATTTAGGAGAGGAAATGTATGCTCGACAATACCGAGACCGACTCTCGCGTTATGCTTAGACTGCCCCGATAGGCATTAGCGTTAGACTTAGTAGTTGACTTTTCCAACGATGTAGAAGAAGTGAAGTTGAGTGACGATGCTGTGTCGGAGGAAAGCTAGTGATCGGTGTGTCTAGCGCACGGGATCATCGGATTTGTTCATACCATTTTAGGTCAGGAAGTGAGGGCAGTATACATTGCCTCGGATTGGACAAACGAAGGTTGGTGGACTAGGAAGGGTCTTAACCGCCCTCGATAGAAAGTTGCTAGTAGGAAGCATCGTACGTGAGAAAAACTAACTTTCCCGTGTCAAGCCGTAGTAAACAATAGTCTTTGGAAACTGATTTAGAAAAGACATTTGTTGGGTCTGAAGGACCTTAGCAGGCAAGTGACTCGGGTTTATGACGGGTGCTTAAGGCTATTGAGGGTACGCCGTACGGAAGAGCGGACATCTGGTGTCCGTCTGGCCCGCGGTGTGTGACCTGGGCCAGGCAGAGAATCGCCCAGCGCAACACTAATAATGAATCTGATATTGAGATTAAAAAAAAATTCATTTCGTTTATCACACGTGGAATGATTATATGATAAGTTTCATATTTGACAGATGACTAATTGAAATATGGATCGTAATTACAATTTTCATTATGAGATGATATATTTACTTACCCAGCTATCGATTAATAACGTCGAATGATAATTGTACGGGAACGATATTGCTTTGTAATGTGCAATTAAACTATTACGTTAAATATTCAGTAAATAAATATTTCAATTTCCATCACAGTGTCGGTCGTACAATACGATAATCGAGAGGAACATGAGACCAAGAACGATATGTATCGCTATGAAAGCGCGAATTAAAATTGTCGTATTAGAATTTCTATAAAGAAATAAGAATTGACGTTTATATCACAGAATAGTTGCAGCGCGTAATCGAATAAATTGGTTGTTCCACGGCGGGAAAATGAACTACTTTTAAGAGCTTTCACCGGTTCTGCCGTACAACGAAACGAACAGTTGAGCAGTTATAAGAGCTAACGTTTGTATTTTCTAAAAATTAGAAAGCTGGTAAACTTAATAGATTGCTCGAGAAATTTGTAGAATTTAGTAGTACGATATGTACTGTTTTTAAAAGTATAGGTATTCTTGAATAAATTACATTTTCCAGAAAATAATGTAAATTCTTTCCCCGTGTAAACTACGACATTCGTACAACCTTTGTTGTTGTACGAACCAACACTCTCGCATTCGAAACGTTGTGACTCGCGTTAATTAAAAGACGCGACATGAAGTTAAAATTATGCCTTTGTATATTCGGGACTCGAAATAGGGTGAACTGGTACCATTGTATACAGCACTTTGATTCGAAACGCTTTGTACAAGCAACGTTAATTAGAAGATTGAAGCTACGCTTCTGTTGTACCATCAACTAGAAATTTTTTTTTTATTTAGTTGTTTACATTCACAATTTGCCCCATTTGGACATTTGGTAGAATTTTGTTGGCTGTTTGATTATCATGTGGGTGGCTACCCCCAGCAGGGTTTCTTCGTATTTGTTAGATTATAACCTTTGTGATATTTGTGGGGTGTTTCCTTTTTAGTCTTCTTTCTATGCTTGATGTGTTGATCGTTTCCGCTGCCAGCCGGTTCGGGTCAGTTGCTATTCTTTCTCTGTACCTTCTTGCACATCTGCTAATCTCCTCTTTGACCGTTGGTATTTCCCAGGTCTTTCCGAATGCCCTCGTTTCTAACGTACCATGGGGCGTTTACTATTGTTCTAAGAATTTTAGCTTGCATTGTCTCTATTTTGGTTATATGGCTCATTGCTGCTGTTCCCCATAGTGGTATTCCGTACGTCCAGATTTTTTGTATATTTTTAATTTATTTTCTATACTGAGTTTGGATTTTCGACTTGTTAGTCAATGCATTTGTCTCCTTGTTATCTGTATTTTGTCTATTATTGATTTAGTATGCTGTTTCCATGTGAGTTGTGTATCTATGTGGTGTCCTGGGTATTTGACTTGCCTTGTTTGTATTATGTGCATGCCGTTAAGAAAGATGTTTGGTGGCATCTGTTTTCGCAGTGTGAATGTAATATGGTTGCATTTACTTTGGGATTTGCTTTAATTTGGTTAACTTGTAGCCACTTCTTTATTTCTGTGATATGTTCTTGTAGTAATGTAACTGCTGTTGCAGGGTTAGTGTGCCTGACTAGTACAGCTGTGTCATCCGCGAATGTCAGTATTTTGCTATTGTTAGTTGTTGGTATGTTGGCCGTGTATAATGTGTATAAAATTGGTCCTAAGACGCTACCTTGCGGAACTCCTGCCTTGATTTCTTTAGCTTCCGAGTGTGTGTTTTTGATTTTTACTATGAAGCTTCTGCTGCTTAGGTATGATTTGATTAGTTGGTATATCTGCCCCGGGAACTGTTTCCTGATTGATTGAAGTAGGCTAGTGTGGATTATTTTATCGAATGCTTTTTCGATGTCCATAAAGAGTGCCGTACAGTATTGTTTTGTTTCCAGCGCCTGTAAGATTTCATTGACGAGTCTGTGCGTTTGTTCTATTGTGGAGTGTTTCTTTCTGAATCCGAATTGGTGATCCGGTATTAGATGGTTCTAGTCTATTATGGGTTTTATCCGGTCGTAGATTATTTTCTCTAGTATCTTAGAGAACACCGGAAGTAGTGAGATTGGTCGGTAAGATTTGGTTCCGTGTGGGTCCTTGCCTGGTTTGGGTATCATTATGATTTGTGCCAGTTTCCAAGCTTTTGGAAAGTATTGTATTCTTAGTATTGCCTTTGCTATTATTGTGATTTGTCTTATCGCTTTTGGCGGAAGGTTTTTCAAGATTTTGCCGTTAATTAGGTCGACCCCTGGTGCCTTATTATTTTTTGTTTTCTCAATTATGTTTCTGATTTCTTGTGCTGTTGCTTTGGGTATGGTGTAGTGATTGCCAGTTGGTGTACTAGTAGTTAGCGCATCCTCGTCCGTATGACTATTGTGGTTGCTGTTGTTGATGTTGTGTGGGGTGAATGTGTTGCATAGGTGGTTGGAAAATTCTTCAGCCTGTTCTTCGTTGCTTCTTGCCCATGTGTCGTCTGCTCTTCTGATTGCTGGTACCATTTTTGTTGCCTTCATTATTTTTCTTGTGGCTTTCCATAGGGAGTAGTTGCAGTTCTCGTGAGCAGATAGTGACTCGATGAACTTTGTGAACTCCTTGTTGTTGTGCTCTTTTATTTTGTTTTTTATTTCTTTTGTGAGTTTGTTTAGGTGTTTTTTGTTTTCTTTTGTTCTGTGTTTTTGCCATTTTGCTTTCGCTTTTCTTTTTTCTCTAATTTTTTCGAAGATGTCTAGTGGAACTGTTTTTGTTTGTCTGTTGGTTGTTTCCGGTATAGTGGTTGCCCTTGCTGCTTCTTGGATAGTTTCTGTGAGTGTTGTTACTGCTTGGTCGATGTGTTCAAGTGTTTTCAGTGGGATGTTGCAGCTGATTTTGCTCTCTATTATTTCTTTGAATATTTGCCATTTGGTGGTTTTATTGCACAGCTTCTCTGTGCTGCTGTAAAGTATTGGTTTGTTTCTGTATGTAATTATTATGGGCGTATGGTCGGAGGTAAGCTCGAGGCTGGGTGCTGTGTTTAGTTTATTTGCGTTTAGTCCCTTTGTAACTGCAAAATCAAGTAGATCAGGTATTTTGCTCAGGTCTGTCGGCCAGTATGTCAGTTTTCCCGTGGATAATATATTGAGGTTATTTTTTATAATGTAGTTTTCCAAGGTTCTACCTCGTGGTGTAGTGATTCTTGATCCCCATAGTGTGTGCTTTATGTTGTTCTCTCCAACTGCGATATACTTGTTACCTAAGTGTTGAAAATACTCTTCCCACATTTGTGATGCAATTTTGTGTCGCGGCGGTACATATACTGCTGACAACTGTAAATGGTTGCTGCTAGTATGTACAGTAACGGTGGCTGCTTGTATATGTCCGTTACTAACTTGGCTGTGTAAGTGATGTTTAATGTCGTTTTTTATTGCTACTGCGATCCCTCCGTGTGCTTTTCCTGAGGGATGCTTGGTATCATATATGGTGTAGTGCGGTATTTTTATGTAACTTTTTGTAGTGAAGTGTGTTTCTGATACGAATAGTGTGTCGATATTATTGTTGTACAGGAAAGTTTTTGTTTCTAGGGCCCTTTGTTGTAGGCCGTGAGAGTTCCAGGCTGCTATTTTAAGCGTGTCTATTTTTATTTTTTGCTCATCATGTTAGTAAGTAATTGTAACATGACTGCTATCTGCTGTGTTTGCTGTCTGAGGAGTTCGTTTTGGTCGCTTATCATTTTTGTGATTATTTCGGTGTTTTTTATGGAATGTTTTATTAACTCTTTGATTTCTGTAGCGTCGTTGCTGTGGTTGTTCTGTTCTTGATTGTCTAAGGGTGACGACCGGTTGACTACTTGCGCGTAGCTTCGGTTTCTAGCGGTGTTGGTGTTAGTGTGGTTATTGTTCCTTGCGTGCTGTGTTTTTGGTGTTGACGTAGGTTCTGTGTTGTCCTGTTGCGTGTGAAGATTGTTGTGTGTCCTGTTACGAAGCGGCGGAGAAAGTTTGCCTTGAAGTTGCTTTCTTACTAGACAGCCTTTGTAAGTCGCTGGGTGATTTCCACCGCAATTGTAGCATTTTACGTCGTTTATTGTTCCCGTGTGTGGGCAGTTCGCTGTTAGGTGCTTTTCTGCGCACTTGACACACGCCGGGTTCCTGTTGCAGTAATTTTTAGTGTGTCCATATTGTTGACACCTCATGCATTGTGGTATGTCTTTTTTGTGCCTGGGTGGCTCGACTGTGATTAGTGTGTTTAAGATTTTTTTAATATCGAAAATTTCCTTGTTGTTATTTTTAGGTTCTAATTATATTAACAATAGCGGTAGTGGTTGCTTTGTATCGTACCTTATAATATTGTTTATAGTTCTTGTTTGGTGGCCCATCTTTGCTAATTCGTCACTTAGTTTTTTTGTGTTGATTTTTGGGTGCAGTCCTCTTATAACTACTTTGTAGCTCCTTTCCGTTTTGAGCTGGTACGTGTGGTATATGGTATTTTTCCCCTTAATTCTTTTATAACTATTCTGTAATTTTCTGGTGTGTTTGTTTGGATTTTTATTTGTTCTAGTTTTGTTTGTTTTATTGTGTAACTATCCTTTCCAACAATATTGTTAAGTGGATCGATAAGCGGGTCTATTATTTGCGCCTCAACAAATATTGGTGGTGGTTTTGTGATGTGTGTTGATTGGGTTGTGGTGTTGCTTGTTGGGTCGTCGTCTGATTCTTCTGTTAGCGAGCTGAAGGAGTTTCTTAGCGGTAATTCTTGCAGCCATCGCTGCTTTTCCATATCTGGGTTGGCTGTTATTTTTCTTTTTTTTTGTTATAGCTGACTATCTTCCAGCTTTCATCCTGGTTCGTCCTGTTGAGTTGTTGCTTTGTTGTTTTCCATGTCGACTTCTATTGTGGCTGAGCAGCCCTGTCCTTGGTGTGTTGGTTGACTTGTTTTTAATGTATCTGTTGTTTTGTGTATGTAATATTGTTCTTGTTTGTTTATAATTCTTATCGCTGGAATATTTTCCATAGTTGGTTTGCTAGTCTTCTTGATATAGGACACGGGTTTTCACCGTTTGGCTATAGGCGTAACCGTTCGTAGTTTTCTCTTACCCACTTGCCGCACTTTTTCAGGAGCACTGTTTCACACGCCCGTTTAGCTCGGATGCTCGGGCAGAACTAACGAGCAGACATCTGGTTCCCGTCTGGCCCGCGGTGTGTGGCCTGGTCTAGGTAGAGTGTCGCCCGACGTAACACGGAAAAATAAATGTCTCTCCTAAAGGAAGAAAAATGAATAAGTTATGAAAATCTAATAGCTAATAATAAAAATTTGATGAACAATGAAGTTAATGAATAATACGATTTACGAATAATGAATTTATGTACACTATTAACAATGCTTTTGTTGGGTTCAAACGAATCCACGGCCAACGAGATAACTCTCTACTAAGCGTAAAAATAATCTTAGGCGCAAAATACGATTGACGAGAAATGTTCGATGTGTCACTCTCCAAGGCAATCACAAGAGTGCCAGTCTCGTCTGCAATTCGATACGCACTCGTTAAGAGCATCGAGAAGTTCCGAACGCCGTTGCTAGGCAGTTTCTGCCTGGAGTTTGGTTATTGATACAATGTATGTCCCATTGTCTCGACACCTCCGAGGTAACCTCACACGTGACTAGACCCGCTCAAGAGGCCGCCTGTCGCCACAATCACACTTCTCGGAAAACCCATACAACCACTCCAGACCTCCGTTAGGCAAAACGTTTATCTCGTGACCGTGGCTACGTTCGGCGACCAATTGTCACCTCGAACCCAATCTCGCTATCACAAATTTTAAACAATTACAGCTATAATAAAATCTAGACTAAAGTACTAGAGGATGTTCCCAAAATTTCCAAGGAAAGGCTTCGGCTTTCCTTTCATCTCCGACATATATATTATTTCTGGCATATACATTTCGGGTTCACATTATGATTAGGGTTAGGTGCTTGTAACGAATCTTCATTTGGATTAGCCATTGTTGTTATGTAACAGAGAAGATATTTACTAGTACAAATATGATTATTACAGAATTTGACAAGTAGCCGTAGTAATTAGATACTCGAGATGTTAATGACAATAATCCTACGTTCAATAACGAATCCGCGGTCAGCGGAATAACAAAATGCGCTTCCTTCCAAAGTCCAAGTTGTACTCAACTTGCTTGTCTACGGTACAAGTATTACTAAACTAACTCTTTGTTAAAACGTAGAATATTCACCGAGCGTAAAGACACTATGTAACTCGCTACTGAGACATCACGAGAGAGAATGACTTTCCATCAGGGTGATGCTGCAGAGGAAAACTGTGATGGGGTGTGTCTAAGGACACGAGATCATCGGATTCGTCGAGAAAAGCCCTTGTTCGGAAAGTGAGGGAAATTGACGTTGCTGTTAATTGGTCAATTTCCATGTTGGTATCGAGAAAAGGATGCTAGCCGCCCTTGAGGGAAGGTTGCTAGTGGGAAGCGTCGTTCGTGAAAAAAATACATTTCCCCTATCTTCACGTAGTTGGGACAAAAACTGTTTGTCTGTTTGAAGGACTTTAGTAAACTAAACCTTAAAATTTATAACGGGTTCTCAAGCTAGCTGAACATGTACTGTGGAGATGCATCGACATCTGGTAATCATCTTACCCGGAGAATAGGGTCTGCATGTGGCGAGCCACGGGACAGAAACCGTTGGAATGTTTACTGTCGAGCGCCGCTACAATTATTTCTTTTAAGGAGAGCTATAGAATTTCTCTATACCTCTGTTAGAGAAAGCGTTCATCCCTTGACCGCGGCTACATTCGGCGACTGATTGTCGCCTCGAGCCCAAGTTCATTATCACAAATCTCGAACAAATACAATCGGATTGAATAACGACAATTGCTTAATTGCGGCTATAGTAGAATCTAGATTAATGTGTTAAGGGGTTTTCCCAAAATTCCAAAGGGGAGGCTTCGGTGTCCTTTTATCTCCGACATATACATATAAATGTGATGTAAATTATATCGTGTTTGGCCTCATTTTAATCTCACAAAAAAGTCAGTAAAAATTTAATTTAAAAAAAATTAAACATAAAGTTTAACCATTGACTGATGGATAATTAGTATTCTTTCATGGACGATTGAATTCGGATCATTTTACACTACTCAACCGTCGAACTTCGCGGCGTGTTAAAGGGAACACTAGGGCCCTGTAGGTTGATTTCCCCCCACTAACGGGAATGACGACCGATTAATTGCGATCAATTATACAGAAAATATAACAAATTGATTATAAAAATAGTATGCTAATAAATAATTGATATTGTTTTACGAAAAGAATAACTGTTAGCATTTTATGCAAGCGTTGGATCAAAAAGACCGACATTGTTTGACCGATATGTATCTTATTAACCCGACTCTCACACCTTTTTCTGTTTCGCTTGCGCTGTCTTTTCTAAGTAAGTCACTACTGTACAAAACTCTACTGTAATTCATCGCCAAGGAGACACGATTTTCGAACAACTATGGAGACAATACGTGTATGTGACTTTACGTATAAATGTTCGTGAAGATGAACGATGTGCATACGTCCACGCAAATGTATGAAATTTTGCTCAGGTGGCTACACCTTTTAGGCCAAACGGTGTTCCATTGAATTCATAGTGAAAACGGGCTGTAGAAAAAACAGCTGGACGTCTCTGTTTCGAAGAAAAGTTGTGCCATTGTAGATTTTGGACTCGTGTTTGAAAGATTATCTCATCACGTTGTTTATATCACATAACTTGTGCTGTTTGGTTGGTTGGTTGGTTGGTTGGTAGACAAGTAATATGAACTTTATGCGCATAATTAATTTATGGTGTTACTGGTTTATTTAATCAACTATGTTATATCCGTTGTTTTCCATGATATCGGTTGCGTTATCATAGAAAGAGACTGGATTTGATTAGGAAAAGAAAACCAAGCTGTTTATGTTTCTTCCATCCAAAAACTTTTACAACGACCAGAGCGTACAGTAATTAGTATGGTTTCACCTTCTTTGTCTTTTTAACGTGAAAGTAAATATTCACTTAAACCACGAATGGCATAATGGATTAGACGTATGTAATGAATATTCGGTATCGAGTTTGCTATATGTTAACAAATTTATTACGTCGTCATCCGTGGAATAAAAATTGGAATAAATATATGTCGGAGATGAAAGAACACCGGAGTCTTTGGAATTTTGGTTAATCCCGCAACATTGTAACCTAGAGTCTACTATAGCAGTAATTGAACAATTGTAGTTATTCAATCCGATTGTAATTGTTCGAGAGTTGTGATAATGAGCTTGGGCTCGAGGCGACAGTCAGTCGCCGAACGTAGCCGCGGTCACGGGATGAACGCTTTGCCTAACAAAGGTATGGAGTAATTCTATAGCTCTCCTTAAAAGAAATATTCGTGGCGACACGCGACAGTAAACATTCCAACGGTTTCTGTCCCGTGGCTCGCCACACGCAGACCCTATTCTTCGAGTAAGATGATTGCCAGATGTCGATGCGTCTCCGCAGTACATGTTCGGCTAGCCCGGGGGCCCGTTATAAATCTTAAGGTTTAGTTAACTAAAGTCCTTCAAACAGACAAACAGTCTTTGTCCCAACTACGGGAAGATAGGGGAGACCTATCTTTCAACGAGCGGCGTCTCCCACTAGCAACTTTCCCTCGAGGGCGGCTAGCATCTTTTTCTAACCACCGGTATGGAGATTGACCAATTAGCGGCAACGCCAATTTCCCTTACTTTCTGAACGAAGGCTTTTCTCGACGAATCCGATGATCTCGTGTCCTTAGACACACCCCAATATAGTTTTCCTCTGTGGCATCATCGGGACGGGAAAGTCATTCTCGCTCGCGATCTCATCGATTAAAGAGTAACGTCTTCGCGATCAGTGGTTATTTCACGTTTTAACCAGACTTGGACTTTGTGAGTACGTTCTGTTGTCATCCCGTTGGTCGCGGATTCGTTATTGAGCCCGAGACCATCGTCACTAGTGTCGCGAGTGCCGAATCGCCGTGATCAATTGTCAAGACTGTAATAATTCTATCATTGCAATAAACTACGCTTGTGTGTACCGTAGCAATGGCTAATCCTCGAGAAGATTCATTTGACGCCCACAACCCTACTCCCAGTGCCAATCCGACATATAAATAGCCGTTTTGTGCAAACGGCGGCCATAGAGTGTCGAAAGTAAATACTACTGCAGGAATCAGTGTAATAGATGCATAGATAATTGGTGCGTTAAATCTATTGTGCAGTTCATGAATTACAGCGCACAGTACTGGTGTATAATGTACATGAAATTACACTTACGTGCTAGACAACAATTTATAAGTTGTACGTGATTCAGCAATAGTCTATTGACTTTCAAACGAGCGTACTTGAATGTATAACGAATAACCACGACATTGACATACGCTGTAATACTAAAAGTATATTTTTAACACGATGTACATGACCATAAATTATTAAGAAAAATAGGAAGAATTGGAAAAAATTAAAAAAAGCCAACACCACACGGAGTTCCCAAGCGGTCACCCATCTAAGTACTATCCGTGCCCTACGTTGCTTAACTTTCGTGATCGGACGAGAACGAGTGCTGTTTATTTTTTTTTTTTTTTAAGCTGTTTATTTAAAACCCAATATACAATTTTGAATACATTATAATGTTCACAATAAACGGTGAATTTATATAACGGTGTCTTAGGCAAGGGTACCGATACGCAACGGTACGACGTAGCCATGCTGTGATATGTTGTTGACGCTTTACATTTTTTGTGTTGGATATGTCTTTTGGTTTAAGCCGCTGGAGGAGCGGAGCTTCTATGTGATTTTGTTTTTACTTGTTGTTTTTGTCCTGAAAACTGGGTCGCAAAAACAGGACGCTTCGGTAGTATATTTTTGGGTGCTGTGGTGTTTGGGGGCGGGGTGGGGTAAAGGGAGGGAGGGGGATATTAAATAAATAAGTTTCTTTTAAAAGAAGAAGAATTGCAATAATTACAGTGTTGGCACCTGTGTTGTACGGGGGCAGAATTGAGTTTTATCGGTTTAGTGGATTTTCTCCCTTATTTTATTATGGATTCAATATCCACCAATATTTTTTTGACTTTTTTCTATGTTTGTCTTTGGTGTCTTTCAGAGGGAGGGCCATGTTGTATCTCCATCTAGTGTCTGCGGACTGGCCATCTAGGTTTTCTTCGTAAAGTATAGTTTGGGTCCCTATTTTTCTTTTTATGTGATAAATTATCGGGATGTTATTTTGGTCCTGCAGGTAGTTTTTTCCGTCAAGGTATGGGAAAGCTTCTGGCGGGATGTAGCCTGTTGTCAGAGTGTTTTTGTAGTATGTGTCATTTGGAAATAAGCAGCTGAAGATTAAACTATTTTCTTTTATCTTTGCCGCTTGCGCGAAGTGGTTTCGTATTAGCTTTAGGATGTGACAGTCTATGTGGTGACCGTTGGCTAGGTCGTATATTATTTTGTTTTTTATGTATTTTTTGAATCCGCTGTGTTCGGATCTGTAGGTACTCAGGCAAGCCCTGATGCATTTTCTTTCGAATATGCGAATTTTTTCCATTTGGGAGGCTGATATGTTGTACCAGATTGGGCAGCCGTAGGTTATGATCGGTCTGATTAGTGCTTGATAGCATAGAATTTTTACTTTCCTGTCGAGATGTTTGGAGTGGAATAGATTTTTCATTTTCCAAAATGCTTTGTTGGCCTTGGTAAGTTGAATTTCGGTGTGCTGCTTGTAATTTAATTTGTAATCTATGTTTACCCCTAAGTATTTTACGCAATTTTTGTGTGGTATGAGGGCCCCTTTGTCTGTTTTTTCTCTTATCTGAAATTTTTTGCAGTGTTCTCTTTCTATTGGGCCGATTTCACTTGACTTGGGTCTAAACAGTATGGTTTCGCATTTGCTTATGTTGATTTTTAGTTTCCATGCGTGGTAATAGTCGTTTATTTTCTCAAAAAGTTCTTGAAGTTCCGTTTTTATAGTTTTGGTTTTGCGGCCTGTTACGTATATGATTAGGTCGTCTGCGAAGGCTATGGAGCGTTTATGGGTGGATGTATTGAGATCAAAGAGGTTTAGTAAGTCGCTGTTGTAGATACTGAATAGTAACGGCGAATTTACTGTACCTTGTTGTAGGCCGTTTTTTATGGAGAATTCTTTGCTTGATGAGTGTGAACCTTCAGTCATTACGAATGTTCTGTTTGTGATCATGTCCCAGACCATTTTAATCAGGTGTTTAGGGAACTTTTTTTTGTTCAGTTTGTATATGAGACCTGGGATCCAGACTGTGTCGAAAGCTTTTTCGAGGTCTATTAGACAGGCGGCTACTCGTTGTTTTGCGTTTAGAGCCCAGCAGATGTCCGACGTGAGTTTGTTTATTGCGTGGATTGTGGAGTGTTTGTGTCGGAAGCCGAATTGATTTTCTGGGATTATGTTGTTTTTTGTGCAGAAGGAGGTTAGGGGGTTGTTTATGGTTATTTCAAATACTTTGCTTATGTTGGGGAGGAGACTTATGGGTCGTAGGTTTGCGGGCGATGAGCCGTCTTTGTTCTTTTTTGTTATGGCTATCAGTTTGGCTTTTTTCCATTTTCTAGGGAAGTATGTGTTGTTTAGAGCATTGTTGAAGAGCACCGTGTAGTACCATTTTATTTTGTTCGGTAGGCGCTTGAGTAGGATGTTTGGGATGCCGTCGAAGCCGGAGGATTTTTTGTTGTTTAGTTTGGAGAGGATTGTGTTTAGTTGATTGTAATTTGTGAAGTAGTTTATTTCTGGATCTGGTTGTTTGGGATTGTCTGCGGTGTTTTCGTTTGAGAATGTGCAGACTGTTTTGTTTATCATTTTGTCTTGTTCCATTTCATTTTTGAGTTTGTTTGTTTCGGCGATGATAATTCTGTTTAGTTGTTCTCGGCCCATGTGTTCGTTTTGCGTATGTATTTTGGAGAAGTGGGTGCCGATAATGTCTAGTTTTTCTATTGTTTTAGATATTATGAAGTTACCATCGGTGTCTTTGATGGTGTTGAGTATCGTTATACCTGCTTCTTGGATGAGGGAGGCATTTTCTGGGGGCAGCTTGAGAGGTGGGATGGGGTTTTGTTCTTTTGGTCTAAAGATTTGATTTATTTGTGGGAACATGTTGGCTGAGTCGTTCTTGGAGATGTTTTTTATTTTGTTTGTCCAGTAATGGTTTATAGAAATTGCGAATTTTTGTTTCAGTTTCGCTTTTATTCTGTGTAGTAGGAACTTTAGGAATTCTAATTCTTCTCTTTTGTCGTAGGAATAGTTGAGTTTTATATTGTTTATTTTGGACAGTATGTAGCTTTTATCTCGCTGTAGATCTTTTATTTTATTGTTTATATAGGGCTCGCATGAGTTTTTTTGTTTTATGATTGGCACGGATTTTTGGAGTGCGATTTGTGTGTGTTTTTCTATTTCGTCTAAGAACGAGTCGATTTGTCTGTTTGTTAGGTTGACGTTGTTGTAGATCTTTAGGTCGCAGTTTTGTTCGAGTGTGTTTTGGAACTTTTTCCAGTCTGTCTTTTTGTAGTTGTACCTGGGTGTCTCGGTCTGGGTTTCGAGTGTTAGGAAGTCAGATGTGCTTTTGTTAATTTGAAATACTAGGGCGTTATGGTCACTGTCATAGGCTAAGGTTTTTAGGGTATTGTTTGGACGCAGGTTTTGGAATTTTAGTCGCGCATCTGCTAGGCATATGTCCAGGTATGAGCCTCCTTTTGGGTAAGAGGGTAGCTCGGAGCTGTATAAGTTTGTTTTGTAGTGGATGCTTTTATTGTCTAGCCAGTTTCTAATGAAGTTGCCTCTCGTGTTGTTTATTTCATTTTTCCAGCTTGTATGTTTTGCGTTAAGGTCTCCTGCTATTATATAGTAGTTTTCCGGTTTGTTGAGCTGCAAGAGTTCGAAAAGATTATTGAATTCGTAGTTAAATTCTTTCTGGCCTCCGTAGGTTGCGTAGGCTGCAATGATGAATAAATTATCCTTATTGCTTATTTTTATTTTTATGATCGTTGTTTCTAAGGTTCTGAAACTTGTTATTTTGTCAATTATTATCGTTTTGTATTTTATGGGGTTTTTTATGAGGATCGCTGTTCCTCCTCCTTGACTGGCGTTCGGTCTGTCGTGTCTTATCATGGTCTAGTTTTTGAAGTGTACCTTGTGTCTTTTGTTTAGTTTTGTTTCTGAGATGAGTACCATATCGGGGGCTTCTTTATTTAGTAGGGTTAGCATACTGTATCTTTTTTGGTTTGAAATTAAAGAATTAGCATTTATTGCGATTATTTTCAGATGTTTTAGGTTAAGTTTATGTGTTTTTTGCTGTGGTTGTTGGTTTGGCGTGTTTTGGTTATTCGTCGTCTGTGCTATTGAAGGTGCTGAAGATGGCGTCGAACCTTTCTTCGTGCGTTGATAGGGTGTTTTTTATTTCGTTTAATTGTATTTGTTGTTCTTTTAACGCTTGGAGGATGCCTTTTTTAAAGTCTTCGATAACGTTTATAATGTTTAGATGGGGGGAGCTATCGGTTGTGATTGGGCTTTGGCTTGAACGCGGATCTAAGTTTGCTGATTGTGGGAAGATTTTGGTTGTTTGATTTAGTGTTGTTTGCTGCTTCACTACGTCGGAGAACTTTAGTTCTGGGATGTATTTGCGGCTTATTCGGGCAATTCGTTGTGTCTTTGCTTCTTTGTCTTTTTTTATTTTATCGGCCAGCTTTTTACGAAGCTCTACGAGTTTGGGGCAACCTTTGTATGACGCGGGGTGTCCGTAGTTTTTGCAGTTGACGCAGAATATTTTGTCTTTGGTTACTGCGTTTTCCCTTTTTATTTTGCAGTCGCCTGGACCATGGGGCTCACTGCATTTAACACAGCGGTAGTTTAGGTTGCAGTTTTGCGCTGTGTGGCCTAGTCGCTGGCATTTGTGGCATTGAGTTATGTCATCCTGTTTTTTTATTATTTTTTCCCATTTTATCTTGTAGTAGTTAAAATGGTTTATTTTTAGAAGATTGTTTATATTGCTGTCGGGGGATAGCTGTATTATGTAGATTGGGAGCAATATATTGTTCTCCCTTGATTTTTTTGTCGTAAATCGTGAGACTTTTGTAAACTGGACGTCGTTTATTTGTAGAGCTTGTAGGTCTGTGAGTATTTCTGTTTCCGTGTAGCTATTGTCTAAACCTTTTAGCAAGTATGTGTGGTGTTTCTCTATTTTGGGTGTATACGTGTAGAAGGTTGTGTTAGCTGAGAGGAGAGTTTGTTTTGCTTTATGGAAATCGGGTAGGTTTTGGAGGTAGAGTGCGTGTTTACCTGCGTGTATTCTTTTAATGTGAAATTGTTTAATGTCCGCTACTTTCTCTATGAGCGTTACGGTGTCCTTGGGGTCTTGTAGGATTATGTTGATGGGTGGCGGCCTGTTGTCTCTTGTGGTGGGTGGGGTGCTCGTGCGCTCCTTCGCGGAGCATCCGGTGGGGCGTCCGTCAGGTGCTCGGTCCCCCCTTGGCGGTGTTGGAGGCGCCGGGCCTCCTGGGTTGTGCGGTGGGGTGCGTTGCCCTTGCTGCGCCGATTGTTCCGGTGACGTGGTGGGACCGTGTCTTCCCGTTTTTCCTCGTAATGTTTCGTTTTTCTTTCTTATTTGTTCTAGCGTTGATTTCCAGGTGGAGTGGCTTGATGGTCCCGGTTGTAGGTGAGGCTCTGGTTCAGCTTGTAATATGCTGAATCTATTTTTTGTTGCTATCGCTGGAGGCGAAGTAGCTCTTGTGGGTTTCATGTTTTTGGTTTCGTTAGCCTTTTCTTCTTGGTTGGGGTGATAATCTACAATAGTGTTTCCTGGGATGTTTGCTAGACTTTTTGCCCTGGCAACCAGGTTAGGTTGTGGGTTGAGTTTCCGCGTCTTTTGCGCGGGTAGTCTTAGGATGCTGTTGATTTCCCTGGCTGTTTTATGTATAATTATTTTTCTCTTGGTGGCTTTTTTCATTGGGTCTACGGTGGGTTCCGTTTCGTTGCTCTTGGCTTCATAATCGGTAGCTTTTATTTTTTTGTACAGTTTTATTTTGTCTTATCTTATTTTATTTTCTTTTTGTTCTTATTTGTATTTATGGAGATGATGTCGATGCCGTATTTTTCACTTTTTTTTGTCACTATTTTGTCACTTGGTCCTTCTACTTTAGTGGGTATTAGTCTACTCCGACGCGCGCTCCGAGGGGTCCGTCCCGCTCGGTGGTCAACAGTCGACTCAGACGAGAACGAGTGCACTCAACGTGGTATGAGAGTTGGCTGAAGTAAGTAGTTTTGTTACTTGCTCTTAATATTCAGGAAAAAAGAATATTAAAAAAACAGATGTATGTAAAAGTGAGAATGACATAATGTATGGTTATAGTCGCGTAGTACTAAAACATTTCTTTTTTTCGATGCTTATATTATAGATTATTAAAGATAGATTATTAAGAAAAGCAAAAATAAAAAAAATTTGGAAAAATAAACAAACCAATACAACACGGAGTTCCCAAGCGGTCAACCATCCGTGCCTAGCGTTGCTTAACTTTCGTGATCAGACGAAAACCAGTGCTTTTTTAATTTTAATCATAACGTTTATTGCCCAAAGAAGTACATACTTTGTATATAAGGCCTAAAATTCTTACTATATCGAATGCTTTTTCAAGGCAGGAGGCTATTCGTTGTTTTGCGTTTAGAGCCCAGAAGATGTCCGACGTAAGTTTGTTTATTGCGCGAATTGTGGAGTGTTTGTGTCGGAAGCCGAATTGATTCTCTGGGATTATGTCATTTTTTGTGCAGAAGACTATTACCACGCATGGAAACTAAAAATCAAAATAAGCAAATGCGAAACCATACTGTTTAGACCCAAGTCAAGTAAAATCGGCCCAATAGAAAGAGAATACTGCAAAAAATTTCAACTAAGAGAAAAAAAAGACAAAGGGGCTCTCATACCACACAAAAATTGCGTAAAATACCTAGGAGTAAACATAGACTATAAATTAAACTACAAGTAGCACTCCGAAATTCAACTTACTAAGGCCAATAAAGCATTCTGGAAAATAAAAAAACTATTCTACTCCAAACATCTCGACAGCAAAGTAAAAATACTATGCTATCAAGCACTAATCGGACCGATCATAACCTACGGCTGCCCAATCTGGTACAACATATCAGCCCCCCCCCCCACTCATTGTGTGTGGTATGAGAGCCCCTTTGTCTGTTCTTTCTCTTAGTTAAAATTTTTTGCAGTATTCTCTTTCTATTGGGCCGATTTCACTTGACTTGGGTCTAAACAGTATGGTTTCGCATTTGCTTATGTTGATTTTTAGTTTCCGTACGTGGTAATAGTCATTTATTTTCTCAAAAAGTTCTTGGAGTTCCGTTTTTATTGTTTTGGTTTTGCGGCCTGTTACGTAGATGATTAGGTCATCTGCGAAGACTATGGAGCGTTTATGGGTGGATGTATTGAGATTAAAGAGATTTAGTAAGTCATTGTTGTAAATACTGAAAAGTAACGGGGAATTTACTGTACCTTGTTGTAGACCGTTTTTTATGGAGAATTATTTGCTTGATGAGTGTGAACCTTCAGTCATTACGAATGTTCTGCTTGTGATCATGTCCCAGACTATTTTAATCAGGTATTTAGGAAAATTTTTCTTGATCAATTTGTATATGAGACCTGGAATCCAAACTTTGTCGAAAGCTTTTTCGAGGTCTATTAAGCAGGCGGCTACTCGTTGTTTTGCGTTTAGGGCCCAGCAGATGTCCGACGTAAGTTTGTTTATTGCGCGAATTGTGGAGTGTTTGTGTCGGAAGCCGAATTGGTTCTCTGGGATTATGTCATTTTTTGTGCAGAAGGAGGTTAGGGGGTTGTTTATGATTATTTCAAATACTTTGCTTATGTTGGGGAGGAGACTTATGGGTCGTAGGTTTGCGGGCGATGAGCCGTCTTTATCTTTTTTTGTTATAGCTATCAATTTGGCTTTTTTCCATTTTCTGGGGAAATATATGTTGTTTAGAGCATTGTCGAAGAGTACTGTGTAATACCATTTTATTTCGTTCGGTAGGCGCTTGAGTAAAATGTTTGGGATGCCGTCGAAGCCGGAGGATTTTTTGTTGTTTAGTTTGGAGAAGATTGTGTTTAGTTGAATGTAATTTGTGAAGTAGTTTATTTCTGGATCTGGTTGCTTGGGGTTGTCTGCGGTGTTTTCGTTTGAGAATGTGCAGACTGTTTTGTTTAGCGTTTTGTCTTGTTCCAATTCATTTTTGAGTTTGTTTGTTGCGGCGATGATAATTCTGTTTAGTTCTTCTCGGCCCATGTGTTCGTTTTGTGTGTGTATTTTGGAAAAGTGGGTGCCGATAATGTCTAGTTTTTCTATTGTTTTAGATATTATGAAGTTACCATCGGTGTCTTTGATGGTGTTGTGTATCGTTATACCTGCTTCTTGGATGAGGGAGGCATTTTCTGGGGGCAATTTGAGAGGTGGGATGGGGTTTTGTTCTTTTGGTCTAAAGATTTGATTTATTTGTGGGAACATGTTTGCTGAGTCGTTTTTGGAGATGTTTTTTATTTTGTTTGTCCAGTAATGGTTTATGGAATTTGCGAATTCTTGTTTCAGTTGCGCTTTTATTCTGTATAGTAGGTACTTTGGGAATTCTAATTCTTCTCTTTTGTCGTAAGAATAGTTAAATTTTATATTGTTTATTTTGGAGAGTATGTAGCTTTTATCTCGATGTAGATCTTTTATTTTATTGTTGATATAGGGCTCGCATGAATTTTTTTGTTTTATGTTTGGCACGGATTTTTGGAGAGCGATTTGTGTATGTTTTTCTATTTCATCTATGAATGAGTCGATTTGTCTATTTGTTAGGTTGACGTTGTTGTAGATCTTTAGGTCGCAGTTTTGTTCGAGTGTGTTTTGGAACTTTTTCCAGTCTGTCTTTTTGTAATTGTACCTGGGTGTCTCGGGCTGAGTTTCGAGTGTTAGGAGGTCAGATGTGTTTTTGTTTACGTGAAATACTAGGGCGTTATGGTCACTGTCATAGGCTAAGGTTTTGAGGGTGTTATTTGGACGTAGGTTTTGGAATTTTAGTCGTGCATCTGCTAGGCATATGTCCAGGTATGAGCCTCCTTTTGGGTAAGAGGGTAGCTCGGAGCTGTATAAGTTTGTTTTGTAGTGGATGCTTTTATTGTCTAGCCAGTTTCTAATGAAGTTGCCTCTCGTGTTGTTTATTTCGTTTTTCCAGCTTGTATATTTTGCGTTAAGGTCTCCTGCTATTATATAGTAGTTTTCCGGTTTGTTGAGCTGTAAGTGTTCGAAAAGATTATTGAATTCGTAGTTAAATTCTTTCTGGTTTCCGTAGGTTGCGTAGGCTGCAATGATGAATAAATTTTCCTTATTGCTTATTTTTATTTTTATGATCGTTGTTTCCAAGGTTTTGAAACTTGTTATTTTATCAATTAGAATTGTTTTGTATTTTATAGGGTTTTTTTATGAGGATCGCTGTTCCTCCTCCTTGACTGGCGTTCGGTCTGTCGTGACTTATCATGGAGTAGTGTTTGAAGTGTACATTGTGTCTTTTGTTTAGTTTTGTTTCTTAGATGAGTACCATATCGGGGGCTTCTTTATTTATTAGGGTTAGCATACTGTATCTTTTTTGGTTTGAAATTAAAGAGTTAGCATTTATTGCAATTATTTTCAGATGCTTTAGGTTAAATTTATGTGTTTTTTGCTGTGATTGTTGGTTTGGCATGTTTTGGTTATTCGTCATCTGTACTATTGAAAGTGCTGAAGATGGCGTCGAACCTTTCTTCGTGCGTTGATAGTGTATTTTTTATTTCATTTAATTGCATTTGTTGTTCTTTTAACGCTTGGAGAATACCTTTTTTAAAGTCTTCAATAACGTTTATAATGTTTAGATGGGGGGAGTCATCGATTGTGATTGAGCTTTGGCTTGAGCGCGGATCTAAGTTTGTTAATTGTGATCGTGTTGTGATTGTGTTTTCGATTATTTGATTTAATTTTGTTTGTTGTTTCACTACGTCAGAGAACTTTAGTTCTGGGACGTATTTACGGCTTATTTGGGCAATTCGTTTTGTTTCGACCGTTCGCGGAGAGACGCGATCGCTAGATAGCACGTCAACGAGAGTTGTAAGTTCCCGTTACGATTAAATAATCGACGCCACGAACTGATCGATTCCCTTATTTCGATTATGATAATAAGGGTAGTTCAATGAAATTCCACAGAATTAACACAAATAAATTAATGTTTATTTCAACAACTTATTAACTAGGAAGACATAAATGGAACAAAAAAAAAAAATATAACTGCGTTTTGGTTGATATGTAATGCGCGATATATGAGATGTGTTGACGGTTCGACTTCTCGAAAAGTTCTGAACGCCTTTCGATTTTTTCCGTTTTTCTGGAAGGCGACCCCTACTACGTTCGGGTCACGCCACATTCTTTTACGCGAGGTAAAATACGAGCCACGAGTCGACGTTTCTGGAAGTCGCCCTGCTTAATGAACCATGCGCTTGCCACTACAATGTTTGTTTGCCGGGCAGACACGACGATCCGTCTGCGACATTATAGTGCCGCGATCGACAGTTAAGAATATGACCTATGGTAAGCCGCATGGCGTAACACGTTTTATCTTTGTTTCCTTGTCTTTTTTTATTTTATCGGCTAGCTTTTTACGAAGCTCTACGAGTTTGGGGCAACCTTTGTATGACGCGGGGAGTCCGTAGTTTTTGCAGTTAACGCAGAATATTTTGTCTTTGGTACTGCGTTTTCTCTTTTTATTTTGCAGTCGCCTGGACCATGGGGCTCAATGCATTTAACACAGCGGTAGTTTAGGTTACAGTTTTGTGCTGTGTGACCTAATCGCTGGCATTTGTGGCATTGAGTTGTGTCATCATTTTTTTTATTATTTTTTCCCATTTTATTCTGAAGTAGTTAAAATGGTTAACTTTTAACAAGTTACTTATATTACTGTCGGAGGATACTTGTATTATGTAAATTGGGAGCAATATATTGTTCTCCCTTGATCTTTTTGTCGTGAATCGTGTGACTTTTGTGAATTTTATGTCGTCTATTTGCAAGGCTTGTAGGTCTGTGAGTATTTCTGTTTCGGTGTAACTATTGTCTAAACCTTTTAACAAGTATGTATGGTGTTTCTCTGTTTTGGGTGTGTACGTGTAAGAGGTTGTATTAGCTGAGAGGAGTATTTGTTTTGCTTTGTGGAAATCGGGTAGGTTTCGGAGGTAGAGTGCATGTTTACCTGAGTCTATTCTTTTAATATGATATGAACTGATTGATGCCCGCTACTTTCTCTATGAGCGTTACCGTGTCCTTTGGGTCTTGTAGCGTTATGTTGATAGGCGGCGGTTTGTTATCCCTTGTAGTGAATGGGGCGTTCGTACGCCCCTCTGCGGTGTATCTGGTGGGGCGTCCGTCCGGTACTCGGTCCCCCCTTGGCGATGCTGGTGGCGCTGGGCCTCCTGGGTTGTACGATGGGGTCTGTCGCCCCTGCGGTGTTGATTGTTTTGGTGGTATGGTGGGACTGTGTTTTCCCATTTTGCCTCGTAATATTTCGTTTCTCTTTTTTATTTGTTCTAGCGTTGAGCTCGAAGTAGAGTAGTTTGATGGTCCCGGTTGTGGATGAGGCTCTGGTTCAGATTGTAGTATACTGAATCTGTTTTTTGTTATGATCGCTGGAGGCGAGGTAGCTATTGTGGGCTTCATGTTTTCGATTTCTTTAGCCTTTTCTTCTTGGCTGGAGTGATAATCTACAACTGTGTTTCCTAGGATGTTTACTAGTCTTTTCGTCCTGGCAACCAGGTTTGGTCGTGGGTTGAGTTTCCGCGTCTTTTGAGCGAAAAGTCTTAAACTATTGTTGACTTCCTTGGCTGTTTTTTGTGTGATTATTTTTCTCTTGATGGCTTTTTTATTGGGTCCACGGTGGGTTCCGTTTCGTTGCATTTGGCTTCATTATCGGTAACTTCTATCTATTTGTCGGAGATGAAAGAACACCGGAGCCTTTGGAATTTTGGATAATCCCGCAACATTGTAACCTAGAGTCTACTATAGCTGTAATTGAACAATTGTAGTTATTCAATCCGATTGTAATTGTTCGAGAGTTGTGATAATGAGCTTGGGCTCGAGGCGACAGTCAGTCGCCGAACGTAGCCGCGGTCACGGGATGAACGCTTTGCCTAACAAAGGTATGGAGTAATTCTATAGCTCTCCTTAAAAGAAATATTCGTGGCGACACGTGACAGTAAACATTCCAACGGTTTCTGTCCCGTGGCTCGCCACACGCAGACCCTATTCTTCGAGTAAGATGATTGCCAGATGTCGATGCGTCTCCGCAGTACATGTTCGGCTAGCCCGGGGGCCCGTTATAAATCTTAAGGTTTAGTTAACTAAAGTCCTTCAAACAGACAAACAGTCTTTGTCCCAACTACGGGAAGATAGGGGAGATCTATCTTTCAACGAGCGGCGTCTCCCACTAGCAACTTTCCCTCGAGGGCGGCTAGCATCTTTTTCTAACCACCGGTATGGAGATTGACCAATTAGCGGCAACGCCAATTTCCCTTACTTTCTGAACGAAGGCTTTTCTCGACGAATCCGATGACCTCGTGTCCTTAGACACACCCCAATATAGTTTTCCTCTGTGGCATCATCGGGACGGGAAAGTCATTCTCGCTCGCGATCTCATCGATTAAAGAGTAACGTCTTCGCGATCAGTGGTTATTTCACGTTTTTACCAGACTTGGACTTTGTGAGTACGTTCTGTTGTCATCCCGTTGGTCGCGGATTCGTTATTGAGCCCGAGACCATCGTCACTAGTGTCGCGAGTGCCGAATCGCCGTGATCAATTGTCAAGACTGTAATAATTCTATCATTGCAATAAACTACGCTTGTGTGTACCGTAGCAATGGCTAATCCTCGAGAAGATTCATTTGACGCCCACAACCCTACTCCCAGTGCCAATCCGACATATAAATAGCCGTTTTGTGCAAACGTTTTGTGTGTTACGTAGATGATTAGGTCATCTGCGAAGACTATGGAGCGTTTATGGGTGGATGTATTGAGATTAAAGAGATTTAGTAAGTCATTGTTGTAAATACTGAAAAGTAACGGGGAATTTACTGTACCTTGTTGTAGACCGTTTTTTATGGAGAATTATTTGCTTGATGAGTGTGAACCTTCAGTCATTACGAATGTTCTGCTTGTGATCATGTCCCAGACTATTTTAATCAGGTATTTAGGAAAATTTTTCTTGATCAATTTGTATATGAGACCTGGAATCCAAACTTTGTCGAAAGCTTTTTCGAGGTCTATTAAGCAGGCGGCTACTCGTTGTTTTGCGTTTAGGGCCCAGCAGATGTCCGACGTAAGTTTGTTTATTGCGCGAATTGTGGAGTGTTTGTGTCGGAAGCCGAATTGGTTCTCTGGGATTATGTCATTTTTTGTGCAGAAGGAGGTTAGGGGGTTGTTTATGATTATTTCAAATACTTTGCTTATGTTGGGGAGGAGACTTATGGGTCGTAGGTTTGCGGGCGATGAGCCGTCTTTATCTTTTTTTGTTATAGCTATCAATTTGGCTTTTTTCCATTTTCTGGGGAAATATATGTTGTTTAGAGCATTGTCGAAGAGTACTGTGTAATACCATTTTATTTCGTTCGGTAGGCGCTTGAGTAAAATGTTTGGGATGCCGTCGAAGCCGGAGGATTTTTTGTTGTTTAGTTTGGAGAAGATTGTGTTTAGTTGAATGTAATTTGTGAAGTAGTTTATTTCTGGATCTGGTTGCTTGGGGTTGTCTGCGGTGTTTTCGTTTGAGAATGTGCAGACTGTTTTGTTTAGCGTTTTGTCTTGTTCCAATTCATTTTTGAGTTTGTTTGTTGCGGCGATGATAATTCTGTTTAGTTCTTCTCGGCCCATGTGTTCGTTTTGTGTGTGTATTTTGGAAAAGTGGGTGCCGATAATGTCTAGTTTTTCTATTGTTTTAGATATTATGAAGTTACCATCGGTGTCTTTGATGGTGTTGTGTATCGTTATACCTGCTTCTTGGATGAGGGAGGCATTTTCTGGGGGCAATTTGAGAGGTGGGATGGGGTTTTGTTCTTTTGGTCTAAAGATTTGATTTATTTGTGGGAACATGTTTGCTGAGTCGTTTTTGGAGATGTTTTTTATTTTGTTTGTCCAGTAATGGTTTATGGAATTTGCGAATTCTTGTTTCAGTTGCGCTTTTATTCTGTATAGTAGGTACTTTGGGAATTCTAATTCTTCTCTTTTGTCGTAAGAATAGTTAAATTTTATATTGTTTATTTTGGAGAGTATGTAGCTTTTATCTCGATGTAGATCTTTTATTTTATTGTTGATATAGGGCTCGCATGAATTTTTTTGTTTTATGTTTGGCACGGATTTTTGGAGAGCGATTTGTGTATGTTTTTCTATTTCATCTATGAATGAGTCGATTTGTCTATTTGTTAGGTTGACGTTGTTGTAGATCTTTAGGTCGCAGTTTTGTTCGAGTGTGTTTTGGAACTTTTTCCAGTCTGTCTTTTTGTAATTGTACCTGGGTGTCTCGGGCTGAGTTTCGAGTGTTAGGAGGTCAGATGTGTTTTTGTTTACGTGAAATACTAGGGCGTTATGGTCACTGTCATAGGCTAAGGTTTTGAGGGTGTTATTTGGACGTAGGTTTTGGAATTTTAGTCGTGCATCTGCTAGGCATATGTCCAGGTATGAGCCTCCTTTTGGGTAAGAGGGTAGCTCGGAGCTGTATAAGTTTGTTTTGTAGTGGATGCTTTTATTGTCTAGCCAGTTTCTAATGAAGTTGCCTCTCGTGTTGTTTATTTCGTTTTTCCAGCTTGTATATTTTGCGTTAAGGTCTCCTGCTATTATATAGTAGTTTTCCGGTTTGTTGAGCTGTAAGTGTTCGAAAAGATTATTGAATTCGTAGTTAAATTCTTTCTGGTTTCCGTAGGTTGCGTAGGCTGCAATGATGAATAAATTTTCCTTATTGCTTATTTTTATTTTTATGATCGTTGTTTCCAAGGTTTTGAAACTTGTTATTTTATCAATTAGAATTGTTTTGTATTTTATAGGGTTTTTCTATGAGGATCGCTGTTCCTCCTCCTTGACTGGCGTTCGGTCTGTCGTGACTTATCATGGAGTAGTGTTTGAAGTGTACATTGTGTCTTTTGTTTAGTTTTGTTTCTTAGATGAGTACCATATCGGGGGCTTCTTTATTTATTAGGGTTAGCATACTGTATCTTTTTTGGTTTGAAATTAAAGAGTTAGCATTTATTGCAATTATTTTCAGATGCTTTAGGTTAAATTTATGTGTTTTTTGCTGTGATTGTTGGTTTGGCATGTTTTGGTTATTCGTCATCTGTACTATTGAAAGTGCTGAAGATGGTGTCACGTAAAATAACAAAATAAAAAAAGGAATTTGAGGTAAAAAATAAAAAAAGAAAACTTTATTTTTTTTCTAACATCAATACACTTTACAATTTACTTCCGAACTCTAGGCGTGACTTTCTAAGACTGACTCTTATGATTTTACTTTCGATCGGATCCGATTACTTTCTTTTGTCATCCCTCAACATCCCCACCGTCCATGCATTTGCTAGGCGTCCGCGATCGTTGCCACGTGCTCTTTCTTCTAGAACCTTCGGTGGAAGGACCGTTGGGATGTTGATGGTTCATTAGGCACTTCAGCGATATACATTGTCGCCGAGTGCCGCCACATCTTTATCTCTATCGTCAGTCCGTCGGATTTGAAGTATGCCGGTCGTGACATACCCCCCTGGTTAGATTGATCTTGGTCCTCTAAGATCGTAGTAGAATGGAATTATTTAAATGTAGATCAAAGGATATGTTTATGCTTTTTTTTCAGGAATCGCTATGAATTGATTTTCTGCATGTTATGGTACAAAAGTTATTTCGTTAATCTTAAATATAGCAATTTTACAATATTTGTTAGTGTTCGAGAAGCTAATAATTTCAGAGGCGTAATCATGTTGTAGTTTTCGATCGTGAATTGGTTGGGTTTGTTTACAAAGCGTAATTCCTATCCCGTGAATTTAAGGCAACTAATTAAGGGTATTGTTACTAGTGCTAGGGTCAGCATTATCCTGAAAAAAGTACGCTTTCAATCGGTTACCATGTATCTTTTTCTTAGCATTGTCGATAGAAATAATGTAATAAGGAGTTTTCACATCGTTAATTCTGTAGGGTCCTAACCATTCAATGTCCAACTTATCTCTTTTATGGTCGTTGTGAATTAAAACAAAGTCTCCTTTCCTAAACACAGTCTGAGTTTTAACAATCTTTCTTTCTTGGTCTCGCTTGTATCGTTGCTTATTCTGAATAAGTGTTTTGTGAGCTGTTTCCCAATATTTATTCAACTGTTTTTGCCAAAGTGAGTACATATCATCATAGGTAAGTGTGGGAAATTTGGATATTGCGGAAGGTAAGTTAGCTTTTCGCCCAAAGGTCAATTCAAAGGGAGAGAATCCTGTTCCTTCATGTTTCGCGGTGTTGTACCCTAAACAAATGAAATTAAGTACTTCATCCCATTCTTTGTCATTGTCGTGTAATGCAGTACGAATTAAATCTTTAACTGAGGCATGCGTTCTTTCGAGGGATCCGTTACTTTGTGGGTGAAATGAAGTTGTTTTGATGTGTTTGATTTTAAAAGCTTCTTCAAATTTCGTCATTAAATCACTAACAAAATTTTGTCCCTGATCTGTTAGGATCGTTTTTGGTGCCGAAAATATGTAAATATAGTGTTCAATAAGCGCGTTAATTATGGATTCAGTTCGTTGCGTTTTAAGGGGAACTAGTATCAGATATTTCGTAAGTTCATCGTGTATTGAAAGTATGTATTGGTTTCCGCGTTTGGTTTTCGTCATCGGTCCTATGATGTCCATAGCGATTTTGTCGTTAGGGTTAAGTGGCGTGTCTGAGATTTGTGGGGATTCTTTGGGTCTGATACGTGTTAGTTTCTCCTTTTGACATGTGTCGCATGTTTTCACAAAGTTTTCTACTCTTTCTAAAAGTCCGGAAATTTTGAATTTATCCTTGATCCGTTGATACGTTTTCTGTATCCCTAAATGTCCTACGGTGTCGTTATGGTTTTCCTTTATTGCTTGTATTATTTCGTTTTCGTCTAGTTTTAAGATGGGATTAGGTGCATAAGTAATTTTCTTGTACGTGTCGTTAAAATATATTAGCATGAGTTTAATCTGTGTTTTCTCTAATTCAGTGAAGTCGTTATTTCCTATGCCGATTTTTGTTGTATCTTTAAGAATTTTGTAAAGTCTTCTGATCCAAAGTGTCTCGTCGTATTCTCCTAAGTCGTTTCGAGTTAATTGGTAAAATGTTTGGTCATTTGGTTTAATTTCTAAGAGTTTCGGATTCTCGTTGTTGTCTTTCCATGCGTTGAATGAATTAGTGTGATCAATTACTAGGTCGAGGTTAACTACTTCGTCGCGAGTTAGTGCGTGAACTCTAGATAAAGCGTCTGCAGCTGTGTTATCTTTACCCTTTGTATATTCGATTTCATAGTCATATTCTTCGAGTCTAAGTCTCCAACGAATCAGTCTGCTAGAAGGGTCTTTGCAATTGTGTAGCCACTTAAGAGCTTGGTGGTCGGTTCGAATAATGAAGCGTCGTCCTAACAAATATTGTCTTAATCTTTTCACGGCCCATACGATGGCTAAGAGTTCCTTTTCTGTCGTGGTATAGTTTCGTTCGGGTGGATTCAGTGTTCTTGAAATGTAACAACAAGGATGACCGTCTTGCGACAGTATTGCTCCTAGTCCTTCGTTACTTGCGTCGGTAGTTAAGGTAAAGGTTTTGTTAAAGTCAGGATAAGCTAATATTGGGAAATTACAGAGTTTGTCTTTTAAAGTATCAAAGCTAATCTGGTGTTTGTCAGTCCAATGGAATGGTGTGTCCTTTTTTGTTAAGTCTGTAAGGCTTTTCGCGATTTTGGAAAAGTTTCGAATAAATTTGCGATAATAACCTGCTAAACCTAAGAATGATTTCACGTCCGTGGCATTGCGGGGTAATCGAAAGTTTTTTACAGCGTCTAATTTCTTGGGGTTTGGTTTGACTCCTTCGGATGAAACTACATGGCCTAAGTATTCTAATTCCGGTTTTACGAATTCACATTTGTCCGGTTGCAATTTAAGTCCTAATTCTCTGAGTCTCTGAAATACTATCGCGAGGTTTTCGTTATGTTCTTGAATCGTTTTTCCGAATATCACTATGTCATCCAAATAAACAAAGCAGTATTTTCCTACAAGTCCAGCTAAGGCTCTGTCCATTAATCTTTGAAAGGTAGCGGGTGCGTTTTTAAGTCCGAATGGCATTCGATTGAAATGAAAATGCCCTTGCGGTGTCGAAAAAGCGGTATATTTTTTAGATTTCTCGTTCATTGGAATTTGATGGAATCCTGAGGATAAATCAAGCGCCGAAAAGAATTTTGCGTTTCCTAGTTGTGTTAAAATGTCGTCTATATCAGGTAAAGGGTAAGCGTCTTGTTCTGTGAGTTCATTTAGTTTCCTGAAATCGATAACTATCCTCCATTTCTGTTTTCCTGAGGCGTCTAATTTTTTCGGAACTACCCATACCGGAGAGTTATAAGGGGATTCGGATTCTTCTATAATATTTTTCTTCAACATGTCTCCTATTTGTCGCGAAATCTCGTCACGGTGACATTCCGGTGGTCTATACGATCGTGTGTTAATAATTTTGTCTTTGGTTAACGAAATTGTGTGCTGAGTTAAATTAGTACAGGGTAAAAGATCGGTTTCTAAATTAAAGATGTCAATATAATGAAGGATAATCTTTTCGATGGTTTCACGGATTGGTTTTTCAATGTGATCTGTTCTCACTAGACTTTTTAGTTTTGATACGTTGGAAAAGTCATGAGAATTTTGAATATTGCTAGAAATTTCAACGTTTTGCTCACCAGTGTTGATAAAACATACTTTAGTTGGTTTGCCTTCCAAATAGATTGTTTGAACTCTGTTTTCTCCAGGAGTCAAATGTATTGGTTTCTGAAATAAAATGGTTTTGTCGTTTAATCGGATTTTGTCATTGGATATTGAATAGTTATACTTCTCTAAACATGGTAGCCCAATGATTCCGTCTTCGATAATAGGGAAATTGTTCGGTACTATGTGAAAAATGTGATTTTGTCCAAAAATTCGTTTCGTTACGTATTCGTTAGTTTCGTATTTGTCTCGTCCCATAGAAAATTTTTGTTTAGGCCCTATTTGTATCGCGTTGACAGTTTTGTTACGTTTCACCAGGTTTATCCCTGCTCCTGTGTCGACCAGAAATACTCGCTCTTCGGTTCGGGTTGACAAAGGTATTGCGAGTAATCTTCCCGTGGCGATGTTGACTCGTATGTCTCGTACGGTTCGTCCATCTCCTGGTTCGATGTTGTTTCTTGTATTTCGTCCCATTCCTGGACTGCCTGAATTCTTGCGGGTGGTCGATCGCGCTGGCTCGGTGGTAGAAAATTTTGACACTTGTTGGCAATGTGTCCCAGCTTTCCGCACTTGAAGCACTTCATCTGTGCGCGTTCAGCAGGTGATCTATTTTCTACTTGGTTAAATGTAGCAGGTTTCTGAGCTACTGGCGTGTTAGGCGATCTTGATGGTACATTAGATCGTCTTACCTGCATATGCTGGTTGTCGGGGCGATTACTAACCGAAGGTAAGCGATTACATGACCAATTAGGTTGTCGTTCTTCTCGCAAGTAGCGTTCTACATCGGCTGCCTTTTTTTCAGCTTCCGGAAGATTCAAGGGTTCACTGCTTAATAGTATTCGCCCTATGTCGCGTCTGAGTCCCTTTAGGTACACACGAACAGTCTTCTTCGTGATTTCTTCAGTCATAATTTTACGTGTTAGTGGTTGTGGGTACTCATTGGTTACTGCGTACAGCAAACGGTTGAGTATTCTTCTAAACCGAATATTAAAACTTTGCACTGATTCCTCGCGTCCCTGTCTCAACTCTCGTAATTGTTCTTGGTACTCATCCGAAGTCACTTGTGCTGCTAAGTTATTTCTCAGTGCGTCGTACAGATCACTGTAACACTCAATAGGAATGTTGCGAATACTTTGGGCTGCTTTCCCCACGATTTTTTCCACTTTTATTGCTTTTAGCAATAGATCTTGCTCCATACAGCGATCCTTCATACTTCTCACTTCTTTGATGAAGTCTTCAACTCCTACATCATCATCTCCGTTGAGCGTTGGGATGTAGCGTATTGCATCCTTAGCTCGTAGAGTGGGAGGAGCGGGCGAAAAATAGCCTCTTTCTTCCACCTCGGGTTGTTCGCTGTCGAGGTGGACAGGTGGGGTGTCTGAAGCTGCTAACCCTGACAGTTTGCGTGCTTTTGCCATATTCACAGTACGATTGATTGCTGTCGACGCACTTTCATTGTCTTCGGTGATAATGGAAGCAAATTCATCGGTCGCAGGGGATCCGAACCCAGTCCGTAGCGCTGCGACGGTTTTCCCGAGATTCTCGATTTCTGCTGCCCTGTGTCTGTTCTCTTCGTCATTTTGCATAGACAAATGTAACATTTCCTCTCGTAAAAGGGCAATGTTCTCGTTCTGTTTTTGAATACTGTCCCATATTGCTCGCAACATTGGGTCAGTTGAGGTTGAAGTTTGAGATTCGTTTGCCTTAGACATTATTGCGCTGATTTATAATTTTCAGACGAAGACGAGTCTTGGCTACTGAAGCTAAATTTTCTTTCACGGTAACGTACACAGGAATTCAGTTTACCTTTTATTGTTACTTCACTTGGTTCGTGATAGTTACTTTGTTGTTGCGGATGACCGTAGTCCCAAATAATTCGATCTTCCGTAGATGATGAATGTCTTTTGGTTTCCGAACAAACACTTTTCACTATCCTGGCAGGATCGCCAAAATGTCACGTAAAATAACAAAATAAAAAAAGGAATTTGAGGTAAAAAATAAAAAAAGAAAACTTTATTTTTTTTCTAACATCAATACACTTTACAATTTACTTCCGAACTCTAGGCGTGACTTTCTAAGACTGACTCTTATGATTTTACTTTCGATCGGATCCGATTACTTTCTTTTGTCATCCCTCAACATCCCCACCGTCCATGCATTTGCTAGGCGTCCGCGATCGTTGCCACGTGCTCTTTCTTCTAGAACCTTCGGTGGAAGGACCGTTGGGATGTTGATGGTTCATTAGGCACTTCAGCGATATACATTGTCGCCGAGTGCCGCCACATCTTTATCTCTATCGTCAGTCCGTCGGATTTGAAGTATGCCGGTCGTGACAATGGCGTCGAACCTTTCTTCGTGCGTTGATAGTGTATTTTTTATTTCATTTAATTGCATTTGTTGTTCTTTTAACGCTTGGAGAATACCTTTTTTAAAGTCTTCAATAACGTTTATAATGTTTAGATGGGGGGAGTCATCGATTGTGATTGAGCTTTGGCTTGAGCGCGGATCTAAGTTTGTTAATTGTGATCGTGTTGTGATTGTGTTTTCGATTATTTGATTCAATTTTGTTTGTTGTTTCACTACGTCAGAGAACTTTAGTTCTGGGACGTATTTACGGCTTATTTGGGCAATTCGTTTTGTTTCGACCGTTCGCGGAGAGACGCGATCGCTAGATAGCACGTCAACGAGAGTTGTAAGTTCCCGTTACGATTAAATAATCGACGCCACGAACTGATCGATTCCCTTATTTCGATTATGATAATAAGGGTAGTTCAATGAAATTCCACAGAATTAACACAAATAAATTAATGTTTATTTCAACAACTTATTAACTAGGAAGACATAAATGGAACAAAAAAAAAAAAAATATAACTGCGTTTTGGTTGATATGTAATGCGCGATATATGAGATGTGTTGACGGTTCGACTTCTCGAAAAGTTCTGAACGCCTTTCGATTTTTTCCGTTTTTTCTGGAAGGCGACCCCCACTACGTTCGGGTCACGCCACATTCTTTTACGCGAGGTAAAATACGAGCCACGAGTCGACGTTTCTGGAAGTCGCCCTGCTTAATGAACCATGCGCTTGCCACTACAATGTTTGTTTGCCGGGCAGACACGACGATCCGTCTGCGACATTATAGTGCCGCGATCGACAGTTAAGAATATGACCTATGGTAAGCCGCATGGCGTAACACGTTTTATCTTTGTTTCCTTGTCTTTTTTTATTTTATCGGCTAGCTTTTTACGAAGCTCTACGAGTTTGGGGCAACCTTTGTATGACGCGGGGAGTCCGTAGTTTTTGCAGTTAACGCAGAATATTTTGTCTTTGGTACTGCGTTTTCTCTTTTTATTTTGCAGTCGCCTGGACCATGGGGCTCAATGCATTTAACACAGCGGTAGTTTAGGTTACAGTTTTGTGCTGTGTGACCTAATCGCTGGCATTTGTGGCATTGAGTTGTGTCATCATTTTTTTTATTATTTTTTCCCATTTTATTCTGAAGTGGTTAAAATGGTTAACTTTTAACAAGTTACTTATATTACTGTCGGAGGATACTTGTATTATGTAAATTGGGAGCAATATATTGTTCTCCCTTGATCTTTTTGTCGTGAATCGTGTGACTTTTGTGAATTTTACGTCGTCTATTTGCAAGGCTTGTAGGTCTGTGAGTATTTCTGTTTCGGTGTAACTATTGTCTAAACCTTTTAACAAGTATGTATGGTGTTTCTCTGTTTTGGGTGTGTACGTGTAAGAGGTTGTATTAGCTGAGAGGAGTATTTGTTTTGCTTTGTGGAAATCGGGTAGGTTTCGGAGGTAGAGTGCATGTTTACCTGAGTCTATTCTTTTAATATGATATGAACTGATTGATGCCCGCTACTTTCTCTATGAGCGTTACCGTGTCCTTTGGGTCTTGTAGCGTTATGTTGATAGGCGGCGGTTTGTTATCCCTTGTAGTGAATGGGGCGTTCGTACGCCCCTCTGCGGTGTATCTGGTGGGGCGTCCGTCCGGTACTCGGTCCCCCCTTGGCGATGCTGGTGGCGCTGGGCCTCCTGGGTTGTACGATGGGGTCTGTCGCCCCTGCGGTGTTGATTGTTTTGGTGGTATGGTGGGACTGTGTTTTCCCATTTTGCCTCGTAATATTTCGTTTTTCTTTTTTATTTGTTCTAGCGTTGAGCTCGAAGTAGAGTAGTTTGATGGTCCCGGTTGTGGATGAGGCTCTGGTTCAGATTGTAGTATACTGAATCTGTTTTTTGTTATGATCGCTGGAGGCGAGGTAGCTATTGTGGGCTTCATGTTTTCGATTTCTTTAGCCTTTTCTTCTTGGCTGGAGTGATAATCTACAACTGTGTTTCCTAGGATGTTTACTAGTCTTTTCGTCCTGGCAACCAGGTTAGGTCGTGGGTTGAGTTTCCGCGTCTTTTGAGCGAAAAGTCTTAAACTATTGTTGATTTCCTTGGCTGTTTTTTGTGTGATTATTTTTCTCTTGATGGCTTTTTTATTGGGTCCACGGTGGGTTCCGTTTCGTTGCATTTGGCTTCATTATCGGTAACTTCTATCTATTTGTCGGAGATGAAAGAACACCGGAGCCTTTGGAATTTTGGATAATCCCGCAACATTGTAACCTAGAGTCTACTATAGCTGTAATTGAACAATTGTAGTTATTCAATCCGATTGTAATTGTTCGAGAGTTGTGATAATGAGCTTGGGCTCGAGGCGACAGTCAGTCGCCGAACGTAGCCGCGGTCACGTGATGAACGCTTTGCCTAACAAAGGTATGGAGTAATTCTATAGCTCTCCTTAAAAGAAATATTCGTGGCGACACGCGACAGTAAACATTCCAACGGTTTCTGTCCCGTGGCTCGCCACACGCAGACCCTATTCTTCGAGTAAGATGATTGCCAGATGTCGATGCGTCTCCGCAGTACATGTTCGGCTAGCCCGGGGGCCCGTTATAAATCTTAAGGTTTAGTTAACTAAAGTCCTTCAAACAGACAAACAGTCTTTGTCCCAACTACGGGAAGATAGGGGAGATCTATCTTTCAACGAGCGGCGTCTCCCACTAGCAACTTTCCCTCGAGGGCGGCTAGCATCTTTTTCTAACCACCGGTATGGAGATTGACCAATTAGCGGCAACGCCAATTTCCCTTACTTTCTGAACGAAGGCTTTTCTCGACGAATCCGATGATCTCGTGTCCTTAGACACACCCCAATATAGTTTTCCTCTGTGGCATCATCGGGACGGGAAAGTCATTCTCGCTCGCGATCTCATCGATTAAAGAGTAACGTCTTCGCGATCAGTGGTTATTTCACGTTTTTACCAGACTTGGACTTTGTGAGTACGTTCTGTTGTCATCCCGTTGGTCGCGGATTCGTTATTGAGCCCGAGACCATCGTCACTAGTGTCGCGAGTGCCGAATCGCCGTGATCAATTGTCAAGACTGTAATAATTCTATCATTGCAATAAACTACGCTTGTGTGTACCGTAGCAATGGCTAATCCTCGAGAAGATTCATTTGACGCCCACAACCCTACTCCCAGTGCCAATCCGACATATAAATAGCCGTTTTGTGCAAACGGCGGCCATAGAGTGTCGAAAGTAAATACTACTGCAGGAATCAGTGTAATAGATGCATAGATAATTGGTGCGTTAAATCTATTGTGCAGTTCATGAATTACAGCGCACAGTACTGGTGTATAATGTACATGAAATTACACTTACGTGCTAGACAACAATTTATAAGTTGTACGTGATTCAGCAATAGTCTATTGACTTTCAAACGAGCGTACTTGAATGTATAACGAATAACCACGACATTGACATACGCTGTAATACTAAAAGTATATTTTTAACACGATGTACATGACCATAAATTATTAAGAAAAATAGGAAGAATTGGAAAAAATTAAAAAAAGCCAACACCACACGGAGTTCCCAAGCGGTCACCCATCTAAGTACTATCCGTGCCCTACGTTGCTTAACTTTCGTGATCGGACGAGAACGAGTGCTTTTTTTTTTTTTTTTTTTTTAAAGCTGTTTATTTAAAACCCAATATACAATTTTGAATACATTATAATGTTCACAATAAACGGTGAATTTATATAACGGTGTCTTAGGCAAGGGTACCGATACGCAACGGTACGACGTAGCCATGCTGTAATATGTTGTTGACGCTTTACATTTTTTGTGTTGGATATGTCTTTTGGTTTAAGCCGCTGGGGGGGCGGAGCTTCTATGTGATTTTGTTTTTACTTGTTGTTTTTGTCCTGAAAACTGGGTCGCAAAAACAGGACGCTTCGGTAGTATATTTTTGGGTGCTGTGGTGTTTGGGGGCGGGGTGGGGTAAAGGGAGGGAGGGGGATATTAAATAAATAAGTTTCTTTTAAAAGAAGAAGAATTGCAATAATTACAGTGTTTGCACCTGTGTTGTACGGGGGCAGAATTGAGTTTTATCGGTTTAGTGGATTTTCTCCCTTATTTTATTATGGATTCAATATCCACCAATATTTTTTTGACTTTTTTCTATGTTTGTCTTTGGTGTCTTTCAGAGGGAGGGCCATGTTGTATCTCCATCTAGTGTCTGCGGACTGGCCATCTAGGTTTTCTTCGTAAAGTATAGTTTGGGTCCCTATTTTTCTTTTTATGTGATAAATTATCGGGATGTTATTTTGGTCCTGCAGGTAGTTTTTTCCGTCAAGGTATGGGAAAGCTTCTGGCGGGATGTAGCCTGTTGTCAGAGTGTTTTTGTAGTATGTGTCATTTGGAAATAAGCAGCTGAAGATTAAACTATTTTCTTTTATCTTTGCCGCTTGCGCGAAGTGGTTTCGTATTAGCTTTAGGATGTGACAGTCTATGCGGTGAACGTTGGCTAGGTCGTATATTATTTTGTTTTTTATGTATTTTTTGAATCCGCTGTGTTCGGATCTGTAGGTACTCAGGCAAGCCCTGATGCATTTTCTTTCGAATATGCGAATTTTTTCCATTTGGGAGGCTGATATGTTGTACCAGATTGGGCAGCCGTAGGTTATGATCGGTCTGATTAGTGCTTGATAGCATAGAATTTTTACTTTCCTGTCGAGATGTTTGGAGTGGAATAGATTTTTCATTTTCCCAAATGCTTTATTGGCCTTGGTAAGTTGAATTTCGGTGTGCTGCTTGTAATTTAATTTGTAATCTATGTTTACCCCTAAGTATTTTACGCAATTTTTGTGTGGTATGAGGGCCCCTTTGTCTGTTTTTTCTCTTATCTGAAATTTTTTACAGTGTTCTCTTTCTATTGGGCCGATTTCACTTGACTTGGGTCTAAACAGTATGGTTTCGCATTTGCTTATGTTGATTTTTAGTTTCCATGCGTGGTAATAGTCGTTTATTTTCTCAAAAAGTTCTTGAAGTTCCGTTTTTATAGTTTTGGTTTTGCGGCCTGTTACGTATATGATTAGGTCGTCTGCGAAGGCTATGGAGCGTTTATGGGTGGATGTATTGAGATCAAAGAGGTTTAGTAAGTCGCTGTTGTAGATACTGAATAGTAACGGCGAATTTACTGTACCTTGTTGTAGGCCGTTTTTTATGGAGAATTCTTTGCTTGATGAGTGTGAACCTTCAGTCATTACGAATGTTCTGTTTGTGATCATGTCCCAGACCATTTTAATCAGGTGTTTAGGGAACTTTTTTTTGTTCAGTTTGTATATGAGACCTGGGATCCAGACTGTGTCGAAAGCTTTTTCGAGGTCTATTAGACAGGCGGCTACTCGTTGTTTTGCGTTTAGAGCCCAGCAGATGTCCGACGTGAGTTTGTTTATTGCGTGGATTGTGGAGTGTTTGTGTCGGAAGCCGAATTGATTTTCTGGGATTATGTTGTTTTTTGTGCAGAAGGAGTTTAGGGGGTTGTTTATGGTTATTTCAAATACTTTGCTTATGTTGGGGAGGAGACTTATGGGTCGTAGGTTTGCGGGCGATGAGCCGTCTTTGTTCTTTTTTGTTATGGCTATCAGTTTGGCTTTTTTCCATTTTCTAGGGAAGTATGTGTTGTTTAGTGCATTGTTGAAGAGCACCGTGTAGTACCATTTTATTTTGTTCGGTAGGCGCTTGAGTAGGATGTTTGGGATGCCGTCGAAGCCGGAGGATTTTTTGTTGTTTAGTTTGGAGAGGATTGTGTTTAGTTGATTGTAATTTGTGAAGTAGTTTATTTCTGGATCTGGTTGTTTGGGATTGTCTGCGGTGTTTTCGTTTGAGAATGTGCAGACTGTTTTGTTTAGCATTTTGTCTTGTTCCATTTCATTTTTGAGTTTGTTTGTTTCGGCGATGATAATTCTGTTTAGTTGTTCTCGGCCCATGTGTTCGTTTTGCGTATGTATTTTGGAGAAGTGGGTGCCGATAATGTCTAGTTTTTCTATTGTTTTAGATATTATGAAGTTACCATCGGTGTCTTTGATGGTGTTGTGTATCGTTATACCTGCTTCTTGGATGAGGGAGGAATTTTCTGGTGGCAGTTTGAGAGGTGGGATGGGGTTTTGTTCTTTTGGTCTAAAGATTTGATTTATTTGTGGGAACATGTTGGCTGAGTCGTTCTTGGAGATGTTTTTTATTTTGTTTGTCCAGTAATGGTTTATAGAAATTGCGAATTCTTGTTTCAGTTTCGCTTTTATTCTGTGTAGTAGGAACTTTAGGAATTCTAATTCTTCTCTTTTGTCGTAGGAATAGTTGAGTTTTATATTGTTTATTTTGGACAGTATGTAGCTTTTATCTCGCTGTAGATCTTTTATTTCATTGTTTATATAGGGCTCGCATGAGTTTTTTTGTTTTATGATTGGCACGGATTTTTGGAGTGCGATTTGTGTGTGTTTTTCTATTTCGTCTAAGAACGAGTCGATTTGTCTGTTTGTTAGGTTGACGTTGTTGTAGATCTTTAGGTCGCAGTTTTGTTCGAGTGTGTTTTGGAACTTTTTCCAGTCTGTCTTTTTGTAGTTGTACCTGGGTGTCTCGGTCTGGGTTTCGAGTGTTAGGAAGTCAGATGTGCTTTTGTTAATTTGAAATACTAGGGCGTTATGGTCACTGTCATAGGCTAAGGTTTTTAGGGTATTGTTTGGACGCAGGTTTTGGAATTTTAGTCGCGCATCTGCTAGGCATATGTCCAGGTATGAGCCTCCTTTTGGGTAAGAGGGTAGCTCGGAGCTGTATAAGTTTGTTTTGTAGTGGATGCTTTTATTGTCTAGCCAGTTTCTAATGAAGTTGCCTCTCGTGTTGTTTATTTCATTTTTCCAGCTTGTATGTTTTGCGTTAAGGTCTCCTGCTATTATATAGTAGTTTTCCGGTTTGTTGAGCTGCAAGAGTTCGAAAAGATTATTGAATTCGTAGTTAAATTCTTTCTGGCCTCCGTAGGTTGCGTAGGCTGCAGTGATGAATAAATTATCCTTATTGCTTATTTTTATTTTTATGATCGTTGTTTCTAAGGTTCTGAAACTTGTTATTTTGTCAATTAGGATCGTTTTGTATTTTATGGGGTTTTTTATGAGGATCGCTGTTCCTCCTCCTTGACTGGCGTTCGGTCTGTCGTGTCTTATCATGGTGTAGTTTTTGAAGTGTACCTTGTGTCTTTTGTTTAGTTTTGTTTCTGAGATGAGTACCATATCGGGGGCTTCTTTATTTAGTAGGGTTAGCATACTGTATCTTTTTTGGTTTGAAATTAAAGAATTAGCATTTATTGCGATTATTTTCAGATGTTTTAGGTTAAGTTTATGTGTTTTTTGCTGTGGTTGTTGGTTTGGCGTGTTTTGGTTATTCGTCGTCTGTGCTATTGAAGGTGCTGAAGATGGCGTCGAACCTTTCTTCGTGCGTTGATAGGGTGTTTTTTATTTCGTTTAATTGTATTTGTTGTTCTTTTAACGCTTGGAGGATGCCTTTTTTAAAGTCTTCGATAACGTTTATAATGTTTAGATGGGGGGAGCTATCGGTTGTGATTGGGCTTTGGCTTGAACGCGGATCTAAGTTTGCTGATTGTGGGAAGATTTTGGTTGTTTGATTTAGTGTTGTTTGCTGCTTCACTACGTCGGAGAACTTTAGTTCTGGGATGTATTTGCGGCTTATTCGGGCAATTCGTTGTGTCTTTGCTTCTTTGTCTTTTTTTATTTTATCGGCCAGCTTTTTACGAAGCTCTACGAGTTTGGGGCAACCTTTGTATGACGCGGGGTGTCCGTAGTTTTTGCAGTTGACGCAGAATATTTTGTCTTTGGTTACTGCGTTTTCCCTTTTTATTTTGCAGTCGCCTGGACCATGGGGCTCACTGCATTTAACACAGCGGTAGTTTAGGTTGCAGTTTTGCGCTGTGTGGCCTAGTCGCTGGCATTTGTGGCATTGAGTTATGTCATCCTGTTTTTTTATTATTTTTTCCCATTTTATCTTGTAGTAGTTAAAATGGTTTATTTTTAGAAGATTGTTTATATTGCTGTCGGGGGATAGCTGTATTATGTAGATTGGGAGCAATATATTGTTCTCCCTTGATTTTTTTGTCGTAAATCGTGAGACTTTTGTAAACTGGACGTCGTTTATTTGTAGAGCTTGTAGGTCTGTGAGTATTTCTGTTTCCGTGTAGCTATTGTCTAAACCTTTTAGCAAGTATGTGTGGTGTTTCTCTATTTTGGGTGTATACGTGTAGAAGGTTGTGTTAGCTGAGAGGAGAGTTTGTTTTGCTTTATGGAAATCGGGTAGGTTTTGGAGGTAGAGTGCGTGTTTACCTGCGTGTATTCTTTTAATGTGAAATTGTTTAATGTCCGCTACTTTCTCTATGAGCGTTACGGTGTCCTTGGGGTCTTGTAGGATTATGTTGATGGGTGGCGGCCTGTTGTCTCTTGTGGTGGGTGGGGTGCTCGTGCGCTCCTTCGCGGAGCATCCGGTGGGGCGTCCGTCAGGTGCTCGGTCCCCCCTTGGCGGTGTTGGAGGCGCCGGGCCTCCTGGGTTGTGCGGTGGGGTGCGTTGCCCTTGCTGCGCCGATTGTTCCGGTGACGTGGTGGGACCGTGTCTTCCCGTTTTTCCTCGTAATGTTTCGTTTTTCTTTCTTATTTGTTCTAGCGTTGATTTCCAGGTGGAGTGGCTTGATGGTCCCGGTTGTGGGTGAGGCTCTGGTTCAGCTTGTAATATGCTGAATCTATTTTTTGTTGCTATCGCTGGAGGCGAAGTAGCTCTTGTGGGTTTCATGTTTTTGGTTTCGTTAGCCTTTTCTTCTTGGTTGGGGTGATGATCTACAACAGTGTTTCCTGGGATGTTTGCTAGACTTTTTGCCCTGGCAACCAGGTTAGGTTGTGGGTTGAGTTTCCGCGTCTTTTGCGCGGGTAGTCTTAGGATGCTGTTGATTTCCCTGGCTGTTTTATGTATAATTATTTTTCTCTTGGTGGCTTTTTTCATTGGGTCTACGGTGGGTTCCGTTTCGTTGCTCTTGGCTTCATAATCGGTAGCTTTTATTTTTTTGTACAGTTTTATTTTGTCTTATCTTATTTTATTTTCTTTTTGTTCTTATTTGTATTTATGGAGATGATGTCGATGCCGTATTTTTCACTTTTTTTTGTCACTATTTTGTCACTTGGTCCTTCTACTTTAGTGGGTATTAGTCTACTCCGACGCGCGCTCCGAGGGGTCCGTCCCGCTCGGTGGTCAACAGTCGACTCAGACGAGAACGAGTGCACTCAACGTGGTATGAGAGTTGGCTGAAGTAAGTAGTTTTGTTACTTGCTCTTAATATTCAGGAAAAAAGAATATTAAAAAAACAGATGTATGTAAAAGTGAGAATGACATAATGTATGGTTATAGTCGCGTAGTACTAAAACATTTCTTTTTTTCGATGCTTATATTATAGATTATTAAAGATAGATTATTAAGAAAAGCAAAAATAAAAAAAATTTGGAAAAATAAACAAACCAATACAACACGGAGTTCCCAAGCGGTCAACCATCCGTGCCTAGCGTTGCTTAACTTTCGTGATCAGACGAAAACCAGTGCTTTTTTAATTTTAATCATAACGTTTATTGCCCAAAGAAGTACATACTTTGTATATAAGGCCTAAAATTCTTACTATATCGAATGCTTTTTCAAGGCAGGAGGCTATTCGTTGTTTTGCGTTTAGAGCCCAGAAGATGTCCGACGTAAGTTTGTTTATTGCGCGAATTGTGGAGTGTTTGTGTCGGAAGCCGAATTGATTCTCTGGGATTATGTCATTTTTTGTGCAGAAGACTATTACCACGCATGGAAACTAAAAATCAAAATAAGCAAATGCGAAACCATACTGTTTAGACCCAAGTCAAGTAAAATCGGCCCAATAGAAAGAGAATACTGCAAAAAATTTCAACTAAGAGAAAAAAAAGACAAAGGGGCTCTCATACCACACAAAAATTGCGTAAAATACCTAGGAGTAAACATAGACTATAAATTAAACTACAAGTAGCACTCCGAAATTCAACTTACTAAGGCCAATAAAGCATTCTGGAAAATAAAAAAACTATTCTACTCCAAACATCTCGACAGCAAAGTAAAAATACTATGCTATCAAGCACTAATCGGACCGATCATAACCTACGGCTGCCCAATCTGGTACAACATATCAGCCCCCCCCCCCCCACTCATTGTGTGTGGTATGAGAGCCCCTTTGTCTGTTCTTTCTCTTAGTTAAAATTTTTTGCAGTATTCTCTTTCTATTGGGCCGATTTCACTTGACTTGGGTCTAAACAGTATGGTTTCGCATTTGCTTATGTTGATTTTTAGTTTCCGTACGTGGTAATAGTCATTTATTTTCTCAAAAAGTTCTTGGAGTTCCGTTTTTATTGTTTTGGTTTTGCGGCCTGTTACGTAGATGATTAGGTCATCTGCGAAGACTATGGAGCGTTTATGGGTGGATGTATTGAGATTAAAGAGATTTAGTAAGTCATTGTTGTAAATACTGAAAAGTAACGGGGAATTTACTGTACCTTGTTGTAGACCGTTTTTTATGGAGAATTATTTGCTTGATGAGTGTGAACCTTCAGTCATTACGAATGTTCTGCTTGTGATCATGTCCCAGACTATTTTAATCAGGTATTTAGGAAAATTTTTCTTGATCAATTTGTATATGAGACCTGGAATCCAAACTTTGTCGAAAGCTTTTTCGAGGTCTATTAAGCAGGCGGCTACTCGTTGTTTTGCGTTTAGGGCCCAGCAGATGTCCGACGTAAGTTTGTTTATTGCGCGAATTGTGGAGTGTTTGTGTCGGAAGCCGAATTGGTTCTCTGGGATTATGTCATTTTTTGTGCAGAAGGAGGTTAGGGGGTTGTTTATGATTATTTCAAATACTTTGCTTATGTTGGGGAGGAGACTTATGGGTCGTAGGTTTGCGGGCGATGAGCCGTCTTTATCTTTTTTTGTTATAGCTATCAATTTGGCTTTTTTCCATTTTCTGGGGAAATATATGTTGTTTAGAGCATTGTCGAAGAGTACTGTGTAATACCATTTTATTTCGTTCGGTAGGCGCTTGAGTAAAATGTTTGGGATGCCGTCGAAGCCGGAGGATTTTTTGTTGTTTAGTTTGGAGAAGATTGTGTTTAGTTGAATGTAATTTGTGAAGTAGTTTATTTCTGGATCTGGTTGCTTGGGGTTGTCTGCGGTGTTTTCGTTTGAGAATGTGCAGACTGTTTTGTTTAGCGTTTTGTCTTGTTCCAATTCATTTTTGAGTTTGTTTGTTGCGGCGATGATAATTCTGTTTAGTTCTTCTCGGCCCATGTGTTCGTTTTGTGTGTGTATTTTGGAAAAGTGGGTGCCGATAATGTCTAGTTTTTCTATTGTTTTAGATATTATGAAGTTACCATCGGTGTCTTTGATGGTGTTGTGTATCGTTATACCTGCTTCTTGGATGAGGGAGGCATTTTCTGGGGGCAATTTGAGAGGTGGGATGGGGTTTTGTTCTTTTGGTCTAAAGATTTGATTTATTTGTGGGAACATGTTTGCTGAGTCGTTTTTGGAGATGTTTTTTATTTTGTTTGTCCAGTAATGGTTTATGGAATTTGCGAATTCTTGTTTCAGTTGCGCTTTTATTCTGTATAGTAGGTACTTTGGGAATTCTAATTCTTCTCTTTTGTCGTAAGAATAGTTAAATTTTATATTGTTTATTTTGGAGAGTATGTAGCTTTTATCTCGATGTAGATCTTTTATTTTATTGTTGATATAGGGCTCGCATGAATTTTTTTGTTTTATGTTTGGCACGGATTTTTGGAGAGCGATTTGTGTATGTTTTTCTATTTCATCTATGAATGAGTCGATTTGTCTATTTGTTAGGTTGACGTTGTTGTAGATCTTTAGGTCGCAGTTTTGTTCGAGTGTGTTTTGGAACTTTTTCCAGTCTGTCTTTTTGTAATTGTACCTGGGTGTCTCGGGCTGAGTTTCGAGTGTTAGGAGGTCAGATGTGTTTTTGTTTACGTGAAATACTAGGGCGTTATGGTCACTGTCATAGGCTAAGGTTTTGAGGGTGTTATTTGGACGTAGGTTTTGGAATTTTAGTCGTGCATCTGCTAGGCATATGTCCAGGTATGAGCCTCCTTTTGGGTAAGAGGGTAGCTCGGAGCTGTATAAGTTTGTTTTGTAGTGGATGCTTTTATTGTCTAGCCAGTTTCTAATGAAGTTGCCTCTCGTGTTGTTTATTTCGTTTTTCCAGCTTGTATATTTTGCGTTAAGGTCTCCTGCTATTATATAGTAGTTTTCCGGTTTGTTGAGCTGTAAGTGTTCGAAAAGATTATTGAATTCGTAGTTAAATTCTTTCTGGTTTCCGTAGGTTGCGTAGGCTGCAATGATGAATAAATTTTCCTTATTGCTTATTTTTATTTTTATGATCGTTGTTTCCAAGGTTTTGAAACTTGTTATTTTATCAATTAGAATTGTTTTGTATTTTATAGGGTTTTTCTATGAGGATCGCTGTTCCTCCTCCTTGACTGGCGTTCGGTCTGTCGTGACTTATCATGGAGTAGTGTTTGAAGTGTATATTGTGTCTTTTGTTTAGTTTTGTTTCTTAGATGAGTACCATATCGGGGGCTTCTTTATTTATTAGGGTTAGCATACTGTATCTTTTTTGGTTTGAAATTAAAGAGTTAGCATTTATTGCAATTATTTTCAGATGCTTTAGGTTAAATTTATGTGTTTTTTGCTGTGATTGTTGGTTTGGCATGTTTTGGTTATTCGTCATCTGTACTATTGAAAGTGCTGAAGATGGCGTCGAACCTTTCTTCGTGCGTTGATAGTGTATTTTTTATTTCATTTAATTGCATTTGTTGTTCTTTTAACGCTTGGAGAATACCTTTTTTAAAGTCTTCAATAACGTTTATAATGTTTAGATGGGGGGAGTCATCGATTGTGATTGAGCTTTGGCTTGAGCGCGGATCTAAGTTTGTTAATTGTGATCGTGTTGTGATTGTGTTTTCGATTATTTGATTCAATTTTGTTTGTTGTTTCACTACGTCAGAGAACTTTAGTTCTGGGACGTATTTACGGCTTATTTGGGCAATTCGTTTTGTTTCGACCGTTCGCGGAGAGACGCGATCGCTAGATAGCACGTCAACGAGAGTTGTAAGTTCCCGTTACGATTAAATAATCGACGCCACGAACTGATCGATTCCCTTATTTCGATTATGATAATAAGGGTAGTTCAATGAAATTCCACAGAATTAACACAAATAAATTAATGTTTATTTCAACAACTTATTAACTAGGAAGACATAAATGGAACAAAAAAAAAAAAATATAACTGCGTTTTGGTTGATATGTAATGCGCGATATATGAGATGTGTTGACGGTTCGACTTCTCGAAAAGTTCTGAACGCCTTTCGATTTTTTCCGTTTTTTCTGGAAGGCGACCCCCACTACGTTCGGGTCACGCCACATTCTTTTACGCGAGGTAAAATACGAGCCACGAGTCGACGTTTCTGGAAGTCGCCCTGCTTAATGAACCATGCGCTTGCCACTACAATGTTTGTTTGCCGGGCAGACACGACGATCCGTCTGCGACATTATAGTGCCGCGATCGACAGTTAAGAATATGACCTATGGTAAGCCGCATGGCGTAACACGTTTTATCTTTGTTTCCTTGTCTTTTTTTATTTTATCGGCTAGCTTTTTACGAAGCTCTACGAGTTTGGGGCAACCTTTGTATGACGCGGGGAGTCCGTAGTTTTTGCAGTTAACGCAGAATATTTTGTCTTTGGTACTGCGTTTTCTCTTTTTATTTTGCAGTCGCCTGGACCATGGGGCTCAATGCATTTAACACAGCGGTAGTTTAGGTTACAGTTTTGTGCTGTGTGACCTAATCGCTGGCATTTGTGGCATTGAGTTGTGTCATCATTTTTTTTATTATTTTTTCCCATTTTATTCTGAAGTGGTTAAAATGGTTAACTTTTAACAAGTTACTTATATTACTGTCGGAGGATACTTGTATTATGTAAATTGGGAGCAATATATTGTTCTCCCTTGATCTTTTTGTCGTGAATCGTGTGACTTTTGTGAATTTTACGTCGTCTATTTGCAAGGCTTGTAGGTCTGTGAGTATTTCTGTTTCGGTGTAACTATTGTCTAAACCTTTTAACAAGTATGTATGGTGTTTCTCTGTTTTGGGTGTGTACGTGTAAGAGGTTGTATTAGCTGAGAGGAGTATTTGTTTTGCTTTGTGGAAATCGGGTAGGTTTCGGAGGTAGAGTGCATGTTTACCTGAGTCTATTCTTTTAATATGATATGAACTGATTGATGCCCGCTACTTTCTCTATGAGCGTTACCGTGTCCTTTGGGTCTTGTAGCGTTATGTTGATAGGCGGCGGTTTGTTATCCCTTGTAGTGAATGGGGCGTTCGTACGCCCCTCTGCGGTGTATCTGGTGGGGCGTCCGTCCGGTACTCGGTCCCCCCTTGGCGATGCTGGTGGCGCTGGGCCTCCTGGGTTGTACGATGGGGTCTGTCGCCCCTGCGGTGTTGATTGTTTTGGTGGTATGGTGGGACTGTGTTTTCCCATTTTGCCTCGTAATATTTCGTTTTTCTTTTTTATTTGTTCTAGCGTTGAGCTCGAAGTAGAGTAGTTTGATGGTCCCGGTTGTGGATGAGGCTCTGGTTCAGATTGTAGTATACTGAATCTGTTTTTTGTTATGATCGCTGGAGGCGAGGTAGCTATTGTGGGCTTCATGTTTTCGATTTCTTTAGCCTTTTCTTCTTGGCTGGAGTGATAATCTACAACTGTGTTTCCTAGGATGTTTACTAGTCTTTTCGTCCTGGCAACCAGGTTAGGTCGTGGGTTGAGTTTCCGCGTCTTTTGAGCGAAAAGTCTTAAACTATTGTTGATTTCCTTGGCTGTTTTTTGTGTGATTATTTTTCTCTTGATGGCTTTTTTATTGGGTCCACGGTGGGTTCCGTTTCGTTGCATTTGGCTTCATTATCGGTAACTTCTATCTATTTGTCGGAGATGAAAGAACACCGGAGCCTTTGGAATTTTGGATAATCCCGCAACATTGTAACCTAGAGTCTACTATAGCTGTAATTGAACAATTGTAGTTATTCAATCCGATTGTAATTGTTCGAGAGTTGTGATAATGAGCTTGGGCTCGAGGCGACAGTCAGTCGCCGAACGTAGCCGCGGTCACGGGATGAACGCTTTGCCTAACAAAGGTATGGAGTAATTCTATAGCTCTCCTTAAAAGAAATATTCGTGGCGACACGCGACAGTAAACATTCCAACGGTTTCTGTCCCGTGGCTCGCCACACGCAGACCCTATTCTTCGAGTAAGATGATTGCCAGATGTCGATGCGTCTCCGCAGTACATGTTCGGCTAGCCCGGGGGCCCGTTATAAATCTTAAGGTTTAGTTAACTAAAGTCCTTCAAACAGACAAACAGTCTTTGTCCCAACTACGGGAAGATAGGGGAGATCTATCTTTCAACGAGCGGCGTCTCCCACTAGCAACTTTCCCTCGAGGGCGGCTAGCATCTTTTTCTAACCACCGGTATGGAGATTGACCAATTAGCGGCAACGCCAATTTCCCTTACTTTCTGAACGAAGGCTTTTCTCGACGAATCCGATGATCTCGTGTCCTTAGACACACCCCAATATAGTTTTCCTCTGTGGCATCATCGGGACGGGAAAGTCATTCTCGCTCGCGATCTCATCGATTAAAGAGTAACGTCTTCGCGATCAGTGGTTATTTCACGTTTTTACCAGACTTGGACTTTGTGAGTACGTTCTGTTGTCATCCCGTTGGTCGCGGATTCGTTATTGAGCCCGAGACCATCGTCACTAGTGTCGCGAGTGCCGAATCGCCGTGATCAATTGTCAAGACTGTAATAATTCTATCATTGCAATAAACTACGCTTGTGTGTACCGTAGCAATGGCTAATCCTCGAGAAGATTCATTTGACGCCCACAACCCTACTCCCAGTGCCAATCCGACATATAAATAGCCGTTTTGTGCAAACGGCGGCCATAGAGTGTCGAAAGTAAATACTACTGCAGGAATCAGTGTAATAGATGCATAGATAATTGGTGCGTTAAATCTATTGTGCAGTTCATGAATTACAGCGCACAGTACTGGTGTATAATGTACATGAAATTACACTTACGTGCTAGACAACAATTTATAAGTTGTACGTGATTCAGCAATAGTCTATTGACTTTCAAACGAGCGTACTTGAATGTATAACGAATAACCACGACATTGACATACGCTGTAATACTAAAAGTATATTTTTAACACGATGTACATGACCATAAATTATTAAGAAAAATAGGAAGAATTGGAAAAAATTAAAAAAAGCCAACACCACACGGAGTTCCCAAGCGGTCACCCATCTAAGTACTATCCGTGCCCTACGTTGCTTAACTTTCGTGATCGGACGAGAACGAGTGCACTCAACGTGGTATGAGAGTTGGCTGAAGTAAGTAGTTTTGTTACTTGCTCTTAATATTCAGGTAAAAAGAATATTAAAAAAACAGATGTATGTAAAAGTGAGAATGACATAATGTATGGTTATAGTCGCGTAGTACTAAAACATTTCTTTTTTTCGATGCTTATATTATAGATTATTAAAGATAGATTATTAAGAAAAGCAAAAATAAAAAAAATTTGGAAAAATAAACAAACCAATACAACACGGAGTTCCCAAGCGGTCAACCATCCGTGCCTAGCGTTGCTTAACTTTCGTGATCAGACGAAAACCAGTGCTTTTTTAATTTTAATCATAACGTTTATTGCCCAAAGAAGTACATACTTTGTATATAAGGCCTAAAATTCTTACTATATCGAATGCTTTTTCAAGGCAGGAGGCTATTCGTTGTTTTGCGTTTAGAGCCCAGAAGATGTCCGACGTAAGTTTGTTTATTGCGCGAATTGTGGAGTGTTTGTGTCGGAAGCCGAATTGATTCTCTGGGATTATGTCATTTTTTGTGCAGAAGACTATTACCACGCATGGAAACTAAAAATCAAAATAAGCAAATGCGAAACCATACTGTTTAGACCCAAGTCAAGTAAAATCGGCCCAATAGAAAGAGAATACTGCAAAAAATTTCAACTAAGAGAAAAAAAAGACAAAGGGGCTCTCATACCACACAAAAATTGCGTAAAATACCTAGGAGTAAACATAGACTATAAATTAAACTACAAGTAGCACTCCGAAATTCAACTTACTAAGGCCAATAAAGCATTCTGGAAAATAAAAAAACTATTCTACTCCAAACATCTCGACAGCAAAGTAAAAATACTATGCTATCAAGCACTAATCGGACCGATCATAACCTACGGCTGCCCAATCTGGTACAACATATCAGCCCCCCCCCCCACTCATTGTGTGTGGTATGAGAGCCCCTTTGTCTGTTCTTTCTCTTAGTTAAAATTTTTTGCAGTATTCTCTTTCTATTGGGCCGATTTCACTTGACTTGGGTCTAAACAGTATGGTTTCGCATTTGCTTATGTTGATTTTTAGTTTCCGTACGTGGTAATAGTCATTTATTTTCTCAAAAAGTTCTTGGAGTTCCGTTTTTATTGTTTTGGTTTTGCGGCCTGTTACGTAGATGATTAGGTCATCTGCGAAGACTATGGAGCGTTTATGGGTGGATGTATTGAGATTAAAGAGATTTAGTAAGTCATTGTTGTAAATACTGAAAAGTAACGGGGAATTTACTGTACCTTGTTGTAGACCGTTTTTTATGGAGAATTATTTGCTTGATGAGTGTGAACCTTCAGTCATTACGAATGTTCTGCTTGTGATCATGTCCCAGACTATTTTAATCAGGTATTTAGGAAAATTTTTCTTGATCAATTTGTATATGAGACCTGGAATCCAAACTTTGTCGAAAGCTTTTTCGAGGTCTATTAAGCAGGCGGCTACTCGTTGTTTTGCGTTTAGGGCCCAGCAGATGTCCGACGTAAGTTTGTTTATTGCGCGAATTGTGGAGTGTTTGTGTCGGAAGCCGAATTGGTTCTCTGGGATTATGTCATTTTTTGTGCAGAAGGAGGTTAGGGGGTTGTTTATGATTATTTCAAATACTTTGCTTATGTTGGGGAGGAGACTTATGGGTCGTAGGTTTGCGGGCGATGAGCCGTCTTTATCTTTTTTTGTTATAGCTATCAATTTGGCTTTTTTCCATTTTCTGGGGAAATATATGTTGTTTAGAGCATTGTCGAAGAGTACTGTGTAATACCATTTTATTTCGTTCGGTAGGCGCTTGAGTAAAATGTTTGGGATGCCGTCGAAGCCGGAGGATTTTTTGTTGTTTAGTTTGGAGAAGATTGTGTTTAGTTGAATGTAATTTGTGAAGTAGTTTATTTCTGGATCTGGTTGCTTGGGGTTGTCTGCGGTGTTTTCGTTTGAGAATGTGCAGACTGTTTTGTTTAGCGTTTTGTCTTGTTCCAATTCATTTTTGAGTTTGTTTGTTGCGGCGATGATAATTCTGTTTAGTTCTTCTCGGCCCATGTGTTCGTTTTGTGTGTGTATTTTGGAAAAGTGGGTGCCGATAATGTCTAGTTTTTCTATTGTTTTAGATATTATGAAGTTACCATCGGTGTCTTTGATGGTGTTGTGTATCGTTATACCTGCTTCTTGGATGAGGGAGGCATTTTCTGGGGGCAATTTGAGAGGTGGGATGGGGTTTTGTTCTTTTGGTCTAAAGATTTGATTTATTTGTGGGAACATGTTTGCTGAGTCGTTTTTGGAGATGTTTTTTATTTTGTTTGTCCAGTAATGGTTTATGGAATTTGCGAATTCTTGTTTCAGTTGCGCTTTTATTCTGTATAGTAGGTACTTTGGGAATTCTAATTCTTCTCTTTTGTCGTAAGAATAGTTAAATTTTATATTGTTTATTTTGGAGAGTATGTAGCTTTTATCTCGATGTAGATCTTTTATTTTATTGTTGATATAGGGCTCGCATGAATTTTTTTGTTTTATGTTTGGCACGGATTTTTGGAGAGCGATTTGTGTATGTTTTTCTATTTCATCTATGAATGAGTCGATTTGTCTATTTGTTAGGTTGACGTTGTTGTAGATCTTTAGGTCGCAGTTTTGTTCGAGTGTGTTTTGGAACTTTTTCCAGTCTGTCTTTTTGTAATTGTACCTGGGTGTCTCGGGCTGAGTTTCGAGTGTTAGGAGGTCAGATGTGTTTTTGTTTACGTGAAATACTAGGGCGTTATGGTCACTGTCATAGGCTAAGGATTTGAGGGTGTTATTTGGACGTAGGTTTTGGAATTTTAGTCGTGCATCTGCTAGGCATATGTCCAGGTATGAGCCTCCTTTTGGGTAAGAGGGTAGCTCGGAGCTGTATAAGTTTGTTTTGTAGTGGATGCTTTTATTGTCTAGCCAGTTTCTAATGAAGTTGCCTCTCGTGTTGTTTATTTCGTTTTTCCAGCTTGTATATTTTGCGTTAAGGTCTCCTGCTATTATATAGTAGTTTTCCGGTTTGTTGAGCTGTAAGTGTTCGAAAAGATTATTGAATTCGTAGTTAAATTCTTTCTGGTTTCCGTAGGTTGCGTAGGCTGCAATGATGAATAAATTTTCCTTATTGCTTATTTTTATTTTTATGATCGTTGTTTCCAAGGTTTTGAAACTTGTTATTTTATCAATTAGAATTGTTTTGTATTTTATAGGGTTTTTTTATGAGGATCGCTGTTCCTCCTCCTTGACTGGCGTTCGGTCTGTCGTGACTTATCATGGAGTAGTGTTTGAAGTGTACATTGTGTCTTTTGTTTAGTTTTGTTTCTTAGATGAGTACCATATCGGGGGCTTCTTTATTTATTAGGGTTAGCATACTGTATCTTTTTTGGTTTGAAATTAAAGAGTTAGCATTTATTGCAATTATTTTCAGATGCTTTAGGTTAAATTTATGTGTTTTTTGCTGTGATTGTTGGTTTGGCATGTTTTGGTTATTCGTCATCTGTACTATTGAAAGTGCTGAAGATGGCGTCGAACCTTTCTTCGTGCGTTGATAGTGTATTTTTTATTTCATTTAATTGCATTTGTTGTTCTTTTAACGCTTGGAGAATACCTTTTTTAAAGTCTTCAATAACGTTTATAATGTTTAGATGGGGGGAGTCATCGATTGTGATTGAGCTTTGGCTTGAGCGCGGATCTAAGTTTGTTAATTGTGATCGTGTTGTGATTGTGTTTTCGATTATTTGATTCAATTTTGTTTGTTGTTTCACTACGTCAGAGAACTTTAGTTCTGGGACGTATTTACGGCTTATTTGGGCAATTCGTTTTGTTTCGACCGTTCGCGGAGAGACGCGATCGCTAGATAGCACGTCAACGAGAGTTGTAAGTTCCCGTTACGATTAAATAATCGACGCCACGAACTGATCGATTCCCTTATTTCGATTATGATAATAAGGGTAGTTCAATGAAATTCCATAGAATTAACACAAATAAATTAATGTTTATTTCAACAACTTATTAACTAGGAAGACATAAATGGAACAAAAAAAAAAAAAATATAACTGCGTTTTGGTTGATATGTAATGCGCGATATATGAGATGTGTTGACGGTTCGACTTCTCGAAAAGTTCTGAACGCCTTTCGATTTTTTCCGTTTTTTCTGGAAGGCGACCCCCACTACGTTCGGGTCACGCCACATTCTTTTACGCGAGGTAAAATACGAGCCACGAGTCGACGTTTCTGGAAGTCGCCCTGCTTAATGAACCATGCGCTTGCCACTACAATGTTTGTTTGCCGGGCAGACACGACGATCCGTCTGCGACATTATAGTGCCGCGATCGACAGTTAAGAATATGACCTATGGTAAGCCGCATGGCGTAACACGTTTTATCTTTGTTTCCTTGTCTTTTTTTATTTTATCGGCTAGCTTTTTACGAAGCTCTACGAGTTTGGGGCAACCTTTGTATGACGCGGGGAGTCCGTAGTTTTTGCAGTTAACGCAGAATATTTTGTCTTTGGTACTGCGTTTTCTCTTTTTATTTTGCAGTCGCCTGGACCATGGGGCTCAATGCATTTAACACAGCGGTAGTTTAGGTTACAGTTTTGTGCTGTGTGACCTAATCGCTGGCATTTGTGGCATTGAGTTGTGTCATCATTTTTTTTATTATTTTTTCCCATTTTATTCTGAAGTGGTTAAAATGGTTAACTTTTAACAAGTTACTTATATTACTGTCGGAGGATACTTGTATTATGTAAATTGGGAGCAATATATTGTTCTCCCTTGATCTTTTTGTCGTGAATCGTGTGACTTTTGTGAATTTTACGTCGTCTATTTGCAAGGCTTGTAGGTCTGTGAGTATTTCTGTTTCGGTGTAACTATTGTCTAAACCTTTTAACAAGTATGTATGGTGTTTCTCTGTTTTGGGTGTGTACGTGTAAGAGGTTGTATTAGCTGAGAGGAGTATTTGTTTTGCTTTGTGGAAATCGGGTAGGTTTCGGAGGTAGAGTGCATGTTTACCTGAGTCTATTCTTTTAATATGATATGAACTGATTGATGCCCGCTACTTTCTCTATGAGCGTTACCGTGTCCTTTGGGTCTTGTAGCGTTATGTTGATAGGCGGCGGTTTGTTATCCCTTGTAGTGAATGGGGCGTTCGTACGCCCCTCTGCGGTGTATCTGGTGGGGCGTCCGTCCGGTACTCGGTCCCCCCTTGGCGATGCTGGTGGCGCTGGGCCTCCTGGGTTGTACGATGGGGTCTGTCGCCCCTGCGGTGTTGATTGTTTTGGTGGTATGGTGGGACTGTGTTTTCCCATTTTGCCTCGTAATATTTCGTTTTTCTTTTTTATTTGTTCTAGCGTTGAGCTCGAAGTAGAGTAGTTTGATGGTCCCGGTTGTGGATGAGGCTCTGGTTCAGATTGTAGTATACTGAATCTGTTTTTTGTTATGATCGCTGGAGGCGAGGTAGCTATTGTGGGCTTCATGTTTTCGATTTCTTTAGCCTTTTCTTCTTGGCTGGAGTGATAATCTACAACTGTGTTTCCTAGGATGTTTACTAGTCTTTTCGTCCTGGCAACCAGGTTTGGTCGTGGGTTGAGTTTCCGCGTCTTTTGAGCGAAAAGTCTTAAACTATTGTTGATTTCCTTGGCTGTTTTTTGTGTGATTATTTTTCTCTTGATGGCTTTTTTATTGGGTCCACGGTGGGTTCCGTTTCGTTGCATTTGGCTTCATTATCGGTAACTTCTATCTATTTGTCGGAGATGAAAGAACACCGGAGCCTTTGGAATTTTGGATAATCCCGCAACATTGTAACCTAGAGTCTACTATAGCTGTAATTGAACAATTGTAGTTATTCAATCCGATTGTAATTGTTCGAGAGTTGTGATAATGAGCTTGGGCTCGAGGCGACAGTCAGTCGCCGAACGTAGCCGCGGTCACGGGATGAACGCTTTGCCTAACAAAGGTATGGAGTAATTCTATAGCTCTCCTTAAAAGAAATATTCGTGGCGACACGCGACAGTAAACATTCCAACGGTTTCTGTCCCGTGGCTCGCCACACGCAGACCCTATTCTTCGAGTAAGATGATTGCCAGATGTCGATGCGTCTCCGCAGTACATGTTCGGCTAGCCCGGGGGCCCGTTATAAATCTTAAGGTTTAGTTAACTAAAGTCCTTCAAACAGACAAACAGTCTTTGTCCCAACTACGGGAAGATAGGGGAGATCTATCTTTCAACGAGCGGCGTCTCCCACTAGCAACTTTCCCTCGAGGGCGGCTAGCATCTTTTTCTAACCACCGGTATGGAGATTGACCAATTAGCGGCAACGCCAATTTCCCTTACTTTCTGAACGAAGGCTTTTCTCGACGAATCCGATGATCTCGTGTCCTTAGACACACCCCAATATAGTTTTCCTCTGTGGCATCATCGGGACGGGAAAGTCATTCTCGCTCGCGATCTCATCGATTAAAGAGTAACGTCTTCGCGATCAGTGGTTATTTCACGTTTTTACCAGACTTGGACTTTGTGAGTACGTTCTGTTGTCATCCCGTTGGTCGCGGATTCGTTATTGAGCCCGAGACCATCGTCACTAGTGTCGCGAGTGCCGAATCGCCGTGATCAATTGTCAAGACTGTAATAATTCTATCATTGCAATAAACTACGCTTGTGTGTACCGTAGCAATGGCTAATCCTCGAGAAGATTCATTTGACGCCCACAACCCTACTCCCAGTGCCAATCCGACATATAAATAGCCGTTTTGTGCAAACGGCGGCCATAGAGTGTCGAAAGTAAATACTACTGCAGGAATCAGTGTAATAGATGCATAGATAATTGGTGCGTTAAATCTATTGTGCAGTTCATGAATTACAGCGCACAGTACTGGTGTATAATGTACATGAAATTACACTTACGTGCTAGACAACAATTTATAAGTTGTACGTGATTCAGCAATAGTCTATTGACTTTCAAACGAGCGTACTTGAATGTATAACGAATAACCACGACATTGACATACGCTGTAATACTAAAAGTATATTTTTAACACGATGTACATGACCATAAATTATTAAGAAAAATAGGAAGAATTGGAAAAAATTAAAAAAAGCCAACACCACACGGAGTTCCCAAGCGGTCACCCATCTAAGTACTATCCGTGCCCTACGTTGCTTAACTTTCGTGATCGGACGAGAACGAGTGCTTTTTTTTTTTTTTTTTTTTTTAAAGCTGTTTATTTAAAACCCAATATACAATTTTGAATACATTATAATGTTCACAATAAACGGTGAATTTATATAACGGTGTCTTAGGCAAGGGTACCGATACGCAACGGTACGACGTAGCCATGCTGTAATATGTTGTTGACGCTTTACATTTTTTGTGTTGGATATGTCTTTTGGTTTAAGCCGCTGGGGGGGCGGAGCTTCTATGTGATTTATTTTTTACTTGTTGTTTTTGTCCTGAAAACTGGGTCGCAAAAACAGGACGCTTCGGTAGTATATTTTTGGGTGCTGTGGTGTTTGGGGGCGGGGTGGGGTAAAGGGAGGGAGGGGGATATTAAATAAATAAGTTTCTTTTAAAAGAAGAAGAATTGCAATAATTACAGTGTTTGCACCTGTATTGTACGGGGGCAGAATTGAGTTTTATCGGTTTAGTGGATTTTCTCTCTTATTTTATTATGGATTCAATATCCACCAATATTTTTTTGACTTTTTTCTATGTTTGTCTTTGGTGTCTTTCAGAGGGAGGGCCATGTTGTACCTCCATCTAGTGTCTGCGGACTGGCCATCTAGGTTTTCTTCGTAAAGTATAGTTTGGGTCCCTATTTTTCTTTTTATGTGATAAATTATCGGGATGTTATTTTGGTCCTGCAGGTAGTTTTTTCCGTCAAGGTATGGGAAAGCTTCTGGCGGGATGTAGCCTGTTGTCAGAGTGTTTTTGTAGTATGTGTCATTTGGAAATAAGCAGCTGAAGATTAAACTATTTTCTTTTATATTTGCCGCTTGCGCGAAGTGGTTTCGTATTAGCTTTAGGATGTGACAGTCTATGCGGTGAACGTTGGCTAGGTCGTATATTATTTTGTTTTTTATGTATTTTTTGAATCCGCTGTGTTCGGATCTGTAGGTACTCAGGCAAGCCCTGATGCATTTTCTTTCGAATATGCGAATTTTTTCCATTTGGGAGGCTGATATGTTGTACCAGATTGGGCAGCCGTAGGTTATGATCGGTCTGATTAGTGCTTGATAGCATAGAATTTTTACTTTCCTGTCGAGATGTTTGGAGTGGAATAGATTTTTCATTTTCCCAAATGCTTTATTGGCCTTGGTAAGTTGAATTTCGGTGTGCTGCTTGTAATTTAATTTGTAATCTATGTTTACCCCTAAGTATTTTACGCAATTTTTGTGTGGTATGAGGGCCCCTTTGTCTGTTTTTTCTCTTATCTGAAATTTTTTACAGTGTGCTCTTTCTATTGGGCCGATTTCACTTGACTTGGGTCTAAACAGTATGGTTTCGCATTTGCTTATGTTGATTTTTAGTTTCCATGCGTGGTAATAGTCGTTTATTTTCTCAAAAAGTTCTTGAAGTTCCGTTTTTATAGTTTTGGTTTTGCGGCCTGTTACGTATATGATTAGGTCGTCTGCGAAGGCTATGGAGCGTTTATGGGTGGATGTATTGAGATCAAAGAGGTTTAGTAAGTCGCTGTTGTAGATACTGAATAGTAACGGCGAATTTACTGTACCTTGTTGTAGGCCGTTTTTTATGGAGAATTCTTTGCTTGATGAGTGTGAACCTTCAGTCATTACGAATGTTCTGTTTGTGATCATGTCCCAGACCATTTTAATCAGGTGTTTAGGGAACTTTTTTTTGTTCAGTTTGTATATGAGACCTGGGATCCAGACTGTGTCGAAAGCTTTTTCGAGGTCTATTAGACAGGCGGCTACTCGTTGTTTTGCGTTTAGAGCCCAGCAGATGTCCGACGTGAGTTTGTTTATTGCGTGGATTGTGGAGTGTTTGTGTCGGAAGCCGAATTGATTTTCTGGGATTATGTTGTTTTTTGTGCAGAAGGAGGTTAGGGGGTTGTTTATGGTTATTTCAAATACTTTGCTTATGTTGGGGAGGAGACTTATGGGTCGTAGGTTTGCGGGCGATGAGCCGTCTTTGTTCTTTTTTGTTATGGCTATCAGTTTGGCTTTTTTCCATTTTCTAGGGAAGTATGTGTTGTTTAGTGCATTGTTGAAGAGCACCGTGTAGTACCATTTTATTTTGTTCGGTAGGCGCTTGAGTAGGATGTTTGGGATGCCGTCGAAGCCGGAGGATTTTTTGTTGTTTAGTTTGGAGAGGATTGTGTTTAGTTGATTGTAATTTGTGAAGTAGTTTATTTCTGGATCTGGTTGTTTGGGATTGTCTGCGGTGTTTTCGTTTGAGAATGTGCAGACTGTTTTGTTTAGCATTTTGTCTTGTTCCATTTCATTTTTGAGTTTGTTTGTTTCGGCGATGATAATTCTGTTTAGTTGTTCTCGGCCCATGTGTTCGTTTTGCGTATGTATTTTGGAGAAGTGGGTGCCGATAATGTCTAGTTTTTCTATTGTTTTAGATATTATGAAGTTACCATCGGTGTCTTTGATGGTGTTGTGTATCGTTATACCTGCTTCTTGGATGAGGGAGGAATTTTCTGGTGGCAGTTTGAGAGGTGGGATGGGGTTTTGTTCTTTTGGTCTAAAGATTTGATTTATTTGTGGGAACATGTTGGCTGAGTCGTTCTTGGAGATGTTTTTTATTTTGTTTGTCCAGTAATGGTTTATAGAAATTGCGAATTCTTGTTTCAGTTTCGCTTTTATTCTGTGTAGTAGGAACTTTAGGAATTCTAATTCTTCTCTTTTGTCGTAGGAATAGTTGAGTTTTATATTGTTTATTTTGGACAGTATGTAGCTTTTATCTCGCTGTAGATCTTTTATTTCATTGTTTATATAGGGCTCGCATGAGTTTTTTTGTTTTATGATTGGCACGGATTTTTGGAGTGCGATTTGTGTGTGTTTTTCTATTTCGTCTAAGAACGAGTCGATTTGTCTGTTTGTTAGGTTGACGTTGTTGTAGATCTTTAGGTCGCAGTTTTGTTCGTGTGTGTTTTGGAACTTTTTCCAGTCTGTCTTTTTGTAGTTGTACCTGGGTGTCTCGGTCTGGGTTTCGAGTGTTAGGAAGTCAGATGTGCTTTTGTTAATTTGAAATACTAGGGCGTTATGGTCACTGTCATAGGCTAAGGTTTTTAGGGTATTGTTTGGACGCAGGTTTTGGAATTTTAGTCGCGCATCTGCTAGGCATATGTCCAGGTATGAGCCTCCTTTTGGGTAAGAGGGTAGCTCGGAGCTGTATAAGTTTGTTTTGTAGTGGATGCTTTTATTGTCTAGCCAGTTTCTAATGAAGTTGCCTCTCGTGTTGTTTATTTCATTTTTCCAGCTTGTATGTTTTGCGTTAAGGTCTCCTGCTATTATATAGTAGTTTTCCGGTTTGTTGAGCTGCAAGAGTTCGAAAAGATTATTGAATTCGTAGTTAAATTCTTTCTGGCCTCCGTAGGTTGCGTAGGCTGCAGTGATGAATAAATTATCCTTATTGCTTATTTTTATTTTTATGATCGTTGTTTCTAAGGTTCTGAAACTTGTTATTTTGTCAATTAGGATCGTTTTGTATTTTATGGGGTTTTTTATGAGGATCGCTGTTCCTCCTCCTTGACTGGCGTTCGGTCTGTCGTGTCTTATCATGGTGTAGTTTTTGAAGTGTACCTTGTGTCTTTTGTTTAGTTTTGTTTCTGAGATGAGTACCATATCGGGGGCTTCTTTATTTAGTAGGGTTAGCATACTGTATCTTTTTTGGTTTGAAATTAAAGAATTAGCATTTATTGCGATTATTTTCAGATGTTTTAGGTTAAGTTTATGTGTTTTTTGCTGTGGTTGTTGGTTTGGCGTGTTTTGGTTATTCGTCGTCTGTGCTATTGAAGGTGCTGAAGATGGCGTCGAACCTTTCTTCGTGCGTTGATAGGGTGTTTTTTATTTCGTTTAATTGTATTTGTTGTTCTTTTAACGCTTGGAGGATGCCTTTTTTAAAGTCTTCGATAACGTTTATAATGTTTAGATGGGGGGAGCTATCGGTTGTGATTGGGCTTTGGCTTGAACGCGGATCTAAGTTTGCTGATTGTGGGAAGATTTTGGTTGTTTGATTTAGTGTTGTTTGCTGCTTCACTACGTCGGAGAACTTTAGTTCTGGGATGTATTTGCGGCTTATTCGGGCAATTCGTTGTGTCTTTGCTTCTTTGTCTTTTTTTATTTTATCGGCCAGCTTTTTACGAAGCTCTACGAGTTTGGGGCAACCTTTGTATGACGCGGGGTGTCCGTAGTTTTTGCAGTTGACGCAGAATATTTTGTCTTTGGTTACTGCGTTTTCCCTTTTTATTTTGCAGTCGCCTGGACCATGGGGCTCACTGCATTTAACACAGCGGTAGTTTAGGTTGCAGTTTTGCGCTGTGTGGCCTAGTCGCTGGCATTTGTGGCATTGAGTTATGTCATCCTGTTTTTTTATTATTTTTTCCCATTTTATCTTGTAGTAGTTAAAATGGTTTATTTTTAGAAGATTGTTTATATTGCTGTCGGGGGATAGCTGTATTATGTAGATTGGGAGCAATATATTGTTCTCCCTTGATTTTTTTGTCGTAAATCGTGAGACTTTTGTAAACTGGACGTCGTTTATTTGTAGAGCTTGTAGGTCTGTGAGTATTTCTGTTTCCGTGTAGCTATTGTCTAAACCTTTTAGCAAGTATGTGTGGTGTTTCTCTATTTTGGGTGTATACGTGTAGAAGGTTGTGTTAGCTGAGAGGAGAGTTTGTTTTGCTTTATGGAAATCGGGTAGGTTTTGGAGGTAGAGTGCGTGTTTACCTGCGTGTATTCTTTTAATGTGAAATTGTTTAATGTCCGCTACTTTCTCTATGAGCGTTACGGTGTCCTTGGGGTCTTGTAGGATTATGTTGATGGGTGGCGGCCTGTTGTCTCTTGTGGTGGGTGGGGTGCTCGTGCGCTCCTTCGCGGAGCATCCGGTGGGGCGTCCGTCAGGTGCTCGGTCCCCCCTTGGCGGTGTTGGAGGCGCCGGGCCTCCTGGGTTGTGCGGTGGGGTGCGTTGCCCTTGCTGCGCCGATTGTTCCGGTGACGTGGTGGGACCGTGTCTTCCCGTTTTTCCTCGTAATGTTTCGTTTTTCTTTCTTATTTGTTCTAGCGTTGATTTCCAGGTGGAGTGGCTTGATGGTCCCGGTTGTGGGTGAGGCTCTGGTTCAGCTTGTAATATGCTGAATCTATTTTTTGTTGCTATCGCTGGAGGCGAAGTAGCTCTTGTGGGTTTCATGTTTTTGGTTTCGTTAGCCTTTTCTTCTTGGTTGGGGTGATGATCTACAACAGTGTTTCCTGGGATGTTTGCTAGACTTTTTGCCCTGGCAACCAGGTTAGGTTGTGGGTTGAGTTTCCGCGTCTTTTGCGCGGGTAGTCTTAGGATGCTGTTGATTTCCCTGGCTGTTTTATGTATAATTATTTTTCTCTTGGTGGCTTTTTTCATTGGGTCTACGGTGGGTTCCGTTTCGTTGCTCTTGGCTTCATAATCGGTAGCTTTTATTTTTTTGTACAGTTTTATTTTGTCTTATCTTATTTTATTTTCTTTTTGTTCTTATTTGTATTTATGGAGATGATGTCGATGCCGTATTTTTCACTTTTTTTTGTCACTATTTTGTCACTTGGTCCTTCTACTTTAGTGGGTATTAGTCTACTCCGACGCGCGCTCCGAGGGGTCCGTCCCGCTCGGTGGTCAACAGTCGACTCAGACGAGAACGAGTGCACTCAACGTGGTATGAGAGTTGGCTGAAGTAAGTAGTTTTGTTACTTGCTCTTAATATTCAGGAAAAAAGAATATTAAAAAAACAGATGTATGTAAAAGTGAGAATGACATAATGTATGGTTATAGTCGCGTAGTACTAAAACATTTCTTTTTTTCGATGCTTATATTATAGATTATTAAAGATAGATTATTAAGAAAAGCAAAAATAAAAAAAATTTGGAAAAATAAACAAACCAATACAACACGGAGTTCCCAAGCGGTCAACCATCCGTGCCTAGCGTTGCTTAACTTTCGTGATCAGACGAAAACCAGTGCTTTTTTAATTTTAATCATAACGTTTATTGCCCAAAGAAGTACATACTTTGTATATAAGGCCTAAAATTCTTACTATATCGAATGCTTTTTCAAGGCAGGAGGCTATTCGTTGTTTTGCGTTTAGAGCCCAGAAGATGTCCGACGTAAGTTTGTTTATTGCGCGAATTGTGGAGTGTTTGTGTCGGAAGCCGAATTGATTCTCTGGGATTATGTCATTTTTTGTGCAGAAGACTATTACCACGCATGGAAACTAAAAATCAAAATAAGCAAATGCGAAACCATACTGTTTAGACCCAAGTCAAGTAAAATCGGCCCAATAGAAAGAGAATACTGCAAAAAATTTCAACTAAGAGAAAAAAAAGACAAAGGGGCTCTCATACCACACAAAAATTGCGTAAAATACCTAGGAGTAAACATAGACTATAAATTAAACTACAAGTAGCACTCCGAAATTCAACTTACTAAGGCCAATAAAGCATTCTGGAAAATAAAAAAACTATTCTACTCCAAACATCTCGACAGCAAAGTAAAAATACTATGCTATCAAGCACTAATCGGACCGATCATAACCTACGGCTGCCCAATCTGGTACAACATATCAGCCCCCCCCCCCACTCATTGTGTGTGGTATGAGAGCCCCTTTGTCTGTTCTTTCTCTTAGTTAAAATTTTTTGCAGTATTCTCTTTCTATTGGGCCGATTTCACTTGACTTGGGTCTAAACAGTATGGTTTCGCATTTGCTTATGTTGATTTTTAGTTTCCGTACGTGGTAATAGTCATTTATTTTCTCAAAAAGTTCTTGGAGTTCCGTTTTTATTGTTTTGGTTTTGCGGCCTGTTACGTAGATGATTAGGTCATCTGCGAAGACTATGGAGCGTTTATGGGTGGATGTATTGAGATTAAAGAGATTTAGTAAGTCATTGTTGTAAATACTGAAAAGTAACGGGGAATTTACTGTACCTTGTTGTAGACCGTTTTTTATGGAGAATTATTTGCTTGATGAGTGTGAACCTTCAGTCATTACGAATGTTCTGCTTGTGATCATGTCCCAGACTATTTTAATCAGGTATTTAGGAAAATTTTTCTTGATCAATTTGTATATGAGACCTGGAATCCAAACTTTGTCGAAAGCTTTTTCGAGGTCTATTAAGCAGGCGGCTACTCGTTGTTTTGCGTTTAGGGCCCAGCAGATGTCCGACGTAAGTTTGTTTATTGCGCGAATTGTGGAGTGTTTGTGTCGGAAGCCGAATTGGTTCTCTGGGATTATGTCATTTTTTGTGCAGAAGGAGGTTAGGGGGTTGTTTATGATTATTTCAAATACTTTGCTTATGTTGGGGAGGAGACTTATGGGTCGTAGGTTTGCGGGCGATGAGCCGTCTTTATCTTTTTTTGTTATAGCTATCAATTTGGCTTTTTTCCATTTTCTGGGGAAATATATGTTGTTTAGAGCATTGTCGAAGAGTACTGTGTAATACCATTTTATTTCGTTCGGTAGGCGCTTGAGTAAAATGTTTGGGATGCCGTCGAAGCCGGAGGATTTTTTGTTGTTTAGTTTGGAGAAGATTGTGTTTAGTTGAATGTAATTTGTGAAGTAGTTTATTTCTGGATCTGGTTGCTTGGGGTTGTCTGCGGTGTTTTCGTTTGAGAATGTGCAGACTGTTTTGTTTAGCGTTTTGTCTTGTTCCAATTCATTTTTGAGTTTGTTTGTTGCGGCGATGATAATTCTGTTTAGTTCTTCTCGGCCCATGTGTTCGTTTTGTGTGTGTATTTTGGAAAAGTGGGTGCCGATAATGTCTAGTTTTTCTATTGTTTTAGATATTATGAAGTTACCATCGGTGTCTTTGATGGTGTTGTGTATCGTTATACCTGCTTCTTGGATGAGGGAGGCATTTTCTGGGGGCAATTTGAGAGGTGGGATGGGGTTTTGTTCTTTTGGTCTAAAGATTTGATTTATTTGTGGGAACATGTTTGCTGAGTCGTTTTTGGAGATGTTTTTTATTTTGTTTGTCCAGTAATGGTTTATGGAATTTGCGAATTCTTGTTTCAGTTGCGCTTTTATTCTGTATAGTAGGTACTTTGGGAATTCTAATTCTTCTCTTTTGTCGTAAGAATAGTTAAATTTTATATTGTTTATTTTGGAGAGTATGTAGCTTTTATCTCGATGTAGATCTTTTATTTTATTGTTGATATAGGGCTCGCATGAATTTTTTTGTTTTATGTTTGGCACGGATTTTTGGAGAGCGATTTGTGTATGTTTTTCTATTTCATCTATGAATGAGTCGATTTGTCTATTTGTTAGGTTGACGTTGTTGTAGATCTTTAGGTCGCAGTTTTGTTCGAGTGTGTTTTGGAACTTTTTCCAGTCTGTCTTTTTGTAATTGTACCTGGGTGTCTCGGGCTGAGTTTCGAGTGTTAGGAGGTCAGATGTGTTTTTGTTTACGTGAAATACTAGGGCGTTATGGTCACTGTCATAGGCTAAGGTTTTGAGGGTGTTATTTGGACGTAGGTTTTGGAATTTTAGTCGTGCATCTGCTAGGCATATGTCCAGGTATGAGCCTCCTTTTGGGTAAGAGGGTAGCTCGGAGCTGTATAAGTTTGTTTTGTAGTGGATGCTTTTATTGTCTAGCCAGTTTCTAATGAAGTTGCCTCTCGTGTTGTTTATTTCGTTTTTCCAGCTTGTATATTTTGCGTTAAGGTCTCCTGCTATTATATAGTAGTTTTCCGGTTTGTTGAGCTGTAAGTGTTCGAAAAGATTATTGAATTCGTAGTTAAATTCTTTCTGGTTTCCGTAGGTTGCGTAGGCTGCAATGATGAATAAATTTTCCTTATTGCTTATTTTTATTTTTATGATCGTTGTTTCCAAGGTTTTGAAACTTGTTATTTTATCAATTAGAATTGTTTTGTATTTTATAGGGTTTTTCTATGAGGATCGCTGTTCCTCCTCCTTGACTGGCGTTCGGTCTGTCGTGACTTATCATGGAGTAGTGTTTGAAGTGTACATTGTGTCTTTTGTTTAGTTTTGTTTCTTAGATGAGTACCATATCGGGGGCTTCTTTATTTATTAGGGTTAGCATACTGTATCTTTTTTGGTTTGAAATTAAAGAGTTAGCATTTATTGCAATTATTTTCAGATGCTTTAGGTTAAATTTATGTGTTTTTTGCTGTGATTGTTGGTTTGGCATGTTTTGGTTATTCGTCATCTGTACTATTGAAAGTGCTGAAGATGGCGTCGAACCTTTCTTCGTGCGTTGATAGTGTATTTTTTATTTCATTTAATTGCATTTGTTGTTCTTTTAACGCTTGGAGAATACCTTTTTTAAAGTCTTCAATAACGTTTATAATGTTTAGATGGGGGGAGTCATCGATTGTGATTGAGCTTTGGCTTGAGCGCGGATCTAAGTTTGTTAATTGTGATCGTGTTGTGATTGTGTTTTCGATTATTTGATTCAATTTTGTTTGTTGTTTCACTACGTCAGAGAACTTTAGTTCTGGGACGTATTTACGGCTTATTTGGGCAATTCGTTTTGTTTCGACCGTTCGCGGAGAGACGCGATCGCTAGATAGCACGTCAACGAGAGTTGTAAGTTCCCGTTACGATTAAATAATCGACGCCACGAACTGATCGATTCCCTTATTTCGATTATGATAATAAGGGTAGTTCAATGAAATTCCACAGAATTAACACAAATAAATTAATGTTTATTTCAACAACTTATTAACTAGGAAGACATAAATGGAACAAAAAAAAAAAAAAATATAACTGCGTTTTGGTTGATATGTAATGCGCGATATATGAGATGTGTTGACGGTTCGACTTCTCGAAAAGTTCTGAACGCCTTTCGATTTTTTCCGTTTTTTCTGGAAGGCGACCCCCACTACGTTCGGGTCACGCCACATTCTTTTACGCGAGGTAAAATACGAGCCACGAGTCGACGTTTCTGGAAGTCGCCCTGCTTAATGAACCATGCGCTTGCCACTACAATGTTTGTTTGCCGGGCAGACACGACGATCCGTCTGCGACATTATAGTGCCGCGATCGACAGTTAAGAATATGACCAATGGTAAGCCGCATGGCGTAACACGTTTTATCTTTGTTTCCTTGTCTTTTTTTATTTTATCGGCTAGCTTTTTACGAAGCTCTACGAGTTTGGGGCAACCTTTGTATGACGCGGGGAGTCCGTAGTTTTTGCAGTTAACGCAGAATATTTTGTCTTTGGTACTGCGTTTTCTCTTTTTATTTTGCAGTCGCCTGGACCATGGGGCTCAATGCATTTAACACAGCGGTAGTTTAGGTTACAGTTTTGTGCTGTGTGACCTAATCGCTGGCATTTGTGGCATTGAGTTGTGTCATCATTTTTTTTATTATTTTTTCCCATTTTATTCTGAAGTGGTTAAAATGGTTAACTTTTAACAAGTTACTTATATTACTGTCGGAGGATACTTGTATTATGTAAATTGGGAGCAATATATTGTTCTCCCTTGATCTTTTTGTCGTGAATCGTGTGACTTTTGTGAATTTTACGTCGTCTATTTGCAAGGCTTGTAGGTCTGTGAGTATTTCTGTTTCGGTGTAACTATTGTCTAAACCTTTTAACAAGTATGTATGGTGTTTCTCTGTTTTGGGTGTGTACGTGTAAGAGGTTGTATTAGCTGAGAGGAGTATTTGTTTTGCTTTGTGGAAATCGGGTAGGTTTCGGAGGTAGAGTGCATGTTTACCTGAGTCTATTCTTTTAATATGATATGAACTGATTGATGCCCGCTACTTTCTCTATGAGCGTTACCGTGTCCTTTGGGTCTTGTAGCGTTATGTTGATAGGCGGCGGTTTGTTATCCCTTGTAGTGAATGGGGCGTTCGTACGCCCCTCTGCGGTGTATCTGGTGGGGCGTCCGTCCGGTACTCGGTCCCCCCTTGGCGATGCTGGTGGCGCTGGGCCTCCTGGGTTGTACGATGGGGTCTGTCGCCCCTGCGGTGTTGATTGTTTTGGTGGTATGGTGGGACTGTGTTTTCCCATTTTGCCTCGTAATATTTCGTTTTTCTTTTTTATTTGTTCTAGCGTTGAGCTCGAAGTAGAGTAGTTTGATGGTCCCGGTTGTGGATGAGGCTCTGGTTCAGATTGTAGTATACTGAATCTGTTTTTTGTTATGATCGCTGGAGGCGAGGTAGCTATTGTGGGCTTCATGTTTTCGATTTCTTTAGCCTTTTCTTCTTGGCTGGAGTGATAATCTACAACTGTGTTTCCTAGGATGTTTACTAGTCTTTTCGTCCTGGCAACCAGGTTAGGTCGTGGGTTGAGTTTCCGCGTCTTTTGAGCGAAAAGTCTTAAACTATTGTTGATTTCCTTGGCTGTTTTTTGTGTGATTATTTTTCTCTTGATGGCTTTTTTATTGGGTCCACGGTGGGTTCCGTTTCGTTGCATTTGGCTTCATTATCGGTAACTTCTATCTATTTGTCGGAGATGAAAGAACACCGGAGCCTTTGGAATTTTGGATAATCCCGCAACATTGTAACCTAGAGTCTACTATAGCTGTAATTGAACAATTGTAGTTATTCAATCCGATTGTAATTGTTCGAGAGTTGTGATAATGAGCTTGGGCTCGAGGCGACAGTCAGTCGCCGAACGTAGCCGCGGTCACGGGATGAACGCTTTGCCTAACAAAGGTATGGAGTAATTCTATAGCTCTCCTTAAAAGAAATATTCGTGGCGACACGCGACAGTAAACATTCCAACGGTTTCTGTCCCGTGGCTCGCCACACGCAGACCCTATTCTTCGAGTAAGATGATTGCCAGATGTCGATGCGTCTCCGCAGTACATGTTCGGCTAGCCCGGGGGCCCGTTATAAATCTTAAGGTTTAGTTAACTAAAGTCCTTCAAACAGACAAACAGTCTTTGTCCCAACTACGGGAAGATAGGGGAGATCTATCTTTCAACGAGCGGCGTCTCCCACTAGCAACTTTCCCTCGAGGGCGGCTAGCATCTTTTTCTAACCACCGGTATGGAGATTGACCAATTAGCGGCAACGCCAATTTCCCTTACTTTCTGAACGAAGGCTTTTCTCGACGAATCCGATGATCTCGTGTCCTTAGACACACCCCAATATAGTTTTCCTCTGTGGCATCATCGGGACGGGAAAGTCATTCTCGCTCGCGATCTCATCGATTAAAGAGTAACGTCTTCGCGATCAGTGGTTATTTCACGTTTTTACCAGACTTGGACTTTGTGAGTACGTTCTGTTGTCATCCCGTTGGTCGCGGATTCGTTATTGAGCCCGAGACCATCGTCACTAGTGTCGCGAGTGCCGAATCGCCGTGATCAATTGTCAAGACTGTAATAATTCTATCATTGCAATAAACTACGCTTGTGTGTACCGTAGCAATGGCTAATCCTCGAGAAGATTCATTTGACGCCCACAACCCTACTCCCAGTGCCAATCCGACATATAAATAGCCGTTTTGTGCAAACGGCGGCCATAGAGTGTCGAAAGTAAATACTACTGCAGGAATCAGTGTAATAGATGCATAGATAATTGGTGCGTTAAATCTATTGTGCAGTTCATGAATTACAGCGCACAGTACTGGTGTATAATGTACATGAAATTACACTTACGTGCTAGACAACAATTTATAAGTTGTACGTGATTCAGCAATAGTCTATTGACTTTCAAACGAGCGTACTTGAATGTATAACGAATAACCACGACATTGACATACGCTGTAATACTAAAAGTATATTTTTAACACGATGTACATGACCATAAATTATTAAGAAAAATAGGAAGAATTGGAAAAAATTAAAAAAAGCCAACACCACACGGAGTTCCCAAGCGGTCACCCATCTAAGTACTATCCGTGCCCTACGTTGCTTAACTTTCGTGATCGGACGAGAACGAGTGCACTCAACGTGGTATGAGAGTTGGCTGAAGTAAGTAGTTTTGTTACTTGCTCTTAATATTCAGGAAAAAAGAATATTAAAAAAACAGATGTATGTAAAAGTGAGAATGACATAATGTATGGTTATAGTCGCGTAGTACTAAAACATTTCTTTTTTTCGATGCTTATATTATAGATTATTAAAGATAGATTATTAAGAAAAGCAAAAATAAAAAAAATTTGGAAAAATAAACAAACCAATACAACACGGAGTTCCCAAGCGGTCAACCATCCGTGCCTAGCGTTGCTTAACTTTCGTGATCAGACGAAAACCAGTGCTTTTTTAATTTTAATCATAACGTTTATTGCCCAAAGAAGTACATACTTTGTATATAAGGCCTAAAATTCTTACTATATCGAATGCTTTTTCAAGGCAGGAGGCTATTCGTTGTTTTGCGTTTAGAGCCCAGAAGATGTCCGACGTAAGTTTGTTTATTGCGCGAATTGTGGAGTGTTTGTGTCGGAAGCCGAATTGATTCTCTGGGATTATGTCATTTTTTGTGCAGAAGACTATTACCACGCATGGAAACTAAAAATCAAAATAAGCAAATGCGAAACCATACTGTTTAGACCCAAGTCAAGTAAAATCGGCCCAATAGAAAGAGAATACTGCAAAAAATTTCAACTAAGAGAAAAAAAAGACAAAGGGGCTCTCATACCACACAAAAATTGCGTAAAATACCTAGGAGTAAACATAGACTATAAATTAAACTACAAGTAGCACTCCGAAATTCAACTTACTAAGGCCAATAAAGCATTCTGGAAAATAAAAAAACTATTCTACTCCAAACATCTCGACAGCAAAGTAAAAATACTATGCTATCAAGCACTAATCGGACCGATCATAACCTACGGCTGCCCAATCTGGTACAACATATCAGCCCCCCCCCCCCACTCATTGTGTGTGGTATGAGAGCCCCTTTGTCTGTTCTTTCTCTTAGTTAAAATTTTTTGCAGTATTCTCTTTCTATTGGGCCGATTTCACTTGACTTGGGTCTAAACAGTATGGTTTCGCATTTGCTTATGTTGATTTTTAGTTTCCGTACGTGGTAATAGTCATTTATTTTCTCAAAAAGTTCTTGGAGTTCCGTTTTTATTGTTTTGGTTTTGCGGCCTGTTACGTAGATGATTAGGTCATCTGCGAAGACTATGGAGCGTTTATGGGTGGATGTATTGAGATTAAAGAGATTTAGTAAGTCATTGTTGTAAATACTGAAAAGTAACGGGGAATTTACTGTACCTTGTTGTAGACCGTTTTTTATGGAGAATTATTTGCTTGATGAGTGTGAACCTTCAGTCATTACGAATGTTCTGCTTGTGATCATGTCCCAGACTATTTTAATCAGGTATTTAGGAAAATTTTTCTTGATCAATTTGTATATGAGACCTGGAATCCAAACTTTGTCGAAAGCTTTTTCGAGGTCTATTAAGCAAGCGGCTACTCGTTGTTTTGCGTTTAGGGCCCAGCAGATGTCCGACGTAAGTTTGTTTATTGCGCGAATTGTGGAGTGTTTGTGTCGGAAGCCGAATTGGTTCTCTGGGATTATGTCATTTTTTGTGCAGAAGGAGGTTAGGGGGTTGTTTATGATTATTTCAAATACTTTGCTTATGTTGGGGAGGAGACTTATGGGTCGTAGGTTTGCGGGCGATGAGCCGTCTTTATCTTTTTTTGTTATAGCTATCAATTTGGCTTTTTTCCATTTTCTGGGGAAATATATGTTGTTTAGAGCATTGTCGAAGAGTACTGTGTAATACCATTTTATTTCGTTCGGTAGGCGCTTGAGTAAAATGTTTGGGATGCCGTCGAAGCCGGAGGATTTTTTGTTGTTTAGTTTGGAGAAGATTGTGTTTAGTTGAATGTAATTTGTGAAGTAGTTTATTTCTGGATCTGGTTGCTTGGGGTTGTCTGCGGTGTTTTCGTTTGAGAATGTGCAGACTGTTTTGTTTAGCGTTTTGTCTTGTTCCAATTCATTTTTGAGTTTGTTTGTTGCGGCGATGATAATTCTGTTTAGTTCTTCTCGGCCCATGTGTTCGTTTTGTGTGTGTATTTTGGAAAAGTGGGTGCCGATAATGTCTAGTTTTTCTATTGTTTTAGATATTATGAAGTTACCATCGGTGTCTTTGATGGTGTTGTGTATCGTTATACCTGCTTCTTGGATGAGGGAGGCATTTTCTGGGGGCAATTTGAGAGGTGGGATGGGGTTTTGTTCTTTTGGTCTAAAGATTTGATTTATTTGTGGGAACATGTTTGCTGAGTCGTTTTTGGAGATGTTTTTTATTTTGTTTGTCCAGTAATGGTTTATGGAATTTGCGAATTCTTGTTTCAGTTGCGCTTTTATTCTGTATAGTAGGTACTTTGGGAATTCTAATTCTTCTCTTTTGTCGTAAGAATAGTTAAATTTTATATTGTTTATTTTGGAGAGTATGTAGCTTTTATCTCGATGTAGATCTTTTATTTTATTGTTGATATAGGGCTCGCATGAATTTTTTTGTTTTATGTTTGACACGGATTTTTGGAGAGCGATTTGTGTATGTTTTTCTATTTCATCTATGAATGAGTCGATTTGTCTATTTGTTAGGTTGACGTTGTTGTAGATCTTTAGGTCGCAGTTTTGTTCGAGTGTGTTTTGGAACTTTTTCCAGTCTGTCTTTTTGTAATTGTACCTGGGTGTCTCGGGCTGAGTTTCGAGTGTTAGGAGGTCAGATGTGTTTTTGTTTACGTGAAATACTAGGGCGTTATGGTCACTGTCATAGGCTAAGGATTTGAGGGTGTTATTTGGACGTAGGTTTTGGAATTTTAGTCGTGCATCTGCTAGGCATATGTCCAGGTATGAGCCTCCTTTTGGGTAAGAGGGTAGCTCGGAGCTGTATAAGTTTGTTTTGTAGTGGATGCTTTTATTGTCTAGCCAGTTTCTAATGAAGTTGCCTCTCGTGTTGTTTATTTCGTTTTTCCAGCTTGTATATTTTGCGTTAAGGTCTCCTGCTATTATATAGTAGTTTTCCGGTTTGTTGAGCTGTAAGTGTTCGAAAAGATTATTGAATTCGTAGTTAAATTCTTTCTGGTTTCCGTAGGTTGCGTAGGCTGCAATGATGAATAAATTTTCCTTATTGCTTATTTTTATTTTTATGATCGTTGTTTCCAAGGTTTTGAAACTTGTTATTTTATCAATTAGAATTGTTTTGTATTTTATAGGGTTTTTTTATGAGGATCGCTGTTCCTCCTCCTTGACTGGCGTTCGGTCTGTCGTGACTTATCATGGAGTAGTGTTTGAAGTGTACATTGTGTCTTTTGTTTAGTTTTGTTTCTTAGATGAGTACCATATCGGGGGCTTCTTTATTTATTAGGGTTAGCATACTGTATCTTTTTTGGTTTGAAATTAAAGAGTTAGCATTTATTGCAATTATTTTCAGATGCTTTAGGTTAAATTTATGTGTTTTTTGCTGTGATTGTTGGTTTGGCATGTTTTGGTTATTCGTCATCTGTACTATTGAAAGTGCTGAAGATGGCGTCGAACCTTTCTTCGTGCGTTGATAGTGTATTTTTTATTTCATTTAATTGCATTTGTTGTTCTTTTAACGCTTGGAGAATACCTTTTTTAAAGTCTTCAATAACGTTTATAATGTTTAGATGGGGGGAGTCATCGATTGTGATTGAGCTTTGGCTTGAGCGCGGATCTAAGTTTGTTAATTGTGATCGTGTTGTGATTGTGTTTTCGATTATTTGATTCAATTTTGTTTGTTGTTTCACTACGTCAGAGAACTTTAGTTCTGGGACGTATTTACGGCTTATTTGGGCAATTCGTTTTGTTTCGACCGTTCGCGGAGAGACGCGATCGCTAGATAGCACGTCAACGAGAGTTGTAAGTTCCCGTTACGATTAAATAATCGACGCCACGAACTGATCGATTCCCTTATTTCGATTATGATAATAAGGGTAGTTCAATGAAATTCCACAGAATTAACACAAATAAATTAATGTTTATTTCAACAACTTATTAACTAGGAAGACATAAATGGAACAAAAAAAAAAAAAATATAACTGCGTTTTGGTTGATATGTAATGCGCGATATATGAGATGTGTTGACGGTTCGACTTCTCGAAAAGTTCTGAACGCCTTTCGATTTTTTCCGTTTTTTCTGGAAGGCGACCCCCACTACGTTCGGGTCACGCCACATTCTTTTACGCGAGGTAAAATACGAGCCACGAGTCGACGTTTCTGGAAGTCGCCCTGCTTAATGAACCATGCGCTTGCCACTACAATGTTTGTTTGCCGGGCAGACACGACGATCCGTCTGCGACATTATAGTGCCGCGATCGACAGTTAAGAATATGACCTATGGTAAGCCGCATGGCGTAACACGTTTTATCTTTGTTTCCTTGTCTTTTTTTATTTTATCGGCTAGCTTTTTACGAAGCTCTACGAGTTTGGGGCAACCTTTGTATGACGCGGGGAGTCCGTAGTTTTTGCAGTTAACGCAGAATATTTTGTCTTTGGTACTGCGTTTTCTCTTTTTATTTTGCAGTCGCCTGGACCATGGGGCTCAATGCATTTAACACAGCGGTAGTTTAGGTTACAGTTTTGTGCTGTGTGACCTAATCGCTGGCATTTGTGGCATTGAGTTGTGTCATCATTTTTTTTATTATTTTTTCCCATTTTATTCTGAAGTGGTTAAAATGGTTAACTTTTAACAAGTTACTTATATTACTGTCGGAGGATACTTGTATTATGTAAATTGGGAGCAATATATTGTTCTCCCTTGATCTTTTTGTCGTGAATCGTGTGACTTTTGTGAATTTTACGTCGTCTATTTGCAAGGCTTGTAGGTCTGTGAGTATTTCTGTTTCGGTGTAACTATTGTCTAAACCTTTTAACAAGTATGTATGGTGTTTCTCTGTTTTGGGTGTGTACGTGTAAGAGGTTGTATTAGCTGAGAGGAGTATTTGTTTTGCTTTGTGGAAATCGGGTAGGTTTCGGAGGTAGAGTGCATGTTTACCTGAGTCTATTCTTTTAATATGATATGAACTGATTGATGCCCGCTACTTTCTCTATGAGCGTTACCGTGTCCTTTGGGTCTTGTAGCGTTATGTTGATAGGCGGCGGTTTGTTATCCCTTGTAGTGAATGGGGCGTTCGTACGCCCCTCTGCGGTGTATCTGGTGGGGCGTCCGTCCGGTACTCGGTCCCCCCTTGGCGATGCTGGTGGCGCTGGGCCTCCTGGGTTGTACGATGGGGTCTGTCGCCCCTGCGGTGTTGATTGTTTTGGTGGTATGGTGGGACTGTGTTTTCCCATTTTGCCTCGTAATATTTCGTTTTTCTTTTTTATTTGTTCTAGCGTTGAGCTCGAAGTAGAGTAGTTTGATGGTCCCGGTTGTGGATGAGGCTCTGGTTCAGATTGTAGTATACTGAATCTGTTTTTTGTTATGATCGCTGGAGGCGAGGTAGCTATTGTGGGCTTCATGTTTTCGATTTCTTTAGCCTTTTCTTCTTGGCTGGAGTGATAATCTACAACTGTGTTTCCTAGGATGTTTACTAGTCTTTTCGTCCTGGCAACCAGGTTTGGTCGTGGGTTGAGTTTCCGCGTCTTTTGAGCGAAAAGTCTTAAACTATTGTTGATTTCCTTGGCTGTTTTTTGTGTGATTATTTTTCTCTTGATGGCTTTTTTATTGGGTCCACGGTGGGTTCCGTTTCGTTGCATTTGGCTTCATTATCGGTAACTTCTATCTATTTGTCGGAGATGAAAGAACACCGGAGCCTTTGGAATTTTGGATAATCCCGCAACATTGTAACCTAGAGTCTACTATAGCTGTAATTGAACAATTGTAGTTATTCAATCCGATTGTAATTGTTCGAGAGTTGTGATAATGAGCTTGGGCTCGAGGCGACAGTCAGTCGCCGAACGTAGCCGCGGTCACGTGATGAACGCTTTGCCTAACAAAGGTATGGAGTAATTCTATAGCTCTCCTTAAAAGAAATATTCGTGGCGACACGCGACAGTAAACATTCCAACGGTTTCTGTCCCGTGGCTCGCCACACGCAGACCCTATTCTTCGAGTAAGATGATTGCCAGATGTCGATGCGTCTCCGCAGTACATGTTCGGCTAGCCCGGGGGCCCGTTATAAATCTTAAGGTTTAGTTAACTAAAGTCCTTCAAACAGACAAACAGTCTTTGTCCCAACTACGGGAAGATAGGGGAGATCTATCTTTCAACGAGCGGCGTCTCCCACTAGCAACTTTCCCTCGAGGGCGGCTAGCATCTTTTTCTAACCACCGGTATGGAGATTGACCAATTAGCGGCAACGCCAATTTCCCTTACTTTCTGAACGAAGGCTTTTCTCGACGAATCCGATGATCTCGTGTCCTTAGACACACCCCAATATAGTTTTCCTCTGTGGCATCATCGGGACGGGAAAGTCATTCTCGCTCGCGATCTCATCGATTAAAGAGTAACGTCTTCGCGATCAGTGGTTATTTCACGTTTTTACCAGACTTGGACTTTGTGAGTACGTTCTGTTGTCATCCCGTTGGTCGCGGATTCGTTATTGAGCCCGAGACCATCGTCACTAGTGTCGCGAGTGCCGAATCGCCGTGATCAATTGTCAAGACTGTAATAATTCTATCATTGCAATAAACTACGCTTGTGTGTACCGTAGCAATGGCTAATCCTCGAGAAGATTCATTTGACGCCCACAACCCTACTCCCAGTGCCAATCCGACATATAAATAGCCGTTTTGTGCAAACGGCGGCCATAGAGTGTCGAAAGTAAATACTACTGCAGGAATCAGTGTAATAGATGCATAGATAATTGGTGCGTTAAATCTATTGTGCAGTTCATGAATTACAGCGCACAGTACTGGTGTATAATGTACATGAAATTACACTTACGTGCTAGACAACAATTTATAAGTTGTACGTGATTCAGCAATAGTCTATTGACTTTCAAACGAGCGTACTTGAATGTATAACGAATAACCACGACATTGACATACGCTGTAATACTAAAAGTATATTTTTAACACGATGTACATGACCATAAATTATTAAGAAAAATAGGAAGAATTGGAAAAAATTAAAAAAAGCCAACACCACACGGAGTTCCCAAGCGGTCACCCATCTAAGTACTATCCGTGCCCTACGTTGCTTAACTTTCGTGATCGGACGAGAACGAGTGCACTCAACGTGGTATGAGAGTTGGCTGAAGTAAGTAGTTTTGTTACTTGCTCTTAATATTCAGGAAAAAAGAATATTAAAAAAACAGATGTATGTAAAAGTGAGAATGACATAATGTATGGTTATAGTCGCGTAGTACTAAAACATTTCTTTTTTTCGATGCTTATATTATAGATTATTAAAGATAGATTATTAAGAAAAGCAAAAATAAAAAAAATTTGGAAAAATAAACAAACCAATACAACACGGAGTTCCCAAGCGGTCAACCATCCGTGCCTAGCGTTGCTTAACTTTCGTGATCAGACGAAAACCAGTGCTTTTTTAATTTTAATCATAACGTTTATTGCCCAAAGAAGTACATACTTTGTATATAAGGCCTAAAATTCTTACTATATCGAATGCTTTTTCAAGGCAGGAGGCTATTCGTTGTTTTGCGTTTAGAGCCCAGAAGATGTCCGACGTAAGTTTGTTTATTGCGCGAATTGTGGAGTGTTTGTGTCGGAAGCCGAATTGATTCTCTGGGATTATGTCATTTTTTGTGCAGAAGACTATTACCACGCATGGAAACTAAAAATCAAAATAAGCAAATGCGAAACCATACTGTTTAGACCCAAGTCAAGTAAAATCGGCCCAATAGAAAGAGAATACTGCAAAAAATTTCAACTAAGAGAAAAAAAAGACAAAGGGGCTCTCATACCACACAAAAATTGCGTAAAATACCTAGGAGTAAACATAGACTATAAATTAAACTACAAGTAGCACTCCGAAATTCAACTTACTAAGGCCAATAAAGCATTCTGGAAAATAAAAAAACTATTCTACTCCAAACATCTCGACAGCAAAGTAAAAATACTATGCTATCAAGCACTAATCGGACCGATCATAACCTACGGCTGCCCAATCTGGTACAACATATCAGCCCCCCCCCCCACTCATTGTGTGTGGTATGAGAGCCCCTTTGTCTGTTCTTTCTCTTAGTTAAAATTTTTTGCAGTATTCTCTTTCTATTGGGCCGATTTCACTTGACTTGGGTCTAAACAGTATGGTTTCGCATTTGCTTATGTTGATTTTTAGTTTCCGTACGTGGTAATAGTCATTTATTTTCTCAAAAAGTTCTTGGAGTTCCGTTTTTATTGTTTTGGTTTTGCGGCCTGTTACGTAGATGATTAGGTCATCTGCGAAGACTATGGAGCGTTTATGGGTGGATGTATTGAGATTAAAGAGATTTAGTAAGTCATTGTTGTAAATACTGAAAAGTAACGGGGAATTTACTGTACCTTGTTGTAGACCGTTTTTTATGGAGAATTATTTGCTTGATGAGTGTGAACCTTCAGTCATTACGAATGTTCTGCTTGTGATCATGTCCCAGACTATTTTAATCAGGTATTTAGGAAAATTTTTCTTGATCAATTTGTATATGAGACCTGGAATCCAAACTTTGTCGAAAGCTTTTTCGAGGTCTATTAAGCAGGCGGCTACTCGTTGTTTTGCGTTTAGGGCCCAGCAGATGTCCGACGTAAGTTTGTTTATTGCGCGAATTGTGGAGTGTTTGTGTCGGAAGCCGAATTGGTTCTCTGGGATTATGTCATTTTTTGTGCAGAAGGAGGTTAGGGGGTTGTTTATGATTATTTCAAATACTTTGCTTATGTTGGGGAGGAGACTTATGGGTCGTAGGTTTGCGGGCGATGAGCCGTCTTTATCTTTTTTTGTTATAGCTATCAATTTGGCTTTTTTCCATTTTCTGGGGAAATATATGTTGTTTAGAGCATTGTCGAAGAGTACTGTGTAATACCATTTTATTTCGTTCGGTAGGCGCTTGAGTAAAATGTTTGGGATGCCGTCGAAGCCGGAGGATTTTTTGTTGTTTAGTTTGGAGAAGATTGTGTTTAGTTGAATGTAATTTGTGAAGTAGTTTATTTCTGGATCTGGTTGCTTGGGGTTGTCTGCGGTGTTTTCGTTTGAGAATGTGCAGACTGTTTTGTTTAGCGTTTTGTCTTGTTCCAATTCATTTTTGAGTTTGTTTGTTGCGGCGATGATAATTCTGTTTAGTTCTTCTCGGCCCATGTGTTCGTTTTGTGTGTGTATTTTGGAAAAGTGGGTGCCGATAATGTCTAGTTTTTCTATTGTTTTAGATATTATGAAGTTACCATCGGTGTCTTTGATGGTGTTGTGTATCGTTATACCTGCTTCTTGGATGAGGGAGGCATTTTCTGGGGGCAATTTGAGAGGTGGGATGGGGTTTTGTTCTTTTGGTCTAAAGATTTGATTTATTTGTGGGAACATGTTTGCTGAGTCGTTTTTGGAGATGTTTTTTATTTTGTTTGTCCAGTAATGGTTTATGGAATTTGCGAATTCTTGTTTCAGTTGCGCTTTTATTCTGTATAGTAGGTACTTTGGGAATTCTAATTCTTCTCTTTTGTCGTAAGAATAGTTAAATTTTATATTGTTTATTTTGGAGAGTATGTAGCTTTTATCTCGATGTAGATCTTTTATTTTATTGTTGATATAGGGCTCGCATGAATTTTTTTGTTTTATGTTTGGCACGGATTTTTGGAGAGCGATTTGTGTATGTTTTTCTATTTCATCTATGAATGAGTCGATTTGTCTATTTGTTAGGTTGACGTTGTTGTAGATCTTTAGGTCGCAGTTTTGTTCGAGTGTGTTTTGGAACTTTTTCCAGTCTGTCTTTTTGTAATTGTACCTGGGTGTCTCGGGCTGAGTTTCGAGTGTTAGGAGGTCAGATGTGTTTTTGTTTACGTGAAATACTAGGGCGTTATGGTCACTGTCATAGGCTAAGGTTTTGAGGGTGTTATTTGGACGTAGGTTTTGGAATTTTAGTCGTGCATCTGCTAGGCATATGTCCAGGTATGAGCCTCCTTTTGGGTAAGAGGGTAGCTCGGAGCTGTATAAGTTTGTTTTGTAGTGGATGCTTTTATTGTCTAGCCAGTTTCTAATGAAGTTGCCTCTCGTGTTGTTTATTTCGTTTTTCCAGCTTGTATATTTTGCGTTAAGGTCTCCTGCTATTATATAGTAGTTTTCCGGTTTGTTGAGCTGTAAGTGTTCGAAAAGATTATTGAATTCGTAGTTAAATTCTTTCTGGTTTCCGTAGGTTGCGTAGGCTGCAATGATGAATAAATTTTCCTTATTGCTTATTTTTATTTTTATGATCGTTGTTTCCAAGGTTTTGAAACTTGTTATTTTATCAATTAGAATTGTTTTGTATTTTATAGGGTTTTTTTATGAGGATCGCTGTTCCTCCTCCTTGACTGGCGTTCGGTCTGTCGTGACTTATCATGGAGTAGTGTTTGAAGTGTACATTGTGTCTTTTGTTTAGTTTTGTTTCTTAGATGAGTACCATATCGGGGGCTTCTTTATTTATTAGGGTTAGCATACTGTATCTTTTTTGGTTTGAAATTAAAGAGTTAGCATTTATTGCAATTATTTTCAGATGCTTTAGGTTAAATTTATGTGTTTTTTGCTGTGATTGTTGGTTTGGCATGTTTTGGTTATTCGTCATCTGTACTATTGAAAGTGCTGAAGATGGCGTCGAACCTTTCTTCGTGCGTTGATAGTGTATTTTTTATTTCATTTAATTGCATTTGTTGTTCTTTTAACGCTTGGAGAATACCTTTTTTAAAGTCTTCAATAACGTTTATAATGTTTAGATGGGGGGAGTCATCGATTGTGATTGAGCTTTGGCTTGAGCGCGGATCTAAGTTTGTTAATTGTGATCGTGTTGTGATTGTGTTTTCGATTATTTGATTCAATTTTGTTTGTTGTTTCACTACGTCAGAGAACTTTAGTTCTGGGACGTATTTACGGCTTATTTGGGCAATTCGTTTTGTTTCGACCGTTCGCGGAGAGACGCGATCGCTAGATAGCACGTCAACGAGAGTTGTAAGTTCCCGTTACGATTAAATAATCGACGCCACGAACTGATCGATTCCCTTATTTCGATTATGATAATAAGGGTAGTTCAATGAAATTCCACAGAATTAACACAAATAAATTAATGTTTATTTCAACAACTTATTAACTAGGAAGACATAAATGGAACAAAAAAAAAAAATATAACTGCGTTTTGGTTGATATGTAATGCGCGATATATGAGATGTGTTGACGGTTCGACTTCTCGAAAAGTTCTGAACGCCTTTCGATTTTTTCCGTTTTTTCTGGAAGGCGACCCCCACTACGTTCGGGTCACGCCACATTCTTTTACGCGAGGTAAAATACGAGCCACGAGTCGACGTTTCTGGAAGTCGCCCTGCTTAATGAACCATGCGCTTGCCACTACAATGTTTGTTTGCCGGGCAGACACGACGATCCGTCTGCGACATTATAGTGCCGCGATCGACAGTTAAGAATATGACCTATGGTAAGCCGCATGGCGTAACACGTTTTATCTTTGTTTCCTTGTCTTTTTTTATTTTATCGGCTAGCTTTTTACGAAGCTCTACGAGTTTGGGGCAACCTTTGTATGACGCGGGGAGTCCGTAGTTTTTGCAGTTAACGCAGAATATTTTGTCTTTTGTACTGCGTTTTCTCTTTTTATTTTGCAGTCGCCTGGACCATGGGGCTCAATGCATTTAACACAGCGGTAGTTTAGGTTACAGTTTTGTGCTGTGTGACCTAATCGCTGGCATTTGTGGCATTGAGTTGTGTCATCATTTTTTTTATTATTTTTTCCCATTTTATTCTGAAGTGGTTAAAATGGTTAACTTTTAACAAGTTACTTATATTACTGTCGGAGGATACTTGTATTATGTAAATTGGGAGCAATATATTGTTCTCCCTTGATCTTTTTGTCGTGAATCGTGTGACTTTTGTGAATTTTACGTCGTCTATTTGCAAGGCTTGTAGGTCTGTGAGTATTTCTGTTTCGGTGTAACTATTGTCTAAACCTTTTAACAAGTATGTATGGTGTTTCTCTGTTTTGGGTGTGTACGTGTAAGAGGTTGTATTAGCTGAGAGGAGTATTTGTTTTGCTTTGTGGAAATCGGGTAGGTTTCGGAGGTAGAGTGCATGTTTACCTGAGTCTATTCTTTTAATATGATATGAACTGATTGATGCCCGCTACTTTCTCTATGAGCGTTACCGTGTCCTTTGGGTCTTGTAGCGTTATGTTGATAGGCGGCGGTTTGTTATCCCTTGTAGTGAATGGGGCGTTCGTACGCCCCTCTGCGGTGTATCTGGTGGGGCGTCCGTCCGGTACTCGGTCCCCCCTTGGCGATGCTGGTGGCGCTGGGCCTCCTGGGTTGTACGATGGGGTCTGTCGCCCCTGCGGTGTTGATTGTTTTGGTGGTATGGTGGGACTGTGTTTTCCCATTTTGCCTCGTAATATTTCGTTTTTCTTTTTTATTTGTTCTAGCGTTGAGCTCGAAGTAGAGTAGTTTGATGGTCCCGGTTGTGGATGAGGCTCTGGTTCAGATTGTAGTATACTGAATCTGTTTTTTGTTATGATCGCTGGAGGCGAGGTAGCTATTGTGGGCTTCATGTTTTCGATTTCTTTAGCCTTTTCTTCTTGGCTGGAGTGATAATCTACAACTGTGTTTCCTAGGATGTTTACTAGTCTTTTCGTCCTGGCAACCAGGTTTGGTCGTGGGTTGAGTTTCCGCGTCTTTTGAGCGAAAAGTCTTAAACTATTGTTGATTTCCTTGGCTGTTTTTTGTGTGATTATTTTTCTCTTGATGGCTTTTTTATTGGGTCTACGGTGGGTTTCGTTTCGTTGCATTTGGCTTCATTATCGGTAACTTCTATCTATTTGTCGGAGATGAAAGAACACCGGAGTCTTTGGAATTTTGGTTAATCCCGCAACATTGTAACCTAGAGTCTACTATAGCAGTAATTGAACAATTGTAGTTATTCAATCCGATTGTAATTGTTCGAGAGTTGTGATAATGAGCTTGGGCTCGAGGCGACAGTCAGTCGCCGAACGTAGCCGCGGTCACGGGATGAACGCTTTGCCTAACAAAGGTATGGAGTAATTCTATAGCTCTCCTTAAAAGAAATATTCGTGGCGACACGCGACAGTAAACATTCCAACGGTTTCTGTCCCGTGGCTCGCCACACGCAGACCCTATTCTTCGAGTAAGATGATTGCCAGATGTCGATGCGTCTCCGCAGTACATGTTCGGCTAGCCCGGGGGCCCGTTATAAATCTTAAGGTTTAGTTAACTAAAGTCCTTCAAACAGACAAACAGTCTTTGTCCCAACTACGGGAAGATAGGGGAGATCTATCTTTCAACGAGCGGCGTCTCCCACTAGCAACTTTCCCTCGAGGGCGGCTAGCATCTTTTTCTAACCACCGGTATGGAGATTGACCAATTAGCGGCAACGCCAATTTCCCTTACTTTCTGAACGAAGGCTTTTCTCGACGAATCCGATGATCTCGTGTCCTTAGACACACCCCAATATAGTTTTCCTCTGTGGCATCATCGGGACGGGAAAGTCATTCTCGCTCGCGATCTCATCGATTAAAGAGTAACGTCTTCGCGATCAGTGGTTATTTCACGTTTTTACCAGACTTGGACTTTGTGAGTACGTTCTGTTGTCATCCCGTTGGTCGCGGATTCGTTATTGAGCCCGAGACCATCGTCACTAGTGTCGCGAGTGCCGAATCGCCGTGATCAATTGTCAAGACTGTAATAATTCTATCATTGCAATAAACTACGCTTGTGTGTACCGTAGCAATGGCTAATCCTCGAGAAGATTCATTTGACGCCCACAACCCTACTCCCAGTGCCAATCCGACATATAAATAGCCGTTTTGTGCAAACGGCGGCCATAGAGTGTCGAAAGTAAATACTACTGCAGGAATCAGTGTAATAGATGCATAGATAATTGGTGCGTTAAATCTATTGTGCAGTTCATGAATTACAGCGCACAGTACTGGTGTATAATGTACATGAAATTACACTTACGTGCTAGACAACAATTTATAAGTTGTACGTGATTCAGCAATAGTCTATTGACTTTCAAACGAGCGTACTTGAATGTATAACGAATAACCACGACATTGACATACGCTGTAATACTAAAAGTATATTTTTAACACGATGTACATGACCATAAATTATTAAGAAAAATAGGAAGAATTGGAAAAAATTAAAAAAAGCCAACACCACACGGAGTTCCCAAGCGGTCACCCATCTAAGTACTATCCGTGCCCTACGTTGCTTAACTTTCGTGATCGGACGAGAACGAGTGCTTTTTTTTTTTTTTTTTTTTTTAAAGCTGTTTATTTAAAACCCAATATACAATTTTGAATACATTATAATGTTCACAATAAACGGTGAATTTATATAACGGTGTCTTATGCAAGGGTACCGATACGCAACGGTACGACGTAGCCATGCTGTGATATGTTGTTGACGCTTTACATTTTTTGTGTTGGATATGTCTTTTGGTTTAAGCCGCTGGGGGGGCGGAGCTTCTATGTGATTTATTTTTTACTTGTTGTTTTTGTCCTGAAAACTGGGTCGCAAAAACAGGACGCTTCGGTAGTATATTTTTGGGTGCTGTGGTGTTTGGGGGCGGGGTGGGGTAAAGGGAGGGAGGGGGATATTAAATAAATAAGTTTCTTTTAAAAGAAGAAGAATTGCAATAATTACAGTGTTTGCACCTGTATTGTACGGGGGCAGAATTGAGTTTTATCGGTTTAGTGGATTTTCTCTCTTATTTTATTATGGATTCAATATCCACCAATATTTTTTTGACTTTTTTCTATGTTTGTCTTTGGTGTCTTTCAGAGGGAGGGCCATGTTGTACCTCCATCTAGTGTCTGCGGACTGGCCATCTAGGTTTTCTTCGTAAAGTATAGTTTGGGTCCCTATTTTTCTTTTTATGTGATAAATTATCGGGATGTTATTTTGGTCCTGCAGGTAGTTTTTTCCGTCAAGGTATGGGAAAGCTTCTGGCGGGATGTAGCCTGTTGTCAGAGTGTTTTTGTAGTATGTGTCATTTGGAAATAAGCAGCTGAAGATTAAACTATTTTCTTTTATCTTTGCCGCTTGCGCGAAGTGGTTTCGTATTAGCTTTAGGATGTGACAGTCTATGCGGTGAACGTTGGCTAGGTCGTATATTATTTTGTTTTTTATGTATTTTTTGAATCCGCTGTGTTCGGATCTGTAGGTACTCAGGCAAGCCCTGATGCATTTTCTTTCGAATATGCGAATTTTTTCCATTTGGGAGGCTGATATGTTGTACCAGATTGGGCAGCCGTAGGTTATGATCGGTCTGATTAGTGCTTGATAGCATAGAATTTTTACTTTCCTGTCGAGATGCTTGGAGTGGAATAGATTTTTCATTTTCCCAAATGCTTTATTGGCCTTGGTAAGTTGAATTTCGGTGTGCTGCTTGTAATTTAATTTGTAATCTATGTTTACCCCTAAGTATTTTACGCAATTTTTGTGTGGTATGAGGGCCCCTTTGTCTGTTTTTTCTCTTATCTGAAATTTTTTACAGTGTTCTCTTTCTATTGGGCCGATTTCACTTGACTTGGGTCTAAACAGTATGGTTTCGCATTTGCTTATGTTGATTTTTAGTTTCCATGCGTGGTAATAGTCGTTTATTTTCTCAAAAAGTTCTTGAAGTTCCGTTTTTATAGTTTTGGTTTTGCGGCCTGTTACGTATATGATTAGGTCGTCTGCGAAGGCTATGGAGCGTTTATGGGTGGATGTATTGAGATCAAAGAGGTTTAGTAAGTCGCTGTTGTAGATACTGAATAGTAACGGGGAATTTACTGTACCTTGTTGTAGACCGTTTTTTATGGAGAATTCTTTGCTTGATGAGTGTGAACCTTCAGTCATTACGAATGTTCTGTTTGTGATCATGTCCCAGACCATTTTAATCAGGTGTTTAGGGAACTTTTTTTTGTTCAGTTTGTATATGAGACCTGGGATCCAGACTGTGTCGAAAGCTTTTTCGAGGTCTATTAGACAGGCGGCTACTCGTTGTTTTGCGTTTAGAGCCCAGCAGATGTCCGACGTGAGTTTGTTTATTGCGTGGATTGTGGAGTGTTTGTGTCGGAAGCCGAATTGATTCTCTGGGATTATGTCATTTTTTGTGCAGAAGACTATTACCACGCATGGAAACTAAAAATCAAAATAAGCAAATGCGAAACCATACTGTTTAGACCCAAGTCAAGTGAAATCGGCCCAATAGAAAGAGAATACTGCAAAAAATTTTAACTAAGAGAAAGAACAGACAAAGGGGCTCTCATACCACACACAATGAGTGGGGGGGGGGCTGATATGTTGTACCAGATTGGGCAGCCGTAGGTTATGATCGGTCCGATTAGTGCTTGATAGCATAGTATTTTTACTTTGCTGTCGAGATGTTTGGAGCAGAATAGTTTTTTTATTTTCCAGAATGCTTTATTGGCCTTAGTAAGTTGAATTTCGGAGTGCTACTTGTAGTTTAATTTATAGTCTATGTTTACTCCTAGGTATTTTACGCAATTTTTGTGTGGTATGAGAGCCCCTTTGTCTTTTTTTTCTCTTAGTTGAAATTTTTTGCAGTATTCTCTTTCTATTGGGCCGATTTTACTTGACTTGGGTCTAAACAGTATGGTTTCGCATTTGCTTATTTTGATTTTTAGTTTCCATGCGTGGTAATAGTCTTCTGCACAAAAAATGACATAATCCCAGAGAATCAATTCGGCTTCCGACACAAACACTCCACAATTCGCGCAATAAACAAACTTACGTCGGACATCTTCTGGGCTCTAAACGCAAAACAACGAATAGCCTCCTGCCTTGAAAAAGCATTCGATATAGTAAGAATTTTAGGCCTTATATACAAAGTATGTACTTCTTTGGGCAATAAACGTTATGATTAAAATTAAAAAAGCACTGGTTTTCGTCTGATCACGAAAGTTAAGCAACGCTAGGCACGGATGGTTGACCGCTTGGGAACTCCGTGTTGTATTGGTTTGTTTATTTTTCCAAATTTTTTTTATTTTTGCTTTTCTTAATAATCTATCTTTAATAATCTATAATATAAGCATCGAAAAAAAGAAATGTTTTAGTACTACGCGACTATAACCATACATTATGTCATTCTCACTTTTACATACATCTGTTTTTTTAATATTCTTTTTTCCTGAATATTAAGAGCAAGTAACAAAACTACTTACTTCAGCCAACTCTCATACCACGTTGAGTGCACTCGTTCTCGTCCGATCACGAAAGTTAAGCAACGTAGGGCACGGATAGTACTTAGATGGGTGACCGCTTGGGAACTCCGTGTGGTGTTGGCTTTTTTTAATTTTTTCCAATTCTTCCTATTTTTCTTAATAATTTATGGTCATGTACATCGTGTTAAAAATATACTTTTAGTATTACAGCGTATGTCAATGTCGTGGTTATTCGTTATACATTCAAGTACGCTCGTTTGAAAGTCAATAGACTATTGCTGAATCACGTACAACTTATAAATTGTTGTCTAGCACGTAAGTGTAATTTCATGTACATTATACACCAGTACTGTGCGCTGTAATTCATGAACTGCACAATAGATTTAACGCACCAATTATCTATGCATCTATTACACTGATTCCTGCAGTAGTATTTACTTTCGACACTCTATGGCCGCCGTTTGCACAAAACGACTATTTATATGTCGGATTGGCACTGGGAGTAGGGTTGTGGGCGTCAAATGAATCTTCTCGAGGATTAGCCATTGCTACGGTACACACAAGCGTAGTTTATTGCAATGATAGAATTATTACAGTCTTGACAATTGATCACGGCGATTCGGCACTCGCGACACTAGTGACGATGGTCTCGGGCTCAATAACGAATCCGCGACCAACGGGATGACAACAGAACGTACTCACAAAGTCCAAGTCTGGTAAAAACGTGAAATAACCACTGATCGCGAAGACGTTACTCTTTAATCGATGAGATCGCGAGCGAGAATGACTTTCCCGTCCCGATGATGCCACAGAGGAAAACTATATTGGGGTGTGTCTAAGGACACGAGATCATCGGATTCGTCGAGAAAAGCCTTCGTTCAGAAAGTAAGGGAAATTGGCGTTGCCGCTAATTGGTCAATCTCCATACCGGTGGTTAGAAAAAGATGCTAGCCGCCCTCGAGGGAAAGTTGCTAGTGGGAGACGCCGCTCGTTGAAAGATAGATCTCCCCTATCTTCCCGTAGTTGGGACAAAGACTGTTTGTCTGTTTGAAGGACTTTAGTTAACTAAACCTTAAGATTTATAACGGGCCCCCGGGCTAGCCGAACATGTACTGCGGAGACGCATCGACATCTGGCAATCATCTTACTCGAAGAATAGGGTCTGCGTGTGGCGAGCCACGGGACAGAAACCGTTGGAATGTTTACTGTCGCGTGTCGCCACGAATATTTCTTTTAAGGAGAGCTATAGAATTACTCCATACCTTTGTTAGGCAAAGCGTTCATCCCGTGACCGCGGCTACGTTCGGCGACTGACTGTCGCCTCGAGCCCAAGCTCATTATCACAACTCTCGAACAATTACAATCGGATTGAATAACTACAATTGTTCAATTACTGCTATAGTAGACTCTAGGTTACAATGTTGCGGGATTAACCAAAATTCCAAAGACTCCGGTGTTCTTTCATCTCCGACATATATTTATTCCAATTTTTATTCCACGGATGACGACGTAATAAATTTGTTAACATATAGCAAACTCGATACCGAATATTCATTACATACGTCTAATCCATTATGCCATTCGTGGTTTAAGTGAATATTTACTTTCACGTTAAAAAGACAAAGAAGGTGAAACCATACTAATTACTGTACGCTCTGGTCGTTGTAAAAGTTTTTGGATGGAAGAAACATAAACAGCTTGGTTTTCTTTTCCTAATCAAATCCAGTCTCTTTCTATGATAACGCAACCGATATCATGGAAAACAACGGATATAACATAGTTGATTAAATAAACCAGTAACACCATAAATTAATTATGCGCATAAAGTTCATATTACTTGTCTACCAACCAACCAACCAACCAACCAAACAGCACAAGTTATGTGATATAAACAACGTGATGAGATAATCTTTCAAACACGAGTCCAAAATCTACAATGGCACAACTTTTCTTCGAAACAGAGACGTCCAGCTGTTTTTTCTACAGCCCGTTTTCACTATGAATTCAATGGAACACCGTTTGGCCTAAAAGGTGTAGCCACCTGAGCAAAATTTCATACATTTGCGTGGACGTATGCACATCGTTCATCTTCACGAACATTTATACGTAAAGTCACATACACGTATTGTCTCCATAGTTGTTCGAAAATCGTGTCTCCTTGGCGATGAATTACAGTAGAGTTTTGTACAGTAGTGACTTACTTAGAAAAGACAGCGCAAGCGAAACAGAAAAAGGTGTGAGAGTCGGGTTAATAAGATACATATCGGTCAAACAATGTCGGTCTTTTTGATCCAACGCTTGCATAAAATGCTAACAGTTATTCTTTTCGTAAAACAATATCAATTATTTATTAGCATACTATTTTTATAATCAATTTGTTATATTTTCTGTATAATTGATCGCAATTAATCGGTCGTCATTCCCGTTAGTGGGGGGAAATCAACCTACAGGGCCCTAGTGTTCCCTTTAACACGCCGCGAAGTTCGACGGTTGAGTAGTGTAAAATGATCCGAATTCAATCGTCCATGAAAGAATACTAATTATCCATCAGTCAATGGTTAAACTTTATGTTTAATTTTTTTTAAATTAAATTTTTACTGACTTTTTTGTGAGATTAAAATGAGGCCAAACACGATATAATTTACATCACATTTATATGTATATGTCGGAGATAAAAGGACACCGAAGCCTTCCCTTTGGAATTTTGGGAAAACCCCTTAACACATTAATCTAGATTCTACTATAGCCGCAATTAAGCAATTGTCGTTATTCAATCCGATTGTATTTGTTCGAGATTTGTGATAATGAACTTGGGCTCGAGGCGACAATCAGTCGCCGAATGTAGCCGCGGTCAAGGGATGAACGCTTTCTCTAACAGAGGTATAGAGAAATTCTATAGCTCTCCTTAAAAGAAATAATTGTAGCGGCGCTCGACAGTAAACATTCCAACGGTTTCTGTCCCGTGGCTCGCCACATGCAGACCCTATTCTCCGGGTAAGATGATTACCAGATGTCGATGCATCTCCACAGTACATGTTCAGCTAGCTTGAGAACCCGTTATAAATTTTAAGGTTTAGTTTACTAAAGTCCTTCAAACAGACAAACAGTTTTTGTCCCAACTACGTGAAGATAGGGGAAATGTATTTTTTTCACGAACGACGCTTCCCACTAGCAACCTTCCCTCAAGGGCGGCTAGCATCCTTTTCTCGATACCAACATGGAAATTGACCAATTAACAGCAACGTCAATTTCCCTCACTTTCCGAACAAGGGCTTTTCTCGACGAATCCGATGATCTCGTGTCCTTAGACACACCCCATCACAGTTTTCCTCTGCAGCATCACCCTGATGGAAAGTCATTCTCTCTCGTGATGTCTCAGTAGCGAGTTACATAGTGTCTTTACGCTCGGTGAATATTCTACGTTTTAACAAAGAGTTAGTTTAGTAATACTTGTACCGTAGACAAGCAAGTTGAGTACAACTTGGACTTTGGAAGGAAGCGCATTTTGTTATTCCGCTGACCGCGGATTCGTTATTGAACGTAGGATTATTGTCATTAACATCTCGAGTATCTAATTACTACGGCTACTTGTCAAATTCTGTAATAATCATATTTGTACTAGTAAATATCTTCTCTGTTACATAACAACAATGGCTAATCCAAATGAAGATTCGTTACAAGCACCTAACCCTAATCATAATGTGAACCCGAAATGTATATGCCAGAAATAATATATATGTCGGAGATGAAAGGAAAGCCGAAGCCTTTCCTTGGAAATTTTGGGAACATCCTCTAGTACTTTAGTCTAGATTTTATTATAGCTGTAATTGTTTAAAATTTGTGATAGCGAGATTGGGTTCGAGGTGACAATTGGTCGCCGAACGTAGCCACGGTCACGAGATAAACGTTTTGCCTAACGGAGGTCTGGAGTGGTTGTATGGGTTTTCCGAGAAGTGTGATTGTGGCGGCAGGCGGCCTCTTGAGCGGGTCTAGTCACGTGTGAGGTTACCTCGGAGGTGTCGAGACAATGGGACATACATTGTATCAATAACCAAACTCCAGGCAGAAACTGCCTAGCAACGGCGTTCGGAACTTCTCGATGCTCTTAACGAGTGCGTATCGAATTGCAGACGAGGCTGGCACTCTTGTGATTGCCTTGGAGAGTGACACATCGAACATTTCTCGTCAATCGTATTTTGCGCCTAAGATTATTTTTACGCTTAGTAGAGAGTTATCTCGTTGGCCGTGGATTCGTTTGAACCCAACAAAAGCATTGTTAATAGTGTACATAAATTCATTATTCGTAAATCGTATTATTCATTAACTTCATTGTTCATCAAATTTATCATTCATTAGACTTAATTATTTGTTAAGCTTAGTATTATAATATAGTATTATAGTATTATAATATTATAACTTCATACTTTTCATTGCTTGCATACATTGGAAAGGAAAATATTTGAGTTTCGAAAGTTAATAATCCTCTTTAAGAACCCACTAATCCAATAATACAAAGCAAAATTGTTAGAATTTAATCTCGGAATTAAGATTAATAATCTGTGGGAGACACAATGTTTGTGTTGAAATAATGTTATGTGATATTTATTAAACAATTATTACAGGGAATATAAGTGAGTGTTGTGGAATGTAGACAGTTGGCTATTTATTCTCAGACTGACTGACTTAGTGACTCATGCCCCTTAAAAAGGTTTTGAACCCCACTCTCTATGCAGTAAAGAGTGTGACCTGAGTAGATGTCTGTGTGGCTTCACGGAACCTTCTAGCAGCTTCTCGATAGAAAGCGCTACGCCGCCTAGGTGCGACACCGACGTGCCCAATGTTTCGTCCATATCCTTATGCTTCTTCCGCCGAATTCTCGGAAGAGCATGCACGCGCCAGCCGCCGCGGTACATCTAACGAACGTACGCTAGTGGGGACATCGCTGGGCAACGAAGGGAAGAATCCGTTCGATCAATCACCTCATCTATATGCGATATTAGTTGCCAATCATTAATTCTGTAAATTGTATTTCTGTAACAGAAAATTCAATTTAATTGCACTTAAGGTTTTAGTTAGTGAATCAGCTATCATTTGATCCCGTACCCTTCAGGTTGACCCATGTAAACTGTTTCCTGCTGTTGTCTGCACGTTTCTGAATGTCTGTAGTGTGCCTTACTACTGGCGCAAACACTTTGTCGTAATCCTTTCCAATTTTTGCGAAAAGCTTTTTGCGACGAGTCTTGCCTTATATCTTACAATTTTGCCTTCGATGTTTCTCTTTATCTTGTAGACCCATCTACATCCAATAACCTTTCGCTGTTTAGGTGGAATCACAAGGTCCCAAGTTTTGTTATTTTTTAGTGAATCCATTTCCTCGTCCATCGCCTTTATCCACAGTTCTGCATTTGGCCTTGATAATGCATTCTTTCGATCCTTTGGTTCTTTTGGGTTAACTGTCATGTTTAGTGCTCCCATGTACCTATCGGGAGGAACTCCTTTATTTGATCTTTTTGATCGCCTTGGCTCTGAACCTTGAATATCTTTATTTGTTACTTTACTTTCCTTGTCTTTGTCTTCGGATTGATCTTTGGAAGAATTATTTCTTCAATAATATTCTTATTGTTGTCTCTTCTGTTTTCCTCAGTTTTATTTACTGTATCTTCAGTAATAGTCTGTTCTTCAAAAATAATTTCTTCAGTCCCGGATTCCTTATGAGTTTCAAAAAAGATCACATTACGGCTTATCTTTACTTTATCTGTAGCTTATCTGTACTTTATCTCTATCAAGTAATCTGTATGCTTTTGATTCTTCCGAATATCCGAAAAACCTTAATTTTTACTGCTCTCTCGTCTAATTTTCTTCGACACTCTTGAGGTATATGTGCATATGCCATAGTACCAAAAGAACGAAGATTTTTGATGTCAGGTAGTTTAGAGTACCATAATTCATACGGGGTCTTACCTTTGTGTTTCGTGGGTAGGATATTTTGCAGGTAGTTGGCTGTGTGTATTGCTTCACCCCAATACTTCTTGTCCATGTCGGCGTCAATAAGCATACATTTAGCCATTTCTATCAATGAACGACTCTTCCTTTCAGCGACTCCATTTTGCTGCGGCGAGTATCCTGCTGTATATTGAATATTTATGCCTTCATTATGTAAATAACTTCTCAGGTTGTTGTTGACGTATTCCCTTCCTCGATCCGATCTTATTACTTTAGGTATCTTATTTAATTGATTTTTCATTGATTGTACAAATTCTTTAATATATTTCGTGGTTTCATGTTTTGTTTCCATCAGATATATTCTAGTAAATCTACTGAAATCATCAATTATAGTTAAAACATACCTCTTCTTACCTGGAGTTGCAGTCTGCATTGGGCCACAAACATCTGTATGTATGAGATCCAGAATACTACTCGTCCTCGTCGTTGATTCTTTAGGGAAAGGTTTTTTCGCCATTTTTCCTTTTATACAGCACTCGTAAATTTCTCTTCTTCCGCAGTCCTTTATCTTTATCCCGGTTGCAAGGCCGTTTTCTAATTGCTTTATCACATCTATGTTTCTATGCCCGAAACGCTTATGCCAGGTATGTTGACAGTTTTCATTGTGTTCCCTTTCCTTAATAGTACATGCGCTTTCGATGGTCGGCAGTAGATATAAGTTGCTTGAGGCTTTAGCGAACACTTCTACTACTCCATCTTTTATAATACGACAACCGTCATTCTCGAAACTTACTTTATAGCCGTCATTTGTTAATTTTTTCACCGAAAGTAAGTTCGAGCTTAGTCCAGGTATGTACAACACATTGTCAACGTGCATGTTTATCACTTTACCGTTACTTCGGTACTTTATGATGCCTGATTCTTTACCTTTTACATGAACTGCCTTAACTTCGTCTGCTAGAAGTACAAAACCCTTTTCATCTGGATTGAAGCTGTTGAAAAAATTTCTGTCTGCCGTCATGTGGCTCGTAGCCCCTGAGTCAATAATCCATACATCTTGGGAAACATCTTGGGAAATTTTCTCAGATGCCTTATGTTCTGTACTCACCAAAGCTTGCTGTTCTTCATCAGATGTTTATTCCATCATCTTATTCACTTTATCTTTCTTTGTTTCCCATGTGGCGTAATTACGGCAATCCTTCTTCATGTGCCCGGGTTTCTTACAAAAGAAACATTTCGAATGTCGGAGATGAAAGGACATCGGAGCCTTCCCTTTGGAACTTCGAGAAAATCCCTTAATACCGTAATCTAGATTCTATAATAGGTGTAACTAAACAATTGTCGTCATTCGATCCGATTGTATTTGTTCGAGATTTGTGATAATGAGCTTGGACTCGAGGCGACAACTAACAAAGGTATGGAGTGATTCTATAGCTCTCCTTAAAAGAAATATTTGTGGCGGCACGCGACAGTAAACATTCCAACGGTTTCTGTCCCGTGGCTCGCCACACGCAGACCCTATTCTTCGAGTAAGATGATTGCCAGATGTCGATGCGTCTCCGCAGTACATGTTCAGCTAGCTCGAGGGCCCGTTATAAATCTTAAGATTTAGTCAACTAAAGTCCTTCAAACAGACAAACGGTCTTTGTCCCAACTACGGGAAGATAGGGGAGACCTATATTTCAACGAGCGGCGTCTCCCAATAGCAACTTTCCCTCGAGGGCGGCTAGCATCTTTTTCTAACCACCGATATGGAGATTGACCAATTAGCAACAACGCCAATTTCCCTTACTTTCTGAACGAAGGCTTTTCTCGACGAATCCGATGATCTCGTGTCCTTAGACACACCCCATTATAGTTTTCCTCTGTGGCATCATCGGGATGGGAAAGGCATTCTCGCTCGCGATCTCATCGATGAAAGGAGTAACCCTTTACGACCAGTGAATATTACGCGTCCGACTTAGATTTTGTGAGTACGTTCATCTATCATCCCGTCGACCGCGGATTCGTTATTGAACCTAGGATCATTGTCATTAGTTTCTCGAGTATCTAATTACCACGGTTACTTGTCCGGTTCTACGATAATCGTATTTGCACTAGTCAATGTTTTCTCTATTGCGTAACGACAACGTGTAATCCCAACGAAGATTCGTTTCACGCCCCTAACCCTAATTCTAATGTAAACCCGACATATATATTACCTCGTCATTTATTACGTGACAAAATAAACGTCGCTGAGAGAGCCGAAAATTTGTCTCTTCAAATTTTAAGCGGATACGAGTTATCCCGACTACTTCGCGGAACTGATCACTGCAAGCAGTTTTCGGTGTTTTCTTTGTATGCTCCAGCGATAACGCAATTACTCATAAATTGTCAAAGTAAGAAAAACGAAGCTAAGCACTCCAAATGCGCAACGTTTAGTCAACTGCACAGAAGACGATACCTAAGTCCGACACAGCTCTTTGAAGTTACAATGAATGTTAATACTAAATCCGTCGTTTAGAGATACCTTTGGCTTCTTATGACACTAAACTAAACAACTTCCGTTATTTGCTGACTAGTCCAAATGGATCCAGACACTGGTTAAATTCTATTTCTTTTGACTTTATTTGTCTAGATATAAAATCTGTAAGGTATCTCGTTGTATCTCAATTGCTTCTCTTGTTTTTTATTCTTACATTCACCGTATTCACAAAACAACGATCCAAAGACAAGTAATAGCGGTCAGTTTGTGAAAGGTGCTCGTTAACAAATCTTAAATTACAACGAAATGAAATTGTTCAACACCTTAAAATTGAAAATTATCGAACTAAGTAGGAAAAAGGCCACAATGTTTGTAGAAAAACTGAATAATTGTATTATAATTCACCAATATCGCCATTTTCAATTTAACAAAATTACATCGTAATTATATTTCAGGTATGCGTGAACCAAAATACTAATCATAAAAAGAAATTTGCTGTATGTAGCGAAAAACCGAGTTACGTCGCGTGAGATAAACCGTACGCCATCATCTCGTTGTCAAACTTCGGCGCCTCTACATATTCATGGAGGCGGACACACCTGGACCCCGAACGTGGACTGTAAGCGAGGGTCGCGGCCCGCCGAGGAGGGGACACGCGCGCCCACCGCCAAGATGGAAGTTTAAGGAGATGAACGGGGATCTACTCCGGAAGGCTGCCATAGGAACAGCTTGGAGCTGGGAGGCCCCGACAACGACGACCGAGACAAACGTGGAAGAGGAAGCCGAGAACCTGCGCCGAGCAATGACAGCAATCTGCGACGCATCCATGCCACGTGCCACACCAGGTACGGTGCGAGGCAGGGCAGTCTACTGGAACCCTGACATCGCGGAGCTGAGGACGAGATGCGTCCGGGCCCGAAGACAGTACCTAAGGGCCCGCCGCTGGCGACGACGCGACGAAGAAGTCTCCTCGCGCTACCGGGCGTACCGCGTGCTACGGCGCTCGCTGCAAAAGGAGATTAAAAACGCGAAGGACCGTGCCGAGTCCGAACTGATCGGAACAGTCGAGGCCGTCCCATGGGGAAGGCCGTATAGTACGGTGACACGGAAACTGCCCGCGAAGGGCTCCCTGGCAACGACGGAAATGGAACCTGCGCTGCTGCGGCAGATCATCGCGACACTGTTCCCCTCGCAAGAAGACAGGGCGACAGAACGGTCGCGGAAACCGACGCGGACGTTGGAATGGAGGGATGACTGGGAAGTCACAGAGGAAGAGATATGGGAGGCGGCCAGAAGAATGGCCTCCCGCGACGTGGCGTCGGGCCCGGACGGAATCTCGGGTCGGATCTGGGGGGAAGTGATAGGAGTCATGGCCCCCAGACTTCGGCGCCTCTACACAAGATGCCTGAAAGAGGGAGCTTACCTCCGGGCATGGCGGACGGCGAGGCTGGTCTTGCTCCATAAAGAGGGTCGACCGACGACCTCGCCGTCAGCGTACTGGCCGATATGCCTGCTAGACGAGGTCGGCAAACTACTCGAGAGTTGGCACGATAGCCAGTACGGCTTCCGGAAGGGACGCTCGACGACTGACGCGGTCAGACGCGTGCGGGCACTGGCAGAGGACAGAGTTTCCCGGAACGACGTGGCGCTGGCGGTTTCCCTGGACATCGTCAACGCGTTTAACTCCACGCCGTTGGACAGGATACTGACGGCCCTGGAGCACTTCGAGGTTCCCAGCTACCTCGTCCGGCTGTTCCGGGCCTACCTCGACGACAGGTGGATTTGCTACAGCAGCAAGGAGGGAGAGGAAAGGCGACCTGTCGAACGCGGAGTCCCGCAGGGCTCGGTGCTGGGACCGATCCTATGGAACATTGCGTACGACGAGGTACTGCGATGCCCCCAGGCGCGGCTATGGCGTGCTACGCGGACGACACCCTGGTCCTGGTCGGGGGTCGTGGCTGGCACGAGACACTGCGCATCGGCGAAATCGCAACGGCCTGCGCAATCCGTGCCCTGCGCGGATTGGGCCTGAGTGTCTCCCCTGCGAAGTCAGAGTCCACCTGGTTCTACGACAAGAAGCGGCGGGGGACCCCACCGCCCGGAATATGCATAAACATGGCAGGCGAAACCGTCCAGGTGGGATCGCAAATGAAATCGACAGCCAGTGGACGTTCGAGCCACACTTCGACTGCCTGATTCCGAAAGTGTCGGTGGCCGCTAATGCCCCATGCGGCCTGCTACCGAACATCGGCGGGGCGGGAGACTCGGTGGGCCGACTTTACGAGGGCGTCATTCTGTCCCTAGTGATGTACGGGGCCCCGGTATGGGCGGACGACCTGATGGCGAGCCGCCGCAGCATCCTGCTTCTGAGGAGGCTACACAGGGTAACCGCCATCAGAATCATTAGGGGATACCGGACGGTGTCTCACGCGTCGGCGACCGCCCTAGCCGCGTCCCCCCCCCCCCCCCCCCCCCCCTCCCCCGTGGAAGCTCCAGGCGCTAGCGCTCAAAAAGTGATACACCCACCGGAGAGTATTGCATCCGGGAGAAGATCCGACCGAGAAGGCGGCTTCGAATGGCATAGGAACCGCTGAGGAGGACACGTGGGGCCGGTGGCGATCCCAGCTGATCAACGAGGGAGGTGAACATCGGGGCGCGGAGGCGGTCCTCCCAAACTGGGAGGCATGGAGAAGCCGCCACGGCCTCCCGCTCACATTCAGAATGACCTAGATGCTCACCGGACACTGCGTGTTCGGCGAGTTCCTAAAGAGAATTGGACGAGAGACGACAGACATCTGCCATCACTGTGGAGAGGACAGGGACACGGCGCAGCAATCACTGGAGCTCTGCCCGGCGTGGAAGCTGCCCCGACACTCCCTGCGGCACGCCACAAGAGGAACACTGACCCCCCAGCGATTATAGAGGCGATTCTGAGAGGGCCACAGGAATACGAGGCCGTCCGCCACTTCTGCGAGCGAGTTATGCTCGCGAAGGAGCGAGCGGAAAGGGAGAGGAAGAAAAACTCACCCCTGCAGAATAAGACGATGGAGAAGGATGGCAGTCAGGCGACCTAGAACCGCACCACCGCCGTCCCAACGGACCACGCCTGAAGGAGCGCAGCGCTAAGGGCAAGGACCCCCCTAACGCTAGCTCAATAGACGGAAGATACTAGGACTGGCTCGAACAAGAGGACTCGAGAAAAGGGCGCAACAGAAGTTAATTCATTGAGGTTCCTGGAGCACCCCCGTCGCACTCGTAGGATAGTCATCGTGGAGTTTTAGTCGGTAGGAGTCTGACACTGCTCTGCTGCTACGCGTCCACTGCAGCATCGGAGTGTCCATGAGGATTTCTCCACGTACAAAAAAAAAAAGAAAAAGTTCGAAGAGCGTTGTACTCGACATTTTCTGCGTTATACAGCGCACGACAGAAGGTTCGCACTGTGTCAACACTGCTCTCTGTCAAAACCGATGCAATTTTACTACTTTTTAACGTTCGGGGCCAAAAATTCAATTCAACGAACCTCCGTTGTTTTTCGGCTTACATGGACAGCGTGAAGCGCGTTGTACTCGTCCTTTGCTGCTTTATGCAGCGCACATCAGAAGGTTTGCACTGTGTCAACACTGCTCCCTGTCAAACCGCTCGTCGTCGCTGTATCGTAGTAACCACCAGTGCAAGTAGCAGCTTGTGCAAGAGAATAAATATGAACCTAGCGCGGAACGTGATGCGAACAGTAGCGGCGAGTCGAACGAAGCTCTCGGTGCTAATTATTAAAGTTAAAGTACTGTCGACTATAAACGGATGAAGAACACGCACTCAACTTATTTATTATTCATACTAACTCTTCCGAATTTTTCGAACGTAGATGATTGATTAATGTATCAAAAACTGAATAATTCGCAATGACGTATGTATTTTCGACCATTCGCGGGGAGACGCAATCGCGAGAAGAGACGTCAACGGGAGTCGTAAATTCCCGTTACGATTATAATAATCAACACCACGAGTTGATCGATCCCCTGATTTCCGTTAAGATAATAAGGGTGATTCAGTTATTATAACAGTGTGATTCACAGAATTATAAAGTTTTTATTTCCAGCACTTAAGTTACACTGTTGAGTAGATATGTGGCAGATGAAAAGAGAGTTTTGCGTTTCGTCCGGGGACTACCGGTGGACTCGTCAGTAAGGCTATGCCCGGTAGTCCCTGCCTTAGACGTAGAGGGAGTCTCGCTAGGTGCGGTATTTGTATCAATCGTCCGTATATTCGACCGCTAGCGAGATAGACAGACTCGTTGTCGTCGTAGCCCTCTAGTGTTGGCGGTTGCTACCCGCGGATCACCCGGGAGGTGTTGCGTCGCGTTGATGCCTCAACCTGTCGGCGTCCTATTGATACCGATCCGCCACAGATATAAATCGTAGATGACAACTTTTCGCACGAAGATAAGGTAGATATGCACAGTAGAGCAAGGTTCGTGGAGTTAAACTTGGCATGTTAGTGGACGTAGCACTAGAAGATACTTAATAGAGGAAGTGAATGTTCGGTAATCCCGAGAACTGACTTGGATAGTTGATGTGAGTTAGACTTAGACGCTGACTTCTCAAGCGTCTGTAGAAGAAGTAGTTGACTCAACCCCGCTAAAGTCGTAGGAGAAGTTGTTGACTTGACCCTCCTGAGGTCGTAGGAGAAGTAGTTGTCTTGACCCTCCTGAGGTCGTAGGAGCAGTAAGTTACGGTGACGATGCTATGTCGGAGGAAAGCTAGCGATGGGTGTGTCTAGCGCACGGGACCATCGGATTTGTTCATGACATTTTTGGTCAGGAAAGTGAGGGCAATATACATTGCTTCTGATTGGATAAACGAAGGTTGGTGGACTAGGAAGGGTCTTAACCGCTCTCGATAGAAAGTTGCTAGTAGGAAGCATCGTGCGTGAGAAAAACTAACTTTCCCTTATCAAGCCGTAGTAGACAATAGTCTTTAGAAATGATTCAGAAAACAGCTGTTTGTTGGTTCTGAAGAACCTTAGCTAGCAAATTACTGGGATTTATGATGGGTCCTTAAGACGAGCGGGTATGCAGCAAGGATGAGCGGACATCTGGTTCCCGTCTGGCCCGCGGTGTATGGCCTGGTCTAGGTAGAGGGTCGCCCGACGTAACAACGTAAGCTGAGCGCGGCTCATCGATTTATACCCTTGCGTATTCCTCTTCCTGTGCATTGGTTCCTTTGAATTTGCCGGAACACACCGAGATCTAAAACGTTTGATCTAATGTACAAAAGGCTAATGTACAAAAAGTTAAAGACGTCCTGTAGAAGAGTAACAGCCGTCCGGAGCTTGCCAATCGGATCATAACACCGGTACCAACACAGCCGAAATCTGCCGAACGGGATCGTCAACTCACAGATATTAAAAAAAGCAAGCGCGATGCGAGAAGCGGTTGAGACATAAGAATCAAAACAGAAACCCTGATATAGTTCTTATATCTGAAATCAATCATATAATATAATCAATAATATCATAAATCATATAATAATAATCAATCAATAATCAAAATTAGAACTGCTCTTGTTCTAAACATGTGTCCATTTATTAAAAGGCTCATGTTTTTTCCTGCGTAAACACCTAAATCATACGTATAACCGCTCGGTAAACACAATTTGTATTATTTGATGCCGTATTTATGATATTTCCCTTTGGTATATTAGCGGAAATTTATTATTCTTATTTTTATTCTGGTAGAAATTTGCAAAATTCCAAAGAAGATATTAGAAATCCAACTTCAGGAATTTATGTCGCAAAAGTATTGATGATAAATTCTGTAGTAGGTTTAAGATCCTGCATGGTTCCAAACCTGTTGCTAAAATCCATGTTGATATAATCCTAATTTCCCCAAATTTTCATCTTTATTTTTACACTGCGATTTAAGGCAAGGAAAATGATTGAATGTTTCTTTTGTTCTTGTTTCAAATCATTTTTTCTTCTTAAAAAGGATTTTAAGAAATATAAAAAATATATTTTTCTCAAAGTATGATAGCGTTTGTGATAGATCGTGTATGATCTTGTCCATATCTTTTCATTTACTTATACTCTCATCTTATTCTTCTGGTCTGAAAGTATAACTGTTACATCTTTTAATGGTGTTTTGTTTTTATCTCTTGAATATATCCCGCTTCATTTATCACTTTTAATTTATCGTCATCCCTTTGGGTTCATCTATCTTATCTTGTACTTTCAAGTTTTCTTCTTTTTTCTATCCATTTTGTTTCCTTATCTCCTGTTACTTTTCTCTAGCTTCACATCTTGTATTAGGTATAACTAAATATATGTCGGGTTTACATTAGAATTAGGGTTAGGGGCGTGAAGCGAATCTTCGTTTGGATTACACGTAGTCATTATGCAATAGAGAAGACATTGGCTAGTGCAAGTACGATTACCATAGAACCGGGCAAGTAACCGTGGTAATTAGATACTCGAGAAACTAATGACAATGATCCTAGGTTCAATAACGAATCCGCGGACAACGGGACGGTAGTCGTACGCACTCGCAAAAATCTAAGTCGGAATCTGTGTTAATATTCGCTGACCGTAAGGCGTTAATCTTTTTTGTCGATGAGACCGTAAGAGAGAATGACTTTCCGTCCCGGTGATACCTCAGAGGAAAACTATGACGGGGTGTGTCTAAGGACACGAGGTCATCGGATTTGTCGGGGAAAAGCCTTCGTTCAGAAAGTAAGGGAAATTGGCGTTGCTGTTAATTGGTCAATCTCCATATCGGTGGTTAGAAAAAGATGCTAGTCACCCTCGAGAGAAAGTTGCTAGTGGGAGACGCCGCTCGTTGAAAAATAAATCTCCCCTATTTTCCCGTAGTTGGGACAAAGACTGTTTGTCTGTTTGAAGGACTTTAGTTGACTAAATCTTAAGATTTATAACGGGACTCATAGACATCTGGCAATCATCTTACTCGAAGAATGGGGTCTGCGTGTGGCGAGCTACGGGACAGAAACCGTTGGAATGTTTACTGTCACGTGTCGCTACAAATCTTACTTTTAAGGAGAGCTACAGGGTTACTCAGTGCCTTTGTTAGGCAAAGCGTTCATCCCGTTGACCGCGGCTACGTTCGGCGACTAATTGTCGCCTTGAGCCCAAGCTCATTGTCACAAGTCTCAAACAAATACAATTGGGTAGAATGACGGCAAATCGTTTAATTACAACTGTAGGTTTTAATTACAATGTTTTTATGGATTTTCCCGAGGTTTCAGAAGGAAGGCACCGGTGTCCTCTTATCTCCGACATATATTATTTGCCTTTCTTATCTTCTTTAATTTGTCTTTCATATTTCTCATTTCCCTAAACATATCTATCTTTTTCAGGATTTCAAATTTCATGCCTCTATTCCCTGTGTTCACAACTACATTTCCTTTGTTTATACTTGTTGTTATCTTTGTCTTTTGTTGCCATTTTGCTGTTTATGATGTGTTTTTCTAATTTTCCTTTTGTGTTTCTTTCCTCTACCATTTTAGTTGTAACTGTCTACTTCCTTGAGCTTTCTTTGTTCCATTGTAGTTTCCTATTATCTGTTTTATCTTTTTCTGTTTTTTTATTTATTTCACTGTCAGAATTTCTTGTTTCTTACAACATTTTATCGTATTGTCTTGTTTTTCTTTTTTTACGCTCTATATGTGGGATTCAGCCAACTGTGGATATTGACAACTGTATGTGGAAATTAATGAAATAATTCTCGAAATCAATGTTTCTGAAATTTTCTTTCAGATATTACGTTTTATGTCACATTTAATTATAACTGTGAAATAAATTTTTATTTTTTCTTGTAAGTGTACTTTTACGCGTCGTTCCTGGTGATAGTAGTATAACAATATTTTATTGCACAAACAAACACTTGACTTATGATGCAATAAAATGAAATTATAACACTAACTTTTGTTACAATGTTTATAAAAAATTAAATAAACTACGGAGATCTATGCAGTATATATGCAAAGTATCTGCGATGTTATACCCGTTGAGTCCAACAAGGACTTCGGGATATTTTAGGTCGGAAAGTGTTTAAAGAATTGAAATTGATTGAATATCAAGTGTTTGTTTTTGTAATATAGCACGTGGTCTTTATGATACCTCGCTCGGTGCGTACCGCTGATTCGGATATTTCTCAACTTTTTTTTCCAGCATATGTTTACTTATGCCAATAAAATGTACAATGACAAGGACATAAACAATAAAATAAACAAAAAGGTGGAAGAAAACACAAGAACACACGAAACTCGACGGCCCGCCGCGATCGAGTGGTGTAATATGATTCAGTGGCAGATAGCGCGGAGACAATGTATCTAAGTGCTGAATCAAAAGTAAAACTTTTTTATTTCTAACTTTTCCAAAATTAAACATTTACTGACAGTCCTGCCCGAGCAGTCGAGCCATGCGGACGTGAAAACTAGCGCCTCCGTAAGTGTGACAAGAGTGAAAGAAAAGGGACGTGCAACAGAACCAATCGATGATGGAAAACATCAGAAAAATACCAACAATAAAAATACTAAACAAAGGAGAAACATACGCTATAAACAGGGCAGTAGACCAACAGAGCCCAAATAAACCAACAAGTGAGGCATAGGACTGCTCAAATACAAACGAAATAGAGATGGAAATAATACAAAAAGACGACGAAAAGAGCAATACCAACAAGGATCTACCACAACATAACGAAAGCTGGAAGACTGTAACTTCCAGCAAAAAAAGAAAAATAAACACAAACACAAATGATAGGAGGACCACAGAAACAGAAAGACAACAATGGCTACAGGAAATTCCCACACAAAACTCCTTCAGCTCACTGATAGAAGAGATGGACACAGACCCTACAGAAAAACCAAGAACACACACTCCCAGGCCACTGCCAATCTACATAGACGCTAAACTAATAGACCCCCTCATTGATCTGCTAAACAGCACAGCAGGAAAAGAAAACTACACCATTAAACAATTTAAACTGGATCAGGTAAAAGTACAAACTAATACCCCAGAAATCTATAGGAAAGTAACAAAAGCGCTAAAGGAAAAAAACGCTGGGTATCATACCTACCAACCCAAATCTGATAAAAGCTACAAAGCTGTAATCAGAGGTTTACGCCCTAAAACAAATACAAACAACATATGCGAGGAATTAGCCAAGATCGGATACCAGGTAAGAACGATCAACAATATAACCAGATTTGATACTAATCAACCACTACCGCTATTTTTAATAGAGCTTGAACCTAAAAACAACAACAAAGAAATATACGTAATTAAAAAAATCTTAAACACACTAATCACAGTCGAGCCACCCAGGCACAAAAAAGACATACCACAATGCATGAGGTGTCAACAATATGGACACACTAAAAATTACTGCAACAGGAACCCGGCGTGTGTCAAGTGCGCAGAAAAGCACCTAACAGCGAACTGCCCACACACGGGAACAATAAACGACGTAAAATGCTACAATTGCGGTGGAAATCACCCAGCAACTTACAAAGGCTGTCTAGTAAGAAAGCAACTTCAAGGCAAACTTTCTCCGCCGCTTCGTAACAGGACACACAACAATCTTCACACGCAACAGGACAACACAGAACCTACGTCAACACCAAAAACACAGCACGCAAGGAACAATAACCACACTAACACCAACACCGCTAGAAACCGAAGCTACGCGCAAGTAGTCAACCGGTCGTCACCCTTAGACAATCAAGAACAGAACAACCACAGCAACGACGCTACAGAAATCAAAGAGTTAATAAAACATTCCATAAAAAACACCGAAATAATCACAAAAATGATAAGCGACCAAAACGAACTCCTCAGACAGCAAACACAGCAGATAACAGTCATGTTACAATTACTTACTAACATGATGAGCAAAAAATAAAAATAGACACGCTTAAAATAGCAGCCTGGAACTCTCACGGCCTACAACAAAGGGTCCTGGAAACAAAAACTTTCCTGTACAACAATAATACCGACACACTATTCGTATCAGAAACACACTTCACTACAAAAAGTTACATAAAAATACCGCACTACACCATATATGATACCAAGCATCCCTCAGGAAAAGCACACGGAGGGATCGCAGTAGCAATAAAAAACGACATTAAACATCACTTACACAGCCAAGTTAGTAACGGACATATACAAGCAGCCACCGTTACTGTACATACTAGCAGCAACCATTTACAGTTGTCAGCAGTATATACCGCCGCGACACAAAATTGCATCACAAATGTGGGAAGAGTATTTTCAACACTTAGGTAACAAGTATATCGCAGTTGGAGACTACAACATAAAGCACACACTATGGGGATCAAGAATCACTACACCACGAGGTAGAACCTTGGAAAACTACATTATAAAAAATAACCTCAATATATTATCCACGGGAAAACTGACATACTGGTCGACAGACCTGAGCAAAATACCTGATCTACTTGATTTTGCAGTTACAAAGAGACTAAACGCAAATAAACTAAACATAGCACCCAGCCTCGAGCTTACCTCCGACCATACGCCCATAATAATTACATACAGAAACAAACCAATACTTTACAGCAGCACAGAGAAGCTGTGCAATAAAACCACCATATGGCAAATATTCAAAGAAATAATAGAGAGCAAAATCAGCTGCAAGATCCCACTGAAAACACCTGAACACATCGACCAAGCAGTAACAACACTCACAGAAACTATCCAAGAAGCAGCAAGGGCAACCACTATACCGGAAACAACCAACAGACAAACAAAAACAGTTCCACTAGACATCCTCGAAAAAATTAGAGAAAAAAGAAAAGCGAAAGCAAAATGGCAAAAACACAGAACAAAAGAAAACAAAAAACACCTAAACAAACTCACAAAAGAAATAAAAAACAAAATAAAAGAGCACAACAACAAGGAGTTCACAAAGTTCATCGAGTCACTATCTGCTCACGAGAACTGCAACTACTCCCTATGGAAAGCCACAAGAAAAATAATGAAGGCAACAAAAATGGTACCAGCAATCAGAAGAGCAGACAACACATGGGCAAGAAGCAACGAAGAACAGGCTGAAGAATTTTCCAACCACCTATGCAACACATTCACCCCACACAACATCAACAACAGCAACCACAATAGTCATACGGACGAGGATGCGCTAACTACTAGTACACCAACTGGCAATCACTACACCATACCCAAAGCAACAGCACAAGAAATCAGAAACATAATTGAGAAAACAAAAAATAATAAGGCACCAGGGATCGACCTAATTAACGGCAAAATCTTGAAAAACCTTCCGCCAAAAGCGATAAGACAAATCACAATAATAGCAAAGGCAATACTAAGAATACAATACTTTCCAAAAGCTTGGAAACTGGCACAAATCATAATGATACCCAAACCAGGCAAGGACCCACACGGAACCAAATCTTACCGACCAATCTCACTACTTCCGGTGTTCTCTAAGATACTAGAGAAAATAATCTACGACCGGATAAAACCCATAATAGACTAGAACCATCTAATACCGGATCACCAATTCGGATTCAGAAACAAACACTCCACAATAGAACAAACGCACAGACTCGTCAATGAAATCTTACAGGCGCTGGAAACAAAACAATACTGCACGGCACTCTTTATGGACATCGAAAAAGCATTCGATAAAATAAACCACACTAGCCTACTACAATCAATCAGAAAACAGTTCCCGGGGCAGATATACCAACTAATCAAATCATACCTAAGCAGCAGAAGCTTCATAGTAAAAATCAAAAACATACACTCGGAAGCTAAAGAAATCAAGGCAGGAGTTCCGCAAGGAAGCGTCCTAGGACCAACTTTATACACATTATACACGGCCAACATACCACGATTGACTAATCGACGCCACGAATCATTCGATCCCTTATTTTTTGTAGGATAATAGGGGTACTTGTCTTGAATAGAACGCTGCTGTTAACAGGTATTATATACTTGCACAATCCAACAACTTCGGTGTAACACAAGTGAATGATTGATATAAACTGACTACGAATGAGTACGACCTGAGTCTCTGTTTGTGTTGTCGCGTATGTTGATGAGTTGTGTCGACTGACTGTATTCGACTGACTTGAGTGGATCCTTGAAGACTGACTTGAGCTGATCCTTGGTGAAGACTGACTTGAGCAGATGTTTGACCGAGACTGACTGACTTGACTCTCCTGATGTCGTAGTAGAAGTAGCTGATTTGACTGATGTCGCAGGAGAAGTGACTGACCTGACTGATGTCGCAGGAGAAGTAGTTGCTGATCTACGGGTGCATACCCGGTCAAAGGATGTTGACTGTACGAAGGATGGAAAATCACCGCTGTTCGTTGACGATGCTGTGGCGGAGGAAAGCTAAGGATGGATGTGTCTAGCGCACGGGACCACCGGATTTGTTGGTAACGATATTAGCTAAGAGAGTGTGGGAAATAGGCTTTGTTGTTAATTGGTTAAACGAAGGTTGGTGGACTAGGATGGGTCTTAGCTGCCCTCGATAGGAAGTTGTTATTAGAAAGCATCGTACGTGCAAAAACCCGACTTTCCCTTGTCAAGCCGTGGTAGACAATAGTCTTTAGATGTGATTGGGAAAACAGACGTTTGTTGGGTCTGAAGGACCTTAGCAAGCAAATTACTAGGATTTATGACGGGTGCTTAACAATAGCAAAATACTGACATTCGCGGATGACACAGCTGTACTAGTCAGGCACACTAACTCTGCAACAGCAGTTACATTACTATAAGAACATATCACAAAAATAGAAAAGTGGCTTCAATACAATACAATTACATCTACAATAAAAATATAGCGGACTTTAACGCTTTAATGGTATTCAAGGAATCTATCTTACGGGTATGGTACAAGTATACAAATTTGGTGAAGGCGTCGACTAACACAACGACATACTCCTTAGAGTCATTTTTACCGCTTAGTTTGCCCCATATATCCACATGAATCGTATGCCAAGGTATGCTGGTCTTAGGTATAGGATGTAATTCAGCTTGTATTTTTCCTGAGCTTGCCTTTGAAACTATACAAGCATGACAGTTCTCCACGAATTTTCGAACATACTTCGCCATTCCTTCGAACCAGTAATACTCGTAAAGTTTCTCCAGCGTTTTATCCCACCCTAAGTGCATAATGGACTGGTGCACGTGGCTTATAACGGACCACCTAAGGCCTCGTGGGACAATGGGCAAGCAGAGAGTTCTGCCCTTTCTCTGTATTCTACGATGAAGGGTACCGGACCGTATTTCGTACGTATTCGCGACGTCTTCCGCGAGCTCTTCGTTCTGTAATTTATTGACGATCTCAGAAATCTGTGGGTCGCGACGTTGTTCTGCTAGTAGCCAGTCGCCGGAGATTTCGGCCAGGTTAATTTCTTTCTCGACAATTTTGCTGGTCGCACGGTAATCTAAGTTTACGGGGTTCCGCGAGAAGAAGTCTACGTGGGCAATTCGTTTACCTTCCCGATACATAATGTCAAAGGTAAAAGTTTGCAGGTAAGCCCACCACCTGCAAACCCTGTCATTTAAATGTACCTTATTACTGGATGCTTTCAAAGAATTGCATTCTGTGATAACAAGGAATTCTCGTCCGTGTAGATAGTGACGGAAATGCTTGACGGCGTTTACAACTGCTAAAGTTTCTAATTCGTACGAATGGTACCTAGATTCCGCGGGGCTCGTTCTTTTGCTGTAATACTCCACCACTCTATTTTTACCTTCGACCCTGTGCATTAAGATAGCCCCGTATCCCTCCGAACTGGCATCCGTATGTAATTCGATGGGGTAATTGGGGTCAAATATCATTAGCACCGGCGCGTCGGTCAGGACGGAGATTACCTTCTGTCTTATTTGTTCGTGCCTATCTGTCCAAGTTATATTCTTGCTACTAGACGTAAGTGCATACAGGGGTTTCATTACTTGTGAAAATCTAGGAATGAATTTTCGGAAGTAGAAGGCCAAACCTATGAACTGCCTAAGCTGTGTGACGGTCGACGGTGCAGGTAAAGAACTCAGGGCTTGTATTTTACCCGGGTTTGGGCGGACTTCTCCATTATGAATTACATATCCCAAATAGAGTATCGATGTCTTTAGAAAGAAACATTTTGAAAAGTTAAAGAAGAATCCGGCTTTTACGAGAGTATCTAACACGGTGTGCAATCTTTCTAGAGCTTGATCTATCGAGTCGGCAATAATTAGGACGACGTCCAGGTAAACAACAACGTACGAGTAAGCAAGGTCGCCTAAGGCCTTGAGAACGGCCCTCTGAAAAACGGAGGGTACGTTTTTCAATCCAAACGGCATCGTTATGTATTCGTATTGACCGCCGGGGGTGACGAACGCGGTATACTCTGTCGAGTTAGGGTGAATGGGAATTTGGTGAAACCCGCTGGCCATGTCCAGGCTAATAAAGTATCTCGCGTTTTGTAATCTCGCGATATGATCTGCAATGAGGGGTAAGGGATATCGATCCGCGACCGTGTCTTTATTTAGCGCTTGAAAATCTACACATAATCTATCCGTGCCGTCCTTCTTTTTCACGAGTATCATGGGGCTCGCGAATGGCGAATTGCGAGGTCTTACGATCTTCGCTAAGCCTGTAAGGGCTTCTTTGCACGGTGACGTTAGGATCAACTAGCCGTATTTCTAACTGGCCCGTACTTACGCGAGTACGCGGGAAACCCGTAATGAATGATACTTTAAAACTTTCGAGAACGGAAATCAATCGATCTTTATCGCTACCAATCTCGTCGGTGTCGACCTTGTTAATATCGACCGCAACCTCCGCGACTTTACTACAAACGTTAACCACCTTGCTCTTGTAAATATCAACGCTGTTTCGTGTAATGTTTACGTCAAAACCTTGGCTTAAAATTTCACGACCAATCATGATATCGTATTTTAAGTTGCTGTCCGCAAGGACGTGAAAAGTTATCTCCAATCTAAAACCGTTAATACCTACGGTGGACAGAATCTGAGACGTACTTTTAATACAAGTGTTTCCTATTCCTCGCAGTGCTACTACGTGAGTCGTTCTTTTGCCCGACAATTTCGAGGCTGCGGACTCTTTGATTAGCGAACACTCGGCTCCAGAATCGAAATAGAATGGGAACGACTCACCCCGCTGACTTAATCTACCGGTGGGGGCTTCCACCACGCAGATGTCACAGACGAAATTCGAGCGGCTCTATATAACAAACCGAAATTCCGAACGCCTTATCGCGTGTGACCGTCCGGTCAGCATCCGTTCTCAGCCGCCTGAGTGGCTCCGAATCGATCACTCCAGCCGTTCTCCGAAGTTTACACTAAGTATAAACAAAACCTTCTCCCACTCCAACGAATGGAAGAATATAAATGCTCGCTTCAAAATCATCCAGTCAGTCTAAAAAAAAAAATTTTCTTAACTAATCCAAGTATCGAAAGTGTATCATCGCGAACCGAAAAAATTGTATAAATTGAGTAAAAAATAAAAAGAACTTTATCTCCTTTTCGGAAATTAACAAGTTCCTTATTTTTATCTTAATTTTACACGACATTTTTGGCGCTCCGTGCCAGGATCTATTCACTTCAGTGCAAACGAAATTACGATTTCGGCGTACGCGCATCATTGAAGATCGAAGGATCAACGGACCCAGTGCGAATCTTTGCTACTACGAAGCCCTGCAGCAACTTTCAACGTTCCACTACGGTGAAACTAGACGAGAGGACTACGGTCAGCGCAGAGCAAGCCTACGAATAAGATTCGGAATCTAGAACCAACCAGAGAGGAAACATCCCTGAGACTCCTCAACGGTCATAGCTACTACGGTAAGCTGAAAAATCTGGATTCATTTTCACGATACCGTGTGAGAAAACCCAGTTTCTCAAGCGCTTCGAGTCCAAATAGCAACAGTAGTTCAGAATCAATAAGCTCAATTAGAATCATGCCCACATCACGAAAAGACAAAGTCGAAACTATTGAAACCGTTTCTACAAACTGAGGAACGGACAATTCGATTCGTGTCATATCCGACGTGATACAAAAACAAATTGAAATTCTTGCGCAACGTGTAGAAGAGACACAACGGACGGCCGACAGTGAAAATAAGAAGCGTGCAGCGGAAATAGAACTATTAGGCAAAAATATCTCCAAAATAAAAATAGGACGCGACGCTACTACAGAACTAGGCTCCCTTATTACTATGGACGAATCTGTTGCCGCGAGAGATAGAACTTCCCCACCATGCGTTCCAATTCGAACAGAAGAAGGCAACCATCCCTCTTACGAAGACCGTCCACCGCAATTCGCCTCTCCGAGCTTACGGGCCAAAGACGCGATAGTATGTATTCCGCAATTAAACGGCGAAGACAATATCGGAGTAGAAGAATTCATACGCGAAGTACGCGAATTACGAGCCATGTGTAGCGAACCCACGCTACTATTAAAAATGATCAAAATCGGGAAAATCACGGGTAAAGCCGCAATGGCCATCTGCAATATACCGATATACGAATACGGACACCTGTACGATGCCCTAAGACGAAACGTAGCCACCCAAGACTCTGTTAGAGAACATCAAGACCAGCTACGCGAAACGAGACAGCGTCACGACGAAAGTGTGCAAAGTTATATCATCAGGTTCCGCAGAGCACTCAATAAGTTACAATACAGTATAACGAACGAATACCGTGACGAAATTACTAGACGAGCTATGAACGACAGGATTTTAAAAGACTCCGTGATCGATTTTATCCGAGGCCTGAAAGGCGAAAAAGGACAATTACTACTCGCCAATCCACCATACAATATCCTTGAAGTCGAAAAGAAAGCCACCGACATCGAGCGATTCTTCAGGGAAGATCGAAATCGACGACCAAAATCAATAGAACGATTACGACTCCCTGAGCAGCAACGACTAACAACCAATAATCCTAATCCGATCACTAAAAAACCAACTCCAACGCCCAATCCAATGCCAAGAAGCTTCCGACAAACTGAACAAATACCACTTGCCCAAAGGACACAATTAAAATGCTTCAAATGCAATCAGATCGGACATGTCTCCAATCAATGTAAAAATTTTCGAACACCCAGCCAATTTCCGAGACCACCAGCAGTCCACAATCTCGAGACACACAAGGAAGAAATAGAGAAACCAATAGACCAGACCTACGAATTAACGCCACAACAGGAAGACTACCCACAGTACTTTTACGATCCGACGGACAGCGACATAAATTCCTCATTGACAGCGGAGCAGGAATTAATATACTCAAGCGAAGATGCGTATTACGACCAAGAATAACAAAAGAACGGAAATTCTCGATGGGACACTCTAAATTTAAAACCAACGAACACGCTTTGATAAAACTATTTGGCAAAACTCTAGAATTTTTTGTGGTAGAAGACAACTTTCCAATTATAGAAGACGGCATACTCGGTTTGCCAGCCCTATCTAAATTCAAATTTGAACTCTCGAATCAACAATTAAAATTTGACAATAATATACTTTTATTGCAACAGGAAAACGACGTACCTCCAAAACAAGCAGTGTCAAAAACAGTCTACCTGGAAGGAAAACCGACAACGATATGCTTTATCAATGGCGGTGAGTGCCCAGCCAAAATGACTAATTTTATCGAAAATTCAAATACGTACGATCAAGTCTCCACGTTTAAAGATTTAGTTAGACTTTCGCATATAGAGAAAACCCTCCGTGAACCAATCGAAAAGATATTGCTGTTCTACCTCGACGTATTCAATCTAGAGACCGACTTATTACCATGCACTAACCTTGCTAAACACACAATAACGTTAAAAGAAAATAAAATCATTAACACAAAATCTTACCGATCGCCTGAATGCCATAAAGAAGAAATCAAACGACAAATGGACGAAATGCTACAAAAGAACATTATAGAACCATCTGATTCTCCTTACAATTCACCAGTCTGGGTAGTACCAAAAAAGGCAGACGCCTCAGGGAAACAGAAATGGCGAATTGTAATAGACTTCAGAAAAATAAACGAACTAACTGACCAGGACGCATATCCATTACCTGACATAGACGACATACTATCACAACTACGGCAACGCAAAATTCTTCTCAGCCCTCGATTTATCCTCCGGATTCCACCAAATCCCAATGGACATAGACTCTAAAAAGTACACAGCATTCTCCACACCACAAGGACACTATCATTACAATAGGATGCCATTCGGTTTAAAGAATGCACCTGCAACATTTCAACGCATGATGGATACCGCGCTAAGAGGACTCATAAATAAACATTGCTTCGTATATTTAGACGACATTATAATATTCGGACAGTCGATTGAAGAGCACAATAGCAACCTCGCGATAGTATTGCAACGCCTACGCGAACTCGGACTCAAAATACAGCCGGTCAAATGCGAATTTCTCAAACCAGAATTAGAATATCTTGGACGTATAGTAACCGCCGAAGGTGTAAAGCCAAATCCCAAAAAATTAGAAGCCGTTAGCAATTTCAAACAGCCACGTAATCCCACAGACATCAAATCGTTCTTAGGACTAGCAGGTTATTACCGTAAGTTCATCAGAAACTTTTCTAAGATCGCGAAACCATTGACCGAACTTACAAAAAAGGAGACACCATTTCATTGGACAGATAAAACCCAGGAAGCATTCCAGACATTAAAAGACAAACTCTGTTCATCACCCGTACTAAAATTCCCAGACTTTGCGAAACCATTCACATTAACGACTGACGCCAGTAACGAAGGTATAGGTGCAATCTTATCACAGGACGGACATCCATGTTGTTATATCTCGCGAACTCTAAACCCACCGGAACGAAATTATTCCACTACAGAAAAAGAACTTTTAGCAATAGTATGGGCCGTGAAACGCCTCCGACAATATCTGTTAGGACGGAAATTCCTCATCCGAACCGATCACCAAGCACTAAAATGGTTACAGAATTGCAAAGACCCCTCATCACGCTTGATGAGATGGCGATTAAAACTAGAAGAATACGAATACGACATAGAATACACGAAAGGAAAAGATAATACTGCAGCCGACGCACTATCTAGAATACATGTTCTGACCAGACGACGCGAAAATTTGAACATAGAACTCGATAAAAAATATCACGATTGGGAAAAATCTACCTACGCGTTACCCAAAATTCTCAAAATGACTCCGAACCGTAAATCTTTCTATCAATTATCCAAAACAGAGCTAGGAAATTACGACAGAATCGAATGGTTAACCAAATTAAACGAAATTATTCATATAAACGAAAAGATAGGTATAGGCGACGACAGTTTCACAGAGACCGAAAAGAACGCGATCAAACAAATTTTACTATTCCTGAACGACACCGTAAAAGAATTAAATTTTGCATGGGAACCAATTCAAACATATAGCGACGAAGAAATAGACGAATTATTGAAAGAAAATCACGATTTAGTAGGACACCCCGGTATACAAAAGACATACGACCGCATTCGTGAACGGCACAGAGTACCAGATTTGATGAAACGCATACAACAACATATAGAATCATGCGACACCTGCCAAACATCTAAAACTACACGTATCAGACCGCGCGAAGAACCTTGTATCACCGACACACCCCTCGAACCAAACGATAAAATTGCTATGGACACTTGAAAGCGTTAACACATACCCGGAGCACACGAGGTTTGCTTAACATCATAGGTTCCGTATCGAAAAGTCTGTTCGGGACTCTCGACGATGATGATCTTACGCTCATAAACAAAAATGTGGACAAACTATTCGATGATAATAATAAAATCAAGACCATAATAGCTAATCAAACAGCACTTATTAGAAAAATTGTAAACTCAGAAAACCTAAACCACTTAGAGAGATCATATAGTGATATATTAAAATTACAACAGCAGGCAAATATCGATAGATCTATGCCTAAGATGATCATGAAAGTCGACACCGCAATGCAAACTTTACACTTCCAATTAGATGAAATACTTAACGTCATGATATTAGGCAAACAAGGAATAATTAGTCCACAAATACTTGACCCCAATGAATTCATAGAAAATTACGCCAAGGCAATAGGTAGCCAGATGTACAACACCGCGATTTCTGCCAAAACCGAACATTTTCAATTCATACTCGACATCAGTGATCTTAAAATCTTCACAATAGATGACAAAATATTTTTCAAAATCATAGTACCTTTAGTCTCTAACACAGAATGGAACATATTACAAGTATATCCTATCCCGAGTAAAAGAAATGGAGTATTTTTGGCTCCAGTAGTCGAACATCACATATATTTAACTTCAGGTCTTTCATTTATAAACGCTGATATCGAGTATTTCAACAAACTTTGTAAGAATCGAGCCGGAACCACTATATGCAAACAAACACTACCAATCCATGACAGAAATTCAAGAACCGATTGTCGCAGCGAAATAATAAATTTCAAACCACACATTGAACATTGTCAAATAACTGTACTTAAGATTGAAGACATTAGCTTTATACCGCTCAAAACTAGCAACTGTTACATTGCGATACCAGCAAATCCGATAGAAATAGACACAATTTGCCAAACGAAACATACCTTACAAAAACTTGACAAGCCTTCCATCATAAGAGCTAACACTTCTTGCGATATATTGTACAAAGACGAACACATGCGTATAGGCGAAACAAAAAACGAAGTCATATACGAAATCAAAACAAAAACCCTAGCGCTCAAAACAAACGATAGTTTCACTCATCTATTAGATAAACTCGAGCGAGCACCGAAAATAATAGATAATTTACAAGGCTATAAAACAACGATCGATAAAATAGGCGACGAGATAGAAACTCTTAATTTCGAACACAGAATTAAAAATATACAGTATTGGGGACTAACCACGCTCCAGATATTAGGGTACATAGCATTAGGCATACTAGGTATATATGGATTAAACAAAATAGGGGTATTCAAATGCATCAGGAAATGTATACCGAACAAATTATGTATCAATTTATTTTGCTGCCGAAATGAAACTGTAATCAACAGCCACAATGCGATAGCCCCACCAGTACCACTCACCCTGGGCTCAACACTCAACATCTATATTCCAACCAACACATACTACTCAGATGAAGAGGAGGAATCAGCTGTAATTTTCAAGCCACGTCAAGTCCGATTCCACAAAAGTCTTCTGAAGAAAACTTGAGGGATCAAGTTCAATCTAAGAAGGGGGGAATGTCACAGACGAAATTCGAGCAGCTGTATATAACAAACCGAAATTCCGAACGCCTTATCGCGTGTGACCGTCCGGTCAGCATCCGTTCTCAGCCGCCTGAGTGGCATTCGATCACTCCAGCCGTTCTCCGAATTTTACACTAAGTATAAACAAAACCTTCTCCCACTCCAACGAATGGAAGAATATAAATGCTCGCTTCAAAATCATCCAGTCAGTCTAAAAAAAAAAATTTTCTTAACTAATCCAAGTATCGAAAGTGTATCATCGCGAACCGAAAAAATTGTATAAATTGAGTAAAAAATAAAAAGAACTTTATCTCCTTTTCGGAAATTAACAAGTTCCTTATTTTTATCTTAATTTTACACGACATTTTTGGCGCTCCGTGCCAGGATCTATTCACTTCAGTGCAAACGAAATTACGATTTCGGCGTACGCGCATCATTGAAGATCGAAGGATCAACGGACCCAGTGCGAATCTTTGCTACTACGAAGCCCTGCAGCAACTTTCAACGTTCCACTACGGTGAAACTAGACGAGAGGACTACGGTCAGCGCAGAGCAAGCCTACGAATAAGATTCGGAATCTAGAACCAACCAGAGAGGAAACATCCCTGAGACTCCTCAACGGTCATAGCTACTACGGTAAGCTGAAAAATCTGGATTCATTTTCACGATACCGTGTGAGAAAACCCAGTTTCTCAAGCGCTTCGAGTCCAAATAGCAACAGTAGTTCAGAATCAATAAGCTCAATTAGAATCATGCCCACATCACGAAAAGACAAAGTCGAAACTATTGAAACCGTTTCTACAAACTGAGGAACGGACAATTCGATTCGTGTCATATCCGACGTGATACAAAAACAAATTGAAATTCTTGCGCAACGTGTAGAAGAGACACAACGGACGGCCGACAGTGAAAATAAGAAGCGTGCAGCGGAAATAGAACTATTAGGCAAAAATATCTCCAAAATAAAAATAGGACGCGACGCTACTACAGAACTAGGCTCCCTTATTACTATGGACGAATCTGTTGCCGCGAGAGATAGAACTTCCCCACCATGCGTTCCAATTCGAACAGAAGAAGGCAACCATCCCTCTTACGAAGACCGTCCACCGCAATTCGCCTCTCCGAGCTTACGGGCCAAAGACGCGATAGTATGTATTCCGCAATTAAACGGCGAAGACAATATCGGAGTAGAAGAATTCATACGCGAAGTACGCGAATTACGAGCCATGTGTAGCGAACCCACGCTACTATTAAAAATGATCAAAATCGGGAAAATCACGGGTAAAGCCGCAATGGCCATCTGCAATATACCGATATACGAATACGGACACCTGTACGATGCCCTAAGACGAAACGTAGCCACCCAAGACTCTGTTAGAGAACATCAAGACCAGCTACGCGAAACGAGACAGCGTCACGACGAAAGTGTGCAAAGTTATATCATCAGGTTCCGCAGAGCACTCAATAAGTTACAATACAGTATAACGAACGAATACCGTGACGAAATTACTAGACGAGCTATGAACGACAGGATTTTAAAAGACTCCGTGATCGATTTTATCCGAGGCCTGAAAGGCGAAAAAGGACAATTACTACTCGCCAATCCACCATACAATATCCTTGAAGTCGAAAAGAAAGCCACCGACATCGAGCGATTCTTCAGGGAAGATCGAAATCGACGACCAAAATCAATAGAACGATTACGACTCCCTGAGCAGCAACGACTAACAACCAATAATCCTAATCCGATCACTAAAAAACCAACTCCAACGCCCAATCCAATGCCAAGAAGCTTCCGACAAACCGAACAAATACCACTTGCCCAAAGGACACAATTAAAATGCTTCAAATGCAATCAGATCGGACATGTCTCCAATCAATGTAAAAATTTTCGAACACCCAGCCAATTTCCGAGACCACCAGCAGTCCACAATCTCGAGACACACAAGGAAGAAATAGAGAAACCAATAGACCAGACCTACGAATTAACGCCACAACAGGAAGACTACCCACAGTACTTTTACGATCCGACGGACAGCGACATAAATTCCTCATTGACAGCGGAGCAGGAATTAATATACTCAAGCGAAGATGCGTATTACGACCAAGAATAACAAAAGAACGGAAATTCTCGATGGGACACTCTAAATTTAAAACCAACGAACACGCTTTGATAAAACTATTTGGCAAAACTCTAGAATTTTTTGTGGTAGAAGACAACTTTCCAATTATAGAAGACGGCATACTCGGTTTGCCAGCCCTATCTAAATTCAAATTTGAACTCTCGAATCAACAATTAAAATTTGACAATAATATACTTTTATTGCAACAGGAAAACGACGTACCTCCAAAACAAGCAGTGTCAAAAACAGTCTACCTGGAAGGAAAACCGACAACGATATGCTTTATCAATGGCGGTGAGTGCCCAGCCAAAATGACTAATTTTATCGAAAATTCAAATACGTACGATCAAGTCTCCACGTTTAAAGATTTAGTTAGACTTTCGCATATAGAGAAAACCCTCCGTGAACCAATCGAAAAGATATTGCTGTTCTACCTCGACGTATTCAATCTAGAGACCGACTTATTACCATGCACTAACCTTGCTAAACACACAATAACGTTAAAAGAAAATAAAATCATTAACACAAAATCTTACCGATCGCCTGAATGCCATAAAGAAGAAATCAAACGACAAATGGACGAAATGCTACAAAAGAACATTATAGAACCATCTGATTCTCCTTACAATTCACCAGTCTGGGTAGTACCAAAAAAGGCAGACGCCTCAGGGAAACAGAAATGGCGAATTGTAATAGACTTCAGAAAAATAAACGAACTAACTGACCAGGACGCATATCCATTACCTGACATAGACGACATACTATCACAACTACGGCAACGCAAAATTCTTCTCAGCCCTCGATTTATCCTCCGGATTCCACCAAATCCCAATGGACATAGACTCTAAAAAGTACACAGCATTCTCCACACCACAAGGACACTATCATTACAATAGGATGCAATTCGGTTTAAAGAATGCACCTGCAACATTTCAACGCATGATGGATACCGCGCTAAGAGGACTCATAAATAAACATTGCTTCGTATATTTAGACGACATTATAATATTCGGACAGTCGATTGAAGAGCACAATAGCAACCTCGCGATAGTATTGCAACGCCTACGCGAACTCGGACTCAAAATACAGCCGGTCAAATGCGAATTTCTCAAACCAGAATTAGAATATCTTGGACGTATAGTAACCGCCGAAGGTGTAAAGCCAAATCCCAAAAAATTAGAAGCCGTTAGCAATTTCAAACAGCCACGTAATCCCACAGACATCAAATCGTTCTTAGGACTAGCAGGTTATTACCGTAAGTTCATCAGAAACTTTTCTAAGATCGCGAAACCATTGACCGAACTTACAAAAAAGGAGACACCATTTCATTGGACAGATAAAACCCAGGAAGCATTCCAGACATTAAAAGACAAACTCTGTTCATCACCCGTACTAAAATTCCCAGACTTCGCGAAACCATTCACATTAACGACTGACGCCAGTAACGAAGGTATAGGTGCAATCTTATCACAGGACGGACATCCATGTTGTTATATCTCGCGAACTCTAAACCCACCGGAACGAAATTATTCCACTACAGAAAAAGAACTTTTAGCAATAGTATGGGCCGTGAAACGCCTCCGACAATATCTGTTAGGACGGAAATTCCTCATCCGAACCGATCACCAAGCACTAAAATGGTTACAGAATTGCAAAGACCCCTCATCACGCTTGATGAGATGGCGATTAAAACTAGAAGAATACGAATACGACATAGAATACACGAAAGGAAAAGATAATACTGCAGCCGACGCACTATCTAGAATACATGTTCTGACCAGACGACGCGAAAATTTGAACATAGAACTCGATAAAAAATATCACGATTGGGAAAAATCTACCTACGCGTTACCCAAAATTCTCAAAATGACTCCGAACCGTAAATCTTTCTATCAATTATCCAAAACAGAGCTAGGAAATTACGACAGAATCGAATGGTTAACCAAATTAAACGAAATTATTCATATAAACGAAAAGATAGGTATAGGCGACGACAGTTTCACAGAGACCGAAAAGAACGCGATCAAACAAATTTTACTATTCCTGAACGACACCGTAAAAGAATTAAATTTTGCATGGGAACCAATTCAAACATATAGCGACGAAGAAATAGACGAATTATTGAAAGAAAATCACGATTTAGTAGGACACCCCGGTATACAAAAGACATACGACCGCATTCGTGAACGGCACAGAGTACCAGATTTGATGAAACGCATACAACAACATATAGAATCATGCGACACCTGCCAAACATCTAAAACTACACGTATCAGACCGCGCGAAGAACCTTGTATCACCGACACACCCCTCGAACCAAACGATAAAATTGCTATGGACACTTGAAAGCGTTAACACATACCCGGAGCACACGAGGTTTGCTTAACATCATAGGTTCCGTATCGAAAAGTCTGTTCGGGACTCTCGACGATGATGATCTTACGCTCATAAACAAAAATGTGGACAAACTATTCGATGATAATAATAAAATCAAGACCATAATAGCTAATCAAACAGCACTTATTAGAAAAATTGTAAACTCAGAAAACCTAAACCACTTAGAGAGATCATATAGTGATATATTAAAATTACAACAGCAGGCAAATATCGATAGATCTATGCCTAAGATGATCATGAAAGTCGACACCGCAATGCAAACTTTACACTTCCAATTAGATGAAATACTTAACGTCATGATATTAGGCAAACAAGGAATAATTAGTCCACAAATACTTGACCCCAATGAATTCATAGAAAATTACGCCAAGGCAATAGGTAGCCAGATGTACAACACCGCGATTTCTGCCAAAACCGAACATTTTCAATTCATACTCGACATCAGTGATCTTAAAATCTTCACAATAGATGACAAAATATTTTTCAAAATCATAGTACCTTTAGTCTCTAACACAGAATGGAACATATTACAAGTATATCCTATCCCGAGTAAAAGAAATGGAGTATTTTTGGCTCCAGTAGTCGAACATCACATATATTTAACTTCAGGTCTTTCATTTATAAACGCTGATATCGAGTATTTCAACAAACTTTGTAAGAATCGAGCCGGAACCACTATATGCAAACAAACACTACCAATCCATGACAGAAATTCAAGAACCGATTGTCGCAGCGAAATAATAAATTTCAAACCACACATTGAACATTGTCAAATAACTGTACTTAAGATTGAAGACATTAGCTTTATACCGCTCAAAACTAGCAACTGTTACATTGCGATACCAGCAAATCCGATAGAAATAGACACAATTTGCCAAACGAAACATACCTTACAAAAACTTGACAAGCCTTCCATCATAAGAGCTAACACTTCTTGCGATATATTGTACAAAGACGAACACATGCGTATAGGCGAAACAAAAAACGAAGTCATATACGAAATCAAAACAAAAACCCTAGCGCTCAAAACAAACGATAGTTTCACTCATCTATTAGATAAACTCGAGCGAGCACCGAAAATAATAGATAATTTACAAGGCTATAAAACAACGATCGATAAAATAGGCGACGAGATAGAAACTCTTAATTTCGAACACAGAATTAAAAATATACAGTATTGGGGACTAACCACGCTCCAGATATTAGGGTACATAGCATTAGGCATACTAGGTATATATGGATTAAACAAAATAGGGGTATTCAAATGCATCAGGAAATGTATACCGAACAAATTATGTATCAATTTATTTTGCTGCCGAAATGAAACTGTAATCAACAGCCACAATGCGACAGCCCCACCAGTACCACTCACCCTGGGCTCAACACCCAACATCTATATTCCAACCAACACATACTACTCAGATGAAGAGGAGGAATCAGCTGTAATTTTCAAGCCACGTCAAGTCCGATTCCACAAAAGTCTTCTGAAGAAAACTTGAGGGATCAAGTTCAATCTAAGAAGGGGGGAATGTCACAGACGAAATTCGAGCAGCTGTATATAACAAACCGAAATTCCGAACGCCTTATCGCGTGTGACCGTCCGGTCAGCATCCGTTCTCAGCCGCCTGAGTGGCATTCGATCACTCCAGCCGTTCTCCGAATTTTACACTAAGTATAAACAAAACCTTCTCCCACTCCAACGAATGGAAGAATATAAATGCTCGCTTCAAAATCACCCAGTCAGTCTAAAAAAAAAAAAATTTTCTTAACTAATCCAAGTATCGAAAGTGTATCATCGCGAACCGAAAAAATTGTATAAATTGAGTAAAAAATAAAAAGAACTTTATCTCCTTGTCGGAAATTAACAAGTTCCTTATTTTTTACCTTAATTTTACACGACACTCTTAAGCGGTCGAGTGCGCGCGAGAATAGCATCGCGGATCGGCATTTCCACGGTGAGGATTGTAAAACGGTTACGCAGATGATGGATCATACCCATGGACCGTAGAGACTATCGTGAATGATGGATCAGACACACATACGGGTGTAGGCTCGGGCACGTGTAGGCTGAACGTCATGATATATGAACACAAGTATAGAAAGAACAACATGGATATTTCGCGCGAAGAAAACGAAGCTTCACATATACAGTGTATAACCACTCGACAGTATTTGCTCACGAAAAATACGAGTTGTTAAAGTCTAACAAAAATTACGTATACAGTGGCAAAGAAGAAAACTGTTATGCCGTTTACTCTTATTTCTAATTGACAGAAAGTGGTCAACGAACAAAGAGCGCTTTTTCTTATTCTCTGTACCTTCGCGAAGCAATCACAGAAATTCTCCAAAATGCTTCGTATCGACTAAACAAAGAAAAAAAAATGGCAGCTGCTAAGAGCAAACTACCTCCGGAATTTTCTTGGTTTTTAAGTGAACCAGGAAGAAAGAAGGGAAGGGTTAATGACGCCGAACTTGAAGGGTGGCCACGGATCGTTTGAAAGGGGCCACGACAACCGTTACGATTCAGTCGCACCTGTTCCTCTTCCTAGGTTACCACGCCGAACCATTGCGCGCTTTTACGAGCGTTCCCGCGATAGTTTCCTGGCACTTGCTCGTCCTTTCAACGAAGGGTCGATCGGTTAATTTAAACTCTCGAAGGCTTTGTCCAGTCGGTAACATCGATAAGCTTAAGTCGAAATACGGATTTCTCGTAAATTCAGAATTTTATTGCCACCAGGATGTATATGGAGACGACAGATGAAGAACACGATGTAAATTAGATTTCTTGCTTTTATAGAGAAGCAATTTTTAAATTGAACACCAGTCGTCGATCGGTTCTGTAGATCGTTTTTAATAACAAAGTAAATTTGGTTAGTCCATAAAGGTTTGTTCGTGTGAATCTTCCCATAGATCATCCGTAACGTAAATACCGCTATAACCGGCTGCAGATACATTTTCCTTGAACATGTGGCGGCACTTGACAGTAAACTTCCCAACAGTTTACGTCGCGTGACGCACGACACAAGGACCCTATACCTGCGGACAAGATGATTGCCAGATGTCGATACATTCGTACCGAATATTTCCAGCTAGCCTAAGGACCGCTATAAATCTTAGGATTTATTTCAGCTAAGGTCCTCCAAAGAGACAAACAGTCTTTGTTTATCAGTCTCGAAGTCGACCACCTACCACGGGGACACACGAGAAATCTGCTATCTCTCACGTACGACGCTACCCGCTAGCAACACCCTCTCAAGGGCAGCTAGCATCCTTTTCCAACGACCAACACGAATTAGCCAATAAACATTAACGTACATTTCCCTCACTTTCCGAACCAAAGCTTTTCTCAACGAATCCGATGCCTTCGCATCCTTAGACACATCCCAACAAGTCTTCCTCCGCAGCAGCATCGCGACAAAAATGTCAGTCTATTACCGCGAGTTACCGCAGTATATCACGATCGTTATACTTACACGGTTCGAGCCGAATAATTATCTAAACTCTCGACATCTCGTGCAATCATTGTCCGCACTCGCAGCGTATCTCGAATCGTAGCTATCCAAGCTCTATCTTATAACCGCGCATTCGCGAACCGAATACAATCGCGAATCCTGCATCAAGTGTACTCATTGACATTAGAGTGAATAAACATTTATCGTTCAAGAAATCTGAGTTTTCCTTCCGACCCTATCACGACATACCACCTCAAATTGGTGACCCCGACGTGATTATCCCCGAGTGCTCGTGAAACGTAACACAATGAATCTAAATCAGTTCGAAATGACCAATAACGCCCATTCCGCACGTACGACGGCCGGCGGGGACAACGCAGGCTCGATAAACGCCCTTCTCCGCGTGCCACCGTTCTGGTCTGACGACGTCGACTTGTGGTTCAAGATGCTGGAAGTGCAGTTCGAAACTGCCCCGATCACTAGTGACCAAGAAAAATACCAGGTCGTCATCGCGAATCTCGACAAGTCGCACGCGAGATTAATTCGAGACGTATTCGACGCCGCACCGGCGACAGAGCGTTACGAGTACGTCAAAAAGGAGCTCATCAAGCGATTGGGAGAGTCGTACGCCAAGAGACTCCGACAGGTAATCGGGAACGAGCAAATGGGGGACAGGAAGCCCTCTCAGTTTTACCGTGATCTCAAAAGCCTAGCCACCAATTCGTTAGCAGACGATGTCATTTTCACCGTCTGGGAAGGTCGACTTCCACAGCGCATACGGAGCATCCTAGCCTCTGTACAGAACAACGATCCGGAATCCCGCATACAAATTGCCGATAACATTTACGAAGCCACACTGGAATCAGGGCAGATCGCCGCGGCCAGCGCAGGCCGACTACCTGCGATAACCCTCCCACCTGGCCAGAATAGCGGAATAGGCGACGCCATGGCAGCCTTCGCCAACTTGGTCACCGAGCGGGTAGCGCGAATGGACGCCCATATGAGCGAGATGCGAGCGCTAGTAGCCGAGCAAAGAAGCAATGAACACCGTAGGGCACGAGTACAATCACGCTCGCGTACACGATCCCGCCGCCGTTCGCGCCCTCGCGATCCGCCGCGGCAAAACGGGCTGTGTTACTATCACACACAGTTCCGAGAAAGCGCGAGAAAGTGCACACCCCCTTGCTCCTGGAACTCGGGAAACCGGACCAGCCGTCCGTAAAAGCGGCAAACGACGACTGTTTGGCATCTCGCCGCATATTCGTAACGGACAAGAACTCGCGGATCTCCTACCTCATCGACACCGGCGCCGATGTTTGCGTATACCCGCGTAACAAGCTACACGGACACGTGAACAGAAGCGAGTACGAGCTGTTCGCGGCCAACCTGTCCCTACCTAAACCTGTCCCTACGCAGAGCATGTAAGTGAGATTTTACCGTACCCATCATCGGCATGGATTTTCTAAGCCACTACGGGTTGCTCGTGGACCCGCGAAACAAAAGGCTTATCGATATGATAACACAGACGTCATCAAGGGGATACACCGCCACAACAGACGAAGCGTTCGACAAGACCGTCATCGGCGAATCACCATACCACCAACTCCTGGCAGAATTCCCGGACCTCACCCGCCCACCGATCTTCGGAAAAGAGAGAATTCGACACGGTGTGCTACACCACATCGAAACTACACCTGGTCCACCAGTCTACAGCAAACCGCGTCGGCTTGCACCTGATCGACTTAAAGAGGTAAAAGCGGAATTCGAACACATGATCGAGCAAGGCGTGATGCGACCATCGAAAAGTCCATGGGCATCACCCCTGCACGTAGTGCCGAAAAAGGACGGAAACCTGCGACCATGTGGCGACTACTGTGCGTTGAACGCCCGCACCGTACCCGACAGATGCTCACCGCCACATATCGAAGACTTCGCGCAACATCTGCATAGTAAGCGAATCTTTTCAAAAATCGATCTAGTCCGCGCTTACCGCCAAATTCCGATTGCGTCCGAGGACATTGAAAAAACCGCGATAACAACGCCTATCGGACTTCTCGAAGCAACAAATATGATGTTTGGACTTCGGAACGCCACGCAAACATGTCAGCGGTTCGTCGACGAAATCATACGCGGGCTCGATATCGTCTACGCGTACATCGATGATTTTCTCATAGCCTCGGACGACGAAAACCAACATCGCGAACGTTTGAAAATCTTGCTCAACCGTCTCAATAATTACGGCGTCGTGATAAACCCCACGAAATGCGAATTCGGCGTGCACGAAATCACATTCCTCGGATACTCGGTAAACCCCGACGGAATTAAGTCGCCGCCCGAACATGTCGAAGCGATTGTAAAATTGTCGAAGCCCGCGAACGCCAAGCAACTACGTAGGTACCTCGGTATGATAAACTTCTACCGACGTTTCATACCGGGGGCCGCAAAAACACTTAAGTCACTCAACGACCTGTTAAAAGGCGCGAAAAAGGGCAACGCGCCCATCGAGTGGTCGGAGCAGTAGGAAAACAGCTTTCGCGAATCGCAACGTGCACTCGTGGACGCCACGATGCTGGCGCATCCGATACCAGGTGCGCCTATCAGCCTCACGGTAGATGCGTCCGACTACGCAATGGGGGCAGTATTACCACAACACGCGAATAACCAATTACAACCGCTAGGATTCGCAACGAAATCTTTGACCCCCGCTCAGCAAAAATATAGCGCGTACGATCGCGAACTACTCGCGATATACACCGCAGTCAAACATTTTCGACGCGCCATAGAAGGCAGAAACTTCACAATATAGCGACAACCGTTGCCTCGGCCCTCCTCTCTAGATAGATAGCTCGTTTCGGCGTACCTTCAAAAATAACGACTGATCAAGGACGCCAGTCCGAATCAAACCTATTCAATGAACTATGCCGGTTGCTCGGCATTAAGCATTTACGCACAACAGCCTATCACCCCGCGTCCAACGGAATGGTAGAGCGCCTACATCGACAATTAAAAGCAGCAATAAAATGTCACAATACGAGCAAATGGGTAGAAGTCCTACCAATTGTTTTATTAGGCATAAGAACCGCTATCAAGGAGGACCTGAACGCAACGGTAGTCGAAGTGGTTTACGGTATTGGCATACGATTGCCGACAGAATTCTTCGTACCAACGAAGCAACAGGCCAACTCGGAATTCGCGAACCGTTTAAAGGAGCGAATAGAGAAAATCAGTCCTCACCCGATTACGCGACACGGCGAGAAGAAAACCTTCGTGTTCCGCGAGCTCGAAACATCACCATACGTATTTATACGCCATGACGCTCCAAGCTCTATCTTATAACCGCGCATTCGCGAACCGAATACAATCGCGAATCCTGTATCAAGTGTACTCATTGACATTAGAGTGAATAAACATTTATCGTTCAAGAAATCTGAGTTTTCCTTCCGACCCTATCACGACATACCACCTCAAACAAATAAATCAAAATCGTAAAGTATGTTATAAATAAAATCTGACTTCACGACGTGTTGATCCCTCATAAAAGAAGTCTTTTATATCTCGCAGATGATTCATAACATGACGTCTACTTTAACTTGTTCCTTATACCTCCTTGTCGAAAAAGTTAATAGTTTACAAATTCGAACATTACATATGTGACGGAAGAAAAGAGAGAGAGAGAGAGCGTTTCGTCCCGGGACTACCGGTGGACTCGTCAGTAAGGCTATGCCCGGTAGTCCTTGCCTTAGACGTAGAGCGAGTCTCGCTAGGTGCGGTATTTGTATCAATCGCTCGTATATTCGACCGCTAGCGAGTTAGACAGACAGACTCGTTGTCGTTGTAGCCCTCTAGTGTTGGCGGTTGGTACCCGCGGCTCGACCTGTCGGCGTCCTATTGATACCGATCCGCCACACATATCTACATAACATCGGCCATTATATTTGCCAAACCAAATTTGTTTTCTTGTAACATTCTGTGATTAATTAATGCTACAACAAACTTAATATAGAGTGTCACGTGCAAAATTTGCACGATAAATCAGATGACTACGATACAATCTTCAAATACGATCGTATCTTTCGTATATAAATTGATAGTTTCCACCTAACTGACAGATTTTTATACCCTTGGAAAAATAACGTCTTGACGAACAATTCACGCCAATCAACGCCAAGAATGAATCGCGCAAATTCTACTGGAAGTCCTCTATTCACTTTTTCGATTTATCATCAGTTGGAAACATCAAAATTATCGGCTGGTGATTGGGAATTAATCGAAAAATAAATTACAAGCATTGAGACACGCGAGTGCCCGTTTCTTTCTCTATTTTTCTGTCTGCTTGTTGGAATATTAAGGCGCAGTCACGGCCCGCCAAATTTATTCCCGTTCCGTAGTGCCCTGTGTCGGTGAAAAAATTTGAAATGCCGGATTCGAAGGCGTGGAATGCCAACAGCCACGACAGAGAGCCCTCTTCTCTCTTTCTGGTGGAAAGACGAACGGGTGCACGCGTATGCTCGGACGCTCTGACGCACGAAGAACCGCCCGTGAACAGAAACCAGACACGCGTGTAACGTTAAACCGGGCCGTCGATGAAAAACGAACAAGACTTTTGCGACCGATGGGCGTTTTCAATGACAGATCGAATCGTTCAGTTTCACGGTTCGTTCGGGGTCACAGTAGCGTTCATCTTGGCATAAAAACGCGCTAGAGACGATTTCTCATACATTGGTTAAAGTTGATGTGTGTTTCGGCGAATTGTCGTTTGGAGGAGCGATACACCTAAAGAAACGCACATATTCATAAGAATCTACGTTTCGTATTCTTCGTATCGATTTCTTTATTTTTATTGGTCGTATCATGTTCGATGTAATAGTTGGTTTTTTAGCTAGTGAATTAACAAGATTTAATAAGAAATTTAGTACAAATGCTCCATGCGTCGTGTTTGATACGTCGTTGTTAAACTCTCATTTATAGGAAATTCAAAGCTGTATTTTCTCACCCAGCTTAAACCTTACGAACTCTTTTCACGCGTTTCACCCGTCATTGAACGAAACGATGAAAACGTTCATCCATCCACGTCTCTCCAGTAATAATCCAATTAACCTGTTTCCCCAATAAGTCGAAATCCGCGATCGAAACGTGAGATCGCGAAGAAAAATGCGCGCCCACTTTAGGATCGCGCCATCTAACAACGAAAGAAGAAAACTTCGTGAGCCAGCAACTACTTTGTCCAAAAGTGGCTTTATTCGAAAAGTCTGCTGTTCAGCGTGTTCGCGCCAGCAGCACCAGAGATCCCTTATCACGGACCATTTAAGTAATGAGCCGGCACTTAGCAGCGCCGCTTGTCTTTCATTCTTCTCGTGTCTCTGTGATCGTCGTCGCCGTCGTTGGTGTCGTCGTTGGACCTGTGTCATACTTCGGCTTTTTTTTCTTTCATCCTCGCGTCTCAGACTCGGTAGCGTGGTACGGAAGGAGGGACGGGCACCGAGCTTCGAGTGACAATGAGCAAGCGAAGAGGAACGGCCGTCTACTACTGGGACCCACCATTAAAGTTCGTGCTTCTTTCGGAGCACGTCTGCACACCCCAGGGCTCCTTCTCCTTCGCTAACAATGCCACTTTGCAGACTTCGCAGTTATCTTCAGCCGGACGACCTTCGGCTGAGGCTTCCTAGCTGGCGTGCACCAGAGACACTGACCGAGAACCCTCTTGCTTTTGGTCTTTCGTTGCCAGTTGACTCATTCATAGGGAACACCATTGTCGGAGAATTAGTTTCAGAACGAAGGAGAATTGTTGGTGATCTTTAGTTAATTTAGAGCGGAAGGTTTCGTAATTTGTAATTTGTAGTTTACAACAGAAATTCCTATTGTTTATTAGGGAACTTATGCCGCAGTTCCTTACATTTGAGGGAGGTCTATGGTAGAAATTTTTATGGTAGAAAAATATCGTAGGAGTCAGCCTCCATTATTAATAATACGGATACAGCTGTGCATCTTTTACTTTGTAATTTTAACACGAAAATATCCAGTGATCTTCGGAGTATTTGAAAACATTTTGGAAACAATTAATTTTTAACTTTTTAAAGTTTAATTTCAAAAATGCCTCTATGGGGTGAGCAGGTAAAATCAAGCAATAACGAATAAACACGTCGAACGTAGTTAAGTGGTTAAGAGCACAAGAAGACAGTTCTTCGCATACCCGTCGACACTCGGACTATTCCTTCTAGCTAAACAGCTCTCTAGGAGAAAATCGAGCATTCCAATTCAGCAGAATCTTGAATTGTCTGGAAGCCCTGTCCGTCTGAAGCGGAAACAATCGTTGAGCGAAAGGACGAGGAAAAGAGAGAAAGAAGGGAAACGAGAAGCGTCCGGTGACGTTGCAATTTTAATCGTCCTCCGGTTATCTCTTCTGGGCACACTGCGATAGTGTGACACAACCGGTAATATTAACTTGGCAGACAGCTGTAAAAGTTAGTCGTGGTGATAACGTAGCATAAAGAATGGCTGTGTCCTGTGTCATCGAACGATCGATAAACCGCTAGTTATCAATGTCCAAGCTAGATCGGTTGTTCAGAAAAGAAAACAAAGGATGGTCGACCACAGAAAACGGTACACTTTCTTCCCTAAAGGCCATTCTGCCAGATGTGGTTAATCGAAGCAGTAGCTCAGATGTAAACTGTCCTCTTCTCTTTACTCTTAGTTAACCAATAGTTGGGCGAATCACCAGAAATTTACAACAGGGGCCCCAATCGGTGACCTGGAAATTCTTGGGCCTGGATACCTGTCTAACGAACACTTGTCTACTTCGATCAGTGTTTGCGTTACCGTTGCTTACCACCAGCCAAAATAAATAATTACAAAGCATGATTTAACACTAACTCTACCAGGCCTGGTCAAAAGGCCGTGTTTCAACATTTAATTTAGAATTGTACAGTCATTGTTGTTTCTTCTCTTCTTCTAACTTTATGTAGATTTTTACGTTAACAAAAATTGAGAAATTGATTAGTCGGATAATATAAGAATTTACATAAAGTTGGAGGAAGAAAAGAAACAACGACGAACGCACAATTTCAAATAAAATTTTGAAACCGGTCATTTGACCGGGTTTAGCAAGGCTAGCGTTAAGATAATAAATTCGCACTCTTATAAACCGATTTATAGAATACTGCTCCCACTATAGTAAAATGAAATATACTATAAATAGACGAAGAATTTCATATGTTGCTTAAAAACGTTTCTCGCAAAGAACCAATCTTTAATCTAAATATATATATATCCAAATTCCGGAATATACTCTGCCCGTTCCCAAATCTCATTCTATGCTAATTTGATTATCTGAAATCGCAGTGCACGAGTTTCAAGATCGACAGCTAATTTCGTCCGTGCCCAACCTTCATTATTCTCTTCTTCTCTGTTATTTGTTCTCGAAACAAAAGTTACGATACGTCTCTGTAGTTGCATACATTACAATGTTAACGGCTCGTTCTCCAACATTTCGAACAGCTTGAACAAATCTCGTTCCAATGGCCTGCCAATCAAGCCTAGTTGTGGAATAACGCAACACGCACAATATCAGCCGCATCTTCGTAGTTTGGTACATTAAAATAGTCAGTGGAATATAGTGGCATAGATTTGACTGCGAAATCCTGGGACACCCTATATAAGGAAAGGACCCTATCAAGGGAAGAACAAGATTCGAGTAAAACCTGATCGAACAGTAATATTCGTTGGAAAAACTTGTTAGATGGTAATATTTGCAGGAAAACATCGTCGCACGATTACGTTCACAAGGGAGACATGGTCACACGGTAACATTCGCAAGAAACTTTAATATGCCAATCACGCACAACGTCTGGATGCTTTAAGAAACAATGATCTTTCTATCTGCCGAAGAGCACACAACATTTTCCCACGCGAATCAAACTCGCCACGCGATAAAAGACCCGCCACTGGCCAAAAAACTGAGCGAAAGAAAAAGGACAGAATTAAAGAACCGAAGAGAAAACTCAAAACGGCGTGTCCGTTGAGGGTAATCACAGTGTTACGACCGTTCGCGGAGAGACACGGTCGCGAGGAAAACGCGTCAGCGAGAGGCGTAAATTCTCGCTACGATTCGGTGAATCGACGCCGCGAAGTAGTCGTTCCCCTGTTTCGGTTAAGATAACAGAGGTGGTTAAATGAATATGACACAGCAGAGTAAGTTATATTTCACCGTTTATTCCAACAACTTATAACGAAGACAGTTACGCTGGTGTGTATGTACGAGATGAGTGAGTGACTGATCTACGGGTGTGTATACCCGGTTGAAGGATGTTGACCGTTCGAAGGATGTAAAATCAGTACTGTCTTGGGAGACGATGCTGTCTCGGAGGAAAGCTAAGGATGGGTGTGTCTAGCGCACGGGACCATCGGATTTGTTGGTGACGATTTTAGTTAGGAGAGTGAGGGAATAGGCTTCGTTGTTAATTGGTCACACGAAGGGTCTTAATCGCCCTCGAGAGAAAGTGGTTAGTGAGAGGAAAGTTGCAGCGTACGTGAGAAAAACTAACTTTCCCTTGTCACGCCGTGGTAGACAATAGTCTTTGGAAATTCTTCGGAAACAGACGTTTGTTTGGTTTGAAGGACCTTTACTAGGAAATCTATGAGATTTATGGAAGGTACTTGAGACTGTTGAGGGTACGCAGTGAGTATCCGAAGACATCTGGTTGCCATCTTGCCCGCGGTGTGTGGCCTCGGCTAGGTAGAGTGTTACGCGACGTAACACACAGTGATTTGGCCGACGATTTCGGCCAATCTGCATAACTTAACGCGCGTTTCCATTCGCTAGTAATTAGAGTTGGTGATGCTTACTTTGTCTCGGTCGGCAACGAAAAAGATAAAAAAGAAATCCGATTGACCAACGATAAGGGAACTTTCGAGCAGAAACCACAGATCCCATCTCGAGGAGTATGTATCGTCTTTAACGAGCCTTATTTTCGCTTTCGAGTTGCGTGTCACGGGAGGCGAGCATATCTATATTCCCTTTGTAACTTGATCTGCACTGCACTGTGTGTATTCGATAATATTTTTCGCGAACGTGCGTGCTGAATTTGCTGGGAGAATTATTAGGTAAAACGGAGAATATTGCAATTTCTACACAAAGGGCGTGTCACGATCTTTCACCTTGGTCACAAATTAATATAGCGTAGTCTATATAAAAAAAAATCTTACTAATAAAATTATTATACGATTTCCTGCGTGCACGACGCTCGAGGAATAAACGAACGTGTAATTTTCATTTTCAAGGTTCGCGTCACGAAACATACGCATTTACGGATACATCTCACCACACAGTATCGTATTGTGATTGCAGACACGTGTTTGATCGGTAAAAACGGGACACGCGGTCGGTGAACGCTTGCACGTCAAGTACAGGACGTGAATTTTTGCGTTTCGTCCTCCAGGCCGCGTGAGAAGAAACACTAGACAGGCCTCTGATATATCGCACGGGATACGGGACACTGCGTTTGTTCCAGACGCACACAGATAGGCGACGCATGGACGAATGAGAACTTATATTCCGGCACAAGGATAATCTTGATTGAGGATAGCGTCGCCAGATTATAGAAATTAATGGTAATCATCGTTCGACCGCGAATCCCGCGAATTCCCAGCTACCAGGAAAATGCTTGTTTTTCTTTTCTTTATCAATACCTAAGTAAGTTTGAAAAGTTACATGTACAACAGCAACAATGTAAATATGGATGCTGTTGACATTTAGGAGGGAAAATGTCGATGACTATGAGAGTCCTCTTTCCATCATATATATAGTTCGGATTAAAGGATATTTGTATCTCAATGTTTATTTGCACTTTTAGAAGTTTCTCTTTGTGTATCTTGTTTGACTTCCGGATTTTCAAAGATAACAGTATCTTAAGGATACAAACTTTAAACGTATATATTTTTCACACCTTGTTCGACCTTCGGGTTGAGTAAAGTACGGATATGTACAAAGGTATTTAAAGCGTTATAAATCACAGATTTATCCAGCGTGGCATAAAACGAAAACTCTACTCACCAATGTCCTTGATACGAAGTCTTGACGAGTTTCACAGTGAAGAGGAACTGTATAGCGCACACGAGGAGACAGCAGAGGTTTAGGGAGAGGGCGAGTGCGCACAGCGCTAACGTCACCTCGTAGACAATCGTATACTCTTCCGGGCTGATCAGGCTACTCGGCGTCACCGTTAACGGTGAGATCTTCAGCAAGAAGATCAACGAGAGTAGCGCCAGTAACAACGACACTAGACACAATAAACCCAAACTGGTCAACGTCTCTTTCGCGCCAACCTCGTGGTCCTTGTGATTCCTTGACAGGGACGATGACCAGGAAGCGTTCAAGGGGTACGCCGTGGAACCGGGACCGGTTAACTGTCCCCCGGTAGTCGTATCCTGAAGAGCAGATGCAGGCGAAGGTGTCGCCTGACTGGGTAATCTGGACAGTCTCGAGATATCAAAGCCTCCATTCGCTTTAGGTCTGCTGTCCTGGTGCAGCGGCGCCGGGGATATCACCCCCAATGTAGTCGACAGATTATTATTATTGTTATTGTTATTCCCACCGGCAACAGGACTGACGCTGTTCACAGAATGCTTCGACGTGGACAACGTGGACAGATTAAGAGCGTGCGAGTGATTCAATCGTTGAGAAAGATTGTTCACGCTCAACTGAGAATGATTCAAAGGGTGTCTGTGAGTGGAAGATGGCGTGGTGGCAGCCTGATGCACGTTGGCTCTTTGATGGACCACCGAGTCGTAAACGTCGACTCCCCGTCCTTGGCTGCCCCCTGTCGTTCCACGAACGTTGCTGTTTTGGTTGTAATGATGGTGTTGCTGTTGATCCTGTTGGTGACCAGAATGATGGCGGTGGTGGTGGCCGCCGTGCAACGAGCCCGAGCTTGCCTCATTGTGCTGGTGCCTGGAGCCCGCTGACGACGGTTGCCCCGTCAGGATATGCTTCAGCATTACTCGACGCTGGAATGCCTGAGGAAGACTGCGCTTCTTCCTGCTCCTCTACATGGCGCTACGCGGGACTCGCTTCTGAGCACGTCTTTCTCGTTGGAGGCTTCTTCTTTCTTTTCTTTCCCAGTAGAATTTTTACACAATTCTTTCTCCCTTTTATCATTAAATTACCTTTAATTCTTAACGATCTTTAATCTTTGTCTCTTCTTCCCTATATATATATTTTTGTTTACTTTTCTCCGTAGCGAATTTTGTCTTTCTGACGCAGGATTAGGTTCCTGGACTTAGGGAGTTGCTACACGCCAGCTCCACCATGGCGACGGCATTCACTAGGCAGCCTACATAGCCACCTTTCAGCTCACGCTTCGGGACACTTTTTTCGCTGAGATTCTCCGCGATGAGGCATGAAAGCAGAGACCACCGTCTGCGGAGGCATGATTATTCTATTGTTCCTTTTAACGAGTAATCGTTTTACTCGAGTCCTCTTACTAAACCGTAAGTACAAAAGACTATTATACTTAGATAGGTACTTGGTCTCAAGAACCAACTTATTTTGGTCTTTCGATTAAGTTCTTAATTAAATGCTCAATTAGATATTCATAAATATATCTTCATAATATTTCCCTCATCTATTTCTTTGACATTCTAGCAACCTCGTTAAGACGTCCGCCGTAAGGTGTAATCAGCACACCTTTAAGCTAGTAGATATTTGGTAGCAGTTCTCAAGTCTTTGTGCAATATAGCACAATTGAGTTTAACCGAGTTTAATCCCTTTGACCAGCCAGCTTCCAATTTCATTTATGGCATAATCTCCTGACAATTTCATGCCCTTCAGAAGAAACACAATGTCCTATTATCGTTTTGTGATCGTTGAATATGATCACTCTAGCGTTTTAATCTCCTTTCTATGTATGATGCGGGTATACCGTTTTCTGTTGTTTTTAGATTCAAGTGACGAAAACTTATGAAATGATATTTTAAGTTTAAACTGATCAATTAATTTAATTAATTGATTTATTGTAGCAACAATGGTAAATTGTTTAAATAGAGAAAGAAATTTACAACGAAAAATGTATGAATGTAATATTTGAAATCTAAAATGATAAATTATTGTGCGAAAATAATAAAACTCGCAATGTCAGCACATGGTCTCATTAGAACGTGTTTAACGAGCGTAGCGTAGGCGTGAAAATGAAAACGTTGAGGCTCTCGTGGTGTAAAAAGGCTACATTCCTCATACAAGAAATGAGAGGGAACGTTCGCCCTTGAACACATAAAACAAAAAAAAAAAAGAAAAAAAATAGAAAAGGAAAAAAACCACAAATTTTGGTGAAGCTATTTTACTGAAACTTATTATATCATTTTAACAGCTATATATAAAACGTTGAATTATTTCCTTTCGCGCAGAGCAATTTTATTTCAAATTTCTAGCTTCAGAATGATAATTACGTATTTGTAATTATCAACAAGCTTTAAAAATATGGAATATTCAGCCAGATGAAATATAGGTAAAGTATTTAGAAGAAAAAAGATTGAAATGTTTTATGTAAAACGATTAAATTAAGTGGTTGAGTTTGAAAATTTGACTCGGTTTAATAATTCAATGGAAAAAATATTCGCCCTATGAAAAAAAATTCATGTTCCTGTCGATATATCGGCGAGGTGCTCCTCTACTTTCGACTACTCTGCAATTCAAATGCAATACTCGAATATACATGGCGAAAGAAATGGAAATTGAGTAATTTAAGGGAACCAATTACTCTCGCGTCGACGTAACTTCAAAATGTTTCACGTGTCGGTGTTTGCGAAATGAATTTCGTCGTTATCCGATTAACACGCTTGCAGATGCGTTCTTTTTGTTGCAAAGTAAATGAACAAATTGTGAACAAATAATGTTTACAATTACATCAATATTAATGTCCTAAACTTTACCAAGAATTATTAAAAATCCCTGCGTATTGCTTACGTAATGTTGATATTGAGTAGTACCATACATAACCTCAACATTATGATACTTACAAACATCGCTAAACAAGTAGTGCGAACGATGTCGAGTAAGTATTCACTATGTAAAAAGTATTTATAGATAAAAAGTATGGGAAATATATAACCGAATGTATTTAACTTTTCCAACATTTTAGCATTTCGCTTGGCGTTGGTACAACTTGAAGTAAATGAAGTAAAACGCAAAAATGTAGAGCGGGCAGTTTCCTACATTTCTAGCGCAAAAGAGCACAATGCTGATATTATAGCTCTTCCTGAATGCTTTAATTCACCATATGGAATACGTAATAATTTGTTTTTTTTTCAATAATTTACTATGTGTGTAACAACTATATAGAAAAAGTAAAAGTAGACAAATTACCTTACCGTTTATACTTCCATAAAGATTGTGAATTGATTCGAGAATATAGGATTTCCCCATTTTCATGATTATCGTGATTTTTGTATAAATATATTTTTTAAGATACTAATAATTAGGTACTTATAAATTAGTATTATCAATTATTTTGCATTTATAATTCCGCCTCTAGTATAAGTGTTAATTGAAAACTAACTTTATGTTTCAAAAAGTACTAGCAAAGTCGTTGAGTAACAAGCCACTGATGCTAACACAAATAGCATTGTCGTAATTAAATATTTCTAAATATTCATTTTTCATTTTGAACCTGTAGAAACAATTTATTATATATACTATTAGCTAAGTAATTGCATATTTAATTAAGTCGAAATATAAAACTTAGTTATTTTAATAATTTAAAAAATAAAAAACTGACAAACATTTCAATTTAATTTATGGTTGGAACAAAAGACAGTTATTTTTCATTAATTGAAATATTGCAATGCAGAGTACTTTCCAAAATACGCCGAGAGTATTCCTGATGGTGAAACGAGCGTTGCTTCATCGAACGCAGCTAAAGAAAACAACATCTATGTAGTTGGTGGTACGATGCCTGAAATAGAGGGCGATAAATTGTACAATACCTGTACTATTTGGGGTCCCGATGGAACTTTGATAGCAAAACACCGATAGGTAAGTAATATATTCCTTTATGGCTTTGAATTTGAAAATATTGGGGTGAAGAAAGTGACTCTATCTAGGAATAATTTAGGAATATTCATATGTACATACGTATACTATAACCAATTCTATAATTTACGGTTTATAAAATACGTTATGATACGGGAAACGCCCATTTTTGTTGTAATGTGTAATATAAATTTTTCACATACTTAAAATATTATTATACTTATTTTTTCTCCTTTTTAAACATTATTAAATGATAAGATTTTTTAATAAAAGAAAGTGATAAAAACGCTGTCAGTTATTAAATAAAAAATAATTAAAGTTTAGGAGTTGGTAACTTTGATATTAAATTACAAAAGTTGCAGCAATAGAATTAGCGACTACATTTTTATGTTATTAGGTACATCTATTCGACATCGACATTCCTAATAAGATTACTTTTCGAGAGAGTGATTCACTCAGTCCTGGTAACTCCCTAACGACGTTCGATGTGAAGGGCTGCAAAATAGGTATTGGCATTTGCTATGATATTAGATTCGAGGAAATGGCACGCATTTATCGGAACAAAGGTACAGTAACTTAATCGATCAATACTTAACTAGCAAAAAATTAAATATCTTTCTTAAATATATTCTATATAAAATTAATATAATCTGTAACTCTGTATAAAAAGAAGCTTAATTTAAAAAACCAGTATATTTGCTGAAAATGAAACAAATAAAAGAATTAAAAGCACAATAAGAGGACTGTCCTCGCATATTCAGAAATGATGGAATGTGAACCGTGCAACTACGAAGTTAATTGGTATTCGGTGGCTTCATATTTCCTGCTTCTCTGGGTTAGGTTGCCAAATGCTGATATATCCAGCGGCATTCAATATGACCACTGGACCACTGCACTGGTCATTACTTCAGCGTTTCAGAGCGAATGATAATCAATTATACGTTGCCTGCATATCACCGGCTCGTGTTCCTTAAACAAGTTACGTCGCATGGGGACATACACAGTTGACCAATCCCTGGGGAAAGATTCTTTACGATTTGGAAACTCAAGAGAATATGGCAGTCACCGATATCAAAAAAAAAAAAAAGTCACCGATATCGGTAATTTACAGCTTAAAATTAAAAGCGAGAGATCCATGATGTAATTAATTTTTAGTCTCGTTAATTTATCGATTTAGCCATCTTCCTCTGTATTTGTTGAATTTATTAGTAAGCATTACTTATTACTTCGTATGTTTCTTTTTTCTATCAGATCTAAAAGTTGTTGAGGAAGTAAGGGCTCAGATACCTACATTTTCTCAGAGACGTACAGATTTGTACGACACTGTCTGTAAGAAGGAGTAACTCTACACTAAAACAGAAAATGTTTTTTTTTAATATTTCTACTATAATATCCTTTTTTTTGTGAATTATTACTAATTTCTTATCATTTGTACTAAATGAATGACTCAATTAAGAAAACCAAAGCGTTATAAATAATAATCTGTATATCTTGTGTATCAACATGTAATTGGATATTATAATAATATAGGAATGCTATAATAATATAGGATAATAATATAGGAGAATAATAATATAGAAAAAAATACATGCTTTTGAACACCTTTAATATCGATCACATAAATTGTTATAATTCACAATGATTACGTATACATAAAAGACCCCTTGATAGTAAAATTTACGATCAAAAGGCAATTACGTATCGTTTAACAACATTTAATTTATAACACCTTTTAAACGTTTAGACAGATTAACACATAACACTTCTTATATATAAACATCAATTCGAAGTTATCAGCTTGGAGAAATTGGTCGATTAATACCTGTAGATTGTCTGTCTCGATGAAAGACTTAAAGAGAGCAAAAACATGATAATGCCGCTAATATAATATTCCTTCTTTCTTGTATCTGTCTGCCTCTCAGGTCGTTTTACTAATTACAATGAGTAATTTCGACTTCTTTGCGCTCTCTTTTAACGCATTCGAGACCGAAAGAAATTCATATCAGTCAGTAGGCAAGGGTATAGTATACATATTTTATATATAACTTATGTAGTAATGTATATATCATGTTAATTTCATATTTTTTTCAATATAGAATACATAATACATTATAGAATAACATAGTATATAATTTTATATTTTAAAAATATGAGGCATACTATTTAAGATTGTCATCGATTTAAAATCAAAGTATGCAAAGGATACCCTGGAGAGAGTAAAACACAGAATCATTCTAACTAAACATTCAGATCGTACCGACACCTAGGTATCGTCTAACAATTAAATCTCGGTCTCGAATGGATTAAAATGAAATACATACTTGCAGCTTCAACATCTTCAATATCGAGGAGATTCAAACTTTACAAATAAATGCGGCTTGTTCCCCTTTCCACGACAGACTCTCATACAATATCCGCTCTTATCCAGGCTTTTACTTGAAACCAGCAATGCGTTCATTTACAATTTAAATTTACCCGGACCATCCACTGAATCGTCAGCCCTTTATAAATATATAATGAACCCAGAACATGTGCCTGTGCCCCTGGTATCGACGCTTGTGATGTTCGTACCGGAACCTTCGCACAATTTCAATTTGTCACGCGTGAACATCGATTCTTCCAAGGGTCACAGCTTTATGCGGCTAAATCCTTTAGAACGATTAAAATGATACTAATGATATGGTATTTTTTACAAAGATTTAACATATCCATAAAATAGGAAGTTTCGTGCTCTCCTATTTTATATTAATTATAAATTAATAAGTTTTATATGTGTTATTTATAGATCTAATAAATTTTGTATTGGTTTACAGCAGGTGCTCCGGGTATAAACAGACGACAAACGAACAAATAGAAATTCAAACTATTGTCGTTGTTTAACTCGCATGGGACTATAAGCTCGAATTGGACTTAAACGTTACGATCGTCGAGAATAATTACTATATGTACCCTGTACGACGGGCAGGGAATCTTAAGTTATTAACGGCAATTCCTTTGTGCATAATTCAGGTTTATTAACAACCTGTAATGGATAATCATCGATGAACTCTTTTTGAATAAAGTTCACATTTATAAAGCAAACACTATAAAATACGACAGGACAATTGTAATCGATAAATAACATTTTATTAGGATATTATAAGAAGCTAAGATATCGAGTTCTAATTGTGAATATCAAGCGCGCGTCGTTCGAGGAGATTACCAATATTTTCTTCCTGCTCCTCTACATGGCGCTACGCGGGACTCGCTTCTGAGCACGTCTTTCTCGTTGGAGGCTTCTTCTTTCTTTTCTTTCCCAGTAGAATTTTTACACAATTCTTTCTCCCTTTTATCATTAAATTACCTTTAATTCTTAACGATCTTTAATCTTTGTCTCTTCTTCCCTATATATATATTTTTGTTTACTTTTCTCCGTAGCGAATTTTGTCTTTCTGACGCAGGATTAGGTTCCTGGACTTAGGGAGTTGCTACACGCCAGCTCCACCATGGCGACGGCATTCACTAGGCAGCCTACATAGCCACCTTTCAGCTCACGCTTCGGGACACTTTTTTCGCTGAGATTCTCCGCGATGAGGCATGAAAGCAGAGACCACCGTCTGCGGAGGCATGATTATTCTATTGTTCCTTTTAACGAGTAATCGTTTTACTCGAGTCCTCTTACTAAACCGTAAGTACAAAAGACTATTATACTTAGATAGGTACTTGGTCTCAAGAACCAACTTATTTTGGTCTTTCGATTAAGTTCTTAATTAAATGCTCAATTAGATATTCATAAATATATCTTCATAATATTTCCCTCATCTATTTCTTTGACATTCTAGCAACCTCGTTAAGACGTCCGCCACTTCAACTTCTATCTACAGGTGGCAAAAACTGAAGCTGACCTTCTTCATGGAGAAACATGCCGAAAATGGCATCCGCACGTGTGAATAATTATACTCAGTGTCCAGGTAGATCTTTCGATCATCCGATAGAAGTCGTTTCTGTTTTTCAGAGTTCGTTCACGCCTCCAGAATGTAAAAATATCCAAGGAAGTACCATTAGGAAGCAATGAAATTCAGAGCTTCTGTGGTTATTCCTTTTTCTGATTGTTTCTTTTCTTTGCCCAAAATGGATGATTTCTATATCAAATTGTTTATTCGTATTTTTTTTTTTTGTTAATATTCCTTGAGATTTTCAATCAACTCGATTTCGAATTTTTTAGCACCCGATCTTCTGGTTGACGTCGTTAAGAAAGAGGAACGAGTGCACAGGAAGCATGGTCGGCGTGAGCATGATTAGATCCGGTCTGCCCGATGACCTTGCCAGTGATAATAGCGGTTCGTTAAGGTGGTTGCAGTCTTGGTTTGCTTCTGTTTCGATTTCCAGCGAACTCGTCAGCCGGCATGGCTTCCGAGATGCTCCCCCTGAAACAAGTCGAAGGGAAATAATTAATGGACTCTCTGTTCGATTGTACGTGGATGACAAGCTGACCGCAAAAAGAAATATACAAATACGATTAGAAAATATAATCCGAACCCCTTTCGGTTTGATCTGAAGGTTTCTTTTTCTAGACGGAACCAAAGATTCTTATCTGGTTTATGGCGAGCTAAGGAACTCTTTGAAAACAGCATTTATAACTTTCGAAAAAGAGACAGGTATTTCTTGCGCGAACAATTGAATAATTAATTCGTTCTCTAAATATCCTTATTTGTTGTTCCTAAAATACATAATGATTGGAAGCTTCTTACGGGAAGCGCAATCAGCCGCTGATATCATTGAAGTCGAAACGCCATTAAAACCATATTACGATTCGCATGCGACATGCTCCATTCATGAAAACACAAAAGCAATAAACAAGTACAAATCAACGAAATAAATCCTCCGAGAACGAGACGTTACAGGAATTATACCATTGCGAGGATACAAAAGACTTGCTCATGAGCTACTTCCTTCAAGTAGTCGAGCGGTGTATTTTCCGGTCGTTAACTTCCATATAATGGGATATTAAAGAGTACGGACACAACGCTGCTATTTTTCAACTGTTCATTATCAAATTACGCAGCGGGAATCGTTGCAACGACAAAACTGTAACGACTCGTACCTGCGTATCTTCCATTTAGCTACGGTAAACGCTGACTTGTCTGCGTTTTTTTTTTTTTTTTCACTTCCTCGTTACGGAAACCAGGAAAAGTGATTCACAATACAGTTTCTAACTGTACTTCTCGCGATTCTTTCTTAGAAACAAGCAATTGCTTCTTTTCAATTTCCTAAACCTATAATAAAACAGTCCATTCCTTGAATAGAAATTAACTTTAAAACTTTAGGCGCATACATTGTACGTATCGTATGTATGTATTTTGATTTGAAAAGAAACGCGGCAAACGCCTTTGAAAAGACGTTAGGTTTTCAACACTTTAACTAACTTAATTCCAGCGAGTCGTAAATCTGCTGCATCTCAACATCTGAATATCCATCTTTTACAATGACTTGTTCTCCAATTTATTAAAATTACATCTCTCCCGTTGCACCGACCTTCTTTAAAGGTTCCCGCGGCAGGTTGAACCCGCATCACGTATCTTCCCTCTTCCTTCCGCCCCCTGTTCCCTTTCTCTTTCTATCGGACGGGAAGAGCGGGAACACTTAAAACGCGCGAATCACGCGAGCGCCTCACGATTTGCGAAACATCACGTGAAAATCACCGATCCGATCTCCGTGCGCGCGGTGCACCGTGGGGGTAACGATTAAATCGACAGGATATACTTTATTGGCTATTCCGTTATTACAGGCTGTAGTTGGCGGGAAAATAGTCATTATGGATCGATGAACTCCATTGTAACAACGCACCTTCGAATTGCATCGGAAACGCTTCTGTATTGCGTCCACCGTATAACCTATCATCGTCTGTTTAGGGTAAATCAGTGGATCGGAAGTTACGTTTCTATGTTTCTCGCCTGTCAGTATAACACTGTGCAAGAGATACAGCAAGATCCTAAAATCATTCGAGTACAAGTAGCGTAAAATGGTCGTTTAAATTTCAATAAATTAACTATTCATACGTTAATTGTACGCGGTCAGGATTAAGGGGTACGGCGATGGAGAAGATTTTGTTAGCTAGATGTTGAGTAAATAATCGAAGATGATAATTTTATAAATGTTTCGTATTTATGATGATGGAAAAGATTTAATTTGAGTTACGTTACGTTTGAATAAGATAGACTTTTCCAAGAGTGGAGGATTTGTAGAGATAGTGGACGTAATAGTAGTATGATTTAATACTTGATGTGTCTTTTTTTTCTTTGACATATAGGTCACTGTGGGGAGTAATATTGATCTAGATATAACTATCTTTTCTGAGAAGTACGTATATGCTTATGGGAACTATGTTTGGTTAATCAATAGAGCCATTCTTTTGAGAAATTGAATCTAGAAGAATTCGACGATATTTTGCCTTGTTTCAATAGTACATCATTTTAAAGAAACGCCTGCGATTATAGTATATAATTGCACATAGGTATATGCAAAATTGCATTTTCAAATAATTAAATCAAAAATATAGGAATGTATCAATGGGAAGAATATTTGTTAAAGATCTTTCCTTTTTAATCAAATTCGTCCAACAACCCCATTCTCGTCAAACATAAAATGAACGGTGCCTTTCTCAAAGAAACAAGAAGAAAATTGCTGTCGTTCTAAAGTTCTTCTCCATTGCTAAACTACCGTTCGTGTTTCTAGTTACGCTCCAATTATTCGATTGTAAGAAGCAAGCAATCCCTCCATCCAAGCGCTAGATATAGTTTCTCGAGTAGTTCTCTTCAATACCGTTATATCGATGAACTCTTTTTGAATAAAGTTCACATTTATAAAGCAAACACAATAAAATACGACAGGACAATTGTAATCGATAAATAACATTTTATTAGGATATTATAAGAAGCTAAGATATCGAGTTCTAATTGTGAATATCAAGCGCTCGTCGTTCGAGGAGATTACCAATATTTTCTTCCTTAACAATATTAATTACGAAGTTTCGATACCGTTTATGACATTAAGATCTCTTGATAAAGTTGTATCGTTAAAATCTTACTGTTCCTAGGGAAAATATATAGTTAATATATATAGTTAAATATATATAGTTAAAACCGGAATATATATAGTTAAAACTTCCAGAGGAGCATCTCGCAGACAAATTATTGATTGTTAGTGTCGATTGACTGTAATCGATATTTGGTGCGTGAAGTTATATGTTTCGTGAACCTGCGTTGATGCAGGGATTCTGTTGCAAATCATAAACTAAAGAGCCACTGGTCAAGGTGAAAGAGGTTCAATAAATCCAGTGTTAGTGTAATTTGACACTTTATGTGCACCGGGTGTATGCAAACAGAGTTTGATGTTCTGAACACCACGGTTGTAAGATTTTATTGAGACCCCAGTATTGTATCCGCACGGTGTGACCCTCTGTTGATGATTGCCCTCTCCACCAGACGTTTAGTCTCATCTGTCTATCGTGCCTTACCGGCCAGGGGGTTTCCCTAACATCTGAGATATCAGATTTGCAGCTCGGAGAGGACAGATAATTCGGAATATCCCAAAGAAGGGCAAGGTACTGGCCGAGCCCCAAATCACTTACATAGAATTACTTACATAGAATTACTTACATAGAACAATCACTTACATAGAATCTTTTTTTTTTCTTTTCTTTTCTTTTCTTTTTTATTTTCTTGTTGAAATTATAATTAATTCTCACGTCGAGAATTTTCAGTTAGTTTACTTAGTATTATGCAGTGTTAGCTGATTATTAATAATAAGTTAAGACTTATTATAGATAAATATAATTTACTCACATAGAATAAATTCATTTAATTAATTATGAGATTAATTCACTTACATAATTATGACATACAAGTAAATTTTATAACCACAAATTTTTAAATGTTATACTTTGAATCTGTTCTTACATTTAATTTTAATTTTAATTTAAAAAAAAACCTTACAGCCAGTACCTCTAAAATATTCGATAAAAATTCTGATGAAACATTAATTGAAACATCTAAACGCAACAGAGAATGGATATAATTATACAATTTTCCAATATTTCAACATTCATTCATGTACATCGATTTTTATTATCACATTTGTTTCATATCTGAAGAATATGTATTTGTTGGCATCAAAATATTCTCTGTTTCAATCCTTGGTCATTTTAGATCGAGACTTCAAAATCTTCTTGATTAAAATTCTTAAATTTTTTTAAATGAGAATCATTAATTAGAGGACAAAAAGTTGCTTCAATTATTTGAACATTCTGCTATTCATACAATAACATATTTCATTTTAAATTAAAACGAGAATAAATACTATTGTGTATAAATTTAATAGAACGACACACGTGATTTGTAGTCAACACTGTGACAGTTTGTGCAATTACCTTTTAATCGAGTGGAACCGAGAGCATTTTCAAATTTCTATTAACCAACAGTATTATCAATCAATTTTAACAATGATTGAAGGTTGCAAAATTAAATACAAAATGATTTATTAATAGCATACGTAGTGTTAAATTTGCAAACAAGCAGCGTATCTTTTAAGAATAATAAAGACACCAGAAAATAAAGATAATATTCTAATTACATTGCAAATTAATGAATAATTTAAGAAATGTATATTTGTTATATTAATGTATCACAGATTCTAGGTAAAGTATTAATTTAATTTACTTATTACTTAGGAGATTGTATTTGAAATATAATTACAATTTGTAATTATATAATAATGGATATTATAAGAAGCTAAGATATCGAGTTCTAATTGTGAATATCAAGCGCTCGTCGTTCGAGGAGATTACCAATATTTTCTTCCTTAACAATATTAATTACGAAGTTTCGATACCGTTTATGACATTAAGATCTCTTGATAAAGTTGTATCGTTAAAATCTTACTGTTCCTAGGGAAAATATATAGTTAATATATATAGTTAAATATATGTCGGAGATGAAAGGACACCGGAACCGTGGGATAGCCCCGCAACATTGCAATCTAAAGTCTACTATAACTGTAACTAAACTATTGTATTTATTCAATCCGATTGTAATTGTTCGAGATTAGTGACGGTGAGCTTTGGCTCGAGGTGACAGTCTGTCGCCCAACGTAGCCGCGGTCAAGGGATGAACGCTTTGCCTAACAAAGGTATGGAGTAATTCTATAGTTCTCCTTAAAAGAAATATTCGTGGCGACACGCGACAGTAAACATTCCAACGGTTTCTGTCCCGTGGCTCGCCACACGCAGACCCTATTCTTCGAGTAAGATGATTGCCAGATGTCGATGCGTCTCCGCAGTACATGTTCGGCTAGCCCGAGGGCCCGTTATAAATCTTAAGGTTTAGTTAACTAAAGTCCTTCAAACAGACAAACAGTCTTTGTCCCAACTACGGGAAGATAGGGGAGACATATTTTTCAACGAGCGGCGTCTCCCACTAGCAACTTTCCCTCGAGGGCGGCTAGCATCTTTTTCTAACCACCGATATGGAGATTGACCAATTAGCAGCAACGTCAATTTCCCTTACTTCCTAAACGAAGGCTTTCCTCGACGAATCCGATGATCTCGTGTCCTTAGACACACCCCATTATAGTTTTCCTCTGTGGCATCATCGGGACGGGACGGGCATTCTTTTACGCGCTCCCGTCGACCAAAGAGTAACGTCTTTACGCTCAGCAATTATTTTTACGAGTCAGACTTAGATTCAGCGAGAACGCCCATCTGTCATCCCGTTGGCCGCGGATTCGTTATTGAACCGGAGACCACTGTCACTAGTGTCGCGGACGTCTCACCGCCGTGGTAGATTGTCAAACCTGTGTTATTCATACCTGTGTCAATAAATCGTATCTTCGTTACACCGCAAAGATGGCTACCTTCAATGAAGACTCCTCAAACACCGACAACCCTATCCCCAATGTCATTCCGACATATATATCCACCGAAAATGCGCTCTTGTAGACAAACGCTCGATTCGCGTCATAGCTTTTAAAGCTTGTCGCATCTCAATCCGTTGGAAAAAGTTTTTCCTGTAGCATATTTTATTTTTACGAACCAACAAGGTCTTTGTTTATTTCCTTCTTTTTTTGCTCCAATTTCCCCATTGTTTTTTCAAGGATAGTATTTCAGAGCCACTAGTCAAGTTTATTGTAACAATAAACGTACGTTTCGGAAACATTTTGTGCTGTGAAACAGAATACACTAAAGTTTGAAGGTCACATCGATTTTCGAAAGTTTATAAATGGAGGTGTATGACAGTATCACCAGCTGTTGCTGTCCCCAAGCGCCAAAATACGTTCTGACTACTATTTTATGTATCTCACAGAAGTATGTCTTCATTCATCATCTCCCATGCCATCCGCCAACGTGTTCTTAACATGTTATCTCCTAGTAAAATATTGATGTTGAGTCAGATATCCAACTGAATAATCTTTTCGGTGTCTACTATAAGACATTTAAAACCAAGGCTCGTACACACGTGTGCTTATACGTCAGATGTAATACTTAACACGAAACCTGCTTATATTAATATTAAATTTATGCATAGTAGGATGTTCGACCTTTGTAAAAATGAAATTATAATACATACGGTTTCACCGTGGAAAAGTGAATCTTTCTAGCATGTCCACGCAAATGCAGGGGAGGGGAGGACTGTGCATGCACCAAACAACTTTACGTTCGTAATTTTTCACACAAATGTACAACTGTAGGGAAAAAATTATCTCTGATTTTTCGGATGTTAGGAATCGATAATATCGCATAACGGAATGCTGTGTTCTACGTATTCTATTTTTGTTACGAAAGTGGTACAAACGAAGTCCACATAAGAATAGTACAACAAAATCGGTTGAGGTTAGGTTATCGTGCAGATATCGCGGCTTTTGCATTGGAAATCACGCAACTGCCAGTCTCGTCGTTCCTTGTAAACGAAAGAAAGGTATTGTAATCGGTCGGAATTAACATAAAACTCGTCGCATGCGACCATATGGCCTGAATGTTGAATAAACGAGAGTAGAACGCGAGCTATGTGATTCTAACCGTTTAGGCGGAAACTAATGATTGTAACCAGAGCCGAGATATATGCCAATATTACTTTGCTCGACAAAGCGTATAAGATGAGGAGAGAATCGCGATAAGGTAGAACAAGAGACAGATATTCTCTAGTCTGTCAACTAGATTGAAATCCTATAGCTATAACTACAGTGAATCCATATTCTGGCGAATTGTCTTTTCACAAATGAAGCTTCTGAAGGACGGAATTGATACAATAACTACTGTTCATTCATAACTACTGTTGTAAGAATCTATATATTTGTCTATCTATATCTATATATATATCGATCTATATATATTTGTCAGAATGTCATTTTATCAAAAAACCCATCCTCTGTAATCATAGTTTAACGAAGCATAATTAATAGAAGAGGTAGAGCGTTAAGTGGAGATGATTTAATCACAGTTAAGTAGATAAATCTCTATATTAGTCTCTTTAATTAAAATGTCCTACGTTTTATTTGCGTCATTTTTTTTCTTCGTCCAATTTAAAATGTTTAAATAACAATAGCCTATACAATATAATTTTATGTAAAAAAATTGATTATACCATGTTTATTACAGATATTTAACATTTTTGTGTACATACAAAATTTAAATTATACCTCGCTTGAGAACAAAAATTCTATTTGTTTTCCTAACATGTACTAATAATTATTGATCAAACTAGAAAAAGCTGGAGGAGATTACTTAGGAAGATTACTTAGCATCTTATATTCTTGGCAAGGCTCGAACGTTTTATCTTCCTTTAGATTTTCCTATGTTTCCATTTCTCTGACTTGCTATTTTAGTTAGCTTAGTATACGTGCTATACATAGGTATGTATAGTGTCATGATCGCGACAGTCGTGAGTTACCCACGCTTTATCCTCTGTAAATTAAACTATTTATAAAAGAAGAACAAATTACATGTTAGAACTTTCATTCAATTTACCAATACAAATAATTTTAAACAAGAAAAAAGACCTAATGCAGTGGTTTCAACTTAAACATATCCAACAGTTATTTACGAATAAATAGTATAAATCTTTTAGCAACATGAAATTCGCGATATTTATTCAAATATTTATATTTACAGTGCGCCATCAGCAAAGAAAACGTGTTTATCGAAACGTGCGCTATCGATTTTATGCTTTTGCCACGCAAACAGGGAAATTGCAACTCAAAATTGAATTCGCACTGCAAAGCGTTGACGTTACGACATCAATTACATACTTCAAAAACACCGAAGGTATCACACGGAATCAGAGAGATTCTATGAGAAGTTAAACGCATAGTCACCCTATTGGGAATAGGATTGCTTTGATTCGAGCTCAAACATAGGGAAAGCTGAAAGAATCTTTTGCGGATCTTCCTTCTTCTCTACGTTGGATTTTATACAAAACGACTTTAACCTTTTCAAGGAAATACGGAAATAAGGATTTTAGATAGAGAGATTTATCTGGAAGGAAATGGATAGAAAACGTAGAACCAGTTCTTGTTGGTTGAAAGATTTTTTCTCTTCGCAGAGATTCAAGCTTTAAAGAACGATCAAATATGTGCGCAGCTGACTTACGCGTGAAGTTATTATTAAAAAAAATTGTTGCATTTAAAAGGATAAATATTAATATAAATTTAAAAAAATTGTTTGTTCAATTATCATAAGTTTAATTTAAATTTAAAAAAATTGTTAGTTCAATTATCATAAGTTTAAAGATATGTAGATATTGTATTTACATATCGAAAATCAGACAGCAATATTAATTAACACACCTAGTCAAACGCACACGTACTTTAAAACCGTGCTTTAAAATCGATATTCGCTGAAACAATACATCGCTCTGCGCTTCCAATTTGTTTTCGCACGAAGAATCAGTCCACTCATTGTTACCGTCACCATCTCTACCGTAATCTATATTACTCGAATAAATTCTATATCTTGATTGGAAAATCACATATTTTAACGAACTTCCTTATTTTTTGTTTTTTATGACTTTAATTGGCAATTTCCATAATGTTCTATAACTTGACAATAGACTGATAATATTTCAGGATATATATACATACATCATGTTTTTGAGGATTCTGTAGTAAAATAATTATAGTTGGGGAGTCCAACTTCCCAAACCGCGACAAACATATTTCACACATCCACGACGACTTTACAAGCAGACCCCTCGCGGTTTTGGGAAATCGATGAAGGACCCTCAATTAAACATATCTCAGAGGGCAGATCGACGATGCGAAGAACACTTCCAAGCCCACACCCGACGCACCAGCGAAGGACGATACATCGTCGCTCTACCTTTCAACGATCAGCTTCAGTCACTCGGATCCTCTAAAACGCTGGCAATTAAACGACTCGCCTCACTCAATCGCCGATCCCAGCACGACAAACGCTTCGAATCAGAATATCGAACGGTAATACAGGAATACCTGGCATTGGGACACATGACGAAGGTCAATGTCAACCACTCCGACGACAACGGATACTATTTACCCCATCATGGCGTGACCAAAGCATCGAGTCAAACCACCAAACTCCGTGTAGTTTTCGACGGATCGGCACCAAGCACTACCGGAACCTCCCTAAACGATACACTTTACACAGGACCCAAGTTACAGGAAGATTTATTTTGTATATTAATTAGATTCCGCGCTCATCAGTACGTACTCACTGGCGACATCGAGAAAATGTATCGGCAATTCCTCGTACGACCAGAGGATCGGAAATATCAAAGGATAGTATGGCGCAGCGCGAGTGGAGAAACAGAAACATATGAGCTTAACACCGTATACTCTTATCATAGAAATAGAAGCAGTCCTCAATTCCCGCCCGCTAACTCCTATCTCCACCGATCCAAATGATCTCCTAGCCCTCACTCCCGGACATTTCCTCATTGGCGATTCATTAATGTGCTTACGTGATCGAGATTTCAGAGACATTCCATCGAACCGACTCTCCAAATGGCAGCATATCCAACAGCTTAAACAACATTTTTGGAACCGCTGGCATAAGCAGTATTTGAACGAGCTAACCAAAAGCAATAAATGGAGCAAGGGTGGACACAGCATCCAAAAGGGCACAATCGTCATCCTCAGAGAGGACAACGTTCCCTCCATGCATTGGCCTCTGGGCCGAGTTATCAAGGTTCATCCAGGCGCCGATGGTGTCATCCGGACAGCTACAGTTCAGACGGCAAAGAGCATTTTGGATCGGGGCGTCAAAAGGCTTGTCCCACTGCCAATTCAACCCGATCTCGAGAAACCCGAACAACTAGCCACCGAGACGAAATAAGATGGGAACTTCAACCACACCTCCCTAGTTTGATCGGTACCCTCTCAACGGGGGGAGAATGTTACGCCATGCGGCTTACCATAGGTCATATTCTTAACTATCGATCGCGGTACTATAATGTCGCAGACAGATCGTCGTGTCTGCCCGGCAAACAAACATTGTAGTGGCAAGCGCATGGTTCATTAAGCAGGGCGACTTCCAGAAACGTCGACTCGTGGCCCGTATTTTACCTCGCAGTAAAAGAATGTGGCGTGATCCGAACGTAGTGGGGGTCGCCTTCCAGAAAAAACGAAAAAAATCGAAAGGCGTTCAGAACTTTTCGAGAAGTCGAACCGTCAACACATGTGGTATGTCGCGCATTACTTATCAACCAAAACGCAGTTACATTTTTTTTGTTCCATTTATATCTTTCTAGTTAATAAGTTGTTGAAATAAACATTAATTTATTTGTGTTAATTCTGTGGAATTTCATTGAACTACCCTTATTATCATAATCGAAATAAGGGGATCGATCAGTTCGTGGCGTCAATTATTTAATCGTAACGGGAACTTACAACTCTCGTTGACGTGCTATCTCGCGATCGCGTCTCTCCGCGAACGGTCGAAACAAAATGATTCACTAAAAACTGTCCTGAAATCCTAAGAATTTATTTACCGCAAAACTGACAAAGTGTTTATTTAAAAAATGAGGTTGAAGGTAGTCCTTTTCTTTCATTTCATTCATTTTCATTTTCTTTCTTAAGTATGGCTAACACAATATCTAATCAATTAAAATTTTATATTTTCACGTGAAAAGTTTCTTTAGATAATTATTATCAACATGATGACTAACTCTTACGGATTAATACGTGTCTGTAGGGCAATCCGGTGGACTTGATCGGCTTTTTACTTCGAAAGTTGAGTAATCGGTGTCGCTTTCTTACGCATCTTTGAACTGTATAAATGTTTTAAAACTGTTTGATCCAGAATGTACCACACCGGACAATCAAGAAGGCAGGTGCCTTGACTACAGAAAATGTAAACCTCTGCAAGAAATATGGCAGATACAGTACCGTACAGCCACCGATTTTTATAGACGATCAGTGTGCAGATACCAGGGCAATGTTACGATCGTTTGCTGTCCGAACGATCCAAACAAAGAGAAGAGAGAAATTTTAATAAAAACTGTGTATAAGTATAAGGCTTTGTGACCACCATACTGTGGTTTTAGCAACGTCTCTCATACCAGGGTGGTCGATGGTAAACCAGCTGAACTTGGTACGTTTTATGTCTTTCTTTCCGATTAATAATAAGCCATTTACTGCAAAGAATGAACTTTAAAGGCATTAAACAGCACATCAATGTACATTTCAATTAGACTAAATAATAATGCTATGATTTTATCGGTAGTAACTTTACTTATTAACTTGAATTATTTCTTTCTTTTACTTCATGTTAGGAAGAGTATCTTTTTGCTTGAAATAAAAAATTGATATAGGAGTAATAATATGGATAGAGATCAAAAACTGTTAGGGCAGAAATTACACGTTTGAACTTTATAGTTCAGTATAGTTCAAATAGAAATTATATAGAATTATTTAATAATTTGTATTCCACTGGAATAGGTAATAATCGTTGTTACTCATTATGTGAGAAAAAATTATGTATATTCACAACTATGACTATTGCATTTTAGGCACTTGGCCATGGATCGCTGCATTAGGTTTTCATAATCCCCGAAACCCAGACAAACCACTATGGAAGTGCGGAGGTTCCCTGATATCGGCTAGGCATGTTTTGACCGCAGCACATTGTGCACATATGGATGGAATAGAAAACATACACAATCATAATATTGCCATTCTTAGATTGGTGGAGGAGGTGCCATTTTCGAGTAAGTCCTCAAATATATATATATATATGCTATTGAGTATTACTGAAGTATCATATCCTGAAATTTCTTACTGTACACATATATTGTGTCATAAAGCGTGTACAATTCTTTCTCATACTTTTGGTCATTCGTTTCCTGCATTTTCATTTATTTTTTTATTTTTCAGGGTACGTATATCCCATTTGTACGAAAGAGCCCCTACGAAAGAGCAACTTCGTCGGCTATAAACCCCTTGTTGCTGGATGGGGAGCATTAAGATATAGTAAGTGATATCAATTTTATAATAAAATTAAACAGTTCCATTCTTAAATATCTTTCTTATTTTCTTCGTAGGATGATCACGACGTAATGCATTAATGGAAGTACAGATGCCAGTGATTAAGAACGCCGAATGCAAAATAGCTTATTCCAAATTTCCTAATGCACCTGATATCACTGATGGTATAATATGCGCCGAACATGCTCAGGGTGGAGAGGATTCTTGTACGGTAATTAAGTTACAGAGTTACTACAAACTATACGGTATCTGAAGACACGTCCATTCGAATTAACATCAAATCAACGTCTTAAACATTAAAAATAATAGATAAACACAATTTAATAGTTTTGCCCACTTCTCACACCTCGTTATGGTATTTAATCTAATTTCCTTCTAATCTTAGTTTTGCTCAAAATACATATAACATGTACATTATAAATTGGAGTATTTCAATACACAAATCAATAGAAGATTATTACTGTATATAAGTATAATTTCAATACAATTCGATCGATATATTTCAGTATCTTTGATTAAAAATTTAACGATCCTTTCAGGCTGACCGCTGCGGACCACTGCTGATACAACATGAATTAACCTCGTATTTAATAGGTATTGTGTCTTATGCTTATAAGTGCGGCACAGCTGGGTATCCCAGCGTTTACACTAGGGTCACATCGTACCTTGACTTCATTCTCCAAGCGATGCAATAATATGATATTACTGTTCCATAAATATCTTTGTGTAAAAAACGTAAAGTTAGATTTTCTTATTGTGGAGATAAGAAACAGCTCAAATTTACATTGTTTTGTACGTTACAAATTATAGGCTTAAAATGTACGAAATGTAACTTTGAAACGACACTAATTTTTTACGCACGATAAACCTCCACGACTTAGGTATGTAAAGATGATAAACGTATATTAATTCTATTAATTTGGTAATAATAAACCAACTTTCTGAGAAGTTCTGTAAATTTCGTTTCTGTTGTATCAAGAGAATAATGGAATATTCCACTTAGATCGTATACTTCTTGTATGTACATACAAAATTTTCCGGCTAATCTAAAACACTTCATAAGATAGAGAGCTTCTAGAAATTCGGACACAGAGAGTGCATAAAATACAAGATAAGTCTCGTGTCTTTCAAAATTATTTTTTATTCGCTAAAAACGTCCTGTGTACTCATGCAATCACATGCAACCTCGAAACTTCACTTATTTTTTATCACTTTCCAATTCAATACACTGTTTCTGCATTTTTGACTATATGTAAGAGAAATTTCCATTCAGCCAAAGGTATACTTACAGATTACAGATTCCTACACGACTCTCATTAAAAATTTATCCGCACTCCAGATAGTTAAAACTTCTGTCGACCGTATTGATCCATCTGCACTCTTCGTATGACGTCAATATCTGTTCAGTGCTGCTGCGTAGGTTTCATTGTGTTACGTCAATTCGTTTGTGACCGTTGCGCGAGTAATGGCGCTTTGCAATGGTGATTTGCAGGAAAACAGTGCAGGATGCTGTGATTCGTTTCTTGTGGTCGGAGGTTATGTTTGATGCCTATATTTATCAAAGATTTAATGCACATTATGGAGAAAGTGTTTTGTCACGAAGTGTGTTTGAATGGGCACAAAAGTTCAAAGAAGATCGCACAAGTGTTATGAAAAAACAGCTGGACGCCCGTCCACATCCACGATGACAACATTGAACGTGCTCATGAACTTATGCTCTATGGAATAGACGAGTGACACTGGATAATGTGGCAAATCATTTGCAAATCAGCCACGGCTCTGCTTATGCAATAGTGCACGACAGATTTGGATTTTAAAAAGTTTGTGCGAGATGGATGCCGAAAAAGCTGATGAAAAGGTGAAGACGACGATGCATTCGTGGTTCGCAGCTCAGCCCAAAACATTTTTTAATGAGAAAATACGAAGGTCCTTCGGCAAATGGACAAAGTGTATACAGAAATCGAGTGATTATGTCAAAAAATGATGTATGTCTTTTTTGACAATTGCTTAAAATAAATTCTACACCGACAGAGCGGGTAACTTTTTACTCACCCTCGTAAGACACTTAAATTTCCAATCTATTATGATGAATAAAAGAGCTTATACTATTAAATCTAATTGTATTTTGTTGCATGAGAGTACACGTGTATGTGATGTACATTACCTTTATATCCCCTTGAACGCTTCAATATTGCGCATATATACTATATTTTGTACAGCTTCTATAAAATTTTGTATGTTTGTTTAGGCTGTTAATCTAGAGGCTGGAGTACAAAGAAGTGGCACAATGATGTGGGCTGATGACATTTATAATTATCAAGGAATCACCCCTACATTCGCTCAGGTATATATCGTTGACTATAATGTATTTAACATATATGATTGTTAGAATATTAATAATTAATTTTTAATTCTATCAGAATTTTAATGAAACTGTCCCTTGGGAAGGAAGAACTGATACCTTGATATCACGGTTTGTACATCCTATATATACGACAAATTTTAGAACATTATATAACGAAGAACCAGATCGTCGTGGCCATGTGATGTGAATAAAAGGACTTGAATTTGATGATATTTTTATAATGTTAGATAACATAACTAAGTATCTTCACAGTAAGATAGGATGACATGGTTTACATGATCTTAATGTTGTTCACTTGAGTGATGATATTATAAGGAAAAGCGTAATATCACAGGTAGGATGATTCATAATTTAGAACTACTAACTCATGTATGTATTAAAAATTAAAGAAATATATTAAATTTTATAGGATATTTATGTTTAGTAACCAGTAATTCAGAGATTGGTATTCATGGTTACTATAACGAGGCTGTAGAAACGCACCCTTTCTTCTTTGCAAATGGTCCTGTATTTATGTCTAAGCCGAAACTGGAACCTCTGAATAATTTAGATTTATTCTTGTTATTTTCTAAAATACTTATCTACAGTATACCATAAGGAATGATACCGTATCGCACCTAATCAAGTGCCTTAAGAAACATCAACAGGATATCACAGTAATCCCTTATCGACTGATATGTAAGTAAAAGTTATCTGTCATTGTTATACACAATTATGTGTTAGTGTTATACACAGTTATTTATCATTTTCTATTAATTCAGTTGTAGCCACTACAATATCTATGACACTGGTAGTAATTATAAGAACAATAATGATGTTCTATAAGAGGAAATGATGATTAGGAACAAAAACTTACAGGTAAGTCAAAGTATATGTTATTTGCCATTTGAAAAGAAAGTTACTAACTTGGAATTTTTTGATAAATAATAATTGTGCAAAATATATTGGATTTCAAATTTGTCAAAAATTGAAATTTAAGAAGCACTGTAATAATATAACATTAATATTTTGATTTTTCAGGAGATATCATGCGGTGGATGGATAATATGTAAAAAATATTAAGCAGTATATGAATTTTCATATTGCGTAGAGATAACAAAATGAATTTTAAAAAATGTCGACATGGTAATAAGAAATAGCATCATGACAAAGAATATATAAAGACAGTTTCATTTTTTATAAATAAAAATTTGTTGTTCCAGATTTTGAAATACAGTGAAACGTTTAATTAGTATCTTAATATCTTTAAATAATTATTATTTTAGAATCAATTGTAATTGTATCATAAGTACTTTTGAATTCGTGCAAGAACATATGTAATTTTGAAGTAGTTATTATTAGGAAATTGTTAGACGCGAACAGTATGCGAAAAGTTAGTATGCAGTGTAATAATTATCAATCAAAACACAAGAATTAAATTCTTGAGGAAAAAATTTCCGGAATTTCTTATTTACATGATTATAAAAAAATCCATAATAAAAAGGAGCTGCTTTCTAATACTTCTCTTCCTTGTAATGCCTACGTTAACAATAACGAGGTTCGACTTTTTGTTTTTAGAGGGATACTGGAAAATTTGAAAGTACAGTACCATTGGGAAGAAAATCACGATATTGAAAACGATATTTGCAAGTAAATTTCCAAAAAATCTGTTTTCAAATTTTCGCTTTCTATTTCACATTAAAAGAAAGGGAGGGCTGCCTTCTTTTTCTGCAAGACAAAACAAACATTCTGAATCTCGTATCAATGAATGATGTCAATAAGTTATTTTTCTTTTCAGATTGAACAATATTCCAGATTTATTCATAATTTCATACTACGCGAAGAATAGACTTTCATAGGTATATAAAGGAAATATTAAGTATAGGAAAACTCTTTTTCGTTGTAGGTGACATATGCTTCACAGTTGAACACATGTATTTTTGAACACATATAAATGAAAAAGTACTCTTATGGAGAAAAAGAATTGATATCTTCGATTGACATTAGATAATGTATATAAACTTATGAACAATCACTATCAGTTTGTATTTTAGGTGCACACGCAGATTTGTTGGAGTTCTTATAAAATGTACTTCCTGTACGAACGTTTTATTCTTCCAAATTTTACGATACTATGTCTCATATAATAACTATATGGATTAAACGTAATATAAATGATCCGAAAATAGACTCGAACGACATTAATTGTCTTTCTATTTATACCAATATCGAAAATACAAGTAAAGCTGGAGCAATAGTATGCAAGAATGGACTATTTATTATTTTAAACCAAATCATAGCATATTCAGAATGCACAGTATTATCATGAAATGTAAATGAATCAGTTGTAAACGAACGATTTTACTGTAAAATCGTTGCCTCCTTTTTTTCATCTGAAATATAGCAGCAATGAGTACATTCTTTTAATATATAATAAAACGAGATATCTTTATAAAGTTACATATGTCATCACTGGTAACTGTTATCTCGTATGACACCAAATATACCGTTAGTATGGAATGATATTTTTATGAAGATATACTTTAATGATAGATTTTATGAATGAAACGTTATATAAGAAAAATTATCTCTTGTTATTCTATGAAGTGTAGTAGCTAATGAAGATTAATTTTACGAAGTATTAGAGCAAAAGAGAATTAAAAAATTAAAAAGATCTAAATAAGATTGTTCGTGTGGCTTAATTATCTCAATTCTGGTACACCACTTGTTACATTCTAACTAATTAGCGCTAAACAATAACTTGCAAATATTAAAGATATTAACACCTTAATATTAACACCTAAAGGTTTTCAGGAAATTTTATAATATTTGATTATTGTATATCTAGTCATTGATTGATAAAATTTCTTGTATAAGCATAGATCGAGGTTGACGTCATACGCAGATTGCATATCATTGACAGGTATCGTTTTAATTTATTTTGTGGCTAGAATCATTTGAATATTATACGAATAATTATTTCCATTCGAACGATTAATAAATCACGTACCTATAAAAGATATATTATGAAAAAGACGTGACGAAACAAAAAAATATTGGAAATTCCGTTGTCATTAGATCAATTATTTTTGCAATGATTTTTATTTCCATGTAATTACATATGAAATGGGTAATTCATTAACATCTCCTCGAATCGAATATAATTCGTTACACTTCACAACGATTCAAATAATGGACGGGAAATATATAATAACTTTCCTGTCCTTGCGTTAAAATAGTACTGTACAAATCAGATGATACAGGAAATACCCAAAAAACCCAATTACATCCACATTGCATGACAGCACACTTGCAATGGATTTTTGTGATTTCAATGTCACAGACAATGACACAACTAATCAGAACACGTTCGAGGCTATAGACATTGAAATTACCGCGTGTTTAATACGTTTAAAGCATAAATCTAAATTTCACGCGATTATTTCTTTGTACATTGTGAAACTCTTAAATTATCTTAATCGAATAAATAATCCTAGATATCTGAAACAGAAACTCGAAGGATAAGAAATCCTAAAAGGTACTAATCCTAAAATAACAAACTCCTAAATAATAAACAAGTGATAAAACCTGTTATAAATAATAAACCTTACCTGGAATAATCAAATCCTAACTAATCGAAAATAAAATAAGGCAAGCAATTCTTAATCTTTCAAGTAATTTTTCCGAAAACACAGAAAGATAGAGAAATTAAAAAGACGCAGCACAAATTGCAGCACAATGAAAGTTTCAGAGCGATGAATACGATCGTATTAAACTAAATAATTTTCAAAAGTGAAATTACACTGAAACGTATATCGATGATATTTGTCATTTCTACGATCTGTTTCGCTTGATCGTGCTTCTTTTCTGATGTAAATTCAATTTATAATACGAACTAAGTTTCCTTTATTATTATTAGTCCTGCGTCTTTTTAATTCGTCACTTCTTTTATTTCAGAACAATGACGGGCTCCAAGATGCTGTTCGGATGTTTGGCGTTAATTGCTTTTCTGCATCCATTAGTTCACGTTTGTACTTCGAGTAGTACAGCTCAAGGTTTGTACTTCGAGTTGTCTTTTTCCATGCACTTCAAATTCCAATACGATCTGGTCACGTGGCCTTCGTACAATTTCGAAATTTTACCTGTTTGGTAATCGTCAATGAAAAAAGAAGTTATGCGTGACCTCAACACATTGAAACAATTTTTATGATTTTTTATTTGCCGGTTGGTCAGCAAGTTAATGGAAAAATTTCACTTAACTATTCGCGTTAATTTCTTCGGTTTAACTTTTGGGAAATGCTTCGTTAGCTTCGGGAATATTCCAACGATTCGTTTTACGTACAAAATAAGCATGATAAATATTACATCACGGTAATGTAATATCGGAATATATTAAAGGTGTAATTTTGTCCGATTAATTATAATTTATTAATAATGGATTGAAAATACAGATATTAGTTAGACAGAGAAACGATGTTTGATTAACAGGAAAACTAAATGCAACGCTCGTATTTACATCAAATAACTTGACAACTATTTGGTAACTCTCTCTCTCTCTCTCTCTCTCTCTCACTAGCAACTCTAACACTCGACAACACTCGCAACTCAATTCTAACGACTCTATGCTTCGACGTCTCGATCAACTCTGATTCTCGCAACACGTACACTTTTCGATTCGCCTTGGATAGCGAAACCGTCCTTCTTCTAACGTTGTCTATTGTTTCCCTCATACCTATGTAAGAACTACCAACTACGTGCCTTTAGTCACGTAGGCACTCTTAAATGTAAACGAACCACAGAAACACGACGTACACGGTTTTTCTATTTTCAGCCGATCTCCAATCAAAGCTATTCTACGATATTACAATCGGCCTTTCCTGACAATCACATGTGCCCTCAGATGTGCTCATCATCGCCGCTCGCACTTACATCACTATCGTCAGCATTCCACCATTTCATGTGATCGGCTGCCGTGGAAGTTGTACGTGGCCCTTCGTGCTCCCCCTCTCGCTGCACTATGTATCGGTCATTTCGCAGGAATTTTATCACCCGATACGGTCCAAGAAACTTCGGATGCAGCTTTAGCCCGGGACCCCTCTGCATCCTCTCGATTGCCACTAGATCTCCCGTCCTGTATGCTGTCGCCTTCTTGCGTCTCCTGTTATACGCCCGCTTGTTTCGGATTTGGATCTCCTCAATCCGTCTCTTTGCGTCCGCACGCAGCTGATCTCGTTCCTCTTGGAACACCGCGGCCTGTTCGTCCTCGATGCTACTGCTCCTCTTTCGCTCTTCCTCTATCTTCCTCTCCGTTGTTTGTTTACCCATTTCACTCTTGTCAGGGGCTTTGATCGTCGTGGCAGCATCGTGACATTTTCGTAGGCTCGGTTCGTACATGGAAGACGTTAACAACTTACCATCTACCGAGACTATGATCTCTTCTTTTTCGAAGGTCTTCACGTTCATCGTGTCCTCGACAATCCCATCGTCGTCCTCGTCATCCACATCCTCTGTATATCGAATCTTCGTATCGATATTATTAGAGGGATTCCGCACGTGCGACTTCCCTTGTCTTTTCGTTCGCCTTGCATTCACTCTCTTCGAGTCTATCCGAAAACTTGAAACAACCCTCACACCCGCAACGCTATCTTTCTCAGTAAATTCGCAAATATCATCAACAACATCCTGTTGCTGTTGTTTAGCCAGATTCTTCCTCCTCGTGATGTTCGCTAAGTCCTCCTGCTGGCCGCAAGAATCCGACGAGGACACCATCTCGTGGTCCACTTTACCAATCACCACGTGTCTTGCCACTATTCTCCGTTCCTCCGACACATGCTGCACAGCTGCCCGATACTTCTTCAAAACTTCTGCTAACTCTTCTTTATTTTCTTCCAATTGCGACAGTAGCTCAGTTCGTTCGCGACTAGCTACATTAACACGATCTTCTGCTTCGGAACGTTGCCGCAGTACTTCCTGCAACGAAGCCTGCGTCTCATTCGGTTCTTGCTCCAGTGCCTGTTTCGCTTTAACTGCAACTGCTCTAGCGCATTCTGCATCTTCTAACTGGTTCTTCAGCTGTCGTAAAGCTGCTTTACCCGTCGAGTCACCTTTCGATCTCTCCAGCATCGTTTGAGCGTCTCTTAGCAATGCTTTGGTTCTCTTCAAATCTCTTTTTAGCCTATGTTGCATGTCCTTAACGTGTGACAAATCTATCTCACTCGCCTGTGTCTCTACATCTATCTTGAGGACTTCCGGACACTCATCGGGATTTTCGTCCTTTATTCTACTAATAAAAGATTCTCCCCCTTTTATACTTATTTCAACAGTGTCCAAAAAGTCTGCGCCAATAATAAGCGAATGTTGCATCACTGTGTCTGGAACTACGTGTATGGTTATACAGTACGACTCATTGTCTATAATAATGTTCGTCGAAAATTTCCCGAGCGTAAAATTCCTTCCGGAACCGACACCGCGGAATCCAACGATTTCCCGACTTAATCTGGGCGCTCCGATTTTCACATGCTGATCTACTCGCATTAGAGTCAGCTCACTACCGGTGTCTATCAACGCGCTCAATTCGAAATTTTCCATCTTAACATCCTTACCACGCCTTGTTTGTAACGACCGAAACACGCTGTAAACTTTTTTTGAGGGCTCACCCAAATTGGACACTCCGCACACACGTGCTCCGCATCACCGCAATTGTAGCATCGCGCCTTCCTCGCATCTCCAGATCGACCGGGTTCCTTGTTCCTCTCGGTTTCGGACAGCTTCGCCACCGGCTTTACCCTGCTACTCTTCGGCTCCTCAAATTTCGTCCTCATCTCCATATCTCTTTTTATCGCTTCGTAGCGCCTGAAACGCTCTTTTAATTGCTCGATATTCCTGGCTCCGTATAGCACAGTCTTGTTCGCGACCTCGTCGGGAATGCCTTGAATAATGTAGTCTATCAAGGATTGCGTATCAACCCTTCCTTGTTTTGCAATCCCGCACATGTGATACATATATTGTTGCAGACTCTCATCTGCTTTCTTCTTTCTATGGGATAACTCGCCATGTATCTGTTGGTCGCTTACTACATTTTCAAACTCATTCCTCAACGCCTTTTTTAGCTTTGCCCAGGACTTCGCGCATCGCTCTTGTCGTACGAAGGCCTGAGCGGAGCCTGCGAGTAATTTCTTAGCATAGGCCACCATGTGGGCGTCTGACCAACCCCACACTTCTGCCATTTCCTCGAAGTCTTCCACCCACTGATTTACACTCAGCATATCATCCCCGCTGAATTTCTCTAATGAGTCTTCCACGTCTTTAAGACTCAACATCGAACCGACGCATACCTTCTGGTGATACTCATCGCGGTCCTGATACACCGCTCGCGTGCCTCTCCTGTATTCTCGCGCGCCTTGTTTATCGTCCTCGCCTTCACTTTCGTCGGAGCTCTTTTCTTCCGACGATACATCGTCTCCTTCTAGGGCCACCTGTAGCCGCGCGCGTAGTTCGGATTTTCTTCCCGTTACCTTCAACCCCAAGCTAACGAGACGCGCTCTCAGCTCTTTCGTCCTCAGCTTCTCGAGGTCTTCCTCTCCCTCTTGACTGCGTTCGGCTCTCTGCTTGCTTCTTAGATCTCGCTGGTTTGTTGGTTCTTCGCCACGCTTCGAATCCTTAGGAGTAGATCGACCAGGTTTGCACGCTCTGTTCAACCTGGCAACCAGCACTGATCTTGCACCGGATATAGGCAGATTCATCTGTGCGAGCTTACTCCTCAGCTCCTCCAGCGTCAAATCCTCTTCACCCGACAATCGTTCGTCTTCAACGTTTGCCATTTTATTCTATTCTTTTCTACTCCCGCACAAATAGCTCCGTTAAATCGTATCGTTTCTCTGTCCTATTCAATCCCGGACGAGCCCCCACTTGTAATATCGGAATATATTAATAATGGATTGAAAATACAGATATTAGTTAGACAGAGAAACGATGTTTGATTAACAGGAAAACTAAATGCAACGCTCGTATTTACAACAAATAACTTGACAACTACTTGGTAACTCTCTCTCTCTCTCTCTCTCTCTCTCTCTCTCTCTCTCTCACTAGCAACTCTAACACTCGACAACACTCGCAACTCAATTCTAACGACTCTATGCTTCGACGTCTCGATCAACTCTGATTCTCGCAACACGCACACTTTTCGATTCGCCTTGGATAGCGAAACCGTCCTTCTTCTAACGCGTTTTTAAAACGCGATGGCGCTATCACTTTCTAAAAGCGTCGTCTTTACATTTCCGATGGCCACGTGCACATCCGACTGCCAGATATACAATGTATTATAAGAGTATCATTACCATACTTTTCATGAAAAGAGCAATTTTTCTTGATAACTATACTCTGTAACATAGATTGAAGTCGCTGATTTGATCCCTCTGATATCGTTGTCTTATGAGAGTCTCGCCTGGTCTTGATTGGTTCTGTTGACTCTTATCGTTGTGAAAAATCGATTCGTTGTGTACCTTTTTTGTATAGAGAATTATTTTGTGGTAGAATATAATGTTGTAATATTTGTGGTCTTTACTTTACTAATTTTGTCACTGAGCCGCTCTTTGGTTCGTTGAGCGATTCATATTCCGCATATATTCCGTACTTGCTTCGCTTGGTACTTTTATAATTTTCGCAGTTACAATAAAAAATTTAATTCTTAACAGATTAAAGATTTAACCTCTTGCTTTATAGTGTACAATAATTTTTTTTTTTTTTTTTTTTTGTATAGGTTATGTGATCCATAGTTTGAGTAAGTAGTACATATATATATATATATATATATTTACGTGACAAGCTTTCATTTCAATCTATATTTAAGATTAATATTTTATCAGTTTCTGTTCGTAACAACATCGAAGTAGTCAATAAGTTTGAAGAGTATAATTAAGGAAGTTATGAAGCAAGAGGTTAAGAACAAATTCTGAAAGAGGTTATGTACAACTCAGTAGTACTGCTTTACATTACTTTGCGAATTACTTTTCAAGCATAAAAATAGTTTAACAGCCACTTATAGTTACTTCCTTACCATTACATTCATTAAATTCGTTTGATTTTGTAAACAAAATAACCACGCTGACCAGTTTCTTATTTAAAATAGAATTATTTTGTCATATATCCAACAGTTTACTTTCTCTTCGTAAATATTATTAATAATTTTATCAATTTCGTATACTTCCATCCTTCGTATAAGTGACAATGAATCAGAAGAGTTTCATAGCAATATTGAACAACATACAGTCAACTACAACACCATTAGATACATCCACCATACAGTCAACTACAACACCATTAGATAACAGCAATACAATAGATTATAATTTTCTACGTGTCATTGATTCATCATCATCATTTTCCATTTTTTTAGCATATGTAAAAACCATCCAATTTAAAATGTTTAAATAACAATAGCCTATACAATATAATTTTATGTAAAAAAATTGATTATACCGTGCTTTAAAACCGTGCTTTAAAATCGATATTCGCTGAAACAATACATCGCTCTGCGCTTCCAATTTGTTTTCGCACGAAGAATCAGTCCACTCATTGTTACCGTCACCATCTCTACCGTAATCTATATTACTCGAATAAATTCTATATCTTGATTGGAAAATCACATATTTTAACGAACTTCCTTATTTTTTGTTTTTTATGACTTTAATTGACAATTTCCATAATGTTCTATAACTTGACAATAGACTGATAATATTTCAGGATATATATACATACATCATGTTTTTGAGGATTCTGTAGTAAAATAATTATAGGAAAAACAAACTATTTAAGAAAAAATTACCACCTTCGAGTAATAAATTATAGAAGGTTACCAATGTAATTTAAAACTTAAAAATAATCTATTACACGTAACAAAGAAAAAGATTTCTTCGCAAACGGTAACTCGAAAATTACAGCCATTGCTGTAGAAACATAGTTTTACAGGGAGAAGAATTTCGCTAGAAACTCTCGACGATATCACATCAAGTGAAAATTCAATAAAGCGATTACTAACCATACTACCAGCGGCAATCGTGTTACGGCAATTCGTAAATAAGTTAGTCTTCTATTTGCAGAAACGTCTCTGGCAATATCGTCACACTCTTGATTACGTCGGCGCTATCAAATGATCTTTGGAAGAAAGTTTTCCATTATCTACTTTTGCTCATGGCGTCGTTCCAACAAATGAATTCAAGTTCTGAATCGCTTTGTCTCGTATTACGACTTTATAACGGTGTTTCTTTAAACTTTAAACGATCGTAATAAATGTATTTACGGACGATGACTGATATCTGGTCTGTTTTAAAGTTTCAACTAATTAGTGCCCCGTTACTTTGGACGTTATGAAATGTTGTATAACCAAAGACTTATCTTCTCTTTTGGTAGTTGCATAAGAGAAGACTGAGCCATTGAAACGCTCGAATAGATTAGCTGATTCGCTTAACGTATTTTTACTTCCGACGAGCTAAACACAAGAGCAGAAAGCACATAAGGAATAATACAGAAACGTCAAACGTATACAGAAATATATTTCGTAAAAGCATTAGTACGTAACATGTCTTTATAATTCTATTTATGTATAGTAAAATGGCTTGTATCCATTTTCATGAATTATAACTGACATTTCAAAGCATTCATGTAGATATGTAACTCTCGTTAATTAATAATTTAACAATGCGTCATGAAACGTATCATTTTCGTTTCTTCCTTTGTTTCGTTATACACAGGAACGAATTTGTAAATAAAGATGTATAATCAACGATAACATATGACAGCGAGTATAATAACTGTCAGCAAAGGAAGAGGTCGGTAAAATGATTGTGGTTGATTTCAGTGTATCGGTAAATAAGCTTTGACAGACGTTGCCGGGGGACTCGGTGTCGGTGAAACCGCGTCGATGAAATGATTGTCAGTAATTTAAAGATAACCCAATTTATTGATCTGTCTCCCCTTCATGGCGTTGTACGTCTCTCTATAAAACATATTCTACCTCGGAGGGCTGAAAAATTTAACTTGGTCTCACTGGACTGGACTGTAAGTAAGAAAATTGAAATGCAAAATTCACGTGTGAGCGCAACGGTTTAGATGGAAAGTTCGATAGGACAATTATGTATATTAGCCTGAAAGAAAGCTCGTGGCTTCGCACGCAACACGTAATTTCCCTCGCTGAAATAATCCTATTACAACGATACGATTTAAAATTTTCCTTAACAGACCTCGCAATGTAATTCTTCATCTACAATTTTTTATTCGGCCTGAAACAAGAGACTTTCGAAGCCTTATAGAGTCTCGCGAATCTAAAAGTCAGGTTTCAACGTATTTTCGCGTCTTATTCTATAATACTGAAGACATTAAAGGTGTTAACGATTATTGTCTCACTATGTACGTACATCAAACGAGTACTTACGTAAGAGACGAATGGAAATGGAAACAGCCGAGAATAATTGAAGATAATTTGAATACGTTCCAGGCTATAATACAATTTCTCGTGAACCGTAATTGATTCGCAGAAGGGAATTGCTGCTTCTCACGACTAGCAGTGTTTCGCAAAAAAAAAAAAAAGAAAAATGGTATCGGAAGGATAGAAAAAAAGCGGTGGCCTACATCAAGCAATCTTCATGCCGATAATGCATTTACTATTCAGTTCGTTCATTTTCTATCGCGTAACAGACACTGGGATAACTGACAGAACGAGCGTATAAATCTTGCATCTCTCGACCTGACTTCTCCCGATGGAAAAATATTTACTGGTCTGGAATCGTGCATCGCTAATTAGTAAAAAAGTAATAAGCAAGAAAGCAATTATACTACCGGATTGGTATTTCTATTTTATTGGAGATTAATTAACCTGAGTAAACCAACAAAAACTTATCGAAAATCAATCGAAATTAAATCACCTTTTCAAACAGGCTATAAATAGCCAACTAATATTTGCAGTAATAAACTTCACTTTCGAATAAAGTATACGCTCTATAAATTGTAAATTGATAATTTCGTTATTATATCATTTTTCTTAGTCTAAACTGAATTCAGTGAAAAGAGCTTTCAATTGAATTACACACTTCATTAGTTTATGAATTATATTCGTTACCATACGTACAAAAGAAGGTTGACTGGTTTAAAAATTCAAAGGGTAGAACCTCCAAGCTCACGATTGGAAACAGATTCAGTTCAATGGTTTAATTTGCCATTTAATTGAATTCTCTGGCAATTTCAGCGAACTGTGGGCTTTAGAAATGTCCAGCATTCAAAGGCAAGACCTCCTCCATCTTTCTCTTTCTTTCAGTTCCAACCTCAAGTAATTGACCTGTTAATTCGACGCTATATTTACATGCTCGCAAAGCATTCAGACGACTTCATTGCGTTAAATTCGCAATTTAGCAAACACGAATGTCTCAATCAATTTGTAGTTCGAAACAAATAAAAGATAATCAATTTTTCAAAATAACAATCGATATGTTCAATGCATTTGTCGATGCATTTGATCGTTATGTTCATTTAGCATTTTTATAATAAAAGCGTAGAACACATGTACATACACATAATATTCCATGAAATGATTTATACAGAGTCTATTATGAGTCTCGTTTTATCATATTATAAAAGAATGAATTTTTCCCAATAAATGTAACTTCATACAAAATCTCGTTTAAAAAATTCAGTTTTTATTCTCATCAAATTAATTTAATATCGGAATATGTCATTTTAGTCGTTATAAAAATTTTATGTCAAAAAGCGTTCACAGATACATATATAAATAAATGTCCAATCCTATGCATTTATTTAAGCTGAAATCTGAACTTAAATATTTATTAACAATATTCTGACGAATATGTAATGAAAGATAAAAGCAGCTTTATTTTTTTTATAGGATGGCTCATGCTTTTTATTCATTTTATGTTTTTCGTTGTCAGCGCGTAACTACCTATCAGCCGCATGAATGCCAGGTTTTACTACTCAGAAGCGAAGAAGCACAGATGCAAATATACGTTACCTTGCATGGAAAGACGTTAGATACATATAAAAGTCATAACGTAGCTATTTACACATGGGGAATATTTATTTTTGTATGAAATATTTTTGCTTCTGAATTCTCATTATAAATGTACGCCCATTTCCTACGTTAAAGTACGTCTCTGCTTTGAAAACCTTCATTTAAATATAACGGTTAACAAAATATTATTAGAGAAATATTAAAACGAGACGCTAAAAGAACATTTTAATAAAGTACAAATGATTATTTGTTCTTTGTTAAATTGCACTGCTGTAACTCTAATTTTATTAAATTCAAAATGAATCATTTATAAACTGAACCGGAATATAAAATTTTATTCCGCAAAAATCATAAAGTTGAAAGTTAGGAACGAATAACAAATGAATAACCTAGTTTCATTAAAAGGCACGTGGTTAAGGTACGCCAATCCGCGTAATAACTTTGACACTCCAATTATTATAAAATATGTATCCTTAAGGGATTCTTTTGCGCGAATGCAAAATACTTTTCATACGTGCAACTGAATAAATGGGACGTGATTTTCAATATTTCTTTTTGTAGAATTTATAACAAAACAACTTTTTCACAAATGTTTTCGCTAACATTTTTACAATGTAAATGTCTTCTTTTGTAATTAATAATTTCAACATTTCTCTGAACTTTCTTCGTTGCGATAAAAAAAATATACAAAGCTTATGACGTGCTTGTTTAAAAATATTTATACGGAACAAGACTTTGAATTTGTCAGACCAATCGTCCTAACGAACGAATAAATTAAACGACTCGTAACAAAAAATTATTCCTGTCCATGTTTCTCTTTGTAAAAGTAATTCAAGGCAAGTTAGATGAATCGCTGTGTACCCTATTCGCGTAGCATGTGCTTTAACGACCAGCGTGCAAGCGTTAACGGTGTGCTTTAGTTTCTCTCTGGTTGTGTTAAGTGTTTAAGTAATGAGCATATACTCACTACGGGTGGTTTGCATGAGATCACCTGGCACCACTTCGGTTTCGAATGATAGCAGATGCAGAGACTGCAAACCGCAGGTCCCGGCACAAGCATAAGACCATGTCGAATGGTTTCTCCTTGAAAGTCAGTACAGTTGTCGTCTATAGCATCTGAAGACGATTCTCAGCTTGAATATCTTTGCCATTCGACGGTCGTACGCACAGTTACGTTAACCGTTTCAACGCCACTCAGCGTGATCATGCTGTACGCGTTGTATGGTGAACTGTGTCGCGATGTTTGGTTACGATTGTCAATTCACAACGCGCTCGGTTCCGAACGTATCTTGTCACTAGTCTATCAGAGTTTCCTCTCGTAATTACTTTTCTTTCAAATAATCGTAAACCAAATAAAGAAAAAACTAATGTATAAATTACCTCTTGAATTGGAAAACCAATTACAGAACGTCACACAAACAAAAGGTAAAGCACGAATATTTGGCAACCTTTTGACTCTTTAGTGTAACGTTTCTGATATAGCTGATGAAGTGAAGCGTGAACGCGTTGAACGGTATGTTTCGACAAAAAAAAAAAAGAGCAGTGCAATCGAGTTGATCGGCACTTCTCGTAAATAAATAAACGAAGTGCTATTGCGCTTCATGGTACAATCCGATACGGATTTTTAAAACATCCCTGATACTGAAACGGCTAATAGCGTTACGAAAACGATCGTGCCAGGAAATTTTTGTTCGGATCCGCAACGGATCCGCATTGCGGCTGCCACGATGCTTCTACGTAGCATTGATGCTTCATCGATGAAGCACGATTGAAATTGGATATTCGATTTCTTACTGGGGAGAGAGTTTTCATATCGTGTTTACTGTTTCACTTCGCAAGTGTGCTTTACAGTATACGTTAGAACTTGAAATCGAGCTATTTGAGTTAAAGTCGCTTGAAGCTTGAAATGACGTTTAAAGGATATTATATCTATTATAAGAATAATAGAAGGCTAAAATTCAAAAGTGTATATACGTACATATACATTTCAATAAAAATAGCAGATAATCTCAAGTAAAAAAAAGTAGATTCGCGCTAGTAAAATAGTTTCAAAATACTTGTGAAAAGTCAAACGATTTGACTAATTAAAAATGGATGTAAGAGCTTAAAGGACAAAGGCGTATAAGAGTATCAATTAAGTAACAAATTCACAGTGACAAAGAGGTTTCCAGTCGATCGAATTCAAATAAATCGGCTAATTTGAACGAAACTTTAGATGCACGAGAAGCGACACTCGTCCTCAAGGACTACGAAAGTTCTACTGGGATGAATGAAAACTTTTGTCTGACCCGGTGTGTATACACAAGATGCGCGAATCTCGAGTACAGCTTGCATTAATTAAAGTAATTGGTTGGTTTGATCAAATTAATCGGTTTAAGCAAATCACTTTGAGTCCAATTACCGGATGTCATCGATGCTACGTTGAAATGGCGAAGACCATCCAAGTAATTGATGTCCTCTGTAATTATTTGTTAATCATGCGCGGAATCAGAACGATTCGACCTCGTTCCAAAGCAAATCGTTACTAGAGTAGAGATGGGAATTAATAATTCGTGTCAATTGTTCGATCGTGTTCACAAATTCAAATGCGGTTGAGTGGCGGAAACCATTTATAACACGTCCCATACAGCATAGATCGCATACACGTCTTAGGATGTATTTTTGGTACTTATATATACTCTATATATATTCTTACTCTATATATACTTATATGTACTCTATATATATTCTCTATCTTAGATATACCATAAAATATTTCGTGAAATCGCGTATTCGTGTCTAATGTCAGGGATTCTCTTTCCATAAGTCTGCGTTTTCTATATTATCTTTCTTCCTTATCAGTAGGCATTCTCACAATTTGTGATTAATACTGCTCGTACAGGAATGTTAGGTTTTTGACGTTGTAAAATTTCACGTGAAATAATAATGCCTATATATTGACTAATTTATCAATTAATTAAATCCGTGTATATCAAGTTTTCTATAATTTAGTACTTTCGTGTAACTACAGAAATTTGATGCAATATAAAACTTGATTAAAACAGCGATTCATTAGGAAACGAGAATAATGATGCAAATATTTTTTGTAGCCATTATATAGGATTTCGATCGCATAATTAATCAGTATCAACTTACCAGTCTTTAACGGAAGAATGGAAAGAAGGGTAGGCGGTACACAGACCGCAATTATCATCATTTTCACGTAGACTGTTAAAATGCCGTACATCTTCGTTAGTCGTTAGAAGTAGCGACGAGAAGCGTAAAAGAAGTGCACTAGCCAGAAGTATCTGCGACAGAAATCAGAATACACTCGTTTTCGCATGGTTGGATCAATTTCGCGTGGGACTAACCTGATTGAACCTAAAGCGGGATAATTGTGTTAGGGAAGTGATACATTTACACTGTACATGAGAGTGTGTGTGTAAGGGCCAGAGGGCGTCAAGGTCTTAGTGGAGACAAGAGACTGTTGCCAGATGTTAGAAGAATCTAGGATAGTCGGTTGGCGACAAGCGTGCGTGCAAGACGTTCTTGAGAGTGTAATATAGATGTATAACTGTTGTGTGGGAAATATAGTCAATTATTTGTATTCCCAAATCCTCGAATTTCCTTAACATGGTAGCAGAGCGTGGTTACTAGTTTTGCAAGATATTTAGTGCGTGGTTACGATCTTGCGAGTGAGTTTTCAGTAAAGAAAAAAAAACTTTCAGAGGAACAAAATATACTTCGAGCACGTAGGAACGCTTGAGTAAGAAAAGAAAAAAAAAGAAGAATCAATTAAAATGGAGAGATCGGAAATCATGATACCTATATTCGATGGTGAGGATTATGGAATGTGGAAGCAAAGAATCACGATGTTTCTCAAATATAAGGAATGCGAGGTTGTTACAACTAGAATGAAGAACGAAAGAGACGATGAAGACTGGGACAAAAAGGATTTGAAGGCGATAAATATAATTTATAGTGCAATATCGAACAGACAATTGGAGTATGTTAGGGAAGGAAAAACGGCGTATGATATAATAAAAAGGTTCGATGAAATGTACTTGAAAGAGTCGACGGCACTGCAGATCGTATGCAGAAGGAGATTGGAAAACATAAGACTGGAGAACTACAGTGATTCAGCATCATTCTTTAACGATTTCGAAAAATTAATAAATGAATTAAAAAGTGCGGGCGCACAAGTAAGTGAGAGGGAAAAGCTGAATTACATGCTGAATACGTTACCCGAAGAATACAGCTACATAGCGGACATAATAGACGCATTGAAAGAAGAGAATCAAACGGTAGCGTATGTGAAAAATAAAATAGAAATAGCAGAGAAGAAAAATAAATCCAATCGAGGAGAAAGGCAAACCAACGCCTTTTCTGCAAAAAAGGAAGGATGCTTCAGATGTGGAAGATTAGGACACTTTGCGAGAGAGTGTCAAAATGGCGTCCAAGCGGGAAGCAGTAACGGCTATTGGCATGGGCCAACACGTGGTCGAAACAGAGGAAGAGGGAACAAAGGCAATACGAGCAGAGGACGTGGAAACTTTCATCGTCAATCAAGAACCGGCACGGGCGAGCATGGAAACTCAAGAGCAGGCATATGGACAGCAACGGCGCACGCAGCAAACAGCAGTGAGACGAATGAAATAAGTAAGAACGAAATAGTGTGGCTATTAGATAGCGGTTGTACCGATCACATAATTAATAATATAAATTATTTCGATAAATCTATCGACCTAAAAGAACCGGTAAATATATATTTAGGCGATAATAGACCGATAAAAGCGACAAAAGTTGGGAATGTTATAAGTTATTTTGAAGCATTCGGAAAACAAAATAAAATAAATATGAGGAAAGTATTTTACGCGAAAGAAATGTCCGCAAATTTGATTAGTTTAGGTAAACTAACAGACAATAAGAATACGGTTATTTCCAAAGGAAATATTGCGAAAGTAATAGATGAGGATAATATACTTACAGCTGTAGCGTTCAAAGAGAATGGGACATATAGAATAAAAAGTATATTGAAAGGGAAGAAGCACTTAGTAAACAGCGCCGAACGTAGTGGTATGAGTAAAAAGGAAAGATGGCATAGGATGCTAGGACACGTAAATTTTAAATATTTAGAGATTTTGGGTAAAGAGCAGCTAGTGACTGGCATACCGAATGAATTTGAAAAGGAACTTTTGAAATGTAGGGTGTGTATAGAAAGCAAAATGCATAACTTACCTTTCAAAAATAATCGAACTAAGGCTAAGGAAATAATGGAAATTATTCATACGGACGTATGTGGTCCCTTTAAGACTACCGGATTCAATGGAGAAAAATATTTCATTTCATTTATCGATGATTATAGTAAAATAGCTAGGATCTATTGTATAAAATCAAAAGATGAGGTCTTTGATTCTTTCGTACAGTTCGTAAATGAAGCCGAAAATTTAACGGGCAAGAGGTTAAAAATATTAAGATGCGATAATGGCAAAGAATATTTAAATAATCGAATTTATAAATTTGCTAGGGATAAAGGTATAAGAATAAATAATTGCCCAACATACGTACATGAATTAAACGGGACAGCGGAAAGGTATAATAGAACAGTGATGGACATGGCGCGTTGCTTGTTAGCGGAAGCGAAAGTACATAAAAGGTACTGGCCGGAAATAGTTTGTATAGCGGAATAACACCAGCTCAGATAAATGACCCTCTAACTTACCTTTGTCCTCATCGACGTCAGTGATTTTAAAGCTAGTTATAAAGTGCACTTCTCAGCCAGCGTCCACGGTAGTCAATATTATTTAACGGGTCTTAACGCGATGTAAAAAGGGAAAAAGGAGGAAAGAAGGAACAGGGAAGCAAAGAGGAAAAACGAATTTTTCATTTTCTCGAAACTGGATCAAGTTTCAGGCTGCTCGCCAAAGAGTCTGTAACTAACGAGACAAGATTAGACAAACCACGCTTTAAAATTCCCACAGAACTATAATAATCCTCGAAATCAATACGATTCGTCGATCCATCGCCTGATTAAAATATGAGATAGGATGAAGCTCACTAGTCGGCCTTTGAACTTTCAATAGTGATTCTCTGTAAATGCTTGAAATTGACGCTTGGATTCTTTCCAGATTAACTAGCTTTGCCCCTCCCTCCCTTTATCTATTTTCTTAGATCGACTTAGACTGCCACAACATATTATCTTTCTTCTTTTCTTTTCTTTTCTTTTGATCTTTTAAAGCCCTAAATCGCTGGCTATTTTGTATACTATATATTTTGTACACTCAATTACTCTGTAAGTCATAAGTACATATGTTTTACAACGTTATTTGTCATATTTCAGTTAAACCCCAGAAAAGCCAGAAATATATTTGCAGCGTGTTTTAACGCGTCCCTGGCAAAGATCTCAAAAACGAGTTGCGACACAATTTAAAGCGACAAATAGCACCGCGTATCTCGTTGTGGTAACACACGGTTCGCCAGCTTTTTAAAAGCGCTCTCCGTTTGCTTTTTCCTCTCTTCCCTGTCTCTTCGTTTTTTCTTAACGAGCAAAACCATTTTCGCGAGGACGAGAGTACGGAAATGACGTACTGGCAATTTTGTTTTGTGATAATACAAGCAGCTCGGTTTCAGTGAATTAAACTTGGCCCCAAGCTTCTACTTATCCCTACCTTCCGTTCCTTTATTTTCCCTCCTATATCGGTTTTGCGGTTTTCCACATTTCCATCACAATAAACCATGTTTTTTCTCGATTTTACATGTTAGCCAATGATTCACGGCAAAAGCGTCGACTGTAAAAATATTTGTAGTTGCAATAGCAACAAGTATGTTTTCTCAAATAGAAAATATTGGGAGCGTACACGCTGGCAAAACAATTCATGAATAGCTCGTCCTCTGCTTGTTATTTGTTTCGATACTGTTAGCAAACAAATTCATGAAACATGCTGGTATAGCGTAAAATGAACATAAAAGTTTTGCATACACTTGAGAGCTGAACTTTGGCTGTTATACGTATATTATATATATACGCACACAGTTATGTATATGTATATATATGTCGGAGATGAAAGAACACCGGAGCCTTTGGAATTTTGGATAATCCCGCAACATTGTAACCTAGAGTCTACTATAGCTGTAATTGAACAATTGTAGTTATTCAATCCGATTGTAATTGTTCGAGAGTTGTGATAATGAGCTTGGGCTCGAGGCGACAGTCAGTCGCCGAACGTAGCCGCGGTCACGGGATGAACGCTTTGTCTAACAAAGGTATGGAGTAATTCTATAGCTCTCCTTAAAAGAAATATTCGTGGCGACACGCGACAGTAAACATTCCAACGGTTTCTGTCCCGTGGCTCACCACACGCAGACCCTATTCTTCGAGTAAGATGATTGCCAGATGTCGATGCGTCTCCGCAGTACATGTTCGGCTAGCTCGAGGGCCCGTTATAAATCTTAAGATTTAGTCAACTAAAATCCTTCAAACAGACAAACGGTCTTTGTCCCAACTACGGGAAGATAGGGGAGATATATTTTTCAACGGGCGGCGTCTCCCACTAGCAACTTTCCCTCGAGGGCGGCTAGCATCTTTTTCTAACCACCGATATGGAGATTGATCAATTAGCAGCAACGCCAATTTAGACGTTGGTAGTTCCCGTAGTTGGGACAAAGACTGTTTGTCTGTTTGAAGGACTTTAGTTAACTAAACCTTAAGATTTATAACGGGCCCTCGAGCTAGCCGAACATGTACTGCGGAGACGCATCGACATCTGGCAATCATCTTACTCGAAGAATAGGGTCTGCGTGTGGCGAGCCACGGGGCAGAAACCGTTGGAATGTTTACTGTCGCGTGTCGCCACGAATATTTCTTTTAAGGAGAGCTATAGAATTACTCCATACCTTTGTTAGACAAAGCGTTCATCCCGTGACCGCGGCTACGTTCGGCGACTGACTGTCGCCTCGAGCCCAAGCTCATTATCACAACTCTCGAACAATTACAATCGGATTGAATAACTACAATTGTTCAATTACAGCTATAGTAGACTCTAGGTTACAATGTTGCGGGATTATCCAAAATTCCAAAGGCTCCGGTGTTCTTTCATCTCCGACATATATATATCGTACATAAAACAAAATACATCTAAAAAATAATAATAATAAGGAACCTCTGATGGAAATGCCTCCGCAAACATTGTCCGAACGACGATCACCGAAGCCTAGGGAAACAACAAAAAAGGAAAAAACATTAAAATCGCAAAAACAACCATAATATGCGAATATCCAAACTTACGAAAAATAACTCGAAGAAGGAGGTCCTTGTTGTGGGAGAGCAGCGGAATTGCGCGTGTTGCCCGAGCAAACATCGAGGTAATAATGATGCTGCAGCCGCCGGCCCTTGCACGCGCCGAAGAAACACGGGTAATTCCCACGGTACAAAACATAGAAGTTTCTCGCGGAAAAGACTAGATCAGCATGGAATGCTTCAAGCCTCCTAGACGCTAGCTCAGCAGAAGCACAGGACCGATAAAAACTAAGTCGAAATACGGAATTTACATTTTGTCACGTACGATTCCAAGAAACCCAAACTGCAACATCCCGATTCCCACGGAAGCGTACCCCCAGTGGACCACCACCCCGTGGGGGATGGCATTATAAATAAGCGAAGCAACATAGAGCAGCGCTCATTATTATTCTGGTGAACATTCTTATTACGCTCATTATATTTTGTGTTCATTGTTATTACGGATCATTCGTATTACGTTCATTATTCTTGCGTTCATTATTATAGTGATCATTGTTATTACCGTTCATTATTCTTGTGCTCATTATATTTTGTGTTCATTGTTACTACGTTCGTTATTGCGCTCATCATTGCGTTTAGAAATTTTGTATAGTATTTTGCGTTTCGGGGTCTTTAGTAAACTATATTCGAGTTCAAGTAATAAACCCAACAAAAACTTCGACGACCACCGGAGCAGCTGAGGTAATGGCACCAGGCAGCACCTACTCCTCAAGGTAAGAAAATTAATTTTGAAAATTTCCTTCTTCTCTGATAATCTCGTTGCCCTCGAGAATCGAATTAGAACTTCCTATCATCGATCTCGTTTTATTTTCGTGAACGGTTTTGAAGATAGAATCATTGTTTAAACTTTAAACAAAGGAGTTGTCCGCTGTGTCGGCTTGTGCGAACGGTATTTTCAGCTACTGAAACACCCACTGATCTTCGCATTCCTCCTCCCATTGTTGGCAAAATATTGCCCGTCTTTGGGCAAGGCTTAGGAAATCACACAAGTCCCGCACAGAGAGGACCATTAAATACATCGTCGGGGTCAATCGAAAATTAAGAGCAATACCGGCATTGCTATTAACCGATATTCTTGCCATCATTGCATGCGATTGTAAGAGAGAAATAGCAGAACAATTTCCCTTCGAAAATTTAACCAAAGGATCGTTCGCTGTGTTGGCTTGTGCAAACGGTGTTTTCGATTATCGAAGACACCCATCGATCTTCGCATTCCTCCTCCCACTGTTGGTAAAATATTACCCGTCTTTGGGCAAGGCTTGCGAAATCACACGAGTCCCACACAGAGAGGATCGTTAGAATCATCCTCGATTATTAAACTCAAAAGGCAAGAAAATCATGGTAACAGAATCCATCGTAGTAAATGAATTGAGTTTCGGTTCTAACGGCAAACTACTACAGCGAAATTAAAAGAGAAGAAGAAGTCAAACGTAAAAATAAATTTATATAAAACAACGAAAAATCTCACATTCCTATCCAATCCAGCAACGCTAAAATATATATATCCGGCTAATAAAATATATATAAAGGTAATAATCTAAGCAATTCTACATTCAAATAAAAATCCGTTTAACGAGGACAAATATTTATTGTTCCCAGCTTTAATCCTCTCCCGTGCCAATATCCCTGCACATAGCAGGTTAGCCGAAAAGTGGAAATCGTTTACCAGTTGCATTAAGCGTCAGTTAACGCTACCCATTAAACGAAAAAAAATAATAAAAAATAAAATATTTTGAAATAGTCCTTAGACTATTTCTGGTGGCAGCAACTACCGTATTAATTAGAAATCTATATCAGTATTACATACACAATAATATCAATTCAGTTTATTTCCCTTCAGATTAAATTCAAACTCAAACGAAAAAAAAATTTTTTCAGTAAAATTTAAACTTAAGATTTGATCGATTTAAACAAACAAATTGATACGTAACATTAGAGATTTAAATTTTTGGTGGCAGCGGTGGGATGCGCTCCACGGAGAATTGAAGTTGGTTTAAACGGTTCGATTCGCTCCACAAAGAATTAAAGTTGTTACGATTATCGATAAAATAGATACCGAAGAAATAATGTCGACTAAATTAGAATCGTTGGACAAAGACATGATCTTGATGTTATCGGAAAAACTTAAAGCATGGGATGCAAATTTTCGCGACATGAGTACAACAATGAATAAATTACAAGACGATGTGCGTTCACTGAAAATAAAAAAGGAAATCAAGACACCCGTATCATCGCCGATAATTTCCCAAGCGACAATACCGATAGAAGTTAATCCCCAATCAATTAAGTTAAAAGATGCACTAGAAACAGTACCAGTGTTCGACGGACATCGACCCTCGGTATTTCGATTTTTAAGAGCATGCGAGCGTGCACGAAACATGGTTCCTAAGCATCAAGAATCTCAGTTAGTAAAATTATTAACGAATAAACTTCGCGGACACGCATTTCTCGCCATAGAAGACACAGAAGTAATAAGTTTAAACGATTTCGGGGATAAATTAAAAGATATGTTCGGTCCGGGAAAAACGGTTAACGAATATAAAGGGGAATTAGTTACAATATTTCAACGACCGGGAGAAGATATTTTGGACTACATAGAACGCGTCAAAGATCTCAGACTGGCGATAATGAACGGGGAAAGGTACGAGTACGGCACCGTATTTCAAGATAGGATAGATCGAGACACAAGGGAAGCTTTCGTTAAGGGGCTCCCAAACGAGGTGTATTTACGAGTAAAGATAGCAGGATACCAATCCTTGGACGATGCGTACCGCCAAGCCGTGAAAGCAACACGAGAACTAAAACAAGTGAACAATAGAATTCGATACCAACATTCGACACCTTCGAATAATTATAACCGAAACAACCGCCAGAACTGGAGATTTGTACCGCCGTCGCGGAAACATCTAAACAACCCGGGAATAGAAGAAAATGTTAGAAAAGAAGAGCAATAATTTGGGAAGAAAAATGCATAAATAAATACCTCGATAGAGATCTAAATCAAAAGAGAGATGCTGATCATTTCAACCAATCAACTTTTCAATGCAAACACCATTCCGTTGCTGTGATAAGGGATAATGTCACGTTAAATAATAAGAGGACGCACGGTGCCATAGACAGGATCATGAGTGAGAAATTTCCTGAGTTACCAAACAAGATAAATAATATTAGTGCCAAAGAACTTTCAGACGAAGCAGAAACTAGGAAATTGAACGACGAGACGACAGGCAATGCTTATCCACTGCATAATATCACAGAGATATTGGACCCGCTGGGAAGTGCGAATTGCCTCTCCACGTTCAACTTGGCAAAGATACTATCACGTCGATTCGGGGTAATTTCACGTTCCGCACCCAAGGTGAGAGATTCGTACTTCAATTTTGATTGTTATTAGAAAATTTATTAAACACTGACAGAGTAACGATACAGAATGGTAAAACAGCACAGAAAAGAATGTCGAGTACTGACTTGAGAGGTATTTTTTTATATAAAGGACTTGGTTCCTGTGGAGGGGTTATCGCTGGATGCCGGTCACATAGGATTTCTATTACTGCTTAGTTACTATTTTGCTGGCTAAGGTATGTGAGATATAATTATCCTTTCGCTGCGTTCTCACGACCACCGTGACAATACAAAAGCAAGACTCCACGAATTTCGTGAATGTCTCAACCATAATAGGAAAAGAGATAGCGAGTGTATCTCACTCAAAAACTTCTATAAAACCATCAGAAGGTAACTTTATCGAACTCAAAGCCAAGTCATTAAATTGCAAGGAAGTTCAAACTACACAAAATAAAAATATAGCTATTCCTAAATCCAAAACAGAATCTATAAGCAAAAAGGTTTGTAATAAAAATTCAAAGAATAATTCTAAATCTACCGAAAATATTCCTAAATCCATTATTAATTCCCATACAAATAAATAATAATTTAATTATAATAAGCACTTCCAGTGAAACTATTCATCCTGAAAAGGTAGAGAAAAATAAAGGTGTTGTGAATAAAGTAAATAAAGAAGGAAAAAGGGTAACTAAGGAAAAGGATTCTAAACATTTTCAAGCTGAAGAAACGCAAGTTCAACGAGCCCAAAGAAATCAAAAGGGAGAAAATAGGGAATCACCAGTTGAAGATATATATAAAAACTTGAATACGCTAGCCATTGGATTATAATTGGATTAAAAATACTTTATTGGTTACTACATCTAATATTTGACGTAGGTAACATAGTAGATAATGCTGATCTTATGATTCCCCCAGGAAAATATAGATGGTATCACACTATACTATATACAAAATATTTTTGGGTTAATATGGCTGTGGCACTTTCAAAAATTTGTATTTTGAATGCTATTAGCAAGCAATTGGATAATTGGATCGATGTCAGTAAACTTGCGTCTTGGCGCAAAATAAAAACTAAAATGAAGGAAAGGAACGAAATTCTCCCCGCACGAATTAGTTTTGGACATCTAGCCAGAGAACCTACTGGTGAAGTAATAATCGAAGAGAACATGGAACCAACATACTCAGAATATCTCGAAGATCTGTTCAATAAAATTTACACCGTACAACGAATGGCAAGAGAAAATTTGATAAAATCCAAACTAAGATCAAAGGAATATTACGATCGACGAATCAACCCTCAAGATTTTAAAATAGGAGATTCGATATATTTACTAAAAGAACCTAGTAAAGGAAAATTCTCCGATCAATATACTGGACCACACAAAGTGCTAGACATCTTGCAGAACCAAAATGTCAAGATTGAAGTAAAAAAGGGATTCCACGAACGGTGCACTTAAACAAGTTAAAACTAGCCATAATCGAAATAAACAATGAATAAAGTGATTTCAGTGGGCAACGTAGTGCAGTAGTGTATGTTGTAGTGCTGTTTGTCGAATGACACAGATAGCGAAAACATAAAAGAAAAAAAAGGAAAATTATTATATGTGCTTCAATTATTGTTTAAATATAAAACGTGTTAACTCAATGAATAATTAACTAGTGAAAGTGAAAGTTACCTTGTGAACAAGTGATCAACATACAAGAAAGTGTACGTGCAAGTATAGGTTATGGATCGTTGTTCGTGGTACATAATGTACAACAGCTACCTAAAATAAGTGAATAAATTAGTTTCAATCGTCTCAGTGCAAAATATAAGGTTACTAAATGTTATAACTATATTGTGGATAAATCAAAAGGAGGTGTGACACTGTTCGTCGAATAATACAGATAGCGAACACCTAAAAAGAAAAAAAAGAAAATTATCATGTGTACTCCAATCATTGTTTGAATATAAAACGTGTTGATTCAATAAATAATTAAAAGAGTGAAAGTGAAAGTTACCTTGTGAACAAGTAATCATCATACAAGAAGGTTTACGTGCAAAATAGGTTATGGCTCCCTGTTTGCGGAACACCATGTACAACAGCCAGCTGAAAAATAAATGAACAAATTAACTTCAATTGCCTTAATGCAAAATAAAACAGTAATAAATGTTATAACAATACTGTGGAAGCATGGCACTGTTCGTTGAATAACACAGATAGCGGAAACTTGAAAAGAAAAGGTTTATTACGAGTGCTCCAATTACTATTTGAACGTAAAATATGTTAGTTCAACGAATAATTAAAACAATGAAAGTGCAACCTACCTCGTGAACAATTAATCACTATACAAGGAAGTGTACATGCATGAATTTCGCAGGTTAATAAGAAGAAATAAAATAGCTGATAAAGTATAGAAAGCGGTTAGAAAATAATCAAGATAGATTAATTGAGAGTTAATAATAAATATAACCGGAGTAAAAGGATATTTTGTTATGCATTAATCTACGTAGTATTGTTATGTTATTTTGTAATGCCCAATAGCGGTTGCACATACAATGCATTATACACATATTGAATTAAATAAATTAAACACCACCTTTATGACCACAGATATAAGATGATTGAAGGCAGCCATAGTAGAAGGCAACCGTAGTAAGTATCCAAGGCATATCAAAGAATTGGATGATGTTGTGGGAACGATCCAGGTAAGTGACGCAGCATCGAAAGAGCAGAATCTGAAGAATTACAGACAATGTTAATCTAACAAATAAATTTTAATCATTAATAAGGGAACTAATTCATATCATGCATAAAATAATAACAAATAGCAAGTACAAGCAATAATAAATTAATAGGGAAAATAAGAAAGGTTAATAAACACAGAAATGGGTTAGAAATTACAATGTCAATCTAACAAATAAAATTTAATCACTAATAAGGAAACTAATTCATATCATACACAAAATAATAACAAATAGCAAGTACATGCAATAATAAATTAATAGGGAAAATAAGAAAAGTCAATAAACACAGAAATAGGTTAGAAATTAATCAAGATAGACTAACTAAATATTAACAAGACATGACTGAACTCGGTGTAAAGGAATAAAGTTATGCTACACGAAAATAACTGGTAACACAATACACAAAACATTAACTAAATTAAACAAGACTTACATAAATGCAAGTCACGTATAATCAAAACAATGACTATTGAAATTCGGTAACAATACAATCCATGCTATCACATTAAAGTAGCACACGGTATTGACACAGACAATATCATGAAATACAAAACAATATTACAAAAACACTACTAAATAAAATTATAATGATTAACAATTAATTAGCTATTTCAACAACACGTTACTGTTGACATTAAACCAACGCCATACCAAAGAGACACGCGAGCGGCCATGTTGAAAAATTCGTCGCACATACAAATAATAGCCAATGCAATGTAATACAGCATCATAATAGCAATGTTAGGTACTAATAAAAAAAAAACAAACAAAAAAAAGAGAGAGATAAGGAAAATATATATATAATAAATAACAACTAACATAATCATAACATATTATATATATTATATTATATACAGGGATACAGTCTTCGTACAAAGGAACAGGTCCGAACGAAACTTATAAAAAAAAAATAAAAATAAATAATATATATATACATTAACTATTTTTGTATGTGTGTGCAGAACGGATGGCGAATTCATCAACCATTCTCTGAACGACGAATGGAAGTACATGTAGGTGTTGTCCAAACGTTTCACGAGGAATCCAGAGAGCATTTTGAATCTCTGCAGAAAATCCTCCCATGCATGATCGTTACAATAATCTGACTCATCTCGAAAGAAATTTTTTTAGTCCAAGGAATAGCAATCCGCACCGTAGAACTGTAAGGCACCTGTACGCCACCCACGAAACCAAATACTTTTGCTATCCACCTGTAAACAAACAACATTTATAACTATACATATAATTCTCACTTATATCTACCAATATATATATACACGCATGTTGTAAAGTAGGCGATATTTATAACACTCACTTCCATTGATAATGCAAGTGACTCAAAAATAAGCTGTCATATTTACCATTACACGCACATATATATATATTCAAAGACAAGCTATATTTGTAATATCTATTCCTATTGATAATATATACTTATATATTCATAACAATAAAACAAATCTCATCTATACTACTTACCAATACGTATGCATATATGTATATAATTATAACCCAAGTAGCATTCATAATATTTATTTTCACTGATAACATGTACGTAAAACCTAAAATAAAACAAAGGTTTTAACAATAAGAAAAAAAAAGAGAAAAAAATACATATAAATATAAAAATTTTCTTTTTCTATATATATATATTAATAATAATAAAAGGTTATTCTTATTTCTAATAAACTCGAAAGTAAAATGACAAATGATAACATTATACCATGATATACCGACACAAAGACGCACCACACAGAAGAAACTAATAGAGAACGCTTTAAGCTTGGCAAACTTACCGCCCAACGAATTTGCATACACCATAACCAAAACCCAGGACACATGGCTCTGATCACAGGAGAAGCGGTCCATATAGTCGAATGCATTCCGGTACAAGTAAAGGTACGACATACAACAGAATGCTACTCGGAGCTACCCGTTTGGCAAGGGAATCACACCACAGGAACTCCGCCCGGACGTGCGCCAAACGTGGCGAAGAGGAGCGACAGGAAAAACAATCATCCCTGGAACAGTAAACATCCTGGGAATGAAGGACGATAACACCGGTAGTCACTCAACAACAAACGACATCTACGTCCGCCTTGAGCGAACTCAGTGACACCATCAGTCAAATTTCCTTTGGAAATTTGAACTCCAAGGGCGGGGGTGTCACGTCTCGCGCTCCGCACGCGCCGTAACAAGAACAAGAAAGCTATTCTATACAAAACGCGCGAATAAAGATTTGAATGCACAAACGAACACACGGCGCTACGAAACTAAAGGATGGATTAACAAAGCGAGGGCGACTAATAAATCCAATCAGTATAAAATAAAATAAATAAAACCAACTAACGGATTGAACGAGTCACAAACCAAACAAATAAACCAGGAAATAAGAATAACTACAAAAGGGGAAATAATTTAAACGCCAGAAATACATGTATATATAAATATATTTTAATCAATCAACTTGGAGAGTTACATATAAGTATAAACATATATGCTAGACATGTAATAAACTAGTAAATATTAGAGACAGTGCTTCCAATACTATATTAACAATTTATGAAATATAAGTATATATGAAGTCAAAAACTAATAGTCTAACGAATACATAAAACATACAATATTGTATTATTAAAGAAATAAAAGTTACATTGTCAGAAACATATATATATGTGTGCGCATTCTAACAAATAGGTACGTAACACGTTTAAGCGTCGAAACAAGCAAAATAGCTCGCAAATCGCAAAGATTTCGTCGATTTTGATGAAATCTAGCCGTCATTTCCTTCCCGTTGGAGATATTTCGACGTTTAAGCGCTCATTGAACTCCGTTCTACACTGCAAATGTAATGCACTACCGTTTAAGCGTCGAAACAATCGAAACAGGACTCAAATCACGAAGATTTCGTCGATTTTGACGAAAACTAGCCGTCATTTCCTTCTCGTTGGGGATATTTCGACGTTATAGAGCACGTTTCACTCCATTTTACACTGCAAATGTAATGCACTACCGTCCAAGCGTCGAAACAAGCAAAATTGCTGGCAAATCGAAAAGATTTCGTCGATTTCGACGAAAACTAACTGTCATTTCCTCCCCGATTGAGATATTTCAACGTTATAGAGCTCGTTTCACTCCATTTTACACTGCAAATGTAATGCACTACCGTTTAAGCGTCGAAACAAGCGAAACAGGTCGCAAATCACGAAGATTTCGTCGATTTTGACGAAAACTAGCCGTCATTTCCTTCTCGTTGGGGATATTTCGACGTTATAGAGCTCGTTTCACTCCATTTTACAATGCAAATGTAATGCACTACCGTCCAAGCGTCGAAACAAACAAAATTGCTCGCAAATCGAAAAGATTTCGTCGATTTCGACGAAAACTAACTGTCATTTCCTCCCCGATTGAGATATTTCGACGTTATAGAGCTCGTTTCACTCCATTTTACTGTGCTAATGCAATGCACTACCATTTAAACGTCGAAACAAGCAAAATAGCTCGCAAATCGCGAAGATTTCGTCGATTTTGATGAAATCTAGCCGTCATTTCCTTCCCGTTGGAGATATTTCGACGTTTAAGCGCTCATTGAACTCCGTTCTACACTGCAAATGTAATGCACTACCGTTCAAGCGTCGAAGCAAGCGAAACAGGTCGCAAATCGCGAAGATTTCGTCGATTTTGACGAAAACTAGCCGTCATTTTCTTCCCGTTGGAGATATTTCGACGTTTAAGCGCTCGTTGAGCTCCATTTTACAGTGCAAATTAAATGCACTACCGTTTAAGCGTCGAAACAAGCAAAAGAGCTCGCAAATCGAAAAGATTTCGTCGATTTCGACGAAAACTAACTGTCATTTCCGACCCGATTGAGATATTTCGACGTTATAGAGCTCGTTTCACTCCATTTTACACTGCAAATGTAATGCACTACCGTTTAAGCGTCGAAACAAGCGAAACAGGTCGCAAATCTCGAAGATATCGTCGATTTTGATGAAATCTAGCCGTCATTTCCTTCCCGTTGGAGATATTTCGACGTTTAAGCGCTCGTTGAACTCCATTTCACAGTGCGAATGCAAAGCACTACCGTTTAATCTTCGAAGCAAGGAAAATAGCTCACAAATCGCGAAGATTTCGACGATTTCGATGAAATCTAGCCGTCATTTCCTTCACGTTGGAGATATTTCGACGTTTAAGCGCTCGTTGAACTCCGTTTTACACTGCAAATGTAATGCACTACTGTTTAAGCGTCGAAACAATCAAAATATATCGCAAATCGCGAAGATTTCGTCGATTTTGACGAAAACTAACTGTCATTTCCTTCCCGATTGAGATATTTCGACGTTAAAGAGCTCGTTTCACTCCATTTCACAGTGCGAATGCAAAGCACTACCGTTTAATCTTCGAAGCAAGGAAAATAGCTCGCAAATCGCGAAGATTTCGACGATTTCGATGAAATCTAGTCGTCATTTCCTTCACGTTGGAGATATTTCGACGTTTTAGCGCTCGTTGAACTCCGTTTTACACTGCAAATGTAATGCACTACTGTTTAAGCGTCGAAACAATCAAAATATATCGCAAATCGCGAAGATTTCGTCGATTTTGACGAAAACTAGCCGTCATTACCTTCCCGTTGGAGATATTTCGTCGTTATAGAGCTCGTTTCACTCCATTTAACACTGCAAATGTAATGCACTACCGTTTAAGCTTCGAAACAAGCGAAACTGGTCGCAAATCGCTAAGATATCGTCGACTTTGACGAAAACTAACTGTCATTACCTTCCCGATTGAGATATTTCGACGTTATAGAGCCCGTTTCACTCCATTTTAAACTGCAAATGCAATGCACTACCGTTTAAGCTTCGAAACAAGCAAAATAGCTCGCAAATCGCGAAGATTTCGTCGATTTTGATGAAATCTAGCCGTCATTTCCTTCCCGTAGGAGATATTTCGACGTTTAAGCGCTCGTTGAGCTCCATTTCACAGTGCAAATGCAATGCACCACCGTTTAAGCGTCGAAACAAGCAAAATAGCTCGCAAATCGCGAAGATTTCGTCGATTTCGATGAAATCTAGCCGTCATTTCCTTCCCGTTGGAGATATTTCGACGTTATAGAGCTCGTTTCACTCCATTTTACAATGCAAATGTAATGCACTACCGTTTAAGCGTCGAAACAAGCGAAACAGGTTGCAAATCGCGAAGATTTCGTTGATTTTGACGAAAACTGGCCGTCATTTTCTTCCCGTAGGAGATATTTCGACGTTTAAGCGCTCGTTGAGCTCAATTTCACAGTGCAAATTAAATGCACTACCGTTTAAGCGTCGAAACAAGCAAAAGAGCTCGCAAATCGAAAAGATTTCGTCGATTTCGACGAAAACTAGCTGCCATTTCCTTCCCGATTGAGATATTTCGACGTTATAGAGCTCGTTTCACTCCATTTTACACTGCAAATGTAATGCACTACCGTTTAAGCGTCGAAACAAGCGAAACAGGTCGCAAATCTCGAAGATTTCGTCGATTTTGACGAAAACTAGCCGTCATTTCCTTCTCGTTGGAAATATTTCGACGTTATAGAGCTCGTTTCACTCCATTTTACAATGCAAATGTAATGCACTACCGTCCAAGCGTCGAAACAAACAAAATTGCTCGCAAATCGAAAAGATTTCGTCGATTTCGACGAAAACTAACTGTCATTTCCTCCCCGATTGAGATATTTCGACGTTATAGAGCTCGTTTCACTCCATTTTACACTGCAAATGTAATGCACTACCGATCAAGCGTCGAAGCAAGCGAAACAGGTCGCAAATCGCGAAGATTTCGTCGATTTTGACGAAAACTAGCCGTCATTTCCTTCCCGTTGGAGATATTTCGACGTTTAAGCGCTCGTTGAGCTCAATTTCACAGTGCAAATTAAATGCACTACCGTTTAAGCGTCGAAACAAGCAAAAGAGCTCGCAAATCGAAAAGATTTCGTCGATTTCGACGAAAACTAGCTGCCATTTCCTTCCCGATTGAGATATTTCGACGTTATAGAGCTCGTTTCACTCCATTTTACACTGCAAATGTAATGCACTACCGTTTAAGCGTCGAAACAAGCGAAACAGGTCGCAAATCTCGAAGATTTCGTCGATTTTGACGAAAACTAGCCGTCATTTCCTTCCCGTTGGAGATATTTCGACGTTTAAGCGCTCGTTGAACTCCATTTCACAGTGCGAATGCAAAGCACTACCGTTTAATCTTCGAAGCAAGCAAAATAGCTCGCAAATCGCGAAGATTTCGTCGTGTTTGACGAAAACCAACTGTCATTTCCTTCCCGATTGAGATATTTCGACGTTATAGAGCTCGTTTCACTCCATTTTACACTGCAAATGTAATGCACTACCGTGTAAGCTCCGAAACAAGCGAAACAGGTCGCAAATCACGAAGATTTCGTCGATTTCGATGAAATCTAGCCGTCATTTCCTTCCCGTTGGAAATATTTCGATGTTTAAGCGCTCGTTGAACTCCGTTTTACACTGCAAATGTAATGCACTACCGTCCAAGCGTCGAAACAAGCAAAATTGCTCGCAAATCGAAAAGATTTCGTCGAATTTGAAGAAAACTAACTGTCATTTCCTTCCCGTTTGAGATATTTCGACGATATAGAGCACGTTTCACTCCATTTTACACTGCAAATGTAATGCACTACCGTTTACGCGTCGAAACAATCAAAGTATATCGCAAATCGCGAAGATTTCATCAATTTTGAAGAAAACTATCTGTCATTTCCTTCCCGATTGAGATATTTCGACGTTATAGAGCTCGTTTCACTCCGTTTTACACTGCAAATGTAATGCACTACCGTTCAAGCGTCGAAACAAGCAAAATAGCTCCCAAATCGCGAAGATTTCGTCGATTTCGATGAAATTTAGCCGTCATTTCCTTCACGTTGGAGATATTTCGACGTTTAAGCGCTCGTTGAACTCCGTTTTACACTGCAAATGTAATGCACTACCGTTTAAGCGTCGAAACAATCAAAGTATATCGCAAATCGCGAAGATTTCGTCGATTTTGATGAAATCTAGCCGTCATTTCCTTCTCGTTGGAGATATTTCGACGTTATAGAGCTCGTTTCACTCCATTTTACACTGCAAATGTAATGCACTACCGTTCAAGCGTCGAAGCAAGCGAAACAGGTCGCAAATCGCGAAGATTTCGTCGATTTTGACGAAAACTAGCTGCCATTTCCTTCCCGATTGAGATATTTCGACGTTTAAGCGCTCGTTGAACTCCGTTTTACGCTACAAATGTAATGCACTACCGTTTACGCGTCGAAACAATCAAAGCATATCGCAAATCGCGAAGATTTCGTCAATTTTGAAGAAAACTATCTGTCATTTCCTTCCCGATTGAGATATTTCGACGTTATAGAGCTCGTTTCACTCCATTTTACACTGCAAATGTAATGCACTACCGTGTAAGCTCCGAAACAAGCGAAACAGGTCGCAAATCACGAAGATTTCGTCGATTTTGACGAAAACTAGCCGTCATTTCCTTCTCGTTGGAGATATTTCGACGTTATAGAGCTCGTTTCACTCCATTTTACACTGCAAATGTAATGCACTACCGTATAATCTTCGAAGCAAGCAAAATGGCACGCAAATCGCGAAGATTTCGTCGATTTCGATGAAATCTAGCCGTCATTTCCTTCCCGTTGGAAATATTTCGATGTTTAAGCGCTCGTTGAACTCCGTTTTGCACTGCAAATGTAATGCACTACCGTCCAAGCGTCGAAACAAGCAAAATTGCTCGCAAATCGAAAAGATTTCGTCGAATTTGAAGAAAACTAGCTGCCATTTCCTTGCCGATTGAGATATTTCGACGTTTAAGCGCTCGTTGAACTCCGTTTTACGCTACAAATGTAATGCACTACCGTTTACGCGTCGAAACAATCAAAGTATATCGCAAATCGCGAAGATTTCATCAATTTTGAAGAAAACTATCTGTCATTTCCTTCCCGATTGAGATATTTCGACGTTATAGAGCTCGTTTCACTCCGTTTTACACTGCAACTGTAATGCACTACCGTTCAAGCGTCGAAACAAGCAAAATAGCTCCCAAATCGCGAAGATTTCGTCGATTTTGATGAAATCTAGCCGTCATTTCCTTCCCGTTGGAGATATTTCGACGTTTAACCACTCGTTGAACTCCGTTTTACACTGCAAATGTAATGCACTACCGTTTAAGCGTCGAAACGAGCAAAATAGCTCGCAAATCGCGAAGATTTCGTCGATTTTGACGAAAACTAGCCGTCATTTCCTTCCCGTTGGAGATATTTCGACGTTTAAGCTCTCGTTGAACTCCGTTCTACACTGCAAATGTAATGCACTACCGTTTAAGCGTCGAAACAATCAAAATATATCGCAGATCGCGAAGATTTCGTCGATTTTGACGAAAACTAGCTGCCATTTCCTTCACGATTGAGGTATTTCGACGTTTAAGCACTCGTTGAACTCCGTTTTACGCTACAAATGTAATGCACTGCCGTTTACGCGTCGAAACAATCAAAGTATATCGCAAATCGAAAAGATTTCGTCGAATTTGTAGAAAACTATCTGTCATTTCCTTCCCGATTGAGATATTTCGACGTTATAGAGCTCGTTTCACTCCATTTTACACTGCAAATGTAATGCACTACCGTTTAAGCGTCGAAACAAGCGAAACAGGACGCAAATCTCGAAGATTTCGTCGATTTTGACGAAAACTAGCCGTCATTTCCTTCCCGTTGGAGATATTTCGACGTTTAAGCGCTCGTTGAACTCCATTTCACAGTGCGAATGCAAAGCACTACCGTTTAATCTTCGAAGCAAGCAGAATAGCTCGCAAATCGCGAAGATTTCGTCGATTTTGACGAAAACTAACTGTCATTTCCTTCCCGATTGAGATATTTCGACGATATAGAGCACGTTTCACTTCATTTTACACTGCAAATGTAATGCACTACCGTTTAAGCGTCGAAACAAGCGAAGCAGGACTCAAATCGCGAACATTTCGTCGATTTTGACGAAAACTAGCCGTCATTTCCTTCCCGTTGGAGATATTTCGACGTGATAGAGCTCGTTTCACTCCGTTTACACTGCAAATGTAATGCACTACCGTTCCAGCGTCGAAACAAGCAAAATTGCTCGCAAATTGCAAAGATTTCGTCGATTTTGACGAAAACTAGACGTCATTTCCTTCCCGTTGGAGATATTTCGACGTTTAAGCTCTCGTTGAACTCCGTTCTACACTGCAAATGTAATGCACTACCGTTTAAGCGTCGAAACAATCAAAATATATCGCAGATCGCGAAGATTTCGTCGAATTTGAAGAAAACTAACTGTCATTTCCTTCCCGTTTGAGATATTTCGACGATATAGAGCACGTTTCACTCCATTTTACACTGCAAATGTAATGCACTACCGTTTACGCGTCGAAACAATCAAAGTATATCGCAAATCGCGAAGATTTCATCAATTTTGAAGAAAACTATCTGTCATTTCCTTCCCGATTGAGATATTTCGACGTTATAGAGCTCGTTTCACTCCGTTTTACACTGCAAATGTAATGCACTACCGTTCAAGCGTCGAAACAAGCAAAATAGCTCCCAAATCGCGAAGATTTCGTCGATTTCGATGAAATTTAGCCGTCATTTCCTTCACGTTGGAGATATTTCGACGTTTAAGCGCTCGTTGAACTCCGTTTTACACTGCAAATGTAATGCACTACCGTTTAAGCGTCGAAACAATCAAAGTATATCGCAAATCGCGAAGATTTCGTCGATTTTGATGAAATCTAGCCGTCATTTCCTTCTCGTTGGAGATATTTCGACGTTATAGAGCTCGTTTCACTCCATTTTACACTGCAAATGTAATGCACTACCGTTCAAGCGTCGAAGCAAGCGAAACAGGTCGCAAATCGCGAAGATTTCGTCGATTTTGACGAAAACTAGCTGCCATTTCCTTCCCGATTGAGATATTTCGACGTTTAAGCGCTCGTTGAACTCCGTTTTACGCTACAAATGTAATGCACTACCGTTTACGCGTCGAAACAATCAAAGCATATCGCAAATCGCGAAGATTTCGTCAATTTTGAAGAAAACTATCTGTCATTTCCTTCCCGATTGAGATATTTCGACGTTATAGAGCTCGTTTCACTCCATTTTACACTGCAAATGTAATGCACTACCGTGTAAGCTCCGAAACAAGCGAAACAGGTCGCAAATCACGAAGATTTCGTCGATTTTGACGAAAACTAGCCGTCATTTCCTTCTCGTTGGAGATATTTCGACGTTATAGAGCTCGTTTCACTCCATTTTACACTGCAAATGTAATGCACTACCGTATAATCTTCGAAGCAAGCAAAATGGCACGCAAATCGCGAAGATTTCGTCGATTTCGATGAAATCTAGCCGTCATTTCCTTCCCGTTGGAAATATTTCGATGTTTAAGCGCTCGTTGAACTCCATTTTACACTGCAAATGTAATGCACTACCGTCCAAGCGTCGAAACAAGCAAAATTGCTCGCAAATCGAAAAGATTTCGTCGAATTTGAAGAAAACTAGCTGCCATTTCCTTGCCGATTGAGATATTTCGACGTTTAAGCGCTCGTTGAACTCCGTTTTACGCTACAAATGTAATGCACTACCGTTTACGCGTCGAAACAATCAAAGTATATCGCAAATCGCGAAGATTTCATCAATTTTGAAGAAAACTATCTGTCATTTCCTTCCCGATTGAGATATTTCGACGTTATAGAGCTCGTTTCACTCCGTTTTACACTGCAACTGTAATGCACTACCGTTCAAGCGTCGAAACAAGCAAAATAGCTCCCAAATCGCGAAGATTTCGTCGATTTTGATGAAATCTAGCCGTCATTTCCTTCCCGTTGGAGATATTTCGACGTTTAACCACTCGTTGAACTCCGTTTTACACTGCAAATGTAATGCACTACCGTTTAAGCGTCGAAACGAGCAAAATAGCTCGCAAATCGCGAAGATTTCGTCGATTTTGACGAAAACTAGCCGTCATTTCCTTCCCGTTGGAGATATTTCGACGTTTAAGCTCTCGTTGAACTCCGTTCTACACTGCAAATGTAATGCACTACCGTTTAAGCGTCGAAACAATCAAAATATATCGCAGATCGCGAAGATTTCGTCGATTTTGACGAAAACTAGCTGCCATTTCCTTCACGATTGAGGTATTTCGACGTTTAAGCACTCGTTGAACTCCGTTTTACGCTACAAATGTAATGCACTGCCGTTTACGCGTCGAAACAATCAAAGTATATCGCAAATCGAAAAGATTTCGTCGAATTTGTAGAAAACTATCTGTCATTTCCTTCCCGATTGAGATATTTCGACGTTATAGAGCTCGTTTCACTCCATTTTACACTGCAAATGTAATGCACTACCGTTTAAGCGTCGAAACAAGCGAAACAGGACGCAAATCTCGAAGATTTCGTCGATTTTGACGAAAACTAGCCGTCATTTCCTTCCCGTTGGAGATATTTCGACGTTTAAGCGCTCGTTGAACTCCATTTCACAGTGCGAATGCAAAGCACTACCGTTTAATCTTCGAAGCAAGCAGAATAGCTCGCAAATCGCGAAGATTTCGTCGATTTTGACGAAAACTAACTGTCATTTCCTTCCCGATTGAGATATTTCGACGATATAGAGCACGTTTCACTTCATTTTACACTGCAAATGTAATGCACTACCGTTTAAGCGTCGAAACAAGCGAAGCAGGACTCAAATCGCGAACATTTCGTCGATTTTGACGAAAACTAGCCGTCATTTCCTTCCCGTTGGAGATATTTCGACGTGATAGAGCTCGTTTCACTCCGTTTACACTGCAAATGTAATGCACTACCGTTCCAGCGTCGAAACAAGCAAAATTGCTCGCAAATTGCAAAGATTTCGTCGATTTTGACGAAAACTAGACGTCATTTCCTTCCCGTTGGAGATATTTCGACGTTATAGAGCTCGTTTCACTCAATTTTAGACTGCAAATGTAATGCACTACCGTTTAAGCGTCGAAACAATCAAAATATATAGCAAATCGCGAAGATTTCGTCGATTTTGACGAAAACTAACTGTCATTTCCTTCCCGATTGAGATATTTCGACGTTATAGAGCTTGTTTCACTCCATTTTACACTGCAAATGTAATGCACTACCGTTCAAGCGTCGAAACAAGCAAAATAGCTCCCAAATCGCGAAGATTTCGTTGATTTCGATGAAATTTAGCCGTCATTTCCTTCACGTTGGAGATATTTCGACGTTTAAGCGCTCGTTGAACTCCGTTTTACACTGCAAATGTAATGCACTACCGTTTAAGCGTCGAAACAATCAAAATATGTAGCAAATCGCGAAGATTTCGTCGATTTTGACGAAAACTAGCTGTCATTTCCTTCCCGATTGAGATATTTCGACGTTTAAGCGCTCGTTGAACTCTGTTTTACACTGCAAATGTAATGCACTATCGTTTAAGCGTCGAAACAAGCGAAACAGGACTCAAATCGCGAAGATTTAGGCGATTTTGACGAAAACTAGCTGTCATTTCCTTCCCGATTGAGATATTTCGACGTTTAAGCGCTCGTTGAACTCCGTTTTACACTGCAAATGTAATGCACTACCGTTCAAGCGTCGAAGCAAGCAAAATTGCTCGCAAATCGCAAAGATTTCGTCGATTTTGACGAAAACTAGCAATCATTTCCTTCCCGTTGGAGATATTTCGACGTTATAGAGCTCGTTTCACTCAATTTTACACTGCAAATGTAATGCACTACCGTTTAAGCGTCGAAACAATCAAAATATATAGCAAATCACGAAGATTTCGTCGATTTTAACGAAAACTAACTGCCATTTCCTTCCCGATTGAGATATTTCGACGTTTAAGCGCTCGTTGAACTCCGTTTTACACTGCAAATGTAATGCACTACCGTTTAAGCGTCGAAACAATCAAAGTATATCGCAAATCGCGAAGATTTCGTCGATTTTGTTGAAATCTAGCCGTCATTTCCTTGCCGTTGGAGATATTTCGACGTTTAACCACTCGTTGAACTCCGTTTTACACTGCAAATGTAATGCACTACCGTTTAAGCGTCGAAACAATCAAAATATGTAGCAAATCGCGAAGATTTCGTCGATTTTGACGAAAACTAGCTGTCATTTCCTTCCCGATTGATATATTTCGACGTTTAAGCGCTCGTTGAACTCCGTTTTACACTGCAAATGTAATGCACTACCGTTTAAGCGTCGAAACAAGCAAAATAGCTCGCAAATCGCGAAGATTTCGTCGATTTTGACGAAAACTAGCCGTCATTTCCTTCCCGTTGGAGATATTTCGACGTTTAAGCTCTCGTTGAACTCCGTTCTACACTGCAAATGTAATGCACTACCGTTTAAGCGTCGAAACAAGCGAAACAGGACTCAAATCGCGAAGATTTAGGCGATTTTGACGAAAACTAGCCGTCATTTCTTTCCCGATTGAGATATTTCGACGTTTAAGCGCTCGTTGAACTCCGTTTTACACTGCAAATGTAATGCACTACCGTTCAAGCGTCGAAACAAGCAAAATTGCTCATAAATGGGAAAGATTTCGTCAATTTGGACGAAAACTAACTGTCATATCCTCCGCGATTGAGATATGTCGACGTTATAGAGCTCGTTTCACTCCATTTTACACTGCAAATGTAATGCACTGCCGTTTAAGCGCCGAAACAAGAGAAACAGGTCACAAATCGCCATTATTTCGTCGATTTTGACGAAAATTAACCGTCATTTCCTTCCCGTTTGAGAATTTCGACGTTTGAGCGCTCATTTCACTCCATTTTACACGCCAAACGTAATGCTCTCCCGTCTCAGCGTCGATACAAGCCCAACTGCTCGCAAATCGCGATGATTTAGTCGATTTTGACGAAAACTAACTGTGATTTGCCTCCAGTTTGAGATATTTCGACGTTTCACCGCTCATTTCACTCCATTTTACACGCCAAATGTAATGCTCTCCCGTCTCAGCGTCGATACAAGCCCAACAGCTCGCAAATCGCGATGATTTCGTCGATTTTGACGAAAATTAACCGTCATTTGCCTCCAGTTTGAGATATTTCGACGTTTCACCGCTCATTTCACTCCATTTTACACGCCAAATGTAATGCTCTCCCGTCTCAGCGTCGATACAAGCCCAACAGCTCGCAAGTCGCGATGATTTCGTCGATTTTGACGAAAATTAACCGTCATTTGCCTCCCGTTGGAGATATTTCGACGTTTAAGCGCTCATTTTACTCCATTTTACACGTCAAATGTAATGCTCTCCCGTCTCAGCGTCGAAACAATGCTAACAGCTCGCAAATCGCGATGATTTCGTCGATTTTGACGAAAATTAACCGTCATTTCCTTCCCGTTTGAGATATTTCGACGTTTAAGCGCTCATTTCACTCCATTTTACACGTCAAACGTAATGCTCTCCCGTCTCAGCGTCGATACAACCCCAACTGCTCGCAAATCGCGATGATTTCGTCGATTTTGACGAAAACTAACTGTGATTTGCCTCCAGTTTGAGATATTTCGATGTTTCACCGCTCATTTCACTCCATTTTACACGCCAAATGTAATGCTCTCCCGTCTCAGCGTCGATACAAGCCCCTGCTGCTCGCAAATCGCGATGATTTGGTCAATTTTGACGAAAACTAACCGTCATTTCCTTCCCGTTTGAGATATTTCGACGTTTAAGCTATCATTTCACTCCATTTTACGCGTCAAATGTAATGCTCTCCCGTCTCAGCGTCGAAACCAGTCTCTTCGGAGGCGTGGGTTTGTATCCCACCGCTGCCACCAAAAATTTAATCTACTAATCTGTTACGTATCAATTTGTTTGTTTAAATCGATCAAATCTTAAGTTTAAATTTTACTGAAAAAAAATTTTTTTTTTGTGTTGATTTTGAATTTAATCGGAAGGGAAATATTGAAATGATATTATTGTGTATGATATATTGATTTAGATTTCTGATTAATACGGTAGTTGCTGCCACCAAAAATAGTCTGAAGACTATTTCAAAAAAATTTTTTTTTATTATTTTCTACAAGTTAAGAGTATTAGTGTGTGATGGGTATTGTTCGCCTATAGTGTCTTTGGTAACTAGATTGAATTCCCAGTCTGGAAGTGCCTCTGTAAGCACCTTCTGGGCTGTAGGAAGACCAATCTTTGTACCTTCGTCTGTCGTGTATTTTCGGTAACTACTAGATTGAATTCCCAGTCTGGAAGTGCCTCTGTAAGCACCTTCTTTGCTGTAGGAAGACAAATCTTTGTACCTTCGTCTGTCGTGTATTTTCGGTAACTACTAGATTCAATTCCCAGCCTGGAAGTGCCTCTGTAAGCACCTTCTTAGCTGTAGGAAGACAGATCTTTGTACCTTCGTCTGTCGGGGTTTTTGTTACTTCGCAAGTGATTATCCAATAGTTTACGTTTAATGGGTAGCGTTAACTGACGTTTAATCCAACTGGCAAACGAATTCCACTTTTCGGCTAACCTGCTATGTGCAGGGATACTGGCACGGGAGAGGATTAAAGCTGGGTACAATAAATATTTGTCCTCGTTGAACGGATTTTTATTTGAATATAGAATTGCTTAGATTATTACCTATATATATATATATATATATATATATATATAGGTAATGTGTGCGCGCGCGCGCGCGCGCGCGCGCGCGCGTGTGTGTGTGTGTGTGTGTGTGTAGATGTTTATATTAGTGTTAGAGGAGGTAAAACAAGAATTTTTGCGTATCTGGATTGGATAGGAGTGTGAAATTTTTCGTTGTTTGATATAAATATATTTTTACGTTTGTCTTCTTCTTCTCTTTTCATTTCGCTATAGTAGTTTGTCGTTAGAACCGAAGCTCAGTTCATTTGCTACGATGGATTCTATTGCCACGATTTTCTTGCCTTTTGAGTTTAATAATCGAGGATGATTCTAACGATCCTCTCTGTGCGGGATTTGTGTGATTTCGCAAGCCTTGCCCAAAGACGGGCAATATTTTGCCAACAGTGGGAGGAGGAATGCGAAGATCGATGGGTGTTTTCGATAATCGAAAACACCGTCTGCACAAGCCAACACAGCGAATGATCCTTTGGTTAAATTTTCGAAGGGAAATTGTTCTGCTATTTCTCTCTTCTTTTCTACAATCGCACGCAATGATGGCAAGAATATCGGTTAATAGCAATGCCGGTATTGTTCTTAATTTTCAATTGACGCCAACGATGTATTTAATAGTCCTCTCTGTGCCGGACTTGTGTGATTTCGCAAGCCTTGCCCAAAGACGGGCAATATTCTGCCAACAATGGGAGGAGGAATGCGAAGATCAGTGGGTGTTTCAGTAGCTGAAAACACCGTTTGCACAAGCCGACCCAGCGGACAACCCCTTTGTTTAAAGTTTAAGACAATGATTCTATCTTCAAACCGTTCACGGAAATAAAACGAGATCGAGGATAGGAAGTTCTAATTCGATTCTCGAGTGCAACGAAATTATCAGAGAAAAAGGAAATTTTCAAAATTAATTTTCTTACCTTGAGGAGTAGGTGCTGTCTGGCGCCATTACCTCAGCTGCTCCGGTGGTCGTCGGTGTTTTTGTTGGGTTTATTACTTGAACTCGGATATAGTTTATTATCAACTTTTACTTTATTTATCTATTTCGATACACGCTGAACAAATTACTAACCGGATTAATACCGCAATTACAATGCGCTTTCTTTTGTCTAAGCGATGAAATGAGGACCTCAAAGATAATTTTCTTTCTGAGTCGCGACTCTCTTTTCTTGCCTGAACAACTAAAGACACCGAAACGCAAAATGCTATGCAAAATTTCTAAACGTAATGATGAGCGCAATAAGGAACGTAATAATGAGCACGATACGGAACGTAATAAAAAAAAGAGCACGATACGGAACGTAATGAAGAGCGTAATAATAATGAGCCGTAATAAGAATGAGCACAATAATGAGCCGTAATAAGAATGAGCACAATAATAATGAGCCGTAATATGAATGAGCACAATAATAATGAGCACTGCTCTATGTTGCTACGCTTATTTATAATGCCATCCCCCACGGGGTTGTGGTCCACTGGGGGTACGCTTCCGTGGGAATCGGGATGTTGCAGTTTGGGTTTCTTGAAATCGTACGTGAGAGAATGTAAGTTCCATATTTCGACTTAGTTCCCATCGGTCATATATTTTTACATTTGTATTTGACAGTGTAGTTGCGCATAGAATTTATTAAAGAAAAATGTTAACAATGTGTTTTCACGACTTGTTTCTCGCGCCTGATTTCCATTAATCCCTAATATTCCTGTCGCCATGACGCGTGTTATTGTGTTAGTAGTTCCGATGCGCACGTGTAAATCTAACATGGCTGCTCATAAATGTCATCAGTAAAATTATAGTGGCGGGTCTTTAGTTTTGTTTGATATCGAAGTAATTTTCCGTCTGTCGCTCGTTTTTCCTTATTCTACCGCAATTAGAACATTTATTTATTAATATTGTTATTATTATTACTTTAAAGTGACAATAGTATTGTTCGTGTGAATATACATATGTCGTGTCAAATACTGAGTCTGGGCCCGAGTCGTCCTCGTGGCGGGGGCTTGGGACAGGTAAGGATTCTTCACTGAAGCTATCCATGTTTTCTCTTTTACACTGAAGTTATTTTTATTGACACACACGAAATTGTTACAGAGTTGACACAAACTCACAATGACCACACACTCGCGACGCTAGTGACAATTGTCTTAGGTTCGATAACGAGTCCGCGGACAACGGGACGGTAGTCGTACGCACTCGGAAAAATCTAAGTCGGATTCTGTGTTGATATTCACTGACCGTAAGGCGTTAATCTCTTTTTTTGTCGATGAGACCGCAAGAGAGAATGACTTTCCGTCCCGGTGATACCCCAGAGGAAAACTATGACGGGGTGTGTCTAAGGACACGAGATCATCGGATTCGTCGGGGACATCCTACGTTCGGAAAGTAAAGGAAATTGACGTTGCTGCTAATTGGCCAATCTCCATATCGGTAGTTAGAAAAGGATGCTAGCTGCCCTTGAGGGAGGGTTGCTAGTGGGAGACGTCGTTCGTGGAAAAATAGGTCTCTCCTGTCTTCCCGTAACTGGGACAAAGACTGTGTATCTGTTGAAGGATTTTAGGTAACTAGATATTAGTGTTTATGACGGTCCTGGGGCTAGCCGATCACGTACTGTGGAGACGCGTCGACATCTGGTAAACATCCTGCCCGGAGAATAGGATCTGCTTGTGGCGAGCTACGGGACAGAAACCGTTGGAATGTTTACTGCCACGTGCCGCTACAAATCTTTCTTTTAAGGAGAGCTATAGGGTTACTCAATGCCTTTGTTAGATGGAGAGTTCGTCCCGTTGACCGCGGCCACGTTCGGCGACTAATTGTCGCCTTGAGCCCAAGCTCATCGTCACAAGTCTCAAACGAATACAATTGGGTAGAGTGACGGCAAATCGCTTAATTACAACTGTGGATTTTAATTACAATGTTTCTATGGATTTACCCGAGGTTTCAGAGGGAAGGCATCGGTGTCCTCTTATCTCCGACACATATATATATATATATTTATATTGTGTGTCATTTTAATATGACTAATGTTTTGTAATTCTTCGATAGCGTTATTTATTGTTTTGAGTAGTTTATTTTATAGAGTGTTCGATAATATAAAACACACACACACACACACACACACATTTCTTCTGGCATTGTAGTATTCATACGAAATGAAATGTTAATTATTTATTTTATATTAACTTCATTTAATAAGATAGAGCACGCACACGCACACGTATATATGTATATATTTCTGGCAGTGTTATTTTCATTTAGATTCTTTAGCGATGTAATGTTGTGTATTTGAGGTTATGTGTCAATTATTTGATTTCATATATACATATCGATATACGAAACCTGCTCCTATCGCCCAATCAGTCTTTTACCTACCCTGTCCAAACTATTCGAGAAGATGCTCACGAACCGACTCCTTCCAATCTTAGAGAACTTGAAAACACTCCCAGATCACCAATTCGGCTTCCGAAAACATCATTCTACAGTAGAGCAAATCCACCGCTTAACTCATACGATCAGCCAAACACTCGAAAAGAAAAAATATTGCTCAGCGGTTTTCCTAGACATCCAACAGGCATTCGACAAAGTATGGCATGAAGGGCTACTATACAAGCTTAAAAAGATCCTACCCCACCCCTACTACTCCATCCTAAAATCTTATCTAACCAATAGACAATTCATGGTTAAATGCCTAGACGCCACTTCCGCAACATTCCCAATAGAAGCCGGCATACCCCAAGGTAGTGTCCTCGGACACCTACTGTACTCCATCTACACTGCCGACCTACCTATATCAAACGATATAACAATAGCGACATTTGCAGACGACACAGCGCTATTAGCTACCCACGCAGACCCGGTAATAGCCTCATCCACTCTCCAGCGAAGTCTCGACTCCATGGAAAAGTGGTTTCACAAATGGGGCTTCAAAGTCAACGAAAAGAAATCCTCACATGTAACCTTCACGCTCCGAAAACAAACCTGCCCCCAGGTCACCATCAACAATGCAGCAGTTCCTAGCAGGGACACAGTCCGATACCTGGGCATGACCCTGGACAGGAGACTAACGTGGAAGACACACATCTCAGATAAAACGAAGCAACTAAAGGACAAACTAAAAAAACTCTATTGGCTCACGGGCCGACGCTCCAAACTAAACATACAGAATAAAATTACCCTCTACAAGACCGTAATAAAACCTGTCTGGACCTACGGAATCCAACTATGGGGAACAGCAAGTAACTCCAACATTGAAATACTCCAACGCTTTCAATCGAAAACGCTAAGATCCCTAATTGACGCACCTTGGTATGTAACCAATGAAACAATACACCGCGACCTCAAGATACCCACCGTCAAAGAGGAAATAGCAAAATATAGCGACAGATATAGCAAAAGAATCAACAAACACCGAAACGCCCTAATCACTGGACTACTCGATACGACGGACCAGATTCGCAGGCTGAAGAGGCACTACCCGCTAGACCTAAACGTTAGATTCATTTAATTATCCAAATTAAGCATATGCACTTACTTATAATACTTATAAATTATACCTATCTATAATAAGTATTAACTTATTGTAAATAAACAGCCATGTCACTGCGCCACGCCAGAAAAATTACTGAAAATTCTCAACGCGAGAATTGATTGTAATTTCAACAATAAATAAAAAAAAAATATATATATACATATATATCTTGTATTGTGACAACATAGTATTGAAGGTTTTGTTTCTAGATTATTGTGTGTTTAATGTGTTTTTACATATTTGTGTTTGATGGTAGAATTTCTGTACGCAATTCTTCAAGTCGTTGCGGTGTTAATTATTTTGAACGTTTGGCCTATTGACAGGTTGTCACTTAGTCCCAAGTGTTGCGTTGTGTGTTCTATTTCTTTTGTAGATTATTAGTAGTAGTTTAGAATATAGATTATTTATATATTTATATGTCGGGTTTACATTAGAATTAGGGTTAGGGGCGTGAAACGAATCTTCGTTTGGGTTACACGTTGTCGTTATGCAATAGAGAAGACATTGACTAGTGCAAATACGATTATTATAGAACCGGACAAGTAACCGCGGTAGTTAGGTACTCGAGAAACTAATGACAATGATCCTAGGTTCAATAACGAATCCGCGGTCGACGGGATGATAGATGAACGTACTCGCAAAATCTAAGTCGGACGCGTAATATTCACTGACCGTAAAGAGTTACTCCTTTCATCAATGAGATCGCGAGCGAGAATGCCTTTCCCGTCCCGATGATGCCACAGAGGAAAGCTATAATGGGGTGTGTCTAAGGATACGAGATCATCGGATTCGTCGAGAAAAGCCTTCGTTCAGAAAGTAAGGGAAATTGACGTTGCTGCTAATTGGTCAATCTCCATATCGGTGGTTAGAAAAAGATGCTAGCCGCCCTCGAAGAAAAGTTGCTAGTGGGAGACGCCGTTCGTTGAAAAATAGGTCTCTCCTATCTTCCCGTAGCTGGGACAAAGATTGTTTGTCTGTCTGAAGGACTTTAGTCAACTAAATCTTAAGATTTATAACGGGCTCTCAGGCTAGCTGAACATGTATTGCGGAGATGCATCGACATCTGGCAATCATCTTACTCGAAGAATAGGGTCTGCGTGTGGCGAGCCATGGGACAGAAACCGTTAGAATATTTACTGTCGCGTGCCGCCACAAATATTTCTTTTAAGGAGAGCTATAGAATTACTCTATATCTTTGTTAGACAAAGCGTTCATCTCGTGACCGCGGCTACGTTCGGCGACTGGCTGTCGCCTCGAACCCAAGCTCATTATCACAAATCTCAAACAAATACAATCGGATCAAAAGACGACAATTGTTTAATTACGCCTATGATAGAATCTAGATTACGGTGTTAAGGGATTTTCCCGAAGTTCCAAAGGTTCCGATGTCCTTTCATCTCCGACATATAATATATAATATTTATAATATTTATAATAATGTGTTATATTGTATTAATTATTATTTATTCTTTCTTCGTTACGGTTTCCCAGTTGTATTATCATCTATTAAATATTTATTTCTTCATCGAAAATATAATTTATTTTGTAACGCATAAAAGTCACTATATGCACGTGTTGATTTTCCAAAATGGCCGCTTGTGAATAACCCTAGTGTATGACATACTGTCCCATGACAATTACTTCATTCAACATTGTTTTGTGTTTGTTGTAATATTTATTTTAACGTAATTGCATGTGGATTGTATTGCTGTTGAAATTTATAATTTATTAATAGCATTCTTTGACTGCTTTGTTTTCGGCGGTTTATTTTTATAGAGCGTTTGCTTGATTGATTTAGTTTTAATATGTGCATAATGTGTTACCACCTTGTTACCACTTTTGTGTAGTATAATCTTATTTCTTTATACCAAGTTAGTATAATAATATTATAATAGCTCAACACAATATAATAATTTCTAATTTAATCATGTTTAGTCGTTAATATTCAGTTAATCTATCTCGATTAATTTCTAACCTATTTCTGTTTTTATTTCTTTCCTATTAAATTGTCGTTGCTTCGTACTTGTTATTTGTTGTTATTTCATGTGTAGTATAATCTTTAAGTTAATCCATATATTGTTGATTAGAATTTGTTTATTGAATTATTATTGTTTGTAATTCTTTAGGTTCTATTCCTTCGATGCTGCGTCGCTTGCTTAAAACATTTACATAGTGAGTATTTGGCATTGTCTGGTTGTTCGTTATATTCTAAATACTTACTATGGGCGCTTTTGTTCATCCTATATTTGTGAATATAAAAGTATCATTTAATTCATTTAATTTTATATGTGCTTAATGCATTGTGTGAGAGACCGCTATTGTGCATTACAAAATCTGTTTCTATATGTCAGATATAATAATATAACAATATTACGTAGGTTAGTATAATATACATCCTTCTATTCTGGTTATATTTATTATTAACTTCAAATTAACCTGTCTTAATTACTTCCTAACCTCTTTCTATACTTGTCAGCTATTTTATTTCTTCTTATTAATTGTTTATTACATCATAATTGTGTAATATAAATCGAAGCTAATCCATATCTTATAGGTTAGAACTTGTTCACTACATTATTACTGTTTGTAGCTACTTCATCTTTACTCTCCAAGTCTACATACTGCGTCGCTCACACAAGACACCTGCACAGCACGCACTTGGCATCACCCAGTTCCTCGTTATGCTCTCGACACTCATTACGAGTACTCTTATTTATCCTACATTTGTAGGTATTAAAAATATTATTTATTTTATTTAAATCAATACGTATTGTATTATATTGTATTAACGATCGCTGTTTGTATTAGAGAATTTATTTTATATGTCAAATACAATAATTTAACAATATTACATAAGTTAATATAGTATAATACCTTCTTATTCTAATCATATTTATTATTGACATTCGGTTAACCTATCTTAATTATTTTATAACCTCTTTGTACACTTATTAACTGATTATAAAATCAGTATAAAATAATTCTTCTTATTGAAGATCGTTGTGTCAATGGTGAGTTATTTTGTTATAATGTTGCTAATTTTCTTGATTTTCCAGTTTTTTCATGTCTTCTTGAACATTCCAGTAATATCTGCTTCGATTCTTCATATACATTTACTCCAATTTGGTAGTTGATTTCTCATAACTGCGTTGACTCTTGTGTAAATGTCTTCAATGTGAGTAATGACTTATTTTTGACATTCACTTAACCTATCTTAGTTATTTCTTAACCTCTTTCTGCACTCTTTGATTGAATTTACTTCTTCTTATTAAAGACTGCTGCGTCATTGTTGAGATATTTCGTTATAATGTCACTAATTTTCTTGGTTTTTCAGTTTTATTTTCCATTGACCCTGTAAGTCTGTTGTCGAGCATCAATTATTGATTGTTATCATGCTTCATTTAGTTTAATTGAAATATAATTGTAAATCTTTAATAGTATTATTTTCTTCCATATATATTAAGGCAATTGAGGTTAGTTTATTCATTCATTTCTGCTGACAGTCGCATACTATGTTTTACGGAGTGGGTCCACAACTTGTTTCTTGTGAAATTCCTGCATGTACGTTTCCTTCTATGATGATTAATTGTGCACTAAGTACTTTTAACTTTCACTGCTTTTAATTATTTTATTGAATTAACGTGTTGTGTATTTAAATAATCGTTAGAACACACACATAGTAATTTTCCTTTTTCTTTTACGTTTCTACTATCTGCATGATTCGATAAGCACTGTCACACTTCCTTTGGTTTAGGCAAAACATTTAGTAATATTATGTTTTGTATCGGAACGATTGGAGTTAATTCCTACATTTGTTTCAGCTGGCTGTCATACATTATATATTCTACGGATATGGATACATAACCTGTCTTCGCACATACACTACCTTCTATGATAAGTAATTGTTCACGAGGTATTTTTCGCTTCCACTGTTTTGTAATTATTTTATTGAATGACACATTTTATATTTAAGTAATAGTTAGAGCACGCATAGTAATTTTCCTTTTTCCTTTTAGGTTATCACTATCTGCAGTATTTGACAAGCAGCACTAAACTACACACTATTGCACTATGTTGCCTTCTGAAATCGGTTCGTTTATTGTTTATTTCGGTTATGCGTTAGTTTCAACTTGCTCAAGTGCACTGTTCGTGGAATCTCTTTCACTTCGATCTTGACGTTTTGATTCTTTAAAATTTCTAACACTTTATGCGGTCCTATATATTGATTAGAAAATTTTTCTTTGCTAGGTTCCTTTATTGAATATACTAGATCTCCTACTTTGAAATTTTGCGGGTTGATTCGTCTGTCGTAGTACTCTTTTGACTTTAACTTGGATATCGAATTTTCTCTTGCCATTTGCTACACAGTGTCGATTTTATCAAACAGTTCTCTGAAATATTCTGCGTACGTTGGTTCCATGTCCTTTTCGATTATTACTTCACCAGTGGGTTCTCTCGCCAAGCGCCCAAGGTTTAATTCGTGCAGGGAGAATTTCGTTCCTTCGTGTAAATCTTGAATCGTTAGTACATATTCGTTTTCCTTGCAAGCTACTAAACTTTGCAATATTGGCTTTAAGATTACCATGTATCCAATTACTATTTTCTTCCTTTTCTCCATTTTAGTTTTTATTTTGCACCAAGGCGCAAGTTTACTATCACCGAGCCAATTATCCAATTGCTTGCCAATAGCATTCAAAATACGAATTTTTGAAAATGCCATAGCTATATTAACCCAAAAATATTTTGGATATAGTATAGTGTGATACCATCTATATTTTCCAGGAGGAATCATAAGATCAGCACTCATGTTATCTACGTCAAATACTAGATGTAGTAACCAATGAAGTATTTTTAATCCAATTATGATCCAATGGCTAGTGTATTTATTAAAGTTTTTATATATATCTTCGACTGGTGATTCCATCTTTTCTTCCTTTTGATTTCTTTGAGCCCGTTGAACTTGCGTTTCTTCAGCTTGAAAATGTTTAGAATCCTTTTCCTTAGTTACCCTTTTTTCTTCTTTATTTACTTTATTCACAACACGTTGATTTTTCTCTACCTTTTCAGGATGAGTAGTTTCACTGGAAGTGCTTATTATAATTAAATTATTATTTATTTGTATGGGAATTAATAATGGATTTAGGAATATTTTCGGTAGATTTAGAATTATTCTTTGAATTTTTATTACAAACCTTTTTGCTTATAGATTCTGTTTTGGATTTAGGAATAGCTATATTTTTATTTTGTGTAGTTTGAACTTCCTTGCAATTTAATGACTTGGCTTTGAGTTCGATAAAGTTACCTTCTGATGGTTTTATAGAAGTTTTTGAGTGAGATACACTCGCTATCTCTTTTCCTACTATGGTTGAGACATTCACGAAATTCGTGGAGCTTTGCTTTTGTATCTTTGCCAAGTCGAACGTGGAGAGGCAATTCGCACTTCCCAGCGGGTCCAATATCTCTGTGATATTATGCAGTGGATAAGCGTTGCCTATCATCTCGTCGTTCAATTTCCTAGTTTCTGCTTCATTTGAAAGTTCTTTGGCATTAGTATTGTTTATCTTCTTGGGGAACTTGGAAAATTCCTCACTCATGATCCTGTCTGTGGTGCCGTGCGTCCTCTTACTATTTAACGTGACATTATCCCTTATCACACCAACGGAATGGTGTTTGCATTGAAAAGTTGATTGGTTCAAATGATTAGCATCCCTCTTTTGATTTAGATCTCTATCGAGGTATTTACTTACGCATTTTTCTTCCCAGGTTATTGCTCTTGCTTCTTTCCTGACATCTTCTTCTATTCCGGGGTTGTTTAAATGTTTCCGCGACGGCGGTACAAATTTCCAGTCCTGGCGGTTGTTTCCGATGTAGTTATTATTGTATGAGGGATGAGCGTTGTTTCGGTTATAATTATTCGGAGATGTCGGATGTTGGTATCGTATTCTATTGTTTGCTTGTTTTAATTCTCGTGTTGCTTTCACGGCTTGGCGGTACGCATCGTCCAAGGATTGGTATCCTGCTATCTTTACTCGTAAATACACCTCGTTTGGGAGCCCCCTAACAAAAGCCTCCCTCGTGTCTCGATCTATTCTATCTTGGAATACGGTGCCGTACTCGTATCTTTCCCCCTCCATTATCGCCAGTCTGAGATTTATGACGCGATCCATATAGTCTAGTATGTCTTCTCCCGGTTGTTGAAACACTGCTGCTAATTCGTCTTTATACTCGTTAACTGTTTTTCCTGGACCGAACATATTTCTTAATTTATTTTCGAAGTCACTCAACCTTCAACACTTCACTGTCTTCTACGGCGAGAAACGCGTATCCGCGAAGTTCATTCATCAATAATTTCACTAATTGAGGTTCTTGATTTCTTGGCATCATACCTTGGGCTCGTTTGCATGTCCTTAAAAATTGAAATATCGACGGTCGATGGCCATCGAACACTGGCACTGTCTCGATCGCGTCTTTTAATTTAATCGGTTGCGAGTTAGTATATACTGGTCTTATTTCTCGCGGAATTATTGACGTTGATGCTGGTATTTCGGTTTTTTCCGATTCTCTACTTAGACGCACGTCTTCTTTTATTTTATCTAATCTTACTCTCATGTCGGTTAATACGCGTAAATTTTCATCCCATGCTTTTAATTTTTCTGACAACGCTAAAAGCGTGTCCTCTTTCAATGAGTCTTGTGCGACAGCCATGTTTTTTGAATTTATATATATATACATTTTCTATCAATACCACTGAAAATTTAATCCTCCGTGGAGCGCATCCCACCGCTGCCACCAAAAATTTTTTCTGTTACGTTTTCAATTTGATTTTTAATTTCGTTTTCATTTTGATTGTCGTTAAATTTAACTGAAAGGAAAGGAATGATAGTATTCGAAATATAAATTTAAGATTTCCGATCGGTACGATAGTTGCTGCCACCAGAGATAGTCTAAGGACTATTTCGAAAAAATTTTTTTTGTCTTTATATTAAGAATGCTGGTGTATTTACGTTACGTTACGCTGGTGCTGTTATGTCTGTCAACTGATCGAAATTACCCAAAACGTGTTTAATGATAACGTCAATGAAATTCCAGACCTGTGTCGCCCTTTCGGTGCGCACTTGCGTCTGAAGAACTCCTAATCGTTGCATCTAACCCATAAATAGAAATTAACTCAAAGTGTCGTGTTTTAGTAATGAGGTGGGTAGATCGTGACAGGTACTGAAGGAACACCCAAATATGTTTAACAACCAAGATATTTATTCACGCTTATATTCGATGTGTACACTTGGTGTACGACGCGTGGTTACAATTATCGGTTCGTGATTCGCGGCTAATAGTTAGACTCTGGTCGACGTGCGGTGTCGGTTCAGACGATGATTGCTCACGATGCGTAGCGGGACTCTAGCCGATTATTAACTAACTCTCCCTCACGATGATGCTGCAGAGGGAAACTCTCCTGGGGTGTGTCTCAGGATTACCAGATCATAGGATTCGTGGAGGAGTGCCTTGGTTCGGAAAGTGAGGGATGTGGGTGTTGCCGTTAATTGGTTAATTTCTGTTTGGTGGTTGGAGAAGGGTGCTGACCGCCCTTGAGAGAAAGTTGCTAGCGGGGAGCATCGTACGTGCGGAAAACAGACTTCCCGTATTTTCCGTGGTATGTGAAGGACAAAGACTATTTGTTCCTTTGGAGAATCTTAGCTAAACAAATCGTAAGATTTATAGCGGATCCTTGGGCTAGCTGAAAATATTCCGTGAGGATGTGCCGACATTGGCAATCATCCTGTCCGAAGGATAGGATCTTTGTGTAGCGGACCACGGGACAGAAGCCGTTGGAAATTTTACAGTAACAACGTCAATGAAATTCCAGACCTGTGTCGCCCATTCGGTGCGCACTTGCGCCTGAAGAACTCCAAGTCGTAGTCCTATTCTATTAGGCCGAGTGTTGTTCCGTAGAGATTGAATAAGATGACCAAGTAACTCATTTTCCTGTCAACAATTTATTCAATGTGTTCTTACACTCTAGTGTCCATTAGTGTCCATTATATATGTATATATCTTTGTGGTTAAGTTGTTAATAGTATGTAACTGTTTCACTGTGTGTATATGTGTGGTTAATTAGTGAGTGACGGGGCGAGTTATTTTTCCTTGGGTTAAGAGGTTTCTTTCGGTCTGGGTTAAATTAATGCAAGTGTCTGTACATTCGGGACAGGATGCCGCAGGTTGTAGTTCTGACAAGTATACATCACATAGGTAGCAGTGCATTGCTCTAATTCGCCCTGGAACCCCGCACAGGAAGTGAATTGGCTGAATCTCGTACAGGTCTTGACGATTTGAATCCAAAATGTTGTAGCAGTATTGGCAAAGGAAATAATTATTGAAGTGGTATGCAGGACGAATTAACTGGGCGCAACAATAGGGTAACAGTCGATTCCTTTGATTATCAGATTCAACGCCCATTCTGTGCAAACAAAAAAGATTTTATTATCAGTGTGTCCTATTTATTGTTCTGTTTGTTTCTTACACTGTTGGTTTTATTTATTAACTTGGAAGTTCATAGGTAGCGTTAACTAGCGTTTAATGCGACTGGCAAATAAATTCCACTTTTCGGTTAACCTGCTTTGCGCAGGAATAATGGCACGGGAGAGGATTAAAGTTATTCGGTATATGTAATTGATATAGACACTTGAATTTATTCGATCTGGCTGGGTGATATTAGTATCGATATGTTATGGCTTACTCAGAGTTTACTGATTATAGTCATTACAGTGTCAATTATAAATATCGTCGCATACAAATATTGTATATGTAAATATAGTAAGTACTCGAACCTCTAATCGGATAAGTTTTACAAATGTTTTTGGTACGACAAGGTTTAGTTATTTCGATTTGATTAATGATGAAAGCTATTTTTACTCGTTCGGGCGATTAGTATAGTACGGGTTATAACAATCGCTATCGTATGATGTAGGTGATGGCGACCGGAGAGATCGGAGAGAGAGTGTCTCGCAATATTCGGGAATTGGTGAACTTGAGGGCGAAAAACTGGGTGTAGGACCTTCACTATTTAGTTCTAACTCATCTCGGCACCTCTTTTCTTCCCTTTTAACTTCTGCAGCGATCAGTCATTTGTACCTGCGTTCAGCTCACCTCTTGCTGAGGCGACTTTTATCTTTACGATTCCTTCTTGGTTTTATCATCTAATATGATCAAAATGAAGTTAATGTTTCTCTCTGTGTGAGGCCTGTGTGACTTTGCAAGCCTTGCCCAAAGATGAGCGATATTAGCTAACAGTGGAAAAGGAGAGCGAAGATCAGTAAGTGTTTTCGAAGATTGAAAGCACCGTAACCGCAGGTTTAACACAGTGAATAATCGGTTAAATTTAATAATTCAATTTAGAAACAATTGTTCTTTCTTGACAACTTGTGGAGTCGTAAGAAAAAATGATTATTTTAATTGGCAACGATATTCTCTGTGGACAACTAGTGTGGCTTCGTAGATCTCGCCCAAAGATGAGCAATCTGTTAGCAATGGGAAGAGAAACACGAAAACCATAGATGTTTTGTGCGTTCAAAAACACCGTAATCACTAGTTGATACGGCGAACGGTTATTGTGAATTCAAGATATTTCGAATAAAATCCACGTAAATCGTATATGTCTGATATTTTTATTTGTCAACTATAACTGCCGACGGATACCTTTGTTCAGATACTAAACCTTGTACGACTGCGAAGTTAAAAGAGAAGAGGATATACAAATTTAAATTTCTTACGTCGAATATATGCAAAGGCCTCGAATTATAACTTGATGATTAATCGAACTCTGACAGTTGATTTTTGATTTCACAGACGAACTGGCGATGTGGACACTTTGATCCACCGAATAGTGATGAACACTCGGATTTTCAAAAACTAATCAACTTTCTAATACTCGATTTCGACGGACAGAGTGACGATGTGAACGTTTTGATTCTCGAATAGTAACTGACTATTCTATGTCACTACCCTTATTTATATTTTTAATAATTGTCACGTGACGGATAATCTTTACGGGAATCATAACGTTGATACGTGATAAAGTATGAATATCGTAGTTGCTAGTCTAAGCTAGGTTTTCGTTTCTTGGTTATCTTGTCTACGCCGTATCTTAATTTCTCATATTACTAAGACACGCTGATTCTGCTGAAGTTTCGTCTTCTTGTTTATGATATTTCTTAATTTCTCATATTCCATTTGGTGTTAGGGACATGCAAGGTATGTGATAAAATGTAGATATTGTAGTTTCTCGTATTTTGCTGAGATTGCGTCTGCGATGCTTCCGGGCCCTTCCTTACTGATGCCAGTGGGAACGGTGGTGGGCGTCTAATGTTTCCGCCGAGACTTTGTACGTGAAGCACGCGTTAATATGTGCTCTTCAACAAAGCGGGGTTTCTTTGCGTAATTTATAGAGAGTTTTAATCATTTGTTTATGGGAAATATTGTGAATTGTTTGTTTGTATTGTGTGACGGTTTCATTGGATATAAGGTATATAGTTTTACAATTTGAGGTTTCTTGTATTCGTAATGGCGTGTTATGAGTTTTAGTTATTATCTGTATACGGATTTCGATCAGTGGTTTTTATTATATGATCGCTAATTTCGGTATTGTAATTTATTGTGGTTTTTATGTTTTCTTTGGTGAATACGGGTTATATTAAGTCATCGACACGGAAGTATCTCCGGAAGTGAGGGAAATTGACGTTGCTGTTAATTGGTCAATTTCCATATTGGTGGTTAGAAGAGGATGCTAGCCGTCCCTGAGGGAAGGTTGCTAGCGGGAAGCGTCGTTCGTTGAAAAAATAGATCTTCCCTATCTTCCCGTAGTTGGGACAAAGACTGTTTGTCTGTTCACAGGACTTTAGATAACTAAATCTTAATATTTATAACGGCCCTCGGGCTAGCTGAACATGTATTGTGGAGATGCGTCGGTATCTGGTTTATTTAGTTATCATTATCACAAATCTTGAACAAATACAATCGGATCGAATGACGACAATTGTTTAATTACGCCTATGATAGAATCTAGATTACGGTGTTAAGGGATTTCCTCGAAGTTCCAAAGGGAAGGCTCCGATGTCCTTTCATCTCCGACATATACATATATATATTTTACAGTGTAATTTTCATACACAATTTTGTTTGTTAACGTATAGTTTCGTATACTTATTTCTTTATGTTTATTAGATTATTTGTTCTTCGGTTTAATAACATATATGTATATATTTGACAATGTAATTTTCATATAAAATTCTTTAAGTTTATCCAAATGTTAATTAGTTTTAATAATGTAATATCATACATTTTATTTCTTTTATGTTTGTTAAATTATATATATATCGGAGGTTCCTGGAACACTCCTGTCATACGCGTAGGATGATCATCGTGGAGTTTTAGTCGGTAGGAGTCCGACACTACTCTGCTGTTACGCGATTATTAGAACAGCGGAGTGTCCATGAGGATTTATCCACATACAAAAAAAAAAGATTATATATATGTCGAGTCAGAGTCCGAGTCTGGGCCCGAGTCGTCCTCGTGGCGGGGGCTTGGGATAGGTAATGATTCTTCACTGAAGCTATCCATTTTCTTACACCACTGAAGTGACTTTTATTGACACACACAAAGATGTTACAAAGTTGACGCAAACTCACAGTGATCACACACTCGCGACACTAGTGACAATGCTCTTAGGTTCGCTAACGAATCCGCGGACAACGGGATGGTAGTCGTACGTACTCGCAGAATCTAAGTCGGATTCTTTGTTAATATTCACTGACCGTAAGGCGTTAATCTTTTTGTCGATGAGATCGCAAGAGAGAATGACTTTTCGTCCCGGCGATACCTCAGAGGAAAACTATGATGGGGTGTGTCTAAGGATACGAGATCATCGGATTCGTCGGGGATAGGCTACGTTCGGAAAGTAAGGGAAATTGACGTTGCTGCTAATTGGTCAATCTCCATATCGGTAGTTAGAAAAGGATGCTATCCGCCCTCGAGGGAAAGTTGCTAGTGAGAGACTTTTACGCTCTTGTAATATGTGTATATATCTGTAATATGTAATATGTGTATATGTAATATGTGTATATGTATATATCTTGTAATATGTGTAATATGTGTATATATATCAAGTGTACCCACTTGTAATATCGGAATATATTAAAGGTGTAATTTTGTCCGATTAATTATAATTTATTAATAATGGATTGAAAATACAGATATTAGTTAGACAGAGAAACGATGTTTGATTAACAGGAAAACTAAATGCAACGCTCGTATTTACAACAAATAACTTGACAACTATTTGGTAACTCTCTCTCTCTCTCTCTCTCTCTCTCTCACTAGCAACTCTAACACTCGACAACACTCGCAACTCAATTCTAACGACTCTATGCTTCGACGTCTCGATCAACTCTGATCTTCGCCAATACATTCCTGCTCGGTCGTGCTCGCTCTTGCTCTCGTCCTCTCACACACACACACATACTTTTCGGCTCACATACTCTGGCCTCTCGATTGCCACTCCTTGAAATATGTAACCGTACTTCTGTTTTGACGCTGCTTATCTTTTCTCGCGTCACTGTTACTAGGCGCTCTTGGATGTAAACAAACCACAAAAAGACGGCGTACACGGTGTTTTCTAATTTCAGCCGATCTCCAATCAAAGCTATTCTACGATATTACAATCGGCCTTTCCTGACAATCACATCTGCCCTCAGATGTGCTCATCATCGCCGCTCGCACTTACATCACTATCGTCAGCATTCCACCATTCCATGTGATCGGCTGCCGTGGAAGTTGTACGTGGCCCTTCGTGCTCCCCCTCTCGCTGCACTATGTATCGGTCATTTCGCAGGACTTTTATCACCCGATACGGTCCAAGAAATTTCGGATGCAGCTTTAGCACGGGACCCCTCTGCATCCTTTTATGTATATATCTTTCAGACTCTCCTCGAAACTTACCGTGATCTTCAGATCTTACTTTATATGATTGATAACTTTTATCACGACTTTTATCGCAAATATGATGCTTATACTTTTCGTTAGATTTACTTCTATGCTTGTCATTTTGAGATCTATCATTTTCATTTCTGCTACGACATCGTTCTTGAGATCTGTCGCTTCGATGTTCGTTTCGATCTCGATTTTTGTGTCGTTTTGGGTCTTTTGTTTTATGCTTTGAGGATAACGAAGAACTGACATCTCTTACACTTTTATAATCTTTATTATCTTCGCGTCTTGAGTTTCTTGACTCGACAGAATGTTTTGTGTATTTAGTAGAATATTTGAGGTCTTTATTATCAATGTTTAATTCTTTTGAAAATCTATGTTCTCTATTACAATCATGTTTAGATTTGTCTTTTTTTTCTTTGTATTCTATATCACTATAGCAAAATTCCTGTTCTGACTTTCCTGATTTTACATCTACTTGCACATTATCTTTACGGGTGGCTTCAAAACGAAATCGTCGTCCTTCATCACTGTCCTGACTATGTTGCATGTCCTTAACGTGTGACAAATCTATCTCACTCGCCTGTGTCTCTACATCTATCTTGAGGACTTCCGGACACTCATCGGGATTTTCGTCCTTTATTCTACTAATAAAAGATTCTCCCCCTTTTATACTTATTTCAACAGTGTCCAAAAAGTCTGCGCCAATAATAAGCGAATGTTGCATCACTGTGTCTGGAACTACGTGTATGGTTATACAGTACGACTCATTGTCTATAATAATGTTCGTCGAAAATTTCCCGAGCGTAAAATCGTAACGATTTAACGAGTCGTTCGTTGAAAAATAGGTCTCCTCTATCTTCTCGTAGTTGGGACAAATATTGTTTGTTTGAAGGACTTTAGTTAGCTGAATCTTAAGATTTATAACGGGCCCTCAGGCTAGCTGAACATGTACTGCGGAGACGCATCGACATCTGGCAATCATCTTACTCGAAGAATAGGGTCTGCGTGTGACGAGCTACGGGACAGAGACCGTTGGAATGTTTACTGTCGAGTGTTACAACTATTTCCTTTTTAAAGAGTGCTATAGAATTATTGCTATATTATTATGTAATAATTATAGAGCTATATATCCATGCCTTTGTTAGACAAAACGTTCATCCCGTGACCGCGGCTACGTTCGGCGACTGACTGTCGCCCCGAGCCCAAGTTTATTATCACAAATCGCAAACAAGTACAATGATAGCAAATCGCTTAATTACAACTGTAAACTTTAATTACAATTTTACGGATTTTCCGAAGTTCCAGAGGGAAGGTCTCCGGTGTCCTCTCATCTCCGACATATAGTATCGAGTCCCGGTTTATTAATTGATCCATGTTTCTAATGTTCCGTTAAATTTCCTTGCTATTACGTCGCGTACAGTCGTTCTTTGTTCCTGATTGATTTTGAAATTTCACTCGCCGATAGCTGTGCACGCCTGTTTCATCCTCGAAACAAGCCCAATCGTGCGCAAAATGCAATCATTTGAATAGTTTTCCTGTGAAACGCTGTTATTTCGTTCCTGTTGGAGATATTTCGACGTTTAAACGCTACTTTTACTCCATTTTACTCGCCGAATGCTATGCATGCCTGTGTTACTTTTTCAATGTACTGCTGTTTATTTAATTGAAAGGAATGATAATATTTGAAATATAAATTTGAAATTCCCGATTGATACGGTAGTTGCTGCCACCAGAAATAGTCTAAGGACTATTTCAAAATAATTTTTTCTTTTCTTTTTATATATATTAAGGTGCTGATATATTATGAGTGCTGTTGCAACTGGCGACTAATAGGAGTTAACGAAATTGGCTTGCCATAAGCGCAGCGCAATCTCGAGTTAATCCAAAGCGTCGTGCCCTCAGTAACAACTTCAATGAAATCCCAAACTCGTATCGCCCATTCGGTGCGCTCTCCCGTCTGAAGGATTCCAAATCGTTGTACCTTACGACTGATAGGAGGTAACCCAAAGCGTCGTGCTCTTTTATTCAATAACTCATATGTTAGTGGGTAGCGTTAACTAGCGTTTAATGCGACTGGCAAATAAATTCCACGTTTCGGGTAACCTACTATGTGCAGGAGTACTGGGAGAGGATTAAAGTTGTTCGGAATAAATAATTGGTATTGACATACGGATTTATTCGGCCCGGCTGGGTTATGTTGGTATCGATTTGTTATGATTTATTCAGATTTTACTCGATTATAATTGTTACAGTGTCAATTATAAATGTTATAATATATAAATATGTATATGTAAATATAGCTAGCACTCAAACCTCTATTCGGATTGATCTTGATAAGTGTTTTCAGTGTGACAAGGTCCGTTTAATTCGATTTTATTATTGACAGAATCTATCTCGTCCGGGTGATTAATATAGTAAGGGTTATAGCAATCGCTTTCGTATGAGGTAGGTGATGGCATTCGAGACCGAGGAGAGCGCGTCTCGTAGTGGGTCGCACTCCAATGTTTGGGTATCGGTGAACTCGAGGGCGAGAAACTAGGTTCAGGACCTTCGCTATTTAATCCTAACTCTTCTTGATGCCTTTTCTTTTCTCTTTTAATTTCGGCAGCGATCAGTCGTTTATACCAACGTTCGGCTCGCTTTTCGCTGAGGTGACTCTTATCTTTACGATTCCTTCTTGCTTTTGACATTTAATACCATCAAAATGAAATTAATGTTCCTCTCTGTGTGAGACCTGTGTGACTTAGCAAGCCTTACCCAAAGATGAGCAATATCTTTTTTATATTTTACGTGGAGGAAATCCGCACGGACGCCAGGCCGCTTCTGGGGAAAGCGGCGTGGTAGTGTCGGATTCCAACCGACTAAAACCTCCACGATAACCGTCCCGGCTGCGATCGAGAGATGCCCGGGAACCGCTGTGAGCGTCGCAACGGGGCCTCCCCCGCGCGCCTAATACCACCGCTGATGGAGCGGTGTGTGACCATTGTCATGTAACGTCAATCCACATCAGAGACCAGGCCGCTACGCGACCGGCTCACTTTAAAATCGGAGATAAAGATGTGGCATGTATAAACAATGTACATCGCCGAAGTGCCTAATGAGCCATCAATATCCCAACGATCCTTCCGCCGAATATTCGAGGAGAAGGCGTGCGTGGCGGCGATCGCGGATGCCTAACAAACTCAAGGATAGTGGGGATATTGAGGGGTGACAAAAGACAAATAACCGAATCCGATCGGATGTCGCGTTGTAAGTCTCAGTCTTGGAAAGTCACGCTTAGAGCTCGGAAGAAATATTGTGAATTGTGTTAGAAGAAAAATAAAGTTTTCTTTCTATTTTTTGTTGTTGTTGATCTCTTGTGCTATTTTAACGTGACAGTCACACCGCGCCTCGTCGCCGGAGCCGCCGTGCCAGGCAGCCCGGTTCCCCTACCGGACCGGAGCCGCCAAGCGTCGAAGCCCAAACCCCAGGGGGGAGGGGGGGGGGGCAGCGCGCTTCGCCAACGCCACACGGAGTCCTAGGCGATCACCCATCCAAGTACTATCCGTGCCCGGCGCTGCTTAACTTTCGTGATCTGACGGGAACGAGTGCACTTTTTTTGCTATTTAAAGTTGTTTATTGAGCCCAAGAATACAGTTTTAGATACATATTCACAATAAACGGTGAATTTTTGTAATGATATGTTAGGCAAAGGTACTGATACGCGGCGGTACGACGTAGCCATGCTGTATTATGTGTCGACGCTTTACATTTTTCTTTGTATAATACAATTTTTGGGTTTAAGCTGCTGGGGAGCGGAGCTTTTTTATGTATTTTTTTTATTTTTTTCTGTCCTGAAAACTTGGTCGCAAAACAGGGCGCTTCGGTAGTCTGCTTTTTGGGTGCTGTGTAACTTTGGGGAGGGGTGGGATGAGAGGAGGGAGCGGAGGAGGGGGATGTCAAATAGGTTTATTTACAAATATTTACAGTATTTACAGTTTACACCTGTGTTATGCGGTGTCAGAATTGAGTTCTGTCGGTTTAATGTTCTCTGTTCTTATTTTATTATGGGTTCTGTATCCACCAGTATTTTTTTGTGTTTTTTCTGTGTTTGTCTTTGGTGTCTTTCCGGGGGAGGGCCATGTTGTATCTCCATCTGGTGTCTGCGGTCTGTCCATTTATGTTTTCTTCGTAGAGTATGGTTTTGATCCCTATTTTTCTTTTTATGTGATAAATTATTGGAATATTGTTTTGGTCCTGGAGGTAGTTCTTTTCGTCTATGTATAGGAAAGCTTCTGGGGGGATGTGGCCTGTTGTCAGAGTGTTTTTGTAATATGCGTTGTTAGGAAATAGGCAACTGAAGATTAAGCTGTTTTCTTTTATTTTTGCCGCTTGCGCGAAGTGGTTTCTTATTAGCTTTAGGATGTGACAGTCTATGCGGTGAATGTTGGCTAGGTCGTATATTGTTTTGTTTTTTACATATTTTTTGAATCCGCTATGTTCGGATCTGTAAGTACTCAAGCAAGCCCTGATGCATTTTCTTTCGAATATACGGATTTTTTCCATCTGGGAGGCTGATATGTTGTACCAGATTGGGCAGCCGTAGGTAATGATCGGTCTGATTAGTGCTTGGTAGCATAATATTTTTACTTTGCTGTTGAGATGTTTGGAGTAGAATAGTTTTTTTATTTCCCAGAATGCTTTATTGGCCTTAGCAAGTTGAGTTTCGGTGTGCTGCTTGTAGTTTAATTTGTCGTCTATGTTTACTCCTAGGTATTTTACGCAGTTTCTGTGTGGTATGAGTGCCCCATTGTTTGCCTTTTCTCTTAGTTGGAATTTTCTGCAGTGTTCTCTTTCTGTTGGGCCGATTTCACATGACTTGGGTCTGAACAGTATGGTTTCGCATTTGCTTGTGTTGATTTTTAGTTTCCATGCGTGGTAATAGTCGTTTATTTTTTCTAAAAGTTCTTGCAGTTCAGTTTTTATTGTCTTAGTTTTGCGGCCTGTTACGTAGATGATTAGGTCATCTGCGAAAGCTATGGAGCGTTTGTGGGTGGATGTATTGAGATTAAAGAGGTTTAGTAAGTCACTGTTGTAAATACTGAAAAGTAGCGGAGAATTTACTGTACCTTGTTGCAGACCGTTTGTTATGGAGAATTCTTTGCTTGATGTGTTTGAACCTTCGGTCATTACGAATGTTCTGCTTGTGATCACGTCCCAGACTATTTTAATTAGGTGTTTGGGAAAGTTTTTCTTGATCAATTTGTATATGAGACCTGGGATCCAGACTGTGTCGAAAGCTTTTTCGAGGTCTATTAAGCAGGCGGCTACTCGTTGTTTTGCGTTTAGGGCTCAGCAGATGTCCGACGTAAGTTTGTTTATTGCGTGAATTGTGGAGTGTTTGTGCCGGAAGCCAAATTGATTTTCTGGGATTATGTCATTTTTTGTGCAGAAGGAGGTTAGGGGGTTGTTTATGATTATTTCAAATACTTTGATTATGTTGGGGAGGAGACTTATGGGACGTAGGTTTGCGAGCGATGAGCCGTCTTTATCTTTTTTTGTAATAGCTATCAATTTGGCTTTTTTCCATTTTCTGGGGAAATATGTGTTGTTTAGTGCATTGTTGAAGAGTACTATGTAGTACCATTTTATTTTGTTCGGTAAGCGCGTTCAGACGACGGCAGCGCAGTGGTTAGTGTCTTAGACTCAGCGCGGCCAGGGCGTTGGCCAAAGATGAGCAATATCTACTAACAGTGGGAGGAGTGCGAAAATCCGCGAGTGTCTTCAATGATTTGAAGCACCGTAGTCACAGGTTAACACAGAGAATAATCGTTTTGTTTTAATAGTTCGAAATTTAGAAATAATTGTTTTATCCTTAACAACCGTAAATTGTGAAATCGTAAGCAAGAACGGATATGTCACTCGGTTGTCACGAAAACTTGAGGGTTGGGTGATAAAATAAAAATAGCTGAGTCGTAACACAACTATTAATTTGGTTTTAATTAAACTTTACTACAAATTCAACAATCAAACTGGAATACACACTGAATTAACATAAATCACACTATGTTATGTAAAACTTAGTTACACCGATACGTCAAGTACGTGACTGTTATAAGGGTAGAGACAGGTAAAAATATGTTTAGGAGAGGGTAAGGATTGGCTTCAAACATATAAAGAGCTTATGACGGCGAAGGATGTCCTTAAAGAAAGCTCGGGCATTCGTAAAACAAGAGCGGGGAACATCCTTATAGTAATGAGGGCGGGCTGCGAGGTGAAAGTCGCTGCCAATATGATAAATGAGATTATTGGCGATAAGGTGCGAGCGACGCCCTTACAGGACAAGGTGTCGGTGGAGATAAAGGAAGTGGATCCGCTGGTGAGTAAGGAGGAGCTTGTGGAATCCTTGAAGGAAGAGCTTAAAATCATAGAGACCGGGGAACTGGAAGTCAAGGCGACGAGAAGGGCGCCGTGGGGCACGCAATCAGCGATCGTTGTTCTGCCAAAAGCGTACATCGATAAAGGCGGCGACAATATTAAGATTAGGACGGGCTTAACAATAGCCACAATCAGGGTGTTGCCCAATGTGAAAAAGTGCTATAGATGCTACATGTTCGGGCATACTACAAACAAGTAAGGCTGTGAGCCCGGGAAAGGAGATTTGTAGGAAGTGCGGAGGAAGGGACCACACGATAGCAGCGTGCTCAAATTTACCGTGCTGCGCGATATGTAGCAAGGAGACGGGTGTTAGGTTTGACTATGTGACGGGGTCCCTGGCATGCTCCAGTTACAGGAGAATGTTACGATAGGGAAGACAAGGGAGGAGATGAAAATCCTCCAGATTAACCTAAACAGATGTAGGATGGCGCAGGATCTAATGTGCCAGAGCGCGATCGAGGCCAGACCGGATGTGGTAATAATATCCGAGCCGTACAGGCAGCTACCTTACTGGCACAACGATACTAAGGGTGATGCGTCGATTTGGGTCACGCAGTTCAATGATCGAGCACAGAATAAAACGCTTCTCTAAAGGAAGGATGGACTAGTGGGTATTGATGTAGGTGATATCCTCTGTTTCAGTGGTTATTGCTCCCCCAATATCAAGATTGAGGAATACAGGACGTTCATAAACAAGCTTGCATCGGTGATAAGGAAGGGTGTAAGCAGAAGCAAGAAAGTGATCGTGGCTGGCGACTTCAACGCTAAGTCCACTTGCTGGGAAGGTCAAACCACGGACAAGCGAGAAATAATTTTAATGAAAACCCTGTGCAGTTACGGCGTGTGCCCTATAAGGCTGGACGATAAATACACGTTTTATCGGAACAGAAGGACGAGTTGCCCTAACATAATCAGTGCAACAAACATGGTTAACGACCTCCACGTAAGGAGCAAGGTGTTAAATGCTTTCACAGCATCGGACCACCTATACATATCTCATACGTTTAAAACAAGGACCGTAAGTGATCGAACTAAATTTTTTAAATATGTGACGAAGGGTCTTGCACCTGACATATTTTTGGCTCAATTTGACGAGATCACTAACGTAGAGAATCTTAATACGACGGACGACGCGGACAAGGCGGAACTGCTGCAGAAATGTATAGTGGAAACTTGTGACAAGATGCTGAAGAAGGTGAGCTGTACGACAAACAAGAAGTACAGCAATCACTGGTGGAATGAGACGATCGCAGAACTGAGAACTCAGGCTCACAAAGCATTGAGGAAAATAACTAGAGCAAGGAGGAAGGAGGACAGTGGGATCGAAGCCCTTATTAGTAACTACAAGGGACTAAGAAGACAGCTGAAGAAAGAAATAGCTGAGAGTAAAAAGAGAGCCTGGGCTGGATTCTGTGAGATATTAGAAAGGGATCCGTGGGGAAAGCCGTATCGCACGATTATGAACAGATGTGGCAAGAAAGGGATTCCAAATGACATGCCTGTTAACAAGGTGAAAGAAATTTTAAAAGGCTTGTTCATCATAGGACGCAGACCGGAGCTAAGGGAGGTCGAAGAGCATGACAGAGAGAATATCACCTATAACACGAAGCTTGAGGAGGAGGATGTTAAAAAAATCATTGGTAAAATAAATGGAAAAAAGGCGGTGGGAATAGATGGGGTCTGTCAAGCTGCTAGTATACAATCGAACAGAGCTTATCACTAAGGTGATTAACAGTATTACGGACTCTGGTAGGATCCCGGGATGCTGGAAAACAGCGAGAGTCATATTGCTCAGTAAACCGGGTAGGGACCCTAAGCTCCCTAATGCTTACCGCCCAATAAGTGTACTTCCGGCCTTGAGCAAAGTGTGGGAGAAGTGTCTCATGTTGATTATCGAAAGATGTATGGGAATGGACCCATTTCACAGGGGGCAATATGGGTTCAGGAGAAGAAGGAGTACGGTGGACGCGATTACACAGGTGATTAAATTCGCGGACACCTGCAAGAAGAATAGGATGGTATGCTTGATGATTGCGTTGGACATCAGGAATGCATTCAACACCCTTAGTTGGAACAGCATTGTTGACGAACTGACCAGGAGGAAGTTGCCTTGCAAGATCATTAGACTGGTAACAAATTACCTGACGGATAAGAGGATAATCGTCAGCAACCAGTTTGGTACGGTGGAGTATCTGGTTGCGGCTGGGGTACCGCAAGGATCTGTGCTGGGGCCTTTCCTATGGAACATAGTCTACGATCGGTTATTGGAAAGGCTAGATAGCAGGGTAATGTTTAAGGTGGTCACGTTTGCAGATGACCTGGCAATCGCATGCGCTGTGAATAAAAACGAAGGAGTTAGCGGAATAGTACGGGAGGTCACGAGAACAGTGTGCGATTGGTGTGCAAGAGTGGGTTTGACGCTGGCTAAGGAGAAGACGGAAGTGATCCTCATTACGGGCATGAGGGTGCCCAAAGTTATAGGCTTGAATGTGGACGGCGTGGCTATCAACACGGTAGAGGCCACGAAATATTTTGGCGTTATGATAGACACGAATAGGAAATTTGACAAGCACATTGCCTCGGTGTGCGATAAAGCGGGCATCAAGATAGGAGCATTACGAGGAATCCTACCGAATATTATGGGCCCGCCTGGTTTGGCAAGAAGGCTATACTACAGCGTGTGGGAATCCATAATAACATACGGTGCGCCTGTGTGGGCTGATGCGATGAAGTATGGGAAAAACAAGAAGATCATAAAAAGGGCGCAACGAATTGCCCTGTGCATCACATCCACGGCCTACCGCACCGTATCCCACGCGGCGCTTTGTGTATTGACCGGGAACTTACCGATTTACATGAAAGTGCGAATGTTGAAGGGGATATACGAGAGAAAGAAGATCCATGAGACCTTAACTGTTGGAGAGGAGGTGATTGAGAGGCAGGCGGAAAAGAAGGAAGATCTGGAAGAAGTAAAGAAGAAGGCCTCAACGGAGTGGCAAGCGGAATGGAGCATGTATAATAGAGATAATGTGACCAGGAGATTAAGAAGCAATGCGACCATATTCTCCAGGAATAGAAGTGACATCGATCACTTCACGATGCAAATGCTCACGGGACACGGCATTTTCAACAGCTACCGTAAGAGGATCGGTAAGGAGGTCGACACGAAGTGTTGGGACTGTGGATACCCGAATGATGACGCCGAGCATGTCTTATTCGCGTGCCCTAGGTTGATCGACAGAAGAACCGAGCTAGAGAACTTCCTGGGAGTCAGGATATGTGTGGACAACCTGGTGGACACTGTAGTCACCAGGGATGAATACTAGAGGAAGTTCAGTGAGTTTTGCAAGGGCATAATGAGATATAGAAGGGATATGGAGAAGGCGATGGAGTCCGCGAATAGGAGGGGCGGCACCAGTACGCGACGATAATATGCGGCGACACGGTTGAGGACAACCCTGATGAATGCTGATCGGCTCTGCTGGGGTTGTCTGTGTCTAACAAATCAGAGCAAAGAGGAGGGGTTTTTAGTGGGTATGACGATGTCACCTGGAGTCCCACATAACCTAGTGACGCGGGTCGCTGGGTATGCGTAAATGCATTTTCCCCTCCTCGCGCGCAAAAAAAAAAAAAGGTAAAAATATGTTGACTATTCTAAGGATACAGAATAAGTGAAGTTTTACTGACGATAATGTGTCTGAGGAAAACTAGGAGTGGGTGTGTCTAAAGACACGGGACTATCGGATTTGTTGATGATAATTTTGTTTAAAGAAGTGAGGACAGTAGACACCGTCCCCGATTGGATCATAAGACGGTTGATGGACCAGGAAGGGTTTTAGCCGCCCTCGTGAAAAAGTTGCTAACGGAACATGTCAGACGTGATACAGTACATATCAGTACGCGCCAAGGATGTGCAGACATCTAGGCGCCATCCTGCCCGCGGTGTGTGACCTGGTCTCTGATGTGAATTGACGTTACACGGTCGATGGTGTAATCAGCACAACGTTTCAGCTACGTCAGATCACTAGTTATCCGCAAAATCCGCGTTCATCGTGTGCTTTATATTCTTGTTCGTTGATAACTGCCAACGGATACTTTTATTCCGATTTCAACATCGTACAACTGCGAAGTTATCAGAGAAGAGAATATACAAACTTCAAAATTCTCACCTTAAATGTATGCGGAGTCAATAGTGTTCTATTATACAATTCGGCGGTTAATCGAACTTTGGCACTTATTGCGCTTGGACAATCTTCGTAGTTAACACTTACAAATTTCGTTTGAAACAATTATTCGAGAGACAACTGGCAGAGTGACAGTGTGAACGCTTCAATTGACAAAATGGTAACTGACAGTTAATACTTATAAAATTTTTACTAACTTGATTTTGATTCGACAGATGAACTGGCAGGATGACGGTATGAACATTTCGATTTGGCAAATGGTAACTAACTATTATTACTTCTAAATTTTTGCTAACTTGGCTTCGACTGACAGAATGACAGTGTGAACACTTTGATTTTCAAATGGTAACTCTAGTTAATACTTGTAAATTTTTCTAACTTGATTTCGATTGAGACAAACTAACAGATAGGAGGTGTAGACACGTCTATTGAAAATTGGTAACTGCCTGTCCTATGTCACTACGCTTATTTATATCTTGAATAATTGTCACGTGACAGTTCGTTCCCATGGGAATCATAACGTTACTACGCGACAGAATGTGAATATCGTAATTGCTAGTCTAAGTTGAGGTAACAGTAAGTTTTAATTTGTTGTTTTATGGGAAATGACGTGAAGTGGTTGTCTGTAACGCGTGGTTTTGATGGTTTTGTTCGGTGTCTGATTCAGTTATAAAGGTGTATAGCTTTACATTTTGAGGTTCGTAATGGCAATGTTATGCGTTTTGATTATTTGTTATTTGTTCACATTGTTTAGATTTCGATCGGTATTTTATATGATCGCTACTTTCGATATTTTAGTTTATTGGTAATTTACGGTTTCTCTGAGAATACGGGCGTTAATAGTAAATTTTAATTTGTTGTGCGTGGTTTTGATGGTTTTGTTCGGTGTTTAATTTAATTATAAAGGTGTATAGTTTTACATTTTGAGGTTATCTTGTCTTCGTTTCTTTATGGCATGTTACGAGTTTTGATTATTCGTTATCTGTTCACATCGTACGGATTTCGATCAGTATTTTATATGATTGTTATCTTCGCTTTTTTAGTTTATTGGTGTTTTACGTTTTCTTATGGACATGGAGATATTCGCGCCTGTGCGAGCTGTACAAGTATGTGTTATTTTAATTAATTTTAACTTCGTCCTGTTTCGTATGTTGTTTCATCCGTTTGTCTTCGCTAACATGTGTATTGTTTTAGTGCCAGAAGAAGAAGAAGAAAAAGAAGGGGAAGAGGAAGTCACGCAAAAGGTACGTGAATGGTTCGCGAAGACGTGGTCGGTGTGGCGGTGTGGAACGCCGTGGAACGAAGGTTGAAGATGTTAGAGAACCTGCTTTCCACCCAGGTTGACACCGCGGTTCTATCATTGGCATCGTGTCCTGATGATTCTTCGGTCATTGACTTGGGCCTGTCCGACGAGGATACCGTCGAGTTTTCGCCGAGTCTTCCTTTCTTCGAGGTCCTTGATACAGATGATTGTGCGAAGGCTCGCTTTCCTAATGATGTTTCTACCGAAGTCCTGGATGCTCACCTGCGTCATCACCTTTCTGATCAGGGGGGAATTTCCCCTATTGTGCGTTCCTGGTGTATAGACAAATTTTGCGAAATATATCCTGACGCTCCATGTGCTGACTTTAATTTTATTTAGCAATAGTATTTTGTTTATCTATTTGTATGTCGGATGCGATGTTATTGGAAGAGAGCTTCATCCTGGAAAACAATCTTTTGGCTTGCCCCGCTAGATTTTGACATTCCTGTTGTAAGCCTGGCTGGTTGTGAAACGGCCTTTTTTCCTGCAGGCTAATCGATTGTCGGGAATTCGAAGCTGATCCTTGGGTCTTACAAAAGAATTGTTTTTTAATAGACTTGACTACTTTATCCATCGCTTTGTCTTCTATGGTTATTTTAGGCAACTTTTTTTCAAATAAAAAATCCTTTGCTTTTGTGTCTTCAAATATTGTTTTCGTTTCCTTAGCTACTCTTGCTACGGTGAAAGCTTTTCTTGACTTTCACAATGCATAATTACTGGGATGAGCTTGTGTGCATAATGCAATTTTCCATCAAACTTTATTGATACTATCTGATTCTTCAATCAATGTTGGCATAGCTTGCTAACATTGCACTTGCCAATTTTTGTGTGTTGGCCATGTGACTATCTCCCGATTTTGAATGTTTGGGTAATTTTAAAAGAATTTCCGGATTTAGTTTAGGTATTACTAGATCAATCGATTTATATTTTTCTAATAGGCTACCTCTGCGAACCGGAATTTCCACTTGAATACACGTACGAATATAGAACTGTAGCTTTATTCGTAAAGTATTAGATGCTAAGGGACCATGCCCGAAAAGTTTTCAAGTTCCTTATTATGTATTATTTATTTTCTTTAGCCATTTGCAAATTCTTTTGGTCATTAATCTTTTGTTTAAATTCATTGACTGATTTTCGGAAATTCTCTGTATTTCCTACGTATGCGGAAAAAATTAAAAGTATTGTGACCATCCTTGGCAACCATCGTCAGAACATTTATTTTTGCGAGCACGATCTGTGAGTTTGCGTGTTTACCGGCTGTAATAAGGTACGAAGAACCGCTGGTTTCTGTTTCACGTCGTGCGAAAGTAATTGTTTCCAGAGATACGCTAATCCATTATTAAATTTTTCGCTTTTTTGTTTTGTTGTCTAAACAAGTCGTGCGAACGTGTGTAACTTCGACCAATCGCGGAGAGACGTAGTCGCGAGGAGAGACGTCAACGGGAGTCGTAAATTCCCGTTACGATTATAACAATCGACACCGCGAATTGATCCATCCCCTGATTTCCGTTGAGATCATAGGGGCGATTAAGTTTGTATAACACTGTGATTCACAGAATTATAAATTATATATTTCCAACACTTAGATTACACTGTTGAGCATAGATAAATAGATAATCACTTATGGCACGAAGATAAGATAGATATGTACGTTAGAGCAGGGCTCTTATAATTGGATGTAGTGTGTTGGTGGACGTAGCACTATAATATTTTTAGTAGAGGAGATGTATTCTCGACAATACCGAGAACCAACTCGCGTTATGCTTAGACTGCCACGATAGGCGTTAGCGTTAGACTTCGTGCTTGACTTTTCCAACGATGTAGAAGAAGTGAAGTTGAGTGACGATGCTGTGTCGGAGGAAAGCTAGTGATGGGTGTGTCTAGCGCACGAGACCATCGGATTTGATCATGCCATTTTAGGTCAGGAAGTGAGGGCAGTATACCTTGCTTCGGATTGGATAAACGAAGGTTGGTGGACTAGGAAGGGTCTTAACCGCCCTCGATAGAAAGTTGCTAGTGGGAAGCATCGTACGCGAGAATAACTAACTTTCCCGTGTCAAGCCGAGTAAACAATAGTCTTTAGAAACTGATTTAGAAAAAGACATTTGTTGGGTCTGAAGGACCTTAGCAGGCAAGTTACTCGGGTTTATGACGGGTGCTTAAGGCTATTGAGGGTACGCCGTACGGAAGAGCGGACATCTGGTGTCCATCTGGCCCGCGGTGTGTGACCTGTGCCAGGTAGAGAGTCGCCTGGCGTAATAACGTGTATAACTTTTATTCCTTTAAATATCTGTTGAACATTAATTGAAAGACTTTCAAAGGAAAGATTTTCCTAGTCATGCGAGCAGGATATTTGTAACAACCTATGTTTGATTATTTAAAAAATATAGAATTGAAATAAAACAATATACTTTCTTCTCCCTTTGCTTCAGAGGGGCTTCCATTTCTGCTGGTTGTTCTAATACCATCTATTCTTTGTGAATTCTTTCCACCACCACTCAACTCGTTAGAACCTCCTTAATACTTACTGACTAAATCCTACACAATATCTCTAGGCATTTTCATCTTCTTGCTTAGGTTATCGAATAATTCTTCACTATCCTTCTTACGCTTATTCCTGATAAGAAATTAGCTTAAAGTTTGAAAAAATGTTCTACTATCTGAAAATCATGTGTGCGTTTTAACGCACTAGGAAAGAATATAAGGATAAAGCGGATCGATAAGTGAAGACATGATTCTCGGTTATTTTCTTGTTTCTCCATTACTTTGCACATAGTGATCACTGTCCCCTATCGAAGTAAATAGTACGTTTGTAATTGTTCGACCGTTCGCGGAGAGGTGCAAATGCGAAGAAGTGCGCCAACGAGAGTCGTAAATTCCTTTTACGATTTGGTAATCGATGCCACGAATTAGTCGATCCCCTATTTTGGTTAAGATAATAGAGGTGGTTGAACTGATAATAACATTTGGTTAACAAATTAAAATATGCTCTTTATTCCAATAACTTGTCTTGTAGAACATAAGTTTTTGAGATAATATTGGGTTGGCAACTAAATAATTGCGAATGTTGTCATTAGGTGGTAATGACTGAATGGTGACAGTGTTACGTCTCGTGACATAAACCGTACGTCATTCCTCGTTGACTGATCGCCAAATATCCACCTACCCTTACTCAGACCTTCAATAAACCTTAGTATTTTAACAATCAAGACTCTCAAGTCCAGTAAGTGTCTTTGGTCTATAACTGATCCTTAAAACATTCCGTAGGCTTATTGTTCGTTCTTAAAAATTACGAAGAAAGCGGGGGTTTCCCATGAGCAATGCCACCAACGATCCACGTTTAGCAGGAGACCTCCTCCACCTATTTTTATCTACCAACGTTTTTTCTAACCAATTGGCATCGCTGATCGTTACCCGCACTCTTTCTAACGAATCCGCTTTCTTCGTACTCTAGACACACCCATAACGAGCTTTCCTCCGTAATAACGCGGCAGCCGAAAGTTAGTTGCCAAGTAGCTAAATCGCTGAACACATCTCTCTGTTCATATCTTACTTGCGATTTATCGTGACACTCTCGTGACACTCACTACTTGTAAGTCTCTCCTACTACATTAACATCGTGTTCTTACTAGTAACATTTCGAGTCAAACACTTCTAACCTTATTGTAACCTTATTGTAAACTACACTTCGACATCGTAACTTACCACGCGAGTTTCTCCGAACATTTATATTTTCCGCGAGACAAGTTGTTACAATAAACTGTATATTATAACCTATTAATCCAGTGTTATACTAATTCCACCACCTCTATTATCCTAACCGAAATAGGGCATCGGTCATTTCGTGGCATTGATTACCTAATCGTAACGGAAATTTACGACTCCCGTTGACACGCCTCCTCCGCGATCGCGTCTCTTTGCGAACAGTCGAACAGACTGGTCTAAGTATAACAGATCAGTCAAGAGATGTTGACTGATCTAAGGATGCTAAACCAGTCAACAGATCTTGACTGATATAAGGACGAAACAGCAGTTAAGAGATGTTGACTGATCCATGGATGCTAAACCAGTCAACTTCGATGACGATGTTTTCGCGGAGGAAAGCTATTGATAGTGTATCCAGCGCACGGGCCCATCGGATTCGTTGATGGCAATTTTGGCTAGGAAAGTGAGAGCAACGGTCATTGCTGTAGATTGGTCAAGCTACAAGGTTGGTGGGTAAGGAAAGGTTCTAGCCACCCCCGAGAGAAAGTTGCTAACAGGAGATACTAGACGTAAGAAAAATCAGATTTCCCGTACCTTTTCGGAGTGGACAATAAATGTAAAGAATACTTCAACTAAAAATATACTTGATTGATCTGAAGGACCTTAACTATGAAAATGCCAAGATTTATGGTGGGTCCTTCAGATTATTGGGGATACGCAATAAGGGCGTGTAGACGTTTGGCCACCATCTTGCCCGCGGTATAGGGTCTGGCTTGTGTAGAGAGTCACCGGACGTAACAGTAATCGAATGAACAAGGCGAATGAAATGTAATTGTTAAATATTATTGAGTATTATAGAATATTATTAAGTATAATATTAATGATATTATCGATGCTATCGATATCGGCCCACGAATTCCGATTTGGTTTCGATATATATCAAAGACAAAGCTATGGTGGCAAGGAGCGATATAGGGAGGTAGTAACTTAAAACCTTATAACTATACAAGAATGCAGGGAGGTTTGGTTGTCGTCGAATGACTTTAAATGTTATGTCGCAATAAGGAGAAGACGAACGTTAAGAAAACGAGCCTCACATTCTCATCTGACGATTTCACGACGCAGCGCGTTCCTCAGGCTCCCAATGAAGCAAAAGCTATCCGTTTTGTTCTCACATGTATTATCAAAAAAGGGGGGCATACGCTTGGTCCATTATATATTTAAGTTCGAGTTTCTCGGGATAGTATAATGCAGTGCCGTAGACAGATCGTCGTATAGGACCGACGAAATGCATACAATGTAGCGACAAGCGTATAGTTCCAGAAACGTCGTTTCGCCTTCAGTTCGTTTTTTCACATACAAGGAAGGTGCATACGCGATCATAGGCGCGAACGGTGGCGTGACCCGAGTGTAGTGGGGGTCGTCTCCGAGAGAAGACAAAAAAGATCGAAGGACGGGCAGTACCATTTTGAGGAGTCAGAGAGTGCAAATCAAGAAGTGAGAGTGTAGCCAGCGTTGTCGCGAGAGCGTGGTCCGCGCGCGCGCGCGAGAGAGAGAGAGAGAGAGAGAGAGAGAGCGTTGGATCCGCTGTGACGAGAGTTAAAAATTAACTATTGCGTTGTCTAGACCATAATACGTTATTATGATTAATCAACATCTGTACAATCCATTCATCGTAAATAAATCATCATTATAATATTATATTTACGATACTACACACATATAACTCACTTCCTTCCTTTTTAAAGTAACTTATATCATGGATGATGTTTACCAGAAATGTAATCAAAATGTAATCATTTTGTACTTCAAATTGTATTCAACTGTCGGGCTTATTAGCAAATTACAATAAAATTGTTCACATTTCTACAAAAATCAAAGCTCTTATCCTATTTCGTTCGGTAATTTTCAATTATTAAACGTTATTACTAACATTTCCTTGTACGCTATATTTCACAATTTGTTATCGATTACTTTCTGCAAATTGATCGCTATTGCCTGATTTTTTTTTATCGCTGTATTGTGAGTACATCGAAAGCAAGAGTTAGAAACAAGGAAAACAATTGACATGCAACAAGACCTAACAGAATACATATTTAGACAGATAGCAGCGGATTAGTGTCGGACTCATACCGGGGGAGCACTAGGTGGATAGGCCTACGCCCTGGGAAACCCCTATGGATCTGATATTCTCCTATAACTGGGTGGCGGCTGGTCGGTGCCTTTGGCCCTCGTCAGCTCGCCGATCTGATGCGTGGAATTTCGGAGAAGTTGGTGGGCTCATATCTGCCAAGACCACTCACCTCACCTTCTCGTGGGACCCCCTGTCACCCTGCACCGGCATTGACCGGGGTAGGGTGCGGAAGAGTGAGTGGCACTAGGACTGGAACTGATGGTGACGACCTCGGCAAAACTTTACAAATAGATAACATGAATAGCAAACGTAAAAAGAATATAGTTTACGGTGCAGGGGAGGGATACCTGAGATCGGCGCAGATGTGAGCAGTCAAGTGGGCCCCGCTGCGTCGTCATCTCACGATCACGGTCATTCGGGGATGGACCGTCAGGCTCCCGGATCGGTTCCTGCGCCTGGCAATCAGAGGAGGTTATTGAGATCGACGGACGGACAGGAGGGTGCCTTTGTGGCCCACTCCATAGTCCCGAATGTCGGCCCATATTCCTTAGAAGGATACTGGAGGACCCGCACGAGGTTTGATGACGAGCAATCGATAGATTCGTTGAGGTCGAACCTCTCTATAGCATCTGGGTGATCTGGGGGCAAGAAACAGGAGATGATTTGCACTACCCCGGACATGCCCGAGGATCTCGTGCGTGAGATGAGGACCGCCACGGCCGCTGATATCGGCGCTGAAATGATCAGGAGGGTCGAGGAGATAATCAGGGTGGCGATTACACCTTCCAACCTTAAGGGAACCTACATCAAGATCCTTAAGGAGGCGGCAACCTCTCTTGCCACCGGGACGATGGAGTTGTCCAGGAGGATTAGACTCGCCTGCGTTACCCAGGTCCCAAGACTCGCGAATGCGAGGCCGTCGTTGCTCGAGGAGAAAGCGAGACCCCGCGGAAAGAGAATGGCGCTGAGCGCGCCCCAGGAGTGTTCTCGGTGCCGCGCCTCGGCTTCCGAGTTGGGGTGTCTTCTGAGTAAAGGACAGAGCGACAACGCGCGTCTCATTGCTCTGGAGAAGAAGAGGAGCTGGGAGCCTCCATCATAAGGGCCATTAAAGAGCGCGTCGGGGATAGGCGACACTGCCGTGAAGCGCGAGCCAGACAGGATTCGGTGGCCTCGGCTCGCACAAACAGCGCCACCCAAATACGATCGCTCCCGAGGGAGCGGCAGGGTAGAGAGTGATAGGTGGTCGAGTCAAGGAAAAAGAGAAAGAAGAAGGAAGAGGTGAAGAAAGGCGCAGAAAGAACGGTGAGGAGCCAAGTCTACACGGCTTCATCCGCGACAGACGCTCAGGCTAGGAGGAGAACAAAAGGCACCCCGAAACCCAGGGCTGCCGCATCGACGGGGATCTCGGCAAAAACCCCGGAAGATGTGCCGGTGCAAGCGCCTAAGAAGACTGCGCTCCCTCGCTCACCACGATCATCTGCGGTGACTCTGACCCTGGGTGAGGGAGCGAAGACGTCATACGCGGAGGTGCCGGCGTAGGCAAGAAGGAAAATCCTGCTGGTAGAAGTTGGCATCGAGGCGTTAAAGATGCGTACGACGGTAAGGCGGTAAGATGCTATGACCGGCGCTATCATCTTGGAGGTCCCCGGTGATAAAGACCGGAAGAAGGCGTCCACGCTGGTGTCACAGGGTAAATTTGACTCCGATAAGGTAGTTAATCCTAAGTGCCTTATCATGAGTCACCGCCAGGGTAACATCCAGTCACTCCAAACATGATACATCCGTACAAACGAAGTCCAGAGTCCTTCTCTCCAACAAAGAAACTAATATAAACACTTATCCCGAAATCACCCGAGCAGTCTGCAGTCGACAATACTCAAAACCTACCCAAAACATTATCGTTGTGAACCTCGAAAAGTTTATTGTACAAGTGTGTGAAAATAAAGAGCTCGATCCCCTGTTTCGAGATCGACACTTTGTAATAATTTGATAAATTTTATAAATATTATAAATATTACCCTACACTGGCGACGCGTCTGGTGCAGATCTGGGACCCGACCACGGTCAGAGTTACGGCTCCAGCCAGAATGGAGAATACATGTGGTCGGGATAGACGTCTCCGTCTCCAAGAAAGAGCTGCGGGACACCTTGGCGCTGGCTGCGGGATGCGACGGCGCGGAGGTGCAGGTCGGAGAGATTGGGACCACTAGAAACGGTCTCGGCTCGGCTTGGGTGCGTTGTCCATTATTCGGAGCGAGGAAGCTGGCTCAGGCAGGAAAGATTGCACTGGGATGGTCCACATTGCAAGGGCAGAAGCCATCGCCAAAAAGCCCTTGCAGTGCTTTAGATAGGAACTAGGGCACGTCAGGGCGACGTGCGTATCGATGGTGGACCGATCACACCTATGTTATAGGTGTGGCGAAGCTGGGCATCGCGCTAGAGGCTGTATTGCCTCGACACCCAGGTACCCCCTCTGCGAGTCGTTCGGAGCACCTGCGGCCCACCGGATGGGAGGAACGGCGTGCTGCCCGCCGAAGAAGGGAAACAGGAGGAAGCCATCAATTCGTGACTCTGCCGCGAAGAAGAGCATAGCGGATCCAGCGTGTACCGAAGGAGGTATCAGAGGAGCGGTAGATGGCCGGGAGTAGGCCAAATTACGAATGAATTTTCTGTAATAACCTGCTAGCCCGAGGAAAGATTTTACTTCTGTTGGGTTCTTAGGTTGTCTAAAGTTTTTTACTGCTTCTATCTTCTTCGGATTGGGTTTTACTCCTTCACTTGTTATGGTATGTCCGAGGTATTCTAATTCCGGTTTTAAAAATTCGCACTTATCTGGCTGTATTTTCAGCCCTAATTCCCCAAGTCTTTGTAGAACGATAGCTAAGTTTTGGTTGTGTTCTTCTACCGATTGACCAAAAATAATAATATCGTCCAAATATACAAAGCAATGTTTGTTAATAAGTCCACGAAGCGCAGTGTCCATCATTCTTTGAAATGTCGCTGATGCGTTTTTGAGTCCAAACGGCATTCGATTATAATGGTAATGTCCTTGTGGTGTACTAAATGCAGTGTACTTCTTTGATTTGGTATCCATAGGAATTTGGTGGAATCCTGAGGATAAGTCTAGGGCGGAAAAGAATTTTGCGTTTCCTAACTGTGATATTATGTCATCTATGTCGGGTAGTGGATATGCGTCTTGGTCCGTAACTTCGTTAAGTTTTCTAAAATCAATTAAAATTCTCCATTTCTGTTTTCCCGAGGCGTCCTGTTTCTTTGGTACAACCCATACTGGAGAATTATATGAAGAGTCGGAAGGTTCTATAATGTTTTTCCTAAGCATTTCGTCCTTCTGTCGCCTAATTTCTGTTTTGTGGCATTCAGGAGGTCGGTAGGATTTAGTGTTTATGATTTTGTTCTCTTTTAGCGTAATTGTGTGTTTAGCAAGTGAAGTGCATGGTAAGAGTTCTGTTTCGAGATTGAAGACGTCCAAATAATAAAGTAATATCTTTTCAATTGGTTCTCTGAGAGCTTTTTCTATATGTGAAAGTCTAACTAGATCTCTGAATGTAGAAATTTGATTGTAGGTGTTAGAATTTTCGATAGAATTAGTGATTTTTAAGTTGGACTCACCACCATTGATAAAGCATACTGGAGTCGGTCTTCCTTCTAGGTACACTGTCTTTGATATGGCTTGCCCAGTTGATATGGTCGTTACCGGTTGTACCAAAGTAGTATTATTGCCTAGTTTTAATTCGTCGTTGGAAAGATTGAATTTAAACTGTCGTAATGCGGGGAAACCTAATATTCCATCTTCTATTAGCGGAAAATCATCATCTATTACATGGAAGTCTATCTTCTTGTTAAACAGATCTATAACGACGCGTTCTGAAGTTTCGAATTCAGAATGCCCCATTGTGAATTGCTTCACAGGTACCGGTTCTGTTCTTGATGTCCATTTTCGCTTAAGCAGGTTGATTCCTGCCCCTGAGTCGACAAGAAATGTTCGTTTCGGTTGTCCGGCTGGTCCAAGGAGCACTGTGGAGAGTTCTCCTGTAGTTGCATTGATCCTGATTCTTTCGTTTCCATCTTGATGAAGTTGATTGGGGGTGCTCGTTATTGTAGGCCTGGTGTTCGAAAATTTGGACATTGGTTTGACCTGTGTCCAAGGCGTTTGCACTTGAAACATTGTATCTAGGCTCGTTCTCCTAACGGTGCGCGTTCGGTTCGTCGAAAGGCCGTATTAGGTTGTTGGGCGAAACCATTTTGAATCGCTCTGGGCGGTGTGGACGTGAAATTTGCTACTGGTCGTGGTCGATTATCGGGGCGAATGGTCCGTTGCTTGCGGGTTCTGTACTCATGAAAGTATCTTTCGATTTGGATGGCGCGTTTCTCGGCTTCAATAAAATTCTGCGGCGGAGTGGTCAGTAGCATTTGTCCTATTTCTAATTTTAATCCGCGAGCAAAGTCCGTTATCGAGTCTTTCAGGATTCTGTCGCTCACGGCGCGTCTGTTCATTTCATCTGGGTATTCGTTAGTAATGCTGTGCTGTAACTCATTGTATGCTTGTCTAAACCGAGTAATATAGCTCTGTACGATTTAGTGAAACCCATACTAACGCAACAATGAAACTTTTTTGTCTGAAATCTTTTCTTAATACAATATTCGACACATTGGCAAGATTTTATAATCGGGCAGTGCGATAGTATCCATATACTTTTATATAAAATTTACAGTAAGCTAAAACTTTATAACGAGTTTGACCTCATTTTTAAAATGTCTATACAGGGCCCATCACTTCGATCATTGCGCAAGTAATGATTTTAATGAAAAATGTTTTAAATAATAGTTGGATGATTTCGAAGGGGATATAATTTGACGTAATTAGAGCTTTTATAGGACAATGCGTAGAGAATATATGATGATCAACCTTATTTTTTTAATTCTTTCGAATATCCTACGTTAGAAAGTGTTGAGATAGCATATTAAAAAATTAACAATTCGTATGATATTTTAAATTGAAATCTTTTTTCCTTCGCTATATTTCTCTACGTCTACCGCTATCGGTAAGATATAAAGAACATGGAAAATCTGTTCCCTGAATGTTTTACAGCTGTGTTGAATATTCATTGATGAAGTAGTGTACGAGTATACTTCTGTAATTTTTTGTTTAGTTTTTACTACTTTTTATAATTTTCTTCCTTTCTTTGTTTTTTATAATTTTTTCAATTTCAATATAATTATGTGTACATAATTTCTTAATAAATACCTAAATCCTATCGAATGACGTTATTATTACTCCATATTTATTAGCATCCATAAGCTTCAAGCAATTTTACAGAATACAGATAAACTGAAATTTGTATTATCAGCATAGCAAGAAAATTTTCGTTACTATTGTCGATTCTATATAAATAAAGTCGTTAAATATCTATAACTTTAAACATCGTAAAAATTCGCACTGTTTGTGGTCCTACATTATTATAATACGCTATGTATTCGTTATTCTTCGAGTAATCAAAATTGATACTCAACACGTAGCACTTAGCAGTATGAATATGCGGCGAGCAGTATAGACGATTTATGACCGCAATTCACGATTTCTGTTAAGTATTTGGAAAAATTGTTTTATTTTAAATGTTCTCCTCGCTAACATAATCATTGAAAAGAATTGCCTTTTTATGGAATTAAATATTATTGACAATGTCATCCTCACTAAATATGGGAACTTTGCGGGATTAAAGAAGCGTAATTTTCATAATATTATAGAACATTACTTTTTAACAAACTATTTTTTCATAAACATTTTAGTAATTATAAAATTATAATATATTAAATTAATTAAATTATAATAATTATAAAAGAGAAAATTACTTACATTCGGACATTATGGTGTATAGGTGTATAGGTGTGTGTGTATGACGGAGGTAAAGATGTGGCGGCACTCGGTGACAATGTATATCGCCGAAGCGAAATGCCTAATGAGCCATCAATATCCCAACGGTCCTTACGCCCAATGTTCGAGAAGAATGGGTACATGACAACGGTCACGGAAGCCTAACAAACGCGTGGATAGTGGGGATATTGAGGCGTGACAGAGGAAAAAGAATCGGATCCGATTGAAAGTCAAGTTGTAAGAAGTTCAGTCTTGGAAAGTCACGGCTGGAGTTCGGAAGTAAACTGTCACTAGTGTAAATAAAGTGTTAAGAAATAAACTCTCTTTTTTATTTTCATCTTCGATTTCTTTTTTTTTTTTTTTTTTTTGTTTATGTTACGTGACAGATGCATGGACACTGTCGCATCATTGTTTTCCGAGCAATCGGTTTATCGGCTATGCACCGTGCAGCTATGTAGAAACTAGGGTTACACGAATGAGACGCGGGCAATTCGTATCACCCGTATGAATCGGGATAGCTGCCTCAGACGCAGCCGCGTACGGCGGTACGGCCGAGGAAATTTCACCTTTACCCAGCACAACCGCTGCTGTGTCTCCTCATTGCTTAGATAAGGGACGTTGTGAATAAATGGCATTGCTGTCTCCTATGCGCTGTTTAGGAAATTTCAAGCGATGGAGCAGAATATTCTGTTTCTGTACATATGATGCTGCAAAATTTTTCCATTCGCTATTCCAAACGATTGGGGACTTTTTCATATAATTTTTAGAGGTCAGTTGGAGCAATATTAGAAGATTTTCTTTTAATGATGAACTAACCGCTTCCTTTGTTGTTCTGTTTATTGGCAAATATGTAATATATGTAATCTAATATAATGCATTAAATAATTGGGGATATAATAGAATATGTAAAATCTAATAAAACAATGATCATACTTTCGTATATATTCGTATACTTTTTATGAATATATTACGTATGTTATACGAAACATTTTAAAATTTTATTTTTTAAATTTGTACTGGTAAAATTTTAAACGATTCTAAAAATGTATATCGAAGCTACAAGATATTTAATACAAGTATATATGTATATATTTTGCAGAAATTATTAAAGTATTTAAACAGGCAATCATCCACGATATTAGTAAGCCTCAGTATTCAGATTATCTCGAATATCTTGTAACTCCTACATATATTTTCAGATCGGGTTTATATTTTATCAACATAATTATAGTGTCATATTGCAGTGTCAATAAAATTTCAAAATATTTATAAAACACGTACGATATACGATAAAGGATTGGAAATAGAATATAAGGATGAATCAATAAGAGGTACGATCTAAAATAATTCATTGTTTATTGGTTTGATCGAAAAATGTTTTAAATGAATTATGTGGCATCTGGTTCAAATTCATCGATTGGATACAATTTTGTTTTTTTCTATATCATATTTTCTGAGATAACAAGGTGATCTTAAGTGTTTTAAATAGCACCGTATATATTTTATAACATTTTTCGATCAAGCTAGACATTCTATAAAAAAAGCTATATTAACTTATCTATATTAAAAATCAATTAGTTTGGCAGATATTTTAATTTTAATTTGTCAAATTTATCGCACGAAGAACAAAGCCAACCAAGATCACCTAAACTCACATAATCTGATCTACATCATAATCCGGCAGCAATATTGAAAATTCGAAAAATATTCGAAATTATTCAACTTAACCTATTGTAACTTGAATTTACGACTCTTTCTGCCAATGAATAGTGACAATGGTTTTTATAACGAGTAATTTTAATAGCTGACTTTAAGATAAACTACTTTGATAGACTGAATTATTCTACAAATAAGTCGAGGTCTTTCTTATTGCTTTCCTTCGCCACAAATATTCACAGAGATTATAATTTAAATCGGCTTGTCTGGCTCTTCCTCTTTGAAGACATAAAGACTCGATCTCCATCGAGATTCAATTGTCTGAGTATTGACCCCAGTTTCGTAATTTATAAAGTTAGCAGAGTGATTGACGGATTAATTTCTCTCTAATTAATTATTATTCGCTCTTTAAGCAGTCGTTCTTCAGCAATGGGGAAAAATCGTTGTAGTAAAATATGTTTTTTGATAATCGGAATCAACGTATCATGATCTTGTCTGTTATTAGAGCACATCTCTAGATGAAGTTGTTTGCTCTTCATGTATAAAGCACCAAAAATCTATCGGTCTACGATTACGTGACCTCTTTTGCATTTTCGGTGGCCAAATTTCATTTCATTAATTTCTACAATTCTTCCCTGTCCGCCAATTAAACCGTCAGTACTAAGCATTGTAACAGTTGTTGCATGCACACCTCCCTGCAATAAGAATAGATTTCCGCGATCGATTCGCACGAAGCATGAACCTACCTAAGCTTTGAACTTCATTATGAGCGTTTTCATATTTAAATCCGCAGGCAAAGTAGGCCTTATGATTGATAGCATTATAATAAGTCTTTTATTGAAATTTTATTGTATTCAAATAACGATTTCTTCATCATAATACGATCCATATTGTGTTTATGATATCTCCATCGCATACCAATGCGTGTATTGACACGTTTGTATTATCGATAACTTTTTATTAATTTTATATATTATTTGTCATCTTTTGGACATTTTCGTATAGATAGCAATAGTCCCATATCTTATGAGCAAGAAATGTATCTATCTCATGTCACTAACACTTCTAAGACGAGATATTCAATGTTCCAATGAAAGACAAGGAAAACATAAAGAAAAAGACATAACATTGTTTTTTATACGATAAGTTATTTGTCCATTAAAATGTTGTACATTAAAGCTAAAATATTTTTGAAACTAATCATTTTATCCAAGTACCATAATACTATTTTGTAGATGTTGAGGTTATTAGATGTATAAACAGAGAAACGCGTGGATAAATTGTAAGGTAGAAAATATATTTTAATACAGAAGTGTAAGTACAAGTAGGAATATAATTTGAGCTGGTCCAGATCCGCACACTAGCAGTGTTACCCTATAACTGGAAACCCCGAAGCCCTTGTAGCATCAATCCACATCAAAGACCAGGACACACACAGCGGGCAAGATGGCAGCTAGATGTCTGCACATCCTTGGCGCGTATCCTCAATAGCTTTAAGAACCCACCATGGGTCTTGGCATTTTCATAGTTAAGGTGCTTCAGACCAAACAAGTATCTTTGTTTCAGGTTTCCTTTATTGTTTGCTACGAGTTGACACGGGAAAGTTAATTTTCCTCACGTTTAGTATCTTCCGTTAGCAACTTTCTCTCGAGGGCGGCTAAAACCCTTCCTGGTCCACCAACCTTCTTATTATCCAATCGGAAGCGGTGTCTACTGCCCTCACTTTCCTAACCAATATATTCTCTATATTGACGGCGAAAAACTGATTTCTGTTTGGTTAATCCTAATTCTTTCGACTCCTCTCTTCTTCTCTTTTAATTTCGGCAGCTAACAAACGTTTAAACCAATGTTCTGCATGCCTCTTACTATTATGGTCTCCGCCTCTGTGATTGCTTCTTGCTTTTGGCATTTAGCATAAACCAAAACTGTTTGTAACAATAATACTCCCTGTGGCAATCAATGTGGCTTCGCAAGTCTTATCCAAAGACAGGCAGATGTTTCTACTAGCCGTGGAAGGAGAAATACGATAAACCCAAAGGCGTCTTCTATTATTGAAGGCGCCGTAATCCGCGCGATTCTTTCAGCCGCGACGGATTACTGATTACAACAGCAAATAACCGTTTTCCCTTAATACCTTGAATTTAAAGCGTAAGAAGCAAGAATGAATATTTCAAATAGTTCAAATTATTTACGACAGTGATTTCTGCGGACAACCTATGTGGTTTCGCAAATCTTGTCCAAAAACGAGCAGATATTTCCGCTAACAGTAGAAGGAAAAATGCGATAAACCCGTAGGCATCTTCTATTATTGAAAACACCGTAATCTGCGCGATTCCTTCAGTCGCACAAGTTAGAACAGCGAACGGTCGCTTTAAATGTTTATTATTTTTAAAGAAAGCCTGATTAAATATACAATAATAATTCTTGATTGTTGACAGTAATAGTTAACGCCCAATTTATTCAAACGATAAATATATTGCAAGTCCGAAATTTTTAGAGAAGAGAGTGTTACAATGTGTAAAATTCTTACAATGTGTATTCGAGAAGATGCTCACGAATCGACTCCTTCCACTCCTAGAGGACGTGCAAACACTCCCAGATCACCAATTCGGCTTCCGAAAACATCATTCTACAGTAGAGCAAATCCATCGCATAACCACATGATCAGACAAACCCTTGAAAAGAAAAAATATTGCTCAGCGGTATTCCTAGACATCCAACAAGCATTCGACAAAGTATGGCATGAAGGGCTACTATACAAACTAAAAAAGATGCTACCACACCCCTACTACTCCATCCTAAAATCCTGCTTAACCAATAGACAATTCATGGTTAAATGCCTAGACGCCACTTCCACAACATTCCCAATAGAATCTGGCATACCCCAAGGTAGTGTCCTCGGACCCCTGCTGTTCTCCATCTACACTGCCGACTTACCTATATCAAATGAGATAATAGTAGCAACATTTACTGACGACACAGTGCTATTAGCGACCCACGCAGACCCGGTAATTGCCTCATCCACTCTCCAGCGATGTCTCGACTCCATGGAAAAGTGGTTTCATAAATGGGGCTTCAAAATTAATGAAAAAAATCCTCACACATAACCTTCACGTTCCGAAAACAAACCTGCCCCCAGGTCACCATCAACAACACAATAATTCCTAGCAAGGACTCAGTCAAATACCTGGGCATGACCCTGGACAGGAGGCTAACTTGGAAAAATCACATCATAGACAAAACAAAGCAACTCAAAGACGAACTCAAGAAATTCTATTGGCTCACTGGCCGACGCTCCAACCTAAGCACACAGAACAAAATTAGCCTCTACAAGACCGTAATAAAACCTGTCTGGACCTACGGAATCCAACTATGGGGAACAGCAAGTAACTCCAACATTGAAATACTCCAACGCTTCCAATCGAAAACGCTAAGATCCCTAATTGACGCACCTTGGTACGTAACCAATGAAGCAATACACCGCGACCTCAAGATACCCACCGTCAAAGAGGAAATAGCAAAATATAGCGACAGATATAGCAAAAGAGTCAACAAACACCGAAACCCCCTAATCACTGGGCTACTTGATACGACGGACTAGATTCGTAGACTGAAGAGGCACTACCCGCTAGACCTAAACGCTAGATTCAATTAGTTACCTAAATTAAGTAATATTCACTTATTTATAACACTCATTTATAAATTATACTTATCTATAATAAGTATTAACTTATTATAAATAATCAGCCATGTCACTGCGCCACGCCAGAAAAATTACTGAAAATTCTCAACGCGAGAATTGATTGTAATTTTAATAAATAAATAAATAAAAAAAAAGATCCTTCGGACCAAGCGAGTATTTCCTGTCTTAGATTTCTCTTTACGTTTATTGTCTACCACGTGTTAGCTTAGAAAGTTGGTTTTCTTCACATCTAGTATGTTCCGAGGGCGGCTAAAACCCTTCCTGGTCCAATTTATTGGATATTATCCAATCGGAGACGGTGTCTACTGCCCTCACTTCCTGAACCAAAATTGTCATCAACAAATCCGATAGTCCCGTGTCCTTAGACACACCCACCCCTAGCCTTCCTCAGACATGGTGTCGCCAGAAAGACTCACTTATTCTGTATCCTTTAATAGTCAACATATCTATACCGGTCTCTATCCTTATAACAGTCGCGTACTTAACGTATCGTTGTAACTAAGTCTTACATAACGTGGTTGGAGTGAATTGTGATATATGTTAATTCAGTGTGTGTTACATTGTGATTGCTGAATTCATAATAAAGTTTAATTAAAACAAAATTAATAGTTGTGTTACGGCTCAGCTACTTTTTATTTTCATTAACCAACCCCAAAAATTACGTGACACTCTCGTCGATACATTGTATATGATCCGGCGGGTAAGTAAGACGATCTGCCTGCGACACTGTAGGACCGCGAGCGACGGTTAGAAAATACAGCCTGTGGTAAGCCTCGTGGCGTAACAGTGGATTATATAGTCTATTCGACTCAGTGAGTCAAAGTTGATACAACACTGAACAGAACTTTAGTTTTGATTTGTCAATGAATTTTTGTTACTTTCGTATTTATTACAAGCAAAAAAAGAAACATTTACAATATTAACAAGTTGGTTAAATTACTTTTAATTATGCAATATGTTTATGTTATTTAGATTTTATATTCGGTGGAATCAAACTAGATTAAATTAAATAAGGCTTCCTTACTATTAGATTAAATAAGAATTTCTTGAAGACAACTCTGTTCGTGAATTCAAATTTGCTAAGTTTGAGAAATTTTAGGTGAAGTATATGGAACGAATGGGAAGAATTTTACGTGGCTGCCGTAACTCTATCATGAGAGAAACTTATTTAATTTTGTCTATTCGGTTGCTGCAACGATGTAACTACTTCTTTATTGAAAATCAAGATCAGAAATTTTGATAACAACATCGCCCCTACTTTGCAACACAATTAATTTAAATTTTAGAGATTACACTTTCACGATAATTAGATGACATATTCTAGGTTTTTGGGCTTTGTATTTTTATAAATATGGTGCGCTGTACATTTTCAAACCTTCTCTGAAGAATATATGGTATGTTCACGAAATGTCGGAACAAAGCAACAGACTAATAGAAATAAAAACAAGGTTGGAACCCAACGAACCAGAAATATGTCAATTAATTTTATGTTAATTATTTATCTCATGCCTAGTACCTATGCAATTCTTGCTAACTTTTCCTTTTCGTGATCTCTTCTCTTTATAAGTTCTTCTAATTCAAATGAAGATATAAAGAAATTGTTCTTCGTATTTTTTCTCGTTTTGATCTTATGTTAAAACATGATTCAGAAGCTTATAAAAGATAGAAATGGTGACAAATTTATGCAACGAGATTTAGAATTTATTTGAAACATTTTTCTTCAACAATTTCATCGAATATTCCAATTTTTTATTCGATTCAATCATTATTAACAAAGCAGTTTAATTTATAGTTTTATAGTTTAGCATCTTTAATTAGTTTTAATCGCTACAAAATATTTCGCGGTCTGAGGATTAAACTTTTTTTTCCTAATATATTTCCTATCTGTTATTATTGAAAAAGGAGAGGAAACGTAACTGTTTTTGCTTGCATCTATAGTTTACACACGGATAGAATTTGGCACAGTAACAAAACCTTCTTTCAGTTCCATACTCTCATATTCATTTTAAAGGAATGTTAAAAATTAATTTTTGCGCAAAATTCCTGGAGTTTGATACACGTTGGTACGCTACTACAGTGAGGAAAACGAGAGTTGAAAATTCTGAGGCTGTATGTTTTATATGATTTCTGTACTCAAAAACGAGAGGTTGAAGCTTTTTGCAAATCAAAATAATGTTTACAGATCATTTAAATTTAAATGTTAGAAAAATGACATTTTACGCACTAAATTAATATTGTATAAATTTTCACGGTATTTAAGGGCCAAACTTTGTCGGTACTACGGATATTCACACAATATAATCAAGCAAAGCAGGTTATATTAACGTTTAAAATCTTATTAAAAGTTAGAATTAAAATACGAAGTACGAAAGAAAAAGTAATAGATTTGCAGCTATTACGCTATAAGACAAGAGTAGGTTTGCGACCAATATAATAGCAGCTGATGTAATAGAATTGCGAATATCTGAAATAATAGATAGACAAAAATATTTGATTAATTAAATTTTCAGATAACAGGACAACCACATTTCTGATATTAAAATTGATAATTGAAATTAAAATTTGATATTAAGATATAAAATGATAAAAAGAAGATATCAAGAAAATTGTATATTTTTTTGCCTACTGAGTTGCATAACTTTTTTGTACGCAAGTAATTCTATAGAGTTACGTTCTGTTTGTGCTTCAAATTATCTAAATCTTTTTCTAAATGCCTTGAATGCTTCGGCATAAGAAGAAGCATCTTTATTTTTGTTGTTATTTCAGGTTGTGCAAAAATTATGTCTACACGGTCTTCTATATTAGAAACTTTATAAACGATGTTGATTTATGACGGAATTGAACATACAGATTATATAAAAGTTGGTGAACAAATGGAAGCATGTAGTATTCATCAAAAGAAGCAAAGGAGTCGTAATAAACATGTGTTCAAAAACTGTTAGTTTCGGAGTTACGAGATGTTTAATATATAAGATTATACTATATAGTAAAACAGTTGCTCAGTTAAGTTAATTAATACAACGAAGCGGAAACTGCTGTTAAGAGATACAACAAATGGGGATCTTTCGATATGAGCATGATTCTATGAAAAAAGCGACCAGAAGTTGTATTGAATTGAACGTATGGTTGAACATAATGAATATAAATACGTTCAATAGAAAACTATTCAATACAAATACAAAATTGTGAAGAACATATGTTATTGGCAAGAACACCTTATAACTGTAGGAATGTTTATTATAAATTAACAGAAAAGAACAGTATGATAAACACAATATTGTAACACTCTCGCAAAATTGAATATAATATCGCACTTCACGAATTCGCTTAACACTATTTCTACGTCTCAGCAACTTCTCTCGATCACGATTAATTCAACTCTGACCATTACCATTACTGTAACAAACCCTGGCAACGGTCATAACACTCCTTGACAACATTACCATATCTTAACAACGTTTATAAACAATCAGCCACGTCTTTCGCTAACGTCACACCATCTCACATAACTCAGAAAATAGTGGTTTCAGAACTCATGTTTATTAACACTTTCTTACTTATTTTGATGAGTACTATAAGTTCCTATTTATTCCCAACTTATCTATACCCTGTATAATCTCTTACTAGTTCAATTAGTATCGTGTATTTTTCTTTTTTTTTTTTTTTTTACTAAAATTTCGTGTTGTAGCAAATTCTTTTTGCAAATATGGAAAAACACGCTATTCATATAATAATATTCGTAGGAGCACGTCCTTACACTGACAATGGCAAGCGTGCACAGCTTCGTAATCAGTTAATCGTCGAGGCTTTGGGGATAAACGTGTATCGATGAACTTACGTATATCGTTATCGTACAAGGATCGCGTGTTATTTCCCGTATAATTTCCATTTCCCATTTGGACCTAGTACGTATAACATAGTTTAGTCCAAGAGAAGGAATTGATTATTATTAGAGGAAAATAATCAAATATGGAATGGTGTACGTAATAAGGAATAGAACAGTTTTTAAAAATCTGACAAGTAAATGTTTCTCAAACGGCTACAAGCTATCTCACCCCTTTACTTTAAAAGTATTTATTTTGTCAAAAACATGTTTACAATACTCAATAGAAGAATATGGATCAATATGCAAACTTTGTAGTAGAATTTGTAATACAATCAGTCGGAATTGCTTTGCTTGCAATTGTATAATGTGAAGATGCTCATTTGCATAAGATCTGCAGTTAAACAATCTAGATTGGAGCTTACAATATTGTAAGCAATTTTCTCAAAGTACCCTGTTTGTATTCAACGTAAGATATATGTATACTTACCCGCTTCCTAGATAGCATCAGATATTGCATTGCTACATAGTGCGTATTTGACTTGAATTTCACTTTATTATCTATTATGCACTCATTGTAGATAAACAAATGGTAATCTTAGGATGATCATTGAAAGTGAGTTAAGTTAAGTTCGGATTTTAGGAAGTAAAGATTATTCTGATGTTGGTACTAGTGTAGAATGAAGAAATTTAAATTAATTAGAAATTAGCAACTATTATATTGTGATTTACATGTATTTATATGTAATTTATAAAAAATTCTTTAGTTTTTTTATTTATCATTTTTTTATTTATCTTTTTATTTCTTTTTATTTTTTAAAAATAATTTATAGAAAAAAATGTGATTTTGTTGATTCTTGACATTCTGTGATTGAATTCTCGTTGAAGCGATTTTGTTGATTGCTGCAGTTCTGTATGATTCGGTCTAAAAATTACCCATTTCTGTATCCTTAATACTTCGTTGTGCTCACGTTATGCTCTTGGAAGGGTGACAAGGACCTAGTGCAGTGTGTACATCGAGGAGCGCGCAGCCTTATTGAATATTCGAGATGGGTCCAATTATCGGGTCTGAGTGGGATGCTAATAAAGCATCAGCAAATGTTGCTGTGGTTATCTCTGTTAAGGTTGGTAAATCGACAGTGTAGATGGTGAACAGCAGAGGTCCGAGGACACTGCCTTGAGGTATGTCAGATTCTATTAGGAATGTTGCGGTTATAGCGTCTAAGTATTTAATCATGAACAGCCTATTGGTTAGATATGATTTTAAGATGGAGTAGTAGGTGTGTGGTAGGATTTTCTTTAGTTTGAACAAAAGCCCTTCATGTCACACTTTATCGAACGTCTGCTGAGTGTCCAGGAATACTGCAGAGCAATTTGCTCTATCGTAGAATGTTGCTTCCGAAAACCGAATTGATAATCTGACATTGTTTTCAAATCCTCTAAGAGTGGAAGTAGTCGTTTCGTTGGCATCTTCTCAAATAGTTTGGACAAAGTGGGTAGAAGAATAATTGGGCGATAAGAGTTTAGTGTATTGATTTTCTAGCTTTGGAGATCAGAGTAATTAATGATATTTTCCAGGACTTAGGATAGTATTCAATGCGAAGAATTGCATTAAAAATAGAGATAATGAGAGCAATCCCTTTTGTGGGAAGCTCCTTGATAGCTTTACTACTTATCTGATCATGTCCCGATGCTTTCCAGGGATTTAGGCGAGGGATTAATTCTGTAACTTCTAGAGAAGTGAAAGGTTCAATAGGAGGAGACATTTGGAAGGGAGAGTGCAGATATTTTGTTATTTCCGTGGCAATATTGGAGGAATGAGGTTTGAATACGTTAGATAGGTGATTAGCAAACAGGTTGGCTTTTTCTATAGAGCTACGTGCCCATCCGCCTTGCGGATAGCGAATTGGAGGGATTATTTGCAGGGGACGCGTGAGTTTCCTGGAAGCCTTCCATAGTGAGTAGTTGGAGTCAACTGTGAGAGACAGATTGGCAAGATATTTTTGGAAACAATCATTTTTATAGTTTTTAATGATTTTGGTTAAATTCCTAGTTACGTTATTTAGTTTGCGTTTGTCGTCAGGTGTCTTATGCCATACTCTTCTAAGTCTACGTTTTTCTGCGATTTTAATGTGTGATGGGGGCATTCATGTTTATTGATAGAACTCTTAGTAGGTGTGGAAGAGCGGATAGCGATGCTGGTGTTTAAGTATTCCGTGGCTGTTTCGATATCTTCATTTGTTTTTAGGAAAATTAAGGGTGATGTTGAATGATTAAAGACTATTCATGTCAACGCCGTTAGCCGCGCTGGAAGCACTCGTTCCCGGCCGATCACGAAAGTTAAGCGGTCTAGGATGGGTGACCGCTCCGAGAGACGTTGACGAAGAGGAGACGTGCCGAAGCCCTTTTTCGTCCTTGGAGTTTTGGGCCCCTCTGGGGCGCTGGATGGTCGAAGCACACAAGGCAAGCCTCCGGTGAATATCAATAAGGAGAGACAGCGCTAGGGGCAATGCCCCCCCCCCTCTAACGTCAATTCAATAGTCAGGAAATATTAGGACTAGCTAGAACAAGAGAACGCGTGAAGAGGGTGCAACTGAAGTTAATTCATAAGAGGTTCCTGGAGCACCCTTGTCATACGCGTAAGATGGTTATCGTGGAGTTTTAGTCGGTAAGACACTACTCTGCTATTACGCAATTACTGCAACAGCGGAGTGTCCATGAGGATTTCTCCACGTACAAAAAAAGAAAAAAAAAGTATGTGGGTTCATATGTAGTGAGACTGTTGGTGTTTATGCTATTCAAGAGATTTTTGCCTCTTACTGTAGTAAGCCTGCTGCCCCATTGGATATGTTTGGCGTTATAGTCTCCTCCAGCTATGAATCGATTACCCAGAGCATCAAGGAAGTTATCAAAGTCTTCTTTAGAAATGGAGTGTCTAGGAGGACAATATATTTCTGAAGTGGTGATTGTACCATGACAGTCTTCTATTGCTACGTTTGTTGCTTGGAGGTAGTCTTTCTGGAATGATGGAAGTTCGTAATGCTTAATGCTTGATTTGATTATGATTCCGGTGCCGCCGTAGGCCTTTCCGCTGGGGTGTTGGATATGGTAGAATTTGTAACCATTTATTTTCAGATAGTTTTTGTCGGTGAAGTGGGTTTCCGATACGAGCATTACGTCAATTTGCTGGTGTTTTAGGAAGAGTTCTAGTTCAAATTTGTGTTGCGCTAGACCGTTGGCATTCCAAAGAGCTATGCGTCTTGGTTTTATTTTGCGTCGGGGCGTATTTATCCATGATGAGTGTTAATAATGATAGTAAGTTATTAATCTGTTCTGATTGTTTTTCGATTAATTTTTCGAGTCTAGAAAAGTTATCTGTGTTTTGTGAATTGGGAACACTATTTTGAGAATGGTCTCTATGGGTTTTCGGATTGTTTTGATTTCCTTGTACTGCTTAGGCATAGGATATTGAAGTAGTAGAGAATTTTTGAGGACTAAGTACTTGGTTGGTTATCTCTTTGGCTCTGGGTTTAGGGTACTTATTTGTGTACAAGGTTTTGTAGGCTGAACAACCTTTATAGTTCGCAGGGTGGTCACTTTGACAGTGGATGCACTTCGCTGGAGTTTCCGGTGATTTAATGCACTGGTCAGTGTGGTCTGTACCTGCACATTTAACGCAGCGGAAGGTTGGTTGCAGCATTTTTGCGTGTGATCGTATCTTTGGCACCTTTTACATTGTACTATCTCTTTTTTTATAAAAGGAGGTTCGAATTTGACTATTGAGTTCATTAATCGATTGATGTTATAAATTTGTTTATTATTTGGCTTTTGTTTTAAGTCTATGGAAAATAAGGATAGCGGGTTTTTCGAGATTCTATGTTTTATGTTGCTGATGTTTGTTACTTCGTGGCCATATTTTAGGAGTTCGGTCTTCAATTCGTCCAAGTTAGCTGAGTGGTAGATGTTGCGTAGTACCACTCGAAAAGGTCTTTCTTGTTTAAGTTGATACGTGTGGTAGTTTGCGTTCAATATTTTTAGTAGCTTTGTTAGTTTTCTATTTGAGTCTGGATTAGTCGGCAGAATTTTGACTTGGTTGTTGTTTATTTCAAGTTTGTAATCCTCTTTGTTAATATCTTTCTCAGTGGACTTCACCGTTGTTTGAATGTCGATGACATCGTCAATGAAGATAGGTGGGCGAGGGGGATTTTTACGTGTATTTTGGTTAGTTGGTGTTTCAGCTATGTCCATGGAGTCGTTTGTGGATTCTAGTATTGCGTATCTATTATAGGTAGTTACACCGCTTGTTGACTATTTTAGCTAGTGTTTGCGTTTGTTTTAACTGTTTCTAGCTTACGCTTTTTAATGCTTTTAGTGTCGATTGTTACGAGGGATATATTGTCCTTTTTCCACGGAGGAGGTAGAGCGGTGCAGTTATGGTTTTGCTCAAGAGAGCCTGGTCGAGATACTTGGGCCATCATCGATCTAGTTAATTCAATTTGAAATAACTAGTCGAGGGGCTATGATTCGGATCAAAGATTATGAGCGTTGGATTTTCTACTAGTTAGTTAAGAAACACTTGGATTAAGTCTGTTTCTATTCATTTTCGACGGATGGGCGTCACGTGTTTTTTTGTGAACTTCACAGCGCACTAGACTCACGTCTGCACGCTTCGGCACTCAACAGGAAAAGTCGAACAAATACAATCGGATTGAATGACGACAATTGCTTTATTACGGCTATGAGTAGAATCTAGATTATAATGTTAGGGGGTTTTGCCAAAGTTCCAAAGGGAAGGCCTCGGTGTCCTTTCATCTCCGATATATATATGTACTTTTGTGTAGTTTTACTAAGCACCTGTTACTACGTTTAGCATTATCGAGTCGACGCAAAAATGAAAATTGTAAATGGCAAGGACACTAAAATTTCGAAAGCTTCGAAATGTGTATTCTTAAACATTATAGTGATAGAAAAAAATACATTATTGGCTATATATTTATATATGATTAATAATAATGATACGATATAATTGTACAAGGTATTCCAATCTTTTTCATAAAACAAAGTCAGAGTATTCTATGTTTAAAAATAACAAAAAACATCATCTACTTATTTAAAATTTTGTTGTTGTATTTAAAAAATTTATTTAAAAAGGCGATAAAAAACAATACGAAAGAACAACGAGCTAACAATCTGCCGTTCGATAAAGAATAGAATCAGATTAGTTAAGAAATGCAGAAGTTAAATTTGTTATATTAATAGTTCCTTTTTCATTTTCTTTAGTTTTGATGTCGCGTGTTAATTCTTGCTGTGTAAATTTTTCTGTTTAAAGTTTGCCATAGACAATGTAATACCAGGTGACCTTGAGTCACACGCAATTAATTCTGCTCTATTTATTCATTGTTCAGAATAAAACAGTAAAATCGAATAAAATATTTTAAATTTTGGACGAGAGGTTTATTGAGATATGCACGTTACAAGTTTATACAATAATCTGATTTTTTTATTAGGATTATCATACAGAGTACTCCAGGAGAATATTGAACTTTATCAACAAGTTTAACAAATTATTCTGTATCAAAAGAGGTTTATACAATGTTTGTGGACTGTTGGCCACACGTTTTCGAGTTATTTGAAAATATAGATGCTACATGTTATGATCTTTGTGGGAATTAAAATAAATAAATAAAAATAAAATAAAGTAAATAAAGTCATTGCAGTTCGATTTATCCAGTAATTACCACTGATAATTTTGTAACTAAAATAAGCAAATGTTTTGTAATATATTTTTTATAGAAATTGAGTGTTGTTATTATTATTTGTCAATTCTCTTGTTTACCTAATTGATATTGGACGTGTACTGAATATTTACACGTTTTACTAAATATTCGCATACCCCTTTTATTATATGTGATTCAGATGATTTTATAAATGTGTACAGGAGGTTGTTATTTTTTAATATTACTTTTTATTTTGCATAAAAAATCGAATTAATTGGTATAGAAAAAAGTATTTGAACTCACCAAAAACGGTACCAATGACAACGAAATTTCATTGAAGAAATGATTCTCAGAAAATGTTTGTTCCACCACTACATATACCTTATGAAATAGTGTAACTTTGTCCTAAGGATCTTTTTTATAAAGCCATAAATAGAACGGAGATATTTAGATGTTACCATTTTAATGACTCACTCTGTATAATAAAATTCGCGACATGTATTAGATATTAGTATTTATTATAATGGCTTTGACAGAAACTGTTAAAAAAATTAAATTACAGTTAGCCTTGTTTAAAAAATGCTAGTTATAACTTATGCATTCAAAAATACAAAATTCCATTGGTTTGTATAATTAGAAATGGGCAGCTTATATCTAAAATATATAGTAACAGAAACATATAAATTTTAACATTTCGCTTATACAACGATTTCTCAATACATGTTTAAGTTATTTATATTATTGTAATAACTTAGCTTATATTTCTTCACATATTGAAGATTATGTTTTTTCATGAAAAAGATGCTAATTAGTAATTGATTATCAATGGCAAAGAAACTTGATTATATCTAGTTTCCTGATTAACAAATACTGGTTTCCATGAAAATTCATGTTCGTCTAAACATGACGTATGAATTAAAAATTTACGATTAATTAACAATTACAATGTTTCTCTGCAGATATTTGGGAAATTATTAATAAAGCATTAAACTTTAATTATTTACTGTGAAAGTAATTGAATTTCTTAATAGTGAAATATTATTTTAAATCTATTTAAACTTTGGATCATTTCCTAAGAAACAGATGGTGTATTAACTTTACTGACTTTTAATATCGTTCCCAGAGAAACAAAATAAATCCATCATTTAGAATGCTATTTAAATCTTTTTATCTAAACTAACTTTTAAAGCAACTGACAAACAGTTAATTTCTTTTTAAAATCACTTTAAAGCAATTTATAAAGGCCTAATTTAATTAAAAGTTAATTTTAACCAAAGTGAACATTCATGTTAAATTAAATATCAAATAATAGAACGAATACTGGATATTATTAAATTGGAGGTACAATTCATATGAGGGATAAATTTATTCGATAAAAATAAGTTGAAAACGCATATTAAAAATTTTAATAGCATAGCAGTTAAATTTGATAAATACTTTGTTTTGTTTATTTGAGACGTTCCCACAAAATAGTGGTGTGTAGATATTCTTAAAAATCTTCAAAGTGAAATTCATACAAAAATGTATTATTTATTTACATTTTTGTGAAGAAAATTAACAAATATCCAGGAATCAGCGGAATATCTATGTAGGTATTCGCACACGTCCAAGGATATTATAAAAATTATCTCGATTGATCGAAAATTAGCTCGATTTCTGAGTATTCAAGAGTAAACATTCACTGTTTAATATGCCTGTTAATTGGCGGATATTTAAAGTAGATAGATAATTAATTCCCCTTCATCATAAATTGATTATCCTATTACGGATTACTGAAAAATGCAAATCCTAATTCATAATTTCACCCTGAGTTCATTAAAATTTATAAAAAGAGAACAATATTTAGGAAGACATAAGTAATACATTTTTGAGATTGTCTCGAGAAATTAATTCCTCATAGTCAATCATAAAAGTCTGCATACACCTATCGAGCTTTGTGTATTTGACTTACAATAAAAACCAAAAAAGCGCTTTTGTCACAAAATTACATATATATAAATGAAACCATTATTTATTTGTCGGAGATGAAAGGAAAGCCGAAGCCTTTCCTTGGAAATTTTGGGAACATCCTCTAGTACCTTAGCCTAGATTTTATTATAGTTGTAATTGCTTAAGATTTGTAATAAGCGAGATTGGGTTCGAGGTGACAATCGGTCGCTGAACGTAGCCACGGTCACGAGATGGATGTTTTATCTAACGGAGGTCTGGAGTGGTTGTATGTGTTTTCCGAGAAATGTGGTTGTGGCGGCATGCGGCCTCGAGAGCGGGCCGAGCCACGTGTGATGTTGCCTCGGAGGTGCCGATGCAATGGGGTACATACATTGTATTAGTAATCAAAACTCCAGGCAGAAACTGCCTAGCAACGGCGTTTGGAACTTTCTCGATGCTTCCAACGAGTGTGCCTAGCAACGGCGTTTGGAACCTTCTCGATGCTTCCAAACGGATATAGAAAACAAAATGCAATCGTACAGGGAGAAAAATCTCCACGAGGCTGGCATTCTTGCGACTGCCTTGGAGAGTGATACATCGAGCATTTTCGACGATCGCATTTGCGTCTAAGTTAGTTTCGCTTAGTAAGGAGTTATCCCGGTGACCGTGGATTCGTTTGAACTCAAACATTGCTAATAGTATTATTTAATTTAATTATTCGTAGATCGTATTATTCATTAGGCTTAGTGTTTGTTAGACTTATTATTAGTCGTACTTATTATTTGTTAAGCTTAGTGATAGACCTGTATATACGTGTAAATAAAATCTCGGCTTTGTGAAACGATGGCTAGTCCACATGAAGAGTCGTCGCGCGCCCAAAATTCGAATCGTGACCCGACATATTTATTATTGCTTAGTCCGTGCCTTTCGACTTTGGACCTTGGAACTGTCGGTTTTACGTATCTTATACCTATTTCGCTTCTTATACAGGGTGGTTGGTAACTGGTGGTACAAACGGAAAGGAGGTGATTCTACGCGAAAAAGAAGTCGAAAATGTAGAATAAAAATTTTTCGTTTGAGGCTCTGTTCCCGAGAAAATCGATTTTGAATTTTCGCTCGGTACGCGTACGGTACGTTATAACGAATGTCACTGTAGATCGTGTTAAAAAATTTTTTTTTAATTTAAAAAAATTTTCATTCTATATTTTCGACTTCTTTTTTCGCATAGAATCACCTCCTTTCCGCTGGTACCACCAGTTACCAACCACCCTGTATATCTACCTTCCCACTTATCCACTCTATTATATTGCACTCCCTTAATTATTCTATCTCTAAAAAATAAAACTAAAAAAGAAAACTAAATACTAATGACTAAAAAACTATTGCAACTTTGGGCTTTTGCCTCCTTGCCGTGCTTCCTTCCTGTCGTTCCTTCCCGTCTTGTATTGTACTTCTCTTCTCTATTATTGCTTTTGGATCGACCTTCTCCAGTTTCATTTAGTGTTTTTTCTATGTCCTTTGGTCCTCTCGTTATTTCACATTCTTCTATTACATGTCTCAGGTCTTCTTCTTTTCTTTTACATAGTCTGCATCTTTTTTCCCTTCTTCTTTCCAGTATTCCCTTGCTTTGGTTTCTACGTATCACTTTGTGTTTCCTTCTCCTTTTTCCCTTTACACTCCACTTTTTCCTCAGAGCTGTCCGTCCTCGTGTTACCCTCGCCCTGAACCAAACCGAAAGTCGAAATCATTATTAATATATATGTGAAAGGAATTAAAATGATTAAAACATTTAACTAACTTTATTGATATGTGTCTTAACGTATTAGAAAAATTCATAGAGTTAGTGTTTTATTATAATATTTTATACAATGAATAATAAATATACTATACAACAAAAAGGAACTTAATATAAATTAAAATAATACATGTTTAATAATATATGCTTTTTGTTAAGTTAGATTTAATTGTTAGAGTTACATCTGGTGACTCTCTACACATACCAGGCCCCACGTCGCGGTTGTCAGGTCGGAGACACAAGAAACCACGAAACCGATAGATCGCCGGTGACTATTCTAAGGATACAGAATAAGTGAAGTTTTACTGACGATACTGTGTCTGAGGAAAGCTAGGGGTGGGTGTGTCTAAGGACACAGGACAGGACTATCGGATTTGTTGATGAAAATTTTGGTTAAGGAAGTAAGGGCAGTAGACCTTATATTTTATTACAATTACAATTATAATTATATATTTGTGGCGGCACTTGACAGTAAACTTTCCAACAGTTTACGTCGCGTGACGCACGACACAAAGACCCTATACCTGCGGACAAGATGATTGCCAGATGTCGATACATTCGTACCGAATATTTCCAGCTAGCCTAAGGACCGCTATAAATCTTAGGATTTATTTTAGCTAAGGTCCTCCAAAGAGACAAGCAGTCTTTGTTTATCAGTCTCAAAGTCGACCACCTACCACGGGGACACACGAGAAATCTACTATCTCTCACGTACGATGCTTCCCGCTAGTAACACCCTCTCAAGGGCAGCTAGCATCCTTTTCCAACGACCAACACGAATTAGCCAATAAACATTAACGTACATTTCCCTCACTTTCCGAACCAAAGCTTTTCTCAACGAATCCGATGCCTTCGCATCCTTAGACACATCCCAACGCAGTCTTCCTCCGCAGCAGCATCGCGACAAAAAAGTCAGTCTATTACCGCGAGTCAACATACCACGATCGTTATACTTACACGGTTCGAGTCGAATAATCATCTAAGCTCTCGACATCTCGTGCAATCATTGTCCGCACTCGTAGCGCATCTCGAATCATAGCTATTCGAGCTCTAACCGCGCATTCGCGAACCGAATATAATCGCGAGTCCTGCGTCAAGTGTACTCATTGACATTACAGTGAATAAACATTTATCGTTCAATAAATCTGAGTTTTCCTTCCGACCCTATCACGACATATCACCTCATATTTATATGTCGGATCACGATTCGAATTTTGGGCGCGCGACGACTCTTCATGTGGACTAGCCATCGTTTCACAAAGCCGAGATTTTATTTACACGTATATACAGGTCTATCACTAAGCTTAACAAATAATAAGTACAACTAATAATAAGTTTAACAAACACTAAGCCTAATGAATAATACGATCTACGAATAATTAAATTAAATAATACTATTAGCAATGTTTGAGTTCAAACGAATCCACGGTCACCGGGATAACTCCTTACTAAGCGAAACTAACTTAGACGCAAATGCGATCGTCGAAAATGCTCGATGTATCACTCTCCAAGGCAATCGCAAGAATGCCAGCCTCGTGGAGATTTTTCTCCCTGTACGATTGCATTTTGTTTTCTATACCCGTTTGGAAGCATCGAGAAAGTTCCAAACGCCGTTGCTAGGCAGTTTCTGCCTGGAGTTTTAATTACTAATACAATGTATGTCCCATTGCATCGGCACCTCCGAGGCAACATCACACGTGGCTCGGCCCGCTCTCGAGGCCGCATGCCGCCACAACCACATTTCTCGGAAAACACATACAACCACTCCAGACCTCCGTTAGATAAAACATCCATCCCGTGACCGTGGCTACGTTCAGCGACCGATTGTCACCTCGAACCCAATCTCGCTTATTACAAATCTTAAGCAATTACAACTATAATAAAATCTAGGCTAAGGTACTAGGGGATGTTCCCAAAATTTCCAAGGAAAGGCTTCGGCTTTCCTTTCATCTCCGACATATATAACTATATTTCATTACACGTAATAATCTCTAAGAGCCCCTAATAGATGACTGGATTTCACACTTTAGATAGTTGACTCAGGTGCGGTGTTATACAGGGTTCGATAGAATAACATGTAAAGAAAAAGGGAAAGAATGTAAGGAAAAAGTAGAATACAATTTTTTTGCTCGAAGCTTAGTTTTCTAGGAAATAGAGTTTGAACAAGTTTAGTTAAGAATTGGCTTAGTACACAGTTTTCAAATTTATTTTTCGCAGAAACCAAGTGTTACGCCACGAGGCTTACCACAGGCTGTATTTTCTAACCGTCGCTCGCGGTCCTACAGTGTCGCAGGCAGATCATCTTATCTGCCCGCCGAATCATATACAATGTATCGACGAGCGCATAGTTGTCGCCAAGCAGCGAGCTCTAGAAACGTTAATTTTTGTCCGTTACGTTTTCCACACAAGAAGGGGCATACGTGATCATAGGCGCGAGCGGTGGCGTGACCCGAGCATAGTAGGGGTCGTCTTCCAAACAAGACAAAGAAATCATCGAAAGGCAATCAGTTCCTTCTGACGAGTCAAACGTTACACATCGAGAGGTCTGACATCGAGCAAAATCAAATAGTCTAACGAATTCCTTTAGAGATATCGTAAAGTCGAATCAACTTTCTGTAATATATTCATCATATTATTGTCAAATATATTATTTTATGTTAACCTGTTAATACAGTGTTACATTCATTGAACCACCTCTGTTATCTTAATCGAAACAGGGGAATGACTTTCGGGCGTCGGTTAACAGAATCGTAGCGAGAATTTACATCTCTCGCTGACGCGTTTTCCTAGCGACCGCGTCTCTTCGCGAACGGTCGTAACATCTTGGTCCTTCGAGCCGGATACAGTGGCAAGTGAAAAGTGTTGACACGTAACCGGTCGAATCATTTGGTCTTCCAAGCCGTATCACGTGTCAAGTGAAAAGTGCACGCCAGTGACACCCACTACCATGCAGTGCCACGTGAATTCAACACAAACAGCAGCATAAGCGTTACCACTCAGCGAAGTCAGTAACGCCAGGGACCATCAGTTTTGAAGAGGCATAACCCGGTGGTTGAAGAACGCAACCATGCAGCCTCACGCCAACAACTAGAGGGCCAACTTCCGCAAGAACACGTCTTACATGTCAAACGAGACACACACGGTGACGAGTAACATTTAAACTCACAACCACAAGGTAAGCTTGTTCATTGCATTGCCTTCACAATCTGCTTTACCAATGGAGAACACAGACAAAATTACCTCCTTGCATCGGAGACGAGGCTTTCAAATCGATCGATTTACCACTCTATCGAAACGACTCGATGAATGCGAACAATCTAGACAACCGAATAAGGCCTATTTAACGGCCTATACGACACTACTCGACGTCACGTGGAAACAATATTGATTATTACAAAAAGAATTAGAACATTTAGGCGAGGAAGACGACGCGCACGTTTCCGAGTTAACAAACACATATTACGATCTGGTAGTACGAATACACACTCTCATGGATGATACACCAGCATTGTCGTCGAAATCGCCAAGCTGCGAGTCATCTAGTGTCGCCGAGCCGACATCAATTAAACTGCCGGAAATTCATCTGCCTACTTTTGACGGTACCATCGAAAATTGGCATTCATTTTACGACTTCTTCTTATCCACTATCGATCGAAGCGAGCGACTTGCATCCGTGCAGAAATTTCATTATCTACGATCCTCCTTGACTGGAAAGGCCGCGCGAAGTATACAATCGTTAGACATCACAGAGTTAAATTATTCAATCGCTATTGACGTTCTTAAAGAAAAATTCGACTGCCACCGTCAAGTCTGCATGCGCCACTGGGACTTGATTTTCGACTATCCGAAAATAACTAAAGAGACACTCGAAGCTATAGATGATTTTCTCGAGACGGTCCGAGTAAACCTCCAAGCTTTAGAAAAACTCGGTGAACCAGTCACTTCGAACGTCGTTCTTATCAAACTATTCACGTCGAAGCTACCCTCAGCCATCATTCGCAAATGGCAACGCACATTACCGGACAAGAAAATGCCGTCATATACGCACTTGGTAGACTTTCTAAAAACACAGACGAACGGCGATAAAACAAGTTCAGCATCAACCGTGATAAAAGGGGCGTCCGATCAACACAACCGTCAGCGACCGAACGCGCCGCGAAGTTACGCATTCACAACTACACATAATATGTTGGTATGTCCGAACTGCCAAGGACAACGCGAATTATGGAATTGTGATGTCTTCAAAGCGAAGTCACCCAAAGAACGCCTTGAAACTGCCAAAAGAGCGTCGCTCTGTAACAATTGTTTAGGCAAGGGACACGCTTTTACTCAATGCTCCGCCGGTTCATGTCGCATCTGTAGACAGCGACACCATACATATTTGCATCAAGACCATGGTCATAGCAAATTACGAACACGCGTAAGCCGAACATCGAGCGGTCGATCTTCGCTTAGTTCACCGACCCCACGTTCGTCACATCGTTTGAGACGCGCATCCACGTCTCCCCGAACGTCTCCCCGAACGTCTCCACGAACGTCTCCACGAACGTCTCCACGAACGTCTCCACGAACGTCTCCACGAACGTCTCCACGAACGTCTCCACGAACGTCTCCACGAACGTCTCCACGAACGTCTCCACGAACGTCTCCACGAACGTCTCCACGAACGTCTCCACGAACGTCTCCACGAACGTCTCCACGAACGTCTCCACGAACGTCTCCACGAACGTCTCCACGAACGTCTCCACGAACGTCTCCACGAACGTCTCCACGAACGTCTCCACGAACGTCTCCACGAACGTCTCCACGAACGTCTCCACGAACGTCTCCACGAACGTCTCCACGAACGTCTCCACGAACGTCTCCACGAACGTCTCCACGAACGTCTCCACGAACGTCTCCACGAACGTCTCCACGAACGTCTCCACGAACGTCTCCACGAACGTCTCCACGAACGTCTCCACGAACGTCTCCCCGAACGTCTCCTCGAACGTCTCCTCGAACGTCTCCCCGAACGTCTTCCCGAACATATCCGCGAACATCTCCGAAACGCGAATCTTGGTTATCGCAAACGACGGCATCGGGATCAAATATATCGTCCAGTCCTAAACGACAAAGAAAACAATGACGTCATCAGACGACTTTGCTAGGGACCGAACCACAGAAAACGGACTCATTGACCTCGCTTCCTTCTGAACCATTGCAGCACGATTTGTTAGTCACAGCGCAGGTCAACATCTTGAACAATAAAATTCAACCATTCCGTTGTAGAGCTCTGCTAGACACCGGCTCTAGCATGAACTTTATCACCGAAAAACTCGCTGATTCACTAAAACTCAACCAACGGAAATGTTCGGTCCCAATCGGAACACTCAACACATTATCAACGACCTCGAAACGCTACATCACGGCCACGATCACCTCCATCGACGGCACATACGAACGCATCTTGACGTTCCTAATCATACCGACAATATCGTCTTGGGTCCCAGATCAACCCGTAGATCGCTCAACGATACAGATACCTAGGAATCTCCAACTAGCCGATCCAAGATTCCATAGGCCTACTCCGATCGAAATATTGTTGAGCGTCGGACCAACACTAGCATCACTCTGTGTCGACCAACTTGATATCAGTCAAGCAAACGGGCCCGACTTGTGTCTGCAAAAAACGTGATTCGGATGGGTCATCGGGGGGAGCCCAACCTCGTAATCATCAGCACACGCATTTCACGCCTCAACGACGGCTTTACAGGCGGACCTCGCCCGTTTTTGGGAAATCGACGAAGAACCGCAACTGCACACATTTCGGAAGCGGAACGACAGTGCGAGGAACACTTCCGAAATCACGCTCAACGCACCAACGAAGGACGATATATTGTCGTTCTCCCATTCAACGAAACAACTCCTTCGCTTGGATCCTCTAAAGCCATGGCGATGAAGCGACTCACATCCCTCTGCCGTCGATTGCAACGAGACAAACGATTCGAAGCCGACTATCGCGCCGTGATACAAGAATATTTGGAATTAGGACACATGACGAAGATTACCACGGACCACTGCACGGACGACGGATATTTTCTGCCACATCACGGCGTGATCAAAGAGTCCAGCCAAACTACAAAACTCCCAGTTGTGTTTGACGGATCTGCACCAACCACCAGCGGAATTTCATTACACTACGTACTTCATACGGGACCGAAACTACAAGATGACTTATTTTTCATTCTTCTAAGATTTCGTTCTCATCAATACGTCATTACAGGCGATGTCGAAAAGATGTATCGACAATTTCTTGTGCGTCCAGATGATCGGAAATTCCAACAAATTTTGTGGCGCAACTCTGATGGAGAAGTTGACACCTATCAACTTAACACAGTGACATTCGGGCTGTCAGCGGCCCCTTATCTAGCCATTTGGTGCCTCAAACAACTGGCGGACGACGAGGGACATCGGTACCCACGAGCGACGATGGTCTTACAGCGAGACTTCTACATCGACGATGTTCTCACAGGAGTTGATACAAAGGTCGAGGCATGATCATTGAGAACGGAGCTCACAGAATTGCTTACACTAGCCGGCTTAAACATTCAAAAATGGGCATCGAACGACCGGGAACTGCTACGAGGACTTTCTGAGCAGGACATAAACGATAAGCTGCTACTAGGCGAATCGCAAACCTTCAAAACTCTGGGTGTTGTTTGGAATTCCTTTGACGATTCGATCCTATATTCCGTCAAAATCAATCCTACCGCCTCTCGAATTACGAAAAGAACAATCAGCTCTGAAATCGTCAAGATCTACGACCCTCTTGGATTACTGGCACCAGTGATCGTTCGAGCTAAGATGCTGCTCCAACGACTTTGGACATTAAAAATTGATTGGGACGAATCTCTTCCGGCTGTCGTATATACAGAATGGAGCAAATATTATGCACAGCTACCAATGCTAAATAACGTAAGGTTTTCACGTAAAACTATAATCAAGACTGTAACGAAAGTCATTCTTTCTTGCGGTCCCATCGACGAATAGAGTAGCACCTTACGATCAGTGAATATTACGCGTCCGATTTAGATTTTGTGAGCACGTTCATCTCTCATCCCGTCGACCGCGGATTCGTTATTGAACCTAGGATCATTGTCATTAGTTTCTCGAGTATCTAATTACCACGGTTACTTGTCCAATTCTATGATAATCGTATTTGCATTAGTCAATGTCTTCTCTATTGCATAACGACAATGTGTAATCCAAACGAAGTTTCGTTTCACGCCCCTAACCCTAATTCTAATGTAAACCCGACAAGTATAATTGTAAATGATAGTTTTACTATAATTACATTCACAGCAGTATAAAACGTTCTAGTTAATTATTCTCTTTAAGAAAGTTGCTGCTTTTAGTAAAGACAATTTACAGCTTTCAGTTCACTTATTAATGCACGTATATATGTAGCACAATATTGCATTACAAGCATTGCTTATTATCTTAGTATAAATTCCTAAAGAGAAATGTTCTGTAAATCCCCTTATACATCCGAAGAAAGTAATTTTATGTTATGGTATTGTATATGTCCTTCAGTTTAAGTTTGTTTATAATGTTCAAGGACACGATATAATTTTCGAAATGAACTACACTATTTTTGTCAGAAAAAGTGTCAAGAAAGAGGGAAACGTTCCCAGACCGATGGATAAAGAAGGGTGTAAGAGAGATGGCAGAATCTGACGACGTCTTGATGTAATTATCTTCCTTTTATCCTTCTTCTGCACAGATTTTCCGACCTTCCACTATCTGTCAAGCTTTTAGTGACAAGTGAGCCTTTGTTCCAGAAGTACGAGACTGTAATTCACTAGACGGTCCCTCTCTCGCGGTTAAGTGGATTGTTTAAACTCTGATCGAAATAGAGAATATGTTTTTTTATGGAAACGAAAATTTTAACAGAAAATCTGTTATAAGATATTGAAAAAAGCGTTTTCTTTTCATTTCTTTAAACAGACAGGTTCCATTCAACTCAGTGAAGCTATTTGCATTGAACTATGTATTGTTGTTCGTAGAAAGATTTTTTGCCAAAGAAATATTATCGACTCCGAAAAGCGCTAAAGAATATGAAAGAATTTCTATCTTATTTGTATTTTGTTTGGACACATATACAACAACGGTTAAACTATCCATTTACTAACTAACCAGCATACTAAATATATGTCGGGTTATCATTAGGATTTAAGGCGCGTAACGATTCTTCGTTTGAATTAGCCATTGTTTTACGAAACAGAGAATATATTTACGCGAATAAACAAGATTTTACAAAATATTATGAATAATGAGTTTAATAAATGATAAGATTAACAAACGATAAGTTTAACTAATAATTAGATTAAAGAATAATAAGTTTAACGAATAATAAGAGGAACGAATAATATGTCTTACGAATAATAAATTTAACGAATAATGAGATTAACGATTGATAGGTTTTACGAATAATGAATTTAATTAACGCTATTAACAATGTTCCGGGGTTCAAACGAATCCACGGTCAACGGGATAACTCTTTACTATGCGTAGAATAATTTTAAACACAAAAATACGATTGCTGAGACACTCGGTAATTTGCTCGATGTATCACTTTCCAAGGCGATCACACGAATGAATATCTGATGAAAATCTTTTTCGCTATACGACTGCATTTGTTTGTTATATGCTCGCTGGAGGCATCGAGAAGGTTCCAATCGTTGTTGCTAGGCAGTTTCTGTCAAAAGTTTGTTGTATACTCTTTGGAAGCATCGAGATGATCCAAACGCCGTTGCTAGGCAGTTTCTGTCTGGAGATTGATTCCTAATACAACGTGTGTCCCATTATATCGACATCTCTAAAGTACAATTCTATGTGATTTCTAGGGAGAACAATACAACCGATCCACACCTTCGTCAGGCAAAACGTTTATCCCGTGACCGTGGCTACGTTCGGCGACCACTTTCGCTTTCACAAATATCAAACAATTACAAATGACAATTGCTTAATTACAGCTATGATAAAATCTAGGCTAAAGCATTAGAAGGCTTCCTCAAAATTGCAAAGGGAAGGCTCCGGTTTTCCTTTCATCTCCGACATATATATATGCAACTTTCTCGAAGGCGGCGCAAAATGTCATAAATGTTTTTCATTTTTAAATTTCAGCAAATATGTATTTAGTTGCATTAAATTGCAATATATTATAATACAGAGTGACCAAAGAGATGTGCTGATAGTGTGCGAATTGAAATACGTCGCTAGTATCCATGCGGATACAAATTATCCTCCATGTATTAATATGTCGAGTCAAGCTCCGAATCTGGGCCCGAGTCGTCCTCGTGGCGGGGGCTTGGGACAGGTAAGGATTCTTCACTGAAGCTATCCATGTTTTCTCTTTTACACTGAAGTTATTTTTATTGACACACACGAAATTGTTACAGAGTTGACACAAACTCACAATGATCACACACTCGCGACGCTAGTGACAAAGGGCTTAGGTTCGATAACGAGTCCGCGGACAACGGGACGGTAGTCGTACGCACTCGCAAAAAAAATCTAAGTCGGATTCTGTGTTGATATTCACTGACCGTAAGGCGTTAATCTCTTTTTTTGTCGATGAGACCGCAAGAGAGAATGACTTTCCGTCCCGGTGATACCCCAGAGGAAAACTATGACGGGGTGTGTCTAAGGACACGAGATCATCGGATTCGTCGGGGACATCCTACGTTCGGAAAGGAAGGGAAGTTGACGTTGCTGCTAATTGGTCAATCTCCATATCGGTAGTTAGAAAAGGATGCTAGCCGCTCTTGAGGGAAGGTTGCTAGTGGGAGACGTCGTTCGTGGAAAAATAGGTCTCTCCTGTCTTCCTGTAACTGGGACAAAGCCTGTGTATCTGTTGAGGGATTTTAGGTAATTAGATATTAGTGTTTATAACGGTCCTCGGGCTAGCCGATCACGTACTGCGGAGACGCGTCGGCATCTGGTAAACATCCTGCCCGGAGAATAGGATCTGCGTGTGGCGAGCTATGGGACAGAGACCGTTGGAATGTTTACTGCCACGGGTTGCTACAAATCTTTCTTTTAAGGAGAGCTATAGGGTTACTCAATGCTTTTGTTAGATGGAGAGTTCGTCCCGTTGACCGCGGCCACGTTCTGCGACTAATTGTCGCCTTGAACCCAAGCTCATTGTCACAAGTCTCAAACAAATACAATTGGGTAGAGTGACGGCAAATCGTTTAATTACAACTGTAGATTTTAATTACAATGTTTTTATGGATTTACCCGAGGTTTCAGAGGGAAGGCACCGGTGTCCTCTTATCTCCGACAAATATATATGAATTATATATACAAAAAAGCTTGTCACCAATTTAAGATCCAATCGTCAGTGATTTTATGCAATTAGAAATTGAAATAGATTATATATTAGAAGTATTTTTAATTTTGCCCCACGTTGCAAAAGGTTGAAATATATTTAATACATTGTTTAGTTACAAAATCGGTAATCTAACTTTCGTTGCATGCATTTCTAAATAAAATACAAATAAAATAGAAATTGTTTCATGCTTTTTAGTGTTCTTCGAAGTCCGTAATATTTTCTTGGTAAAAAATTTTTTATTTCAAATTTCTTAGTGAAATGATCGATATTACAGGGCCAGCGTAACATGATTTTTATTGTCACAAGGTTTCATTCCAATAGATAATCCAAATCGAAGTAATAGATGAACATACATAAAAAGTTATTTTAAGCAAAAAAAAAGAAACGGATTTTTGCAAAAAAAAAGAGAATAATTCACGATGACAAAATCGAGAAAATTAATCTAACTGGACCAACGGAATAAGATGCCGTACAAGATGGGAAAAGAATCATCCCAATTGATCGCGCCATTTCGGAGAAGTCAGCAAAAACGTACATAAAAAAGAAAGAAGAAAAGTATACATGCCAAACTTAGATACCTTTCTTCTTTTCCGAGATCTGTATAAAAAGTATTCGTACACTGGCCATAAAAAACTTTTAGATGTATATGGTATATGTATATGGTTGTATATGTGATTCTATTGAAAAAATTTGAACCCAGTCTGAAAATGTATATAGAAATTACAAGACATTTCCTATGAACTTATACGTATTTAGTAAAAAATTGATATACATTATGAATCGTCATCTGAAGCCTATAATAAATATTAAAGGCCGTGTCACTAAATACTGAGATTTATTAACATTGTGAATTGTTGTCTATTTAAATACTTTTGTCATCTCTCTGAAACATGTATATACTTATATTAAACATAACCTGTAACTTCTGCGTACATTTTTATAGTCATTTAAAATTTTATCAATACAATTATGATAGTTAGGTACAATATTAATGAAATTTCAAAATGTTTCGTATAACATACGTAATGCTACGTAAAAAAAAGTCGCTAAGTGTTTATTTGTTCCCTCTAAGTCTTTTTAACACTTGTCATAGACAAATATGAAAATATGTTTTCTATTTCTGGTCTACTTCATAAAAGGTTTTTATTTCATGTACTCGCATATATCATTATAAATAGCCTTGACAACGATCATTAGCAGCAAAATTCATAAAAACATTAAAATTAATATACAATTCAGTGGAAAAATAAGAAAAATCATTTTTTGTATATTTTGTGGTAGTTTCTGATACCAAAGACACTTTCTAAGCTCCGTCGAAAAAATAAATAAATAATTAAGCACACTATTCAGTTATTTTATGTGATTTACAAATCTTTTGTATAAGTTTCTTTATGTTTATTATATATTTCTTTGCTGTTTCAGAGAAACATAGAAGTAGATCGTCAGTGTGGAGGAAAGAAATCGATCTGAAGAATATGACACTCTGTATGTCGACAAGTATCAGGATGCCAATCACAGTGGTATGTATATACATATATATGAAATTTACAAATATAAAGGATGAGTTCCAATGGAAATGAAACTGAAATTTTTAAGTTTCATCTTTACTAATCTATTCAATTTGTGGGTGCTGTTTTCTTCCTCTATATTGTAGTGTCTTAAATATAAAAATTAGTTTATTAATAATAAATGGGTTAAACAGAAAACAATGGTTATTTAACATGAACTAATCGTAACAACGTATTATAATTAATTAACAACTCTCGTCAGCACAGATTCAACTCTCTCTCAACAATGCTAACAACACTATTTCGACAACGCAATCCGCACTCTCTGGCTTCTCAACTCAAACTCCCGTTAATTCGTTTATGTCCCTTAGCAATCCTTTGTTTTTTGTATTAGCCTCATATCTTTTGTTTAAGCCCCATCATGCACATGCTCAGCAACCGCTTGTTTATAATTCGCACGACCCCCCCCCCCCCCAGGCCCCTCGTCCTCGATATTACAATATATACATACATGACGTGTCGTTTACCTCCGTCATCAGTAGCGGCATATTGTGTAAATTGCTTCGGCGCGGATGTGTTAATTTAATAGACCTATTTGATAATGATTATCAATATTTTTCTTCACATTAAAATTTTCCTAAGATGAATAATTATTATAGTAAAATTAGCAACTTTAATTAAAAATATATTTAATTATATTTTACGGTTCCAACTGAATCTTTATAAAACGGACAATTATAATGAAACCTTTGACAATCATAGAAGCCAGTAAAATGTTCTTTCGTACTGTTTTTTATATCTTTCTTGCCGTTTAAATTGGTCTGGAGAAAGAAAAATTCAAATTTAGAAGCGAGTAAAGTACTGGTTAAAAGTATCGTAACTATAAGTCTAAATTGCAGTAACATAAAAAGTTCAGTCTATTGAAATGAAGTACACTAGTTACTTTATTATAATCTCCATTTAATGAATATTTTGAGACATAGTGGATACTTAGGACATTGTAGGACATACAAAATAATATAATAATAAGATATATGAAATAAGACATGTTATAAGTATTTAATCATATGAGCAGTCAATAGGGAATTAGATTTCTATTCGCTTAATAATTTCTTAAATATCTTTATATAGAAACTCGTAGAAGAAAACGAAAATTAAAAAAATAAAGGCCATAAAGTAAAATATAGCGTTAAAAAATATTTATATTGTGTTTACAGAATTTAATATTATGATATTGTTCTGTGGCGACACTCGACGACGAAACTTTCCGACGGCTTCACGACACAAAGCATATCACTGAAGCGTAAAGCCGACATGCCTAATGAGCCATCGATATCCCTACGGTCCTTCCACCGAAAATTTGGAAGAAAGCGTACGCGGCAACAATCGCGGACGCCTAACGAACGCGTGCGTAGTGGGAATATCGAGGGGCAACAAAAGAAACGAATCGGTTAAAAGAGACATTCGAGTTTAAAAAGCGAAGTGAGAAGATTCGAGTTTTAACAGAGAAACGAGGATAATCGAGAAGCGAGAAAGTCAGCGGTAAACGAGAATTGTACAAAACGACCTGAAGGCGAAGATTATTGAATAAATATATTGTTGAACATCGCCGAGTATTTCTTTGGCACCTTACATTAAACACCACCACAGTTCACATTACTATTATCCACAGAGTTTAATGCTGATTGTTTATTTTTGTTCAAGTATGATTGTTTTCTACATTTTATAATGACACTATTAATATTTAATCATTTCAAGAACGTAGTAATTTAGAAGAATAATGAAAATGTAATCAATGAATAATACTTGAATGATATTCCAAATTACAAATTGTTCAGTGAAGACTTTTTCTTAGTTTATCACTTTGAAACTAAAGAAAAACGAGGTTTCATTATTTTCTTTATATCATCTTTGAATTTCCTTTTCCAATCTAAAGTATTCAGTTATTATTTGATAGAAACCTGTCCAGACAACATTACTTTAGAGGTAAACAATCCTTCAAATATTTTAACATATCTTGAAAAATGGAAAAATGCTATATAGAACATTTTAACTAAGGAAGACAGTTACGTACTTCGATATCGCAGTATAATATCGCATCGAACTAAATAAAAAATAAGAAAACAAAAAAGATTAACAACTAGAGGACAACAAATTAAATCAATATTAAAACTACGATTAATTAATTATGTGTTAATATACAGGATATCATCCCACACCACTTACACAAGTTATGATCTTGAAACAATAAAGGATAGAAAAGAATTCTATTGTGTGTTCACAGCTCTTTTCCGGTGTGTTCATTCCGAAAGTGATGGCGTTTTAAATATCTTATCATCTACATTTTTGCAAATAGAACTACGAACTTTTTTATATGCCTAATCTACAAGACATTTAGGTCAAAGAGTGATTTGTTTAAAAGATATTTCAGCTTTAATTTTGTAAGAGTTTGCACATGAGGAATAAGGGAAAATTCAGGGCAATACTCATGTGTTTGTATTTTTCTCATTGTATTACATTTGGTGAAATTAAAATTTAAACGTTCTTTAAACTAAACATTTTATAATAGAATTTAGAGTTTTATTTACAAAAGCATAGGTTAGCTTATGTTAGTTATTATCTTAGCTTACGGATATTTTAAAATTTTTAAAACACTATCATTTTACCATAAACACAAAATCGATGAATTTTGTCTAATGTAGTTCTTTTCTATGTTTTATTATTACAGGGTTGCGTAATTACATGATGATTTATTGTTTCACCGATGTGTGGTACATACTGTATAATTAAGATAAAAATTTTCGTATTAAATTCATCGGGTTGAATATTTATAACTCTTTGCATATTTCACTTTCGTTTCCGCTTTATGGCTAAAATAAATCTTTGCTTGTGTCACGACCGGCTCAGTTCAAAACTGGAGATAAAGGTGTCGACACTTGGCAACAATATATATCGCTGAAGCGAAGTGCCTAATGAACCATCAATATCCCCACGGTGCTTCCGCCGAATGTTCGAGAAGAAGGCGTGCGTGGCAACAGTCGCGGACGCCTAACAAACTCGAGGACAGTGGTGATAGTGAGGGGTGACAAAAGAAAAATAACCGAATTCGATCGGAAGTCGAGTTGTAAGAGTCAGTCTTGAAAAGTCACGCTTAGAGCTCGGAAGCAAATTGTAAACCACGTGTTAGAAAAAAAATAAAGTTTCTTTTTTATTTTTCATCTTAAATTTGTTTTTATTTTTTTTTTTGTGTGTGTTATTTTACGCGACACGTGCATGGTTCCTAACTCTTCTGGTCATCTGAAACAAAAAATCAAACGGATTCTTAATCAGTAAAAATGTCGCTATCGCTTTTACCTCGGAGAAATAAAAAAAATTTTTTCATAAAATGGCGGCCGTTTGAAAAAAAAGTTTTTCACGTTTTTTTTTACAGTTTCAAATTTTTTAAAAATAGTAAAAATTAAAATGTTCGACTTTAATATGCTAAGCGACATAGAGGGATGTATAGGGAAGGTTCACATAAAATTTCAAATAAATCGGTTCTTGAAAGCTTGAAAAAAGTAGTTTCGAGAAAAACGCGTTTGAAGTTTTAAGTAGTTTTAGACAGTTTTACTCGTATAATGGTACGGTATACTTACATACTTTCAATCAGCGATTTCTGCTCCATACAATGGGCCTTCCTCCACTTCAAAATGTTCATTCTCTGAAGTTCTTTCGTGTAGACGAGCAGTCCTGGCGGCTTCCCTTGAACCATCCGAAACTCGGATTTCAGAACGTTCGATCCAAGTTTCGTCCCGTTTGACAGCGAACGTGTCACGTAAATTTAAGGGTAGGTTGATGAAATAAAGTAGCTGAGTCGTAACACAACTACTGTCTTTATTTTCTGGCACATGTTTACACTGATCGGAGAGATGTTCACTGTTCGATGGTCTTTTTTCTATTTCTCCCTAGGTGTTCTCGTCTCATTACGGAGGAAAGCTCGGTGTGGGTGTGGCCTTTTTAATTAACAACGCGGATTCGCTGTTCGCACCTTCCGTTAAGAAAAGTGAGGGTAACGATCCACGATGCCAATTGGTTATAGGTCATGTTAATAAATGAAGATAGGAGGAGAAAGCCTCCTACCAACGTGGCTAGTAGGTAATATTGTTTATGGGAAAAACCAGCTTTTTCGTTAGACAAGTATTGGGTTTTTCCCATTAGGTAACTATCTGCTTTCCCCGTAATTAGTAAGGACGTATAACAACCTAAGGGTTGTTTCAAGGACCATCCATAAACAGATAACACAAAAATAATAAACTAAAAGTTTAAGTTTATGGTGGGTCCCTGGGCTAATTGAGGGTACGCGGTGAAGACCTGCACACATCCGGCCTTTAATATGAATTGACGTTACAAACGCATGGCTTCTGGACCAATCGTAATTCCCATAACGTCCAATATTTTTAAAATGGGTATAAAACCTTCATTCAAAATACTAACAGCGAGAAAAGTAGCAATTTCAATGATCCGCGTTCCTGCATGAATGTGTTTCGGAGCAAAAGTCCATATCAAAGAATTTAACGAATCGTTATTATTCTGAGTTTCAGAACCCAAACATCGTTCTAATAAGGTATTTGCAGACAAACTTACATCCTCGACGGCTCAGGGGATAGTGTTAAGAGGGGTGGTCCCTCCCAATGTCCAAACCAAGGAACGACTCCCTCAGGCAGGAGAAGACGCAGGAGTGCTCCAGCAGCAATTCGAAAGAGGTCCTGGGGCATTCCAGCTGAGCGTCGGGCGGTCCACCGTAGAGTTTTAGTCGGTATAGTCCGACACTACCTCGCCGCTTCCAAGAGCGGGGAAAGAGGGGTGTCTATGATTTCCCCACGTATAAAAAAAAGACAAACTTTCATGCATTCGCAACGTCTACCGTCTATTGTTCGATTTGTTCCGGTTGGACCAGTTTACTTGCCGCGTCACCAAAATCATTGTTGTAACTCGGTAAATAATTGGAATTTTGAAAAATCCCTTTGAGGATATACTCTTGAATGTCTAAACTTTGAAAATATGAAAAAATGTCCGATTTTTTCAAATTTCTAGACTAGAATACCCCCTTAATGGAATATATGATTGATTTTAATGCAAAGCTCAAGGATTACTTGTGTGGCGGCACTCGACTACGGAAATTTCCAACGGCTTCGCGACACAAAGCACTATACCTTCAAAGCGTAAAGCTTGACAGGCCCAATGTGCCATCGATATGCCTACGGTTCTGTTACGACCGTTCGCGGAGAGACGCAGTCGCGAGGAAAACGCGTCAGCGAGAGGCGTAAATTCTCGCTACGATTCGGTGAATCGACGCCGCGAAGTAGTCGTTCCCCTGTTTCGGTTAGGATAACAGAGGTGGTTGATATGAATATGACACAGTAGTAAGTTATATTTCACCGTTTATTCCACAACTTATAACGAGGATAGTTACACTGGTGCGTATGTACGAGATGAGTGACTGAGTGATCTGCGGGTGTGTATACCCGCTCGAAGGATGTTGACCGTTCGAAGGATGCAAAAACAGTACTCTTGGGAGACGATGCTGTCTCGGAGGAGAGCTAAGGATGGGTGTGTCTAGCGCACGGGACCATCGGATTTGTTGGTGCCGATGTTATTTAGGAGAGTGAGGAAATAGGCTTCGTTTTTAATTGGTTCAACGAAGGGTCTTAACCGCCCTCGAGGGAAAGTGGTTAGTGGGAGGAAAGTTGCAGCGTACATGACAAAAACTAACTTTCCCTTTTTCGCCGTGGTAGACAATAGTCTTTAGAAATTCTTCCGAACCAGATGTTTGTTTTGTTTGAAGGACTTTTTCTAGGAAATCTATGAAATTTATGGAAGGTCCTTGAAACTATGGAGGATACGCTGCGAGTATCCGAAGACATCTGGTTGCCATATTGCCCGCGGTGTGTGGCCTCGGCTAGGTAGAGTGTTACGCGACGTAACAGGTTCTTTCGCCGAATATTCGGAAGAATGCATATGTGGCAACCGTCGCGGACGTCTAATAAACGCGCGCGTAGTGGGGATATCGAGAAGCAACAAAGGAAGGAATCTGTTTGGCTTTGAACCAAAAGATTCATTCTGCCCCGAGCTACGAAGTGCGAAAGGTTAAGCGAAGCCAACACAATCAGAGAAACGGGTTATTGATTCTTAATGGTCATTGTTAATTGTTATTTGTTCGTTGTTAATCGTTAACCGTTGTCAATCGTTAATCGTAGTTAATCGTTATTTGTTGTTAATTGTTAAGAGTTTAATGAACGTTATTGTTGAAAATCAAGAGTATTTCTTGTGGGCACCTTCACCGACGATCGTCTCACTTGCAATAAAAATTCTGTTACGATTCTCTTAATAGCTATTAACCTTTAATTTGGTCTATCCTTTGGTTCTTTATATGTACAGGGTGGTTGGTAACTGGTGGTACAAGCGAGGAGGTAATTCTACGCGAAAAAAGAAGTCGAAAATATAGAATAAAAATTAAAAAAAATTTTTTTTTGTTTTTTTTTAATTTTTCCATCGAGACAGTGAGATCCATTATAACGAGAAGTGATAAAGTGCACGCGTACCGAGCGAAAATTCAAAGTCGATTTTCTCGAAAACAAAGCCTCAAACGAAAATTTTTTATTCTATATTTTCGATTTCTTTTTTCGCGTAGAATCACCCCCTTTCCGCTTGTACCACCTATTACCAACCACCCCGTATATTTTAGCACTTTTATAGGATCAGAATTTAATGTAGTTTCATTCGTTTTCAATCCATCTTTTTAGATATAGCACGATATGATTCTCTTAATGGAATATGCTATATTTATTGGAAGAACTTTTTTATAAAAATAATATTAAATTTTAAGCTTTCACGATGGTAAAATGTATTGAAACAAATTCCAGGTCTGTCCTGAAGAAATAGAATGCAATATTCATGAAACGTCGGTGTAACGTGTAAGTGCAACATTGACACGAATGTTCCCGCGAAATCAATAACATGACAATATAATTGAATAATTTAAGTTTGTTAATCAAGCAAATTTATTTTGTGCAACAATTTGCATAAGGAAGATGAAAAAGTGTTACGTAACGATAAGTTTATAAATGCAAAGTAAGGGAATAGTTATTATCTTTAGTCCTCCAATTCTTATACCTCAGATTATGATACAATCAAAGAAGCGTTAATTTATATCTTTATTGACATAAAACAACAGGTTTCAGGACGTTATTTTGAAATGTATGTAAAAACATTTATTAATAGTTTTATTGTAGTAATTACAAATTTTTTGTACGATATTTTTTTAGTACATGTGGAGGATATGTGTATTCAAGTATCGCAAAATAAAATGGACAAACTATTATCGTATGTAATTTGTTAAATATATTTCGTACATGAAAATTAATTCAGCACAAATTACAAGTCCTAGTACGATACACAGACGCGGAATAAATACACGTTTGTAGCGGTACGCGAGCAGGACAATTCAAATCCTGTTGTTGTTTTGTTTCGGAGTAGCATGACCGTTAGGTCACAGGTATTGTAAGGAGTAATGAACTCCGAGCAAAACAATGTCGCCGCTACTTTCAGCCGTCAAACGCAGTCGAGTTCAAATTTTCCGACTGTCCCCCGACCAGTATAAATAAACAGACGAAATTACGGGCATGAAGTTCATCGATCGCAGCCGAAGCATTCGGACGCATAAGTATCTACGGAGTTTCTCGAAGATAACGCGTATTTATTTCGTGAGATATATCGTACCTGAACTTGTGCTTTGTGTTGAATTAATTTCCATACACAAAATATATATTTAACAAATTGCTCACAAAAACAGTTTGTCTATATTATTTCGTGATATTCGAAACGATCTATCCTTCACACGTTATTCTCGACAAAATCTCCGTAGATACTTCTTATGCGTCCGAATGCTTCTGCAGCGATCGATGAACTTTTCGATGACTCCCACTGATCACTTCCTGAACAGGCTTCCTCCACTTTATCCGCGGCCTAGATTATTCTATATGGCTTCGTGTCGTCGATAACCGCCAAAACTACTCGCCGTATACGATCGGGTAGCCGGTTTTTCCATAGAGTAAGGATGAACTGCTCCGACGCCAAGGGACTTGGCCAGTTTCCTCAGATCATCATAGAATTGGGGCGGCTTATAGTCGCCCATCACCTCTTTCTCTACTAGCCTCTTTATCCTTTCGCTGTCGGATTCGGCCAGACTCCGTATCAGCTCCTCCTTTAACCGGTCATACTGACTAACTCAACAGAGGAATCCAAATCAACATGCTCCAGTCGCTCCAAGTACTCTGGTTCGAGGCTCCCGAGCAGGAGCTTTATCTGTATATCTATCTCGATTCCCGCTGCCTTGAGCTGTTTCTCCAATAAGGAGAACCAGAATGATATCTTCTGCGGCTTCATCGGAGGCACGCGGATTGGTTGCAGGGCTGTAAGTATAGCGCGTTTTGCTTCGACATCTTCCATCACGTCGGGGTCACCAATGTGGCGGATGAAAAGAGAGTTTTGCGTTTCGTCCTGAGACTACCGATGGACTCGTCAGTAAGGCTATACCCGGTAGTCCCTGCCTTAGACGTAGAGGGAGTCTCGCTAGGTGCGATATTTGTACCATTCGCCCGTATATTCGACCGCTAGCGAGATAGACAGACTCGTTGTCGTCGTAGCCCTCTGGTGTTGGCGGTTGGTACCCGCGGATCGCCCAGGAGGTGTTGCGCCGCGTTGATGCCTCGACCTGTCGGTGTCCTGTTGATACCGATCCGCCACATACACTTACAATATATATCAACATGCAATATGTCCACGCAATATCCCAAAACAAACACTTGCTAGTATTATTTGTTTTTAGATATTAAAAAAGATATTATTAGATATATAATATGTTACGAGCACTTTGAGCAGTGCGAGAGGCCGACAAGCTAGTATTTTATGAAAGTATTTAATGCAATGTACGGAAGTATTTTATGAAATACGGTTTCAATATATTAGCAAATATGCGGAACGGACCTCGCACGAGATCAGAAAGCCGCTAGGATTACTGTTTATAAGGATAAACTCGATGCGAAATCAGGGTCTCCAGATATTTAGAGATGTACGGAAAACATTCACGGATGAGCCTGATACTAGGTTAGCGAAACGCAGGAGTTTAGAACTTCGTGAACGAACCTAATGCGAAATTGGGGAAATGTTTTGTAACTGATTTGGCTTTGTAACTGATTAATAAAAGTTGACACGATTTGAGCGCTAAAATCCTGTCGTGTGAGGACGCTCAGCCAGGTTGTACGGATTGCTGGCTTGAATGTTAGGATTTAAAATAAGTTAAATCGAATTCATACCAGAACACAAATATATATATTCTCATTAAGAGGCAGTTGCAAAATTGAGTATATATAGATGTAAAATATTATCTAGATGTTCGGTTTTCACGTACTGGCAATGCGAGGACTAAGAGTAGTGTCAAATGTTTGTTTCTAAAAGGATTAATTCTAAAAGAATTTTTAGCCCGATCTCACTATACTGTCTTTTAACATATGTGTTAGTTACACATAGACTTTTTGTTATGTTCTGTCCGTGAAGCATAATTCCTCAGTTAAGTAGCATGTAAGCATAATATACTATATAAGCATATAGTATAAAAATCCGAAAATTTCATAGTGAGATAGATCGTGAGTTTATCATTTATTCTGCGTTTGCGTATGGGAAAGAATTCCTTCAAACTTTCTGAGAAACGGTGCTCTCTGGTGTCCACATGGCGCGACGGTCGCCTCAATCGCAGCTTTGTCTCTCGCATCGTTTAAAATTTCGTTTAAACTGACAGACAATTGGACCCAGAAATGTGTTGCAGACAATCCGCATCTGTCTTTCATAAAAAATCTGCAGATAACGGAATACAAAATTTAAGTCCAAAGACAGTCCGCAGATAAGAACCTAGTTCACGTTGTAGGAAAAAATCCGAAGATGACAAATTGCTTCCGCAAAATGTAAGTCCGCAGAAAAGTATTTCGAATACGATTCTTGCACTTCTCCCTATTTTCGAGCCAACCTTTTGTAACAAAATTTCGATATCGCTTTCCAATCTCTTTACAGAATTCCACCACTCCTCGTCAAAGAGATAGCCCAGATGTGCTATCTTTAATTTCTCAATGATGCGTGTAAAGTTTTTCGTCTGTAACGTATAATATCAAAACATTATGAGCTCAGAATATGCGATTCGTTGAAAATAATTAAAAATATTATGAGTGTGTATCAAAAAAAGATTGTTTTATTCTACGAATGAAATGATAGCACATGTAAAATAAGAAAATAATAATCAACATAAATTGTAACTAGCAATAATTATTTATCAAACGTATATACTTATTTAATAATGGGTACATCCCTCTTTATTTTCTATTACTTCTATTGTACGATTTGCTATCGATTTATATAGTTTCTGGATTAATTTTGACTTCACGTATCCCATTCGTGTACAATTGCATTTTTTAATTCTTGTACGTGTTGATACTGCCTTCCATTCGCGTATACCCCGTGAACAAGTTCTGCCCAGCAATTTTCAATAATATTAAGTTCCGGGGAGCGTGCAGGCCACGGCAAAATAGATATATTATTTTCATTAAAATATGATTGGACCAATCTTGATGTGTGTACAGGTGCATTATCTTGTTGAAAGGTGTAATCAGGTCCAGAAATGCGTTCTGCATGATTATTTATTTGTTCTTTGATTAAATTTATGTATCGGACACTATTCATTCTCCCAATGATGAACTTGATACTTGTCTTGCCGAAATAATCGATGCCGGTGTCACGTAAAATAAAAAGAAATTAAAAAAAAAAAGAAACTTTATTTTTTTCTGGTTTACAATGCACTTTAGAGCTCTAGGCGTGACTATTCAAGACTAATTTGGATGATTTTAGGGGGAGTATTGTAATATCGGAAAATAAAGATAGAAATCTTTTCCCGATTGCTTACAATTTATTAATGTTAAATTGAATATACAAATATAAATTGGACAGAAAACGATATTTATTTAACGGAAACCAAATGCAATGCTCGTATTTATATCAAATAACTTTACAGTTATTTGGCCACTCTCGTCACAACGAAACTAACACTCTCTCTCTCTCTCTCTCTCTCCCCCCTCTCTCTCCCTCCCTCCCTCCCTCTCTCTCTCTCTCTCTCTCTCTCTCGACTCTACTCTTCGGTGTCTCGATTAACTCTAACGACTCTACTCTTCGACGACTCGATTAGCTCTGACTCTCGCAACACGCACACTTTTCGACTCGCACACTCTGATCTTTCGGTCGTCCCGCCTTTTTTTTTTATTTATTTATTTATTTATTGAAATTACAATCAATTCTCGCGTTGAGAATTTTCAGTAATTTTTCTGGCGTGGCGCAGTGACATGACTGATTATTTATAATAAGTTAATACTTATTATAGATAAGTATAATTTATAAGTAAGTTATAAATAAGTGAATATTACTTAATTTAGATAACTAAATGAATCTAGCGTTTAGGTCTAGCGGGTAGTGCCTCTTCAGCCTGCGAATCTGGTCCGTCGTATCAAGTAGTCCAGTGATTAGGGGGTTTCGGTGTTTGTTGACTCTTTTGCTATATCTGTCGCTATATTTTGCTATTTCCTCTTTGACTGTGGGTATCTTGAGGTCGCGATAGATGGTTTCGTTGGTAACATACCAAGGTGCGTCTATTAAGGATCTTAGTGTTTTCGATTGGATGCGTTGAAGTATTTCAATGTTGGAGTTACTTGCTGTTTCCCATAGTTGGATTCCGTAAGTCCAGACAGGTTTTATTACGGTCTTGCAGAGGGTAATTTTATTCCGTATGTTTAGTTTGGAGCGTCGGCCCGTGAGCCAATAGAGTTTTTTTAGTTTGTCCTTTAGTTGCTTCGTTTTATCTGAGATGTGTTTCTTCCACGTTAGTCTCCTGTCCAGGGTCATGCCCAGGTATCGGACTGAGTCCCTGCTAGGAACTGTTGCATTGTTGATGGTGACCTGGGGGCAGGTTTGTTTTCGGAGCGTGAAGGTTACATGTGAGGATTTTTTTTCGTTAATTTTGGAGCCCCATTTATGAAACCACTTTTCCATGGAGTCGAGACTTCGCTGGAGAGTGGATAAGGCTATTACCGGGTCTGCGTGGGTAGCTAATAGCGCTGTGTCGTCTGCCAATGTCGCTATTGTTATCTCGTTTGATATAGGTAGGTCGGCAGTTTAGAAGAAGTACAGTAGGCGTCCGAGGACACTACCTTGGGGTATGCCGGATTCTATTGGGAATGTTGCAGAAGTGGCGTCTAGGCATTTAACCATGAATTGTCTATTGGTTAGGTAGGATTTTAGGATGGAGTAGTAGGGGTGAGGTAGGATCTTTTTCAGCTTGTATAGTAGCCCTTCATGCCATACTTTGTCGAATGCCTGTTGGATGTCTAGGAAAACCGCTGAGCAATATTTTTTCTTTTCGTGTGTTTGGCTGATCGTATGGGTTATGCGGTGGATTTGCTCTACTTTTGAATGTTGTTTTCGGAAGTCGAATTGGTGATCTGGGAGTGTTTTCAAGTTCTCTAGGAGTGGAAGGAGTCGATTCGTGAGCATCTTCTCGAATAGTTTAGACAGGGTAGGTAAAAGACTGATTGGGCGATAGGAGCTGGTTTCGTATATCGGTTTACCGGGTTTAGGGATGAGGGTAATCAATGAGATTTTCCAGGCCTTAGGATAGTGTTCAAGGCGAAGGATAGCATTAAAAATCGGTGTGATGAGTGCGATCCCTTTTATGGGAAGTTCCTTGATTGCCTTATGGCCTATTAGGTCGTGCCCTGCTGCTTTCTTGGGGTTTAGGCGACTGATTGATTCTATAGTCTCTGCAGAAGTGAAGGGTTCGATAGGAGGGGACATTTGGAAGGGGGTGTGCAAGTATTCAGTAACGTCCGCGGCAGCTTTGGGGGAATGGGGTTTGAATACTTTAGACAAGTATTTAGCAAACAGGTCGGCTTTTTCTATAGGGCTTCGCGCCCATCCACCTTGCGGACGGCGGATTGGTTGGATTATTTGTGGGGGATGTGTGAGTTTCCTGGAGGCCTTCCATAGTGAGTAGTTGGAGTCGGCTATGCGGGATAAGCTGGCGAGGTATTTTTGGAAACAGTCATTTTTATAATTTTTTATGGTTTTGGATAGCTTTCTAGTTGCGTTGTTTAGTTTGCGTTTGTCATCCGATGTTTTATGGGTCTGCCATACTCTTCTTGGTCTAAGTTTTTCTGCTATTTTTTTAAATATGTATTGGGGATATTCTTGTTTGCTGATAGACGTCTTTGTCGGTGTGGAGAGGCGGATGGCGTTTATTATGCTCGTGTTTAAGTATTCCGTGGCTGCTTTGATTTCTTCCTTTGTTTTTAGTGGGGTGAAGGCTGAAGTTGAGTGTGTAAAGACTTCTCTAAAGAGCTGCCAGTTCGTGTGTTGGTTGTGAATGGAGCCATTACGTGTATTTTCGATAATTCTTGAACTGACTGTTGCTATCACGGGGGAATGATCAGAGGAGAGATCAGCCGAGGAGTTGATTTGGGCGTGTCTTGATGAGATATTTTTAGTTACGAAGAAGTCGAGAAGGTCGGGTATTTTGTTGGTGTCAGTGGGCCAGTATGTGGGTTCGTATGTGGTGAGGTAGTTGAGGTTGTTGTTTATTATGCTGTTTAAGAGGTTTTTGCCTCTTGCTGTAACCTGTCTGCTGCCCCATTGGGTTTGCTTGGCGTTATAGTCTCCTCCAGCTATGAATTTATTGCCCAGGGTGTCCAGGTAGTTATCAAAGTTTTCTTTGGCGATGGAGTGTCTGGGAGGGCAGTATACTGCTGATGTGGTGATTGTGCCATGACAGTCTTCTATTGCTACGTTTGTTGCTTGGAGGTAGTCTTTCTGGAATGATGGAAGTTCGTAGTGCTTAATACTTGTTTTGATTATGATTCCGGTGCCACCGTGGGCCTTTCCGCTGGGGTGTTGGGTATGGTTGTTTGTAACCATCTATTTTCAGGTAGTTTTTGTCGGTGAAGTGAGTTTCTGATTCGAGCATTACGTCGATTTGCTGTTATTTTAAGAAGAGTTCTAGTTCAAGTTTGTGTTGCGCTAGACCGTTGGCGTTCCAAAGAGCTATGCGCCTTGGTTTTATTTTGCGTCGGGGCGTATTAATTTATCCATGGTGAGTGTTAGTAGCGATAGCAAATTATTTATTTGCTCCGATTGTTTCTCTATTAGCTTCTCAAGCCTAGAGAAGTTGTCTGTGTTAGGTGAGTTGGGGACACTATTTTGGGAAAGATCCCTTTGGCTATTCGGGTTATTTTGGATGCCTTGTACTGCTTGGGCATAGGAGGTTGAGGTGGTGATGAATTTAGTAGGACTGGGTGTTTGGTTGGTTACCTCTTTTGCTCTGAGTTAGGGTACCTGTTTTTGTATAGAGTTTTATAGACTGAGCAGCCTTTATAGCTGGCAGGTTGGTCACCTTGACAGTGGATGCATTTCGCTGGGGTTTCCGATGATTTAGCGCACTGGTCAGTGGAGTGAGTGCCTGCACATTTAACGCAGCGGAAGGCATGGCTGCAGTATTTCTGCGTGTGATCGTACCTTTGGCACCTTTTGCATTGCACTATTTCTTTTTTCACAAGCGGTGGTTCGAATTTTACTATTGCGTTCATTGTGCGACTGATGTTGTAAATTTCCTTATTGTTAGGCTTTTGTTTTATGTCTATGAAAAATAAGGATAACGGGTCTTTCGAGACTCTATGCCTTATATTACTTATGTTGATGACTCCGTGGCCGAGTTTTGAGAGTTCGTGGTTGAGTTCGTCTATGTCTGCTGAGTGGTGAATGTTGCGTAGGACCACTCGGAAAGGTCTTTCTTGTTTGAGTTGTTACGTGTGAAAGTCGGCGTTCAATGTCTTAAGCAGTTTGGTGATTTTTCTGTATGCGTCAGGGGTTGTCGGCAGAATTTTTACTTTGTTGTTGTTGATCTTCAGGTTGTAGTCGTCCTTGGAGATATCTCTCTCTAAGGACTTGATCATTGTTTGTATGTCGATGACGTCATCCACAAATATTGGTGGGGGAGGGGGGATTCTCTGTGCTTGTGGGTTTGGCGGCGGGTCTGTGATTTCCGTGGCGTTGTTAGTGGATTGCAATACGGCGAACCTGTTGTGGGTGTTTATTTGTATCGTTGATTGTTCGTTCCGGATGTCGTTCATGTCTGGTTTCGATGTTTCGATTTTCCGTTTCTTTGTAATATTAGCGTCGTTGGTGCGGAGAGTTCTGCTACATTTCTGCCACGGAGGAGGTAGCGCGGGGTAGTTGCGAGTCTGCTCCGGAGAGTCTGGTCGCGATTGCTGGGCCATCATCGAGCTAGTTAATTCGAAATGAATAACTAGTCGTGTGGCTATGAGGCTAGTATTCAGGTTGGGGTTAGGTGCGTGGAATTTTCTTCTCTCTAAAGGGTAGGAGACATTTGGCTGTGTTCACTTTCGACGGTTGGGCGACACGTGTTGTTTTCGGACTACACTGGGCACTAGAGACACGTCTGCACGCTTCGGCACTCCACAGCGAACTGGCCTTGAGACAGTGAAACAGATTTTGTTGTATATTTAAGTACTTTAGGAAAAACAGTATGACACATGCTTATTTAGTAACTAAGGTTAATCAAGCAACTTAATGTTACAGAACTTTTTATTTTGTACTTCGGTAGAATAATTATTATTAAAATAATTTTATTTATATTAGTTGATAGTATCGTGATTATTACGTTCTCATTTCAATTTTCGATATACGAATCAACACACGATGTCGGGTATTATCCATTGATTTTCAAAAGTAGTTACATTATAAACAAATTTTATCCTCTAAAAACTGAATTATAAAAACATTAGATTAGATTTAATGAAGAATATTCGAGAAAAATATAAAAATGTTTTAATACAAATTTTTATCGAAAAAAGTAAAATAAAATTTTTAACCAGTGTACACATATTCAGAAATAAAAAGATATATTTTCCACCTACTTTGATCTTTATTTATTATAAAAATAATTAACGAAGATAGCAATTTTTTGTTTCATAGCGGACATACTCGTCAAAGAGAAAAAAAATTTGGTTATGCTATTTAAGGTAATATTTAGGTGAACCAAGAAACATATTCATAATTTTAACACATTCTAGAATAATAAATGAACTGAACGTTAATAAATAAAACGCTATACATAGACATGGCACTACGTGATCTTCCTTCTTTTGAAGAATATCACTCTCTTGTCTAAAAATAAATTAAATTTTTAATTTATACTTTTTCTTTTCCGAATGTTTGATTATTTAATATAAAAACATTTTTAGTTTCAAATATTGATTATTTAGTACAAAAATATATTTAATTTCAAATACTGATTATCTGTTTTGTTTACAAATTAGTCAGATTTAAAATTCTGTGCATAATATTAATGAATTTTTAAACAATAAAGGTATACATTTTTGAAAAAGAGAACTAAAAAAGTTTATCATTTTTTATAGTGTATTTCAATTTTACAGCAAGTGGCGCTTTTGTCGCGTACACGTGTCATAGATTAAAAGTAATTAAGCATGCAAGTTAAGCAAACTTCCAAAATTAGATAAAATACTTAAAGTGTTAACATATGTGTTGTCTCCAAAATACTGCTACTATTTGTGACTACATCCCCGATAATCACACAGTTATCTTCTTGCTTAAACTTTTCTTCTATAATCTTTTTTGTTCCATGTATCTTTGTCTTCTTTCTTTTAATCAACATGAAAATTTACAAAAGGTTACAAAAATCAAAATTGCTAATGGTAAAGCTATATAAGGAACGCCACAGATTTGTGCACGCGGTATAAATATGAATATAATACATATAAATTATTAAATTTAAATGCATATACAAATAATTGTAATTTCTATAACAATGAAACTTAGAATGATATCGACTCATAGCACAGTTTACTAACAAGGAAAATACAATATGAAATAAAGACGAGGTAGGTAATTGAAGTGACAGAGGAAGTGCGAGCGACGCTGCTCCATCTATTATAAATAGATAATTACACAAATAATAATAAATTATTAGATTTAGCCGGTCTTACATATTATTACTTGATAAATTATCAACTAAATATGTGCAAAATTATGCAAGAAATTATGTAAGAAATATTCACTTATGGATAACATATGTGATATATAAAAATGCAGAATAAACATTGTATTTTTAGAATCTTCTAATGACAAAATAAATTTCTAACCAAGTTTCATAACTGTACTTACTTCCTATAAAAATATGTATTTGCATAAAGATCTATTCATGATAATATACTCGATAAAATTTCTAGCATGTACACAACTAATATAAATCAAAGAAATTGTTGTTTAAATTTTCCTATTACTATTCTCTTCGTGATTCCAACTAATTACAATTTTTTATATCTTACTTAGTAAATTAATTCTCCTAATTTTTCACAAAAATTTACGTTCAATTTTTAAAAAACTATTCTGTTTTAAAGGATGTTGGAATACTTTCGTAAGCCAGCGTATTTCTTTCAATTTTGACATTTGTAATATAAGATCTTCCATTCTATTTGTTGTTCATGTGTTTTAGAATTACTTTACGAGTGAGATTGAAAATTTGTAAGACTTTCTTAATCTATTAAAAATTAATAAACGTTAAAGTTTATGGAAAAAAGACTTCATTAGACAATGTTAAATATTATAATGGTGCGTGATCTGGTGTATACTGTTACCCAGAAAAGTACTTGAATATTCGTAGAAACTTTATACCTGCAATGGCTCACAAAAATATTCAGACACCCTCAGAAACTTCTCGTGCATTGTATTATATAAAGCATTTTGAGATCTCATTAGCACTGTAACGAGACACTGCTATGGTGATTATATTTGTATTTAAAACAGATTTAAAAACGTATTGTATCTATATACGTTACAAGATATTTTTGGATATCATCAAAACATTCACTATATTCACTATACCGTAAGCAAAAACATGTAGCGGGATTATACTACTTTTTCACAAATTATATTAGTGAAAAGTAAGTATATGTTTGCAATAAATGTCTTGCAATTTCTATGTACATTTTCGGATTAATTCCAAATTTTATTACTGCTATGTGATAACGATAGTCATGTCTCATTACGATGCTAACTGAACAAATACAAAAAATTTCGAATAATGCATGTAATACACTTTTTAAGATTTCCTGCGGTAAGTGTTCAAATATTTTTGTAATCGACTGTTCATTTAAAACTTGAATACATTATGTTTAAATAGGGAAAATATGAAAAATACATTAATCCATGATTGTTCCAACGATGAATGTATAACAATAGAATATAATGTTGCAACAGGCATTCCGAAACCAAATGCAGTTATAGTCAGAGCTGAGGAGGCCTTGATTGTTATTTTGGTCCTGCTTCTTTGGGCTGCGGCAATTGCGTTATTTTTCAATCGCTGGCGGAAGATTAGAATGTTGGAGCCATATCAACCGAAATTTCAACAAGAACATAGACAAAGCTGTACTACGACTGAACAAAATAAACTCCAGGTAATATATACTTTATTTATAGATCATAGGGAACAAACGTGTTACATTTTTGTATTTATCATATGAGGGCAATATCAAAATCCTTATTAACAAAAATTGTATTTTTAATAAGTTTTGTTATGAAGAATTTTTGAAAATTATTTACATGAAAAATATTCATTTCAATTATTTCAAAAACACTAATTTCAAACAGCACTTTTTGTATGAACTGAAAATATTAAATAAAAAGATGATTAATAACTTAAAATAAAATAACAAATAAATTTATTTGAAAATTTTATTTGAGAAATGAATTATCAAATAATCTGTTTGCTAAATATTTTATTATTTTAAATAAGAAGGGAAGTAATAGGAAGACAGAAAGTCGTTTTCTGTGTATAAGAAATACATTAATATGAACTAGCAACACCCGTATCATACTTTTAATATCACGACTTTGATTTATTTTACATAAACTCGTAAGATCTCAGACAAAATCGTTTACGAATAGTGGAAACATTTGTAGCAACTCTGACATTCACACACATAACTGTTTTTTGTACAAGATATACGTAAAAGTTAGGACAAAAATACCGTATTTGGCGGAGGTTGTCGCTGCCAGATGAAAAGAGAGTTTTGCGTTTCGTCCCAGGACTACCGGTGGACTCGTCAGTAAGGCTATGCCCGGTAGTCCCTGCCTTAGACGTAAAGGGAGTCTCGCTAGGTGCGGTAATTGTATCGTTCGCCCGTATATTCGACCGCTAGCGAGATAGACAGACTCGTTGTCGTCGTAGCCCTCTGGTGTTGGCGGTTGGTACCCGCGGATCGCCCGGGAGGTGTTGCGCCGCGTTGATGCGTCGACCTGTCGGCGTCCTATTGATACCCATACGCCACACCTATATAAACTATGTTTTGAAGCGAACCAAATGAAAGAAAAATATGCTTAAATAATATTACAAATATCCTTTTATATATACATAACTATATATAATACTTATATGTCGGGTTTACATTAGAATTAGGGTTCGGGGCGTGAAACGAATCTTCGTTTGGGTTACACGTTGTCGTTATGCAATAGAGAAGACATTGACTAGTGCAAATACGATTATTATAGAACCGGACAAATAACTGTGGTAGTTAGGTACTCGAGAAACTAATGACAATGATCCTAGGTTCAATAACGAATCCGCGGTCGACGGGATGATAGATGAACGTACTCGCAAAATCTAAGTCGGACGCGTAATATTCACTGGTCGTAAAGGGTTACTCCTTTCATCGATGAGATCGCGAGCAAGAATGACTTTCCCGTCCCGATGATGCCACAGAGGAAAACTACAATGGGGTGTGTCTAAGGACACGAGATCATCGGATTCGTCGAGAAAAGCCTTCGTTCAGAAAGTAAGGGAAATTGGCGTTGCTGCTAATTGGTCAATCTCCATATCGGTGGTTAGAAAAAGATGCTAGCCGCCCTCGAGGGAAGGTTGCTAGTGGGAGACGCCGCTCGTTGAAAAATAGGTCTCCCCTATTTTCCCGTAGTTGGGACAAAGACTGTTTGTCTGTTTGAAGGACTTTAGTTGACTAAATCTTAAGATTTATAACGGGCCCTCGAGCTAGCCGAACATGTACTGCGGAGACGCATCGACATCTGGCAATCATCTTACTCGAAGAATAGGGTCTGCGTGTGGCGAGCCACGGGACAGAAACCGTTAGAATGTTTACTGTCGCGTGCCGCTACAGCTATTTCTTTTAAGGAAAAGTATAGAATTACTCCATCCCTATGTTAAGTAAAAACGTTCATCCCTTGACCGCGGCTACGTTCGGCGACTGGTTGTCGCTTCGAACCCAAGATCATTATCACAAATCTCGAACAAATACAATCGGATTGAATGACAACAATTGCTTAATTGCGGCTATGGTAGAATCTAGATTAAAGTGTTGATGGGTTTTCCCATAATGTCAAAGGGAAGGTTTCCGTGTCCTTTCATCTCCGAAATACTTTTAGTTTGCTCTTTTATTTTATGAGAAAAATTTGTATTCTGTCTTGACTACCGCGAGAAGTCAATTTGACCGGCCGACAAAATATTTTAGATATTCTTAAAATATATACAATCAGTACAAAGAAAAGGCTATCTCAAGGTCAGATGATAAACGAAAACAGTAATAACAAATAATAACAGCAGTTACGCCCGTTATCTTCTCATAAAACATAATCCATCCCTCGATCAAGATGGCCACCAGCTGTCAAGACATATCAACTCAGGCCCATAATAATCCTAAGGAACCGTCACAAAATTTAGCATTTTTTACAGTCCATTGTTACAAACATTTTAAAAGTCGAGAAGTTTCTTAGTGGAAACACGGAAAAAGCGGGTTTTTCCCAACCCCACCCTCCAGTAACCATTGGCGAAGAACGGCCAATACTCAACAATATTTTCGTATAAATATCGGTGTTACAGACCATATTCTTACTTGCTATCGTCCTTTCGACCAGAATAAATCTCAGTTTGTTAGTCTAACAATCGACATCTAAACTTGTTATCTCTAAAACTCAAAGATAAAGAGCGTTTTGTGTAAAATTGTTATAAAAGAAAAAGTAAAGCATATCAGATTTGACAATAATTTTGTATTCCGTACATAGTGTTATTCTGTGATAAATATTTGCCCTAAAAATGTCAAGAATTCTCAAAATAAAATTATAGAAAAGAAATAACAGAATAGAAGAAGACTGTTCAGTATGCGATGAACAAGAAATTTCAGCAACTGAAAACGGTATGGAAACACATGAAAAGCTATTTACAACCGATTCAGAGTTGAATATTATTTATAAATAAGCGTTCACGTGCAGAGGAAAGACTGAGGTGTATTGGTTATTGTGGTGATAAAGCTACTGCTGGCGTAGATAACGCTGTTGCTGAACTACTGCTGCATTTTCTTCTCATTTAGATGTGGAAAGAAAAATCAGACTACGGGCGTCGGGATTTGACGTGAACGTTCGCAACCTAAGGCGCAAACCACTGCGCTGCTGTCGTCGTGGTCGTAGGACATCGTTGTTTTCGTGTGCGGTTGCGAGAGAGTGACATCGGGGCAGGGGTCAGTTTTTTGTTGTCAAACCCGTGCAGATGTTGCGCGAAGTCTTCTACGTGGCGGAGGATACCTGTCGATACGGTGAGGGCGTTTTCGTGTACGGTCGTAGGCCTCTGCTTCTCCTTTTAGTATGACGTACTGGTGGTGATGCCCATGGACTTTACACTGACCACTTCACTCCCGGTTTGGTCATCGTCTCATATCCTGTCACATGCTTGCGTGGATCGGAGGTGAGGCGTCGAGGGTCACCTCTTCTTCGCTGTCGATCACATCGGGGTCACCAATTTGAGGTGTTATGTGTAGTTAGTTGTGGTGATAGTTCCACTGCTGGGCTAGACGTCGCTGCTTGGGTACTGCTGCTTTTTCTTCTCATTTATATGATATGGAAAGAACAATCGGACTAATTGGGATTTGAACCCGGGTCCCGAACGTTCGTAACCTTTTTTTTCTTGTACGTGGAGAAATCTTCACGAACACACCGCTCTTCTAATAATCGCGTAACAGCAGAGTAGTGTCGGACTCCTACCGACTACAACTCCACGATGACCATTCTACGCGTATGACAGAGTGCTCCAGAAACCTCTTATGAATTAACTTCTGTTGCGCCCCCTTCCCGCGTCCTCTTGTTCGAGCCAGTCCTAAGAATTCTCCGTCTGTTTAATTTGGGCCATCGCGTTATCCTACAAGGGTGAGAGTTTCTCTTTCTCTCCCTTTTCGCTTGCACCTTCGCGAGCATAACTCGCTCGCAGAAGATGCGGACGGCCTCGTATTCCTGTGACCCCCTCAACATTGCTTCTATAATCGCCGAGGGGGTGAATCTTTTTCCTATGGCGAGCTGCAGAGTGTAGCGGAGCAGCTCTCACGCCGGAGAGAGCTCTAGCGTGTGCTGCGCTGTGTCCCTTCCCTCTCTGCAGTGGTGACAAATGTCTGCCGTCTCCCGTCCGATTTTTCTCAGGTATTCGCCGAACACGCCGTGTCCAGTGAGCATCTGGGTCATCTGGTATGTCAGCGGGAGGCCGCGGCGGCTTCTCCATGTCTCCCAGTTTGGAAGGACCGCCTCCACGCCTCGATCTTCGCCTCCCTCGTTGATTAGCTGGGATCGCCACTGGTCCCTCGCGTCCTCCTCGGCGGTTCCTAGGTCGTTTGGGGCCATCTGCTCGGTCAAATCTTCTCCCGAATGCCATACTCTCCAGCGGGCGTATCTCCTTTTGAGCGCCAGCGACCGAAGTAGTATGTCACGGGCCCTATCCACGTGATGACCTTCCGTCCTCGTTCTCCGAGCCACCCTGGACATGATAGCCCTGTATGGCCCCCCCAATGAATCCCGATCCAGCATCGCATTCCTTCGAATTCCTTCCGACACCTTTCTTTAGAGTCCTTAATCATCCTCGCCAACTTCTTCCTGTTCCCCTTAAATTCTTCGGTCAATCGAGCCGCGTCGTTTGTGCCTCTCATCCAGGCTCTCCGCACCTTTCTCCTTCTCTTCATCGTCATTCTTCTAAAATTGCTGATTTCGTCACTCCACCAACAGTTGATACATCTGTAGCAGCACTCGACAGCAACTACTATCGTACGACGGCAGTGGTGGTTAGCGCCTTAGGTTACGAACGTTCGCAGATGAAATATCTGGGTCTCGTCATCGACAGCCAGTGGACGTTCGAGCCACACTTCGACTGCCTGATTCCGAAAGTGCCGGTGGCTGCTAATGCCCTGTGCGGCCTGCTACCGAACATCGGCGGGGCGGGAGACGCGGTGAGCCGACTGTACGAGGATGTTGTTCGGTCCCGAGTGATGTACGCGGCCCTGGTATGAGCGGATGATCTGATGGCGAGCCGCCGCAGCATCCTGCTCCTGAGGAGGCTACACAGGGTAACCGCCATCAGAATCATTAGGGGATACCGGACGGTGTCTCACGCGTCGGCGACCGCCGTAGCCGCGCCCCCCCCCCCCCCCATGGGAGCTCCGGGCGCTAGCGCTCCGGGAGAAAATCCGACCGAGCAAGCGGCTCTGAACGACATAGGAACCGCTGAGGAGGACACGTGGGACCGGTGGCGATCCCAGCTGATCAACGAGGGAGGTGAACATCGGGGCCCGGAGGCGGTCCTCCCAAACTGGGAGGCATGGAGAAGCCGTCGCGGCCTCCCGCTCACCTATAGGATGACCCAGGTGCTCACTGGACACGGCGTGTTCGGCGTTTTCCTGAAGAGAATCGGACGGGAGACGACAGACATCTGCCACCACTGCGGAGAGGACAGGGACACGGCGCAGTACACCTTGGAGCTCTGCCCGGCATGGGAGCTGCCCCGATACTCCCTGCGGCACGCCACAGGAGGAACATTGACCCCCTCCCCCAGCGATTATAAAGGCGATGCTGAGAGGGCCACAGGAATACGAAGCCGTCCGCCTCTTCTCCGAGCGAGTTATGTTTGCGAAGGAGCGAGCGGAAAGGGAGAGGAAGAAGAACTCTCACCCCTGCAGTATAAGACGATGGAAAAGGATGGCAGTCAGACGACCTAGAGCCGCCCCACCGCCATCCCAATGGACCACGCCTGAAGGAGCGCAGCGCTGGGGGCAATGACCCCCCCCCCTAACGCCAATTCAATAGACAGGAGATACTAGGACTGGCTCGAACAAGAGGATTCGAAAAGAGGGTGCAACAGAAGTTAATTCATTGAGGTTCCTGGAGCACCCCCGTTGCACGCGTAGGATGGTCATCGTAGAGTTTTAGTCGGTAGGAGTCCGACACTACTCTGCTGCTACGCGTCTACTGCAGTAGCGGAGTGTCCATGAGGATTTCTCCACGTACAAAAAAAAGAAAAAAAAAAGGTCTAGGAATCTGAATGAAGGTAGTGACGTGGATGATGACGGCTGCAGGATTATGGTGAAAGGCAAGAAGATTAATCCGAAGAAAGCGGTCGATGTAGACGGTATACAAAGGACGGCGACCAGAGTATTGATAGAAGAAAGAGCGGAGGAAGTACTGAGGGTATTGAACGCGGTGAACTCCGAAGGCAAGATTCTGGCAAAATGGAAGGAGGCGAAGGTGGTCCTCATTCCCAAACCGGGTAAAGTCTCACCACTGACATCTTCATTCTGGCCGATCAGCGTGCTCCCAGCACTGAGTAAGATTCTAATCGAAGAAAGTCTGGGGCTGGACCCATTTCATGAAAATCAATATGGGTTCAGAAGGAGGAGGAGCACTGTGGTCGCCCTGCGCCGTGTGGTTAATCTTGCCGACGAAGCCAAAAGAAGAAACAGGATAACTGTGTTGGTTGCAGTCGATATGAAGAACGCGTTTAATACCTTCAGTTGGAGCGTGATCTTGAGAGAAGTGGATATTAGTAGGATACCCAAGAAACTGCTCACGTTATTCGATAATTATTTCGTGGACAGAAGGATTATATTCAGAACGACGGGAGGAACAGTTAGGAGGAACGTGTACGCGGGTTTCTCTCAGGGATCAATACTGTGACCGCTGCTTTGGGAACCCTGCTGCCGCAGGGAACCTGGTGTACGATGGGTTATTAAAGAAGTTAAAGGCGATGCCTCACCTGAACGCGGTGGCCTTTGCCGGCGACTAGTGGTCATACTTGACGTGCCTAAGCAAGAAGGGGCGACCACAAAGTTATCCGTTGCGATGGGCGTGATTTCGCGGTGGTGTGCCGATTGTGGATTAAGAATTGCTCGTGAGAAGACTGAGGTGATATTCCTGACGGGCAAACGGATTCCTAAGGTAATCGAGATAAACGTCGAGGAATACCTCCTGACGACGAGACAGGAAGTGAGATACCTTGGGGTCCAGATGGATTGCAAAAGAAGGTTTGGAGCTCACTTGGAAATGGTGTGCGAGAAGACTGACGCCCTTACGGGAGCATCTAGATCTTTGCTTCCCAATGTCAACGGGCCCACCAGTTCTGTCGGCAGTGTTGTATGCGGCGTCTGCATGGGCCAAGCTAGTAAAAATTAAGAAGAATAGGAACACCCTAAAAAGGGCCCAAAGGGCTGCATTGACAAGAGTTCCGACGGCCTACCGTACAGTGTCCCATGCAGCACTGTGCGCGCTTATGAGCATTATGACCATTTACTTCACAGCTGAGCTTCGGGCCGAAAAATATCGCGTGAAGGAGGATCATCAAGAGCAGTATAACACCCGTCAAGAGCTGGTGCCGCCTCGGCCTATCAAGAGAAGATTATGGCAGTGAGCGCATCGTGGAGAAATGGAAGAAGGAGTGGCGATTTTACACAGAAGACAATTGAATGAAGCGACTGATAGCTGATGTATGATTATTTAGAAGATATAGGAGGAATATGGCTCACTTCACCATGCAGATCCTGACAGGCAATGGGATCCTTAATGCTTATCGTAAAATGATTTATAAAGAGGACCACTCCCGATGTTGGGGCTGCAATAGCGAAGGGGATGACGCTGAAAATGCGCTTTTCCACTGCCCAAGGTGGATACGTGAGAGGACGGAGCTAGAAAATTACGTCGGCACACCACTAAAAATGAAAATTTTAATGGAGCTAGTGGTGAAGAAGGAAGGCGAGAAACCGGAGCAAGATTTCAAGCCTTGTGCAGAAAAATCATGCTATCAAGAATGATGCAGGAGAGATTCGAAGAGAGGAGAAGAACAAGGGGAAGAAGAAGAAGAAGAAATGGGACTCAAATATGAGGGAGCGGTACGTAGTTAAGCCCAACCCTGAATTGATGCTTGCACAGAAGAGGAGCAGAAAGAGGAGTGTTTCTTTTTTTTGTGGATATGGGACAACGCCATTGGCCGAGTCCCACATAGTCCAATCTGGGTACTCGTAACAGCATTTTCCGCTCCTTGCGCAAAAATTTAAGTCTAGAATTGAAATTAAAAATAAATTTGTTCCCCTGCCTTACGACACCCTCAGGTGATGGTATGACCGCCGGACACAATGAGGTATATTCAGGGCAGTTACCAATAGTCAGTCGTCAGGTATTGTTCTCTTCTGTCTCACGAGGTTCAACCATTGTCGTCCAACCGCCGGAAATGGCAGGGTAGTTACATACGAACAATCATTCGTCGTCTGACATGACGGTCTGACCGTCAGACACGACATGACAATTCATATATATCACATCTAGAAGGGACAGTCCTTTGATAGTCACGCATCCAATAAATTTATACAGTCCACTTTGTAATCTATCTGTCTGGATAGCAACTCCTTTCCTCCGTCAACCCGTTCACAACTGTGAGTGTTCGGAAACGTACAAATACCTTTGAGAATAACTCAAGTAATTTGAATTTCGATTGAAGATTTCTTAAAATCAATACAAGTGTAGAAGAAAGTTCAAGATACGCATCTTGTTATCCTCATATCACCAGCAAAATCATCACTCTTTACACACTAATCCTGATCAGCGAACTCCAATCTACGATAAAATCTATCAAAGAACTCTAGTCCACAATCCAACATCATTCCCAACATTTTTTATTCAACAACTACCAAAATCAGCACTAGCGTATCTGTTAAATATTTATAATCGCATGCGGTTGGACATCTTTTCCCGTCAAATGACAAGAAGCGATAATCGTCCACATATTACAACTTGAAAAAAAAAAACAAAATTCATCCAGATAGTTACAGATTTATCTCCCTTAAAGAAGATACGCCCGCTGGAGAGTATAGGATCCGAGAGAGGACTCGACCGAGCAGGCGGTCCCAAACGACCTACGAACCGCCGGGGAGGACGCGTGGGACCAGTGACGATCCCAGCTGATTAACGAGGGAGGCGAACATCGAGGCGCGGAGGCAGACCTCCCAAACTGGGAGACATGGAGAAGCCGTGGCGGCCTCCCGCTCACCTATAGGATGACCCAGGTGCTCACTGGACACGGCGTGTTCGGCAAGTACCTGAGGGAAATCGGACGGGAGACGGCGGACATTTGCCACCACTGCGGGGAGGGCAGGGACACAGCGCAGCACACGCTGCAGCTTTATCCGGCGTGGGAGCTGTCCCGCTACACCCTGCGGCACGTCATAGGCGAAAGACTGACCCCCTCGGCGATTGTAGAAGCGATGTTGAGAGGGCCACAGGAATACGAGGCCGTCCGCCTCTTCTGCGAGCGAGTTATGCTCGCAAAGGAGCGAGCAGAAAGGGAGAGAAAGAAAACTCTCACCCTTGTAGGATAAGACGATGGAGGAGGATGGCAGTCAGGTGGCCTAAAGCCGCTTCATCGCCGTCCCAACGGACTACGACTAGAAGGGGCGATAGCGCTAGAGGCAATGGCTCCCCTTAACGCCAAATTAAACAGACGGAGAATTCTTAGGACTGGCTCGAACAAGAGGACGCGGGAAAGGGGTGCAACAGAAGATAATTCATAAGAGGTTCCTGGAGCACTCCTGTCATACGCGTAGAATGGTCATCGTGGAGTTTTAGTCGGTAGGAGTCCGACACTATTCTGCTGTCACCTATTATTAGCAACAGCGGAGTGTCCATGAGGATTTCTCCACGTGCAAAAAAAAGATTTATCTCTCTTACGTGTTGTATGTACAAGCTGTTAGAAAACGTATTAAACAGAAGGCTGCGATGGTAATTTGAAATCAATATTGAAAAAGACCAAAATGAATTTAGACAATATCTTGTTATGCTTGACTCAACCATTTGTGAAGTCTTTCTTAAAAAATAGCATCTAATAGCGATTTGTCTGGATATTGAAAAGATATACGACATGGCCTGGAGACACCGGACTATACAACTCAAACAGTGGAACGTAAATATGTATGTGATAATTATTTTATATGTCGGAGATGAAAGGAAAGCCGAAGCCTTTCCTTGGAAATTTTGGGAACATCCCCTAGTACCTTAGCCTAGATTTTATTATAGTTGTAATTGCTTAAGATTTGTAATAAGCGAGATTGGGTTCGAGGTGACAATCGGTCGCTGAACGTAGCCACGGTCACGGGATGGATGTTTTATCTAACGGAGGTCTGGAGTGGTTGTATGTGTTTTCCGAGAAATGTGGTTGTGGCGGCATGCGGCCTCGAGAGCGGGCCGAGCCACGTGTGATGTTGCCTCGGAGGTGCCGATGCAATGGGGTACATACATTGTATTAGTAATCAAAACTCCAGGCAGAAACTGCCTAGCAACGGCGTTTGGAACTTTCTCGATGCTTCCAACGAGTGTGCCTAGCAACGGCGTTTGGTACCTTCTCGATGCTTTCAAACGGGTATAGAAAACAAAATGCAATCGTACAGGGAGAAAAATCTCCACGAGGCTGGCATTCTTGCGATTGTCTTGGAGAGTGACACGTCGAGCATTTTCGACGATCGCATTTGCGTCTAAGTTAGTTTCGCTTAGTAAGGAGTTATCCCGGTGACCGTGGATTCGTTTGAACTCAAACATTGCTAATAGTATTATTTAATTTAATTATTCGTAGATCGTATTATTCATTAGGCTTAGTGTTTGTTAAACTTATTATTAGTTGTACTTATTATTTGTTAAGCTTAGTGATAGACCTGTATATACGTGTAAATAAAATCTCGGCTTTGTGAAACGATGGCTAGTCCACATGAAGAGTCGTCGCGCGCCCAAAATTCGAATCGTGATCCGATATCAGAAGTGGGATTAGAACCGTTTAAAGTGCTACAAGAGCAAATGGTCCTTATGCGCGAGTTAATTCAGACGCTAGCGCACAAACCGGAGGAGCAAAGACCGAGTACGGAATCTAAGGATGCAACGTTACCACGTTTTGACCCCGAAGGTGCGGGCGCCGATCCATCCGCGTGGTGCTCTCATGCTGATTTGATTTTAAAAGACCACCCGATGCAAGATAGTGCGTTACTTTCCGCTCTAAATCGCGCCCTAAGTGGTTCTGCTGCGCATTGGCTTTCACAAATGGTGCGCGGTGGAAAGCTTACCTGGCCAACGTTTAAGGAACAATTTCTTTCGCGTTTTGGTGGCAGAGAGAGAGCCGCTTCGGCGTTAATAAGGATATCCAGAGAACGACCGTCGGAGACTGAATCCCCGGGAGCGTACGGTAGTCGCCTCCGCTCCATGCTGCAGATGAAGTTGCAAGATCTAACGATGCCCGAAGTGATCAATGCCCTCGCCCTTTATATACTGAGTTCACAAGATCGACGCTTTCGGCGACTAACGCTCGCGAATAATATCAGGACGGAGGACCAATTTCATGATGAAATGAGGATTCTCCCTTACAACGATCAGCCGACGTTTTCGCCGGGAGGTTCACTAGCGGAACCTGAGGCTAGGCGAAGCGGGCTATCGGTTCCTCGGATTGGGTGCTACCGCTGTGGTGCTCTCGGACATGGGAGAACGGAGTGTCGCCTGCAAATACAAACGGGGAAGGGGCAGGATGTACGAAGCCCGAAGGAAAAACGACCGGCCGCATCGTCGAAGGTGACCTGCTTCAAATGCCACGAGGAGGGACATATCGCGCCTAATTGCCCATCATCGCGGAAAAGAAACTACGATTCCATTGACGAACGCCGGATCGACTCCTGTGTAGTGGAAGCTCCGGCTGGTAGATTAAGCCGTCTGGGTGAGTCGTATCCATTTTACTTTGATTCTGGGGCCGAGTGTTCGTTAATCAAAGAGTCCCTAGCCTCGAAATTTTCGGGTAAAAGAATAACCGATGTGGTAGTGATGCGGGGGATCGGGAATACTTGTATTAAGAGTACACTTCAGATTTTGTCCACTGTTTGTATTAACGGTCTTACATTTTTCATGCCCTTGCCGACGATTACCTAAAATACGACATCATGATTGGTCGCGAGATTTTGAGCCAGGGATTCGACGTAAATATCACGCAAAATAGCCTCGTTATTTGTAAAACAAAGGTCGTTAACGCTTGTGGTAAAGTCGCGGAAGATGCGGTCAACATTAACGAGGTTGACACTGATGTGATCGGTAACGACAAAGATCGATTAATCTCTGTTCTCGAAAAATTTAAAGAATCATTCATTACGGGTTTCCCGCGTACTCGCGTCAGTACGGGTCAGTTGGAATTGATCCCAACGTCACCGTGCAGAGAAGCCCTTACAGGCTTAGCGAGGAAGAGCGAAGAATAGTACGCGAGAGAATAGACGAATTAATGAAAGCACAAATCGTAAAACCTAGTAATTCGCCGTTCGCGAGCCCTATGATACTCGTGAAGAAGAAGGACGGCTCAGACAGATTGTGTGTAGACTTTCGAGCGCTGAATAAAAATACGGTCGCGGATCGGTATCCCTTACCCCTTATTGCTGACCAAATCGCGAGATTGCAGAGTGCGAGATACTTCATTAGCCTGGACATGGCTAGCGGATTTCACCAGATTCCCATTCATCCTAACTCGACGGAATATACTGCGTTCGTTACCCCCGACGGTCAATACGAATACGTGACGATACCGTTTGGGTTGAAAAATGCACCAGCCGTTTTCCAGAGAGCCATTTTCAAGGCCTTAGGCGACCTCGCTTATTCGTATGTCGTTATTTATTTGGACGACGTTCTAATAATCGCCGACTCAATAGATCAAGCTCTAGAAAGGTTGCACACTGTACTAAACACTCTCGTAAACGCCGGATTTTCTTTCAATTTCGCTAAATGTTCTTTTCTGAAAACGTCGGTACTTTATTTGGGATATGTAATTCGTAACGGAGAAGTTCGTCCAAACCCGGGAAAAATACAAGCTTTGAATTCTTTACCTGCGCCGTCGACCGTCACACAGCTTAGGCAGTTCATAGGTTTGGCCTCTTACTTCCGAAAATTTATTCCTAAATTTTCACAAGTGATGAAACCCTTGTACGCACTCACTTCTAGTAACAAGCACATAACTTGGACGGACAGGCACGAAAAGATAAGACAACAGATAATTTCCGTTCTGACCGACGCGCCGGTGTTAATGATATTTGATCCCAATCGTCCCATAGAGCTACATACCGACGCTAGTTCGGAGGGGTATGGAGCTATTTTAATGCATAAAGTCGAAAAGGAAAACAGAGTCATCGAATATTATAGTAAAAGGACCAGTCCCGCGGAATCTAGGTATCATTCGTACGAACTGGAGACACTAGCAGTAGTAAGCGCCGTCAAGCATTTCCGACACTACTTACATGGACGGAAATTCTTAGTAGTTACCGACTGTAATTCTTTGAAAGCCTCCAGCAACAAAGTAAACTTAAACGACCGGGTTTATAGGTGGTGGGCTTATTTGCAAACATTCGATTTTGACATCACGTATCGAGAGGGTAAACGAATGGCCCACGTAGATTTCTTTTCGCGAAACCCCGTAGGCTTGAATCGCCGTATGATAGACAAGGTCGCAGAGAAAGAGATTAATCTGGCCGAGATCCCCGAAGATTGGCTATTAGCGGAACAACGTCGCGATCCGCAAATCTCCGAAATCGTTAATAAATTACAGAACGAAGAGCTCGCGGAAGATATCGCGAATACCTACGAACTGCGATCCGGTACACTTTACCGTAAAATACAACGAAAGGGCAGAACCCTTTGCTTACCCATTGTTCCGAGAGGTTTTAGATGGTCCGTCATCAACCATGTGCATCAGTCAATTATGCACTTAGGATGGGATAAAACGCTCGAGAAGCTCTATGAGTATTATTGGTTCGAGGGAATGGCGAAGTATGTTCGCAAAGTTGTCGAGAACTGCCATGCTTGTAGAGTTTCGAAGGCTAGTTCAGGTAAAATACAGGCTGAACTGCATCCTATACCTAAGACCGGCATACCGTGGCATACGGTGCACATGGACATAACGGGCAAGCTGAGTGGCAAGAATGACTCGAAAGAGTATGTCGTTATCTTGATCGATGTCTTTACGAAATTCGTGCACTTACATCACACACGCAAATTGGATTCGCTTAGCGTTATCAAGGCACTTAAGTCCGCCTTGTTTTTGTTCGGTAGTCCCTGTCGGATAATAGCAGATCAGGGTAGATGTTTCACGGGCCGGGAATTTCAAGAATTCTGTGCAAGCAAACAAATCAAAGTTCATTTGATCGCGACCGGTGCAAGTAGGGCCAATGGGCAAGTAGAACGTGTTATGAGCACGTTAAAAAATATGTTCACAACGGTAGAAACGACCGGGCGTTCATGGCAAGACGCGATCGGGGAGATGCAATTGGCTTTGAATTGCACCATCAACCGCGTAACCAAATCGAGTCCTTTAGAGTTATTGATTGGTAGAGCAGCAAGACCGTATGACTTATTACTACCTGATAACATCGAGGAAAAAGAAATAGATATCTCCAGTGTAAGACAACAGGCAATAAAAGAGATGGAAACTAGTGCTAGGTATGACAAAGAGAGATTCGATAAAACCAAAGCTAAAGTAGTTAGGTTTAATCCCGGTGATTTGGTACTACGCCAAAATGAAGAAAGGAACCAGACAAAATTGGATCCAAAATTCAGGGGTTCGTTTGTAGTATCGGAGGTCCTGGAAGGAGACCGATATACCTTGAAAACACTGGATGGGAAAAGGTCATACAAGTACAGTCATGACAGGTTAATGAAAATGCCGGATAGTTGCATTCCTGCGGAGTTGGATCTCTGTTGTGATGACGAGAACAGTGACCATGGCGATGTGAGTACCCCGATCCCAGAGGATCGTAGAATTATATGAGCCCAGGTGCGGCCATGGGATGGAGTTCAGTGCGGTCAGGCACTGGAAGTGACGATGTCACGAAGCTGGGAGCCGGTTTAGTACCGACAGCGACAATGTCACGAGGCTGGAGGCGGTCTAGTGTTGACAGCGATCGTGTTACGAGGCTGGTTATGTAACGAACTTTGAGAGTATGTGCGATTCGAAGGATGAGACCCATTTGGGTGTGAAATCGAGAATGGTCCGTCATGTCATTACGACCCGACTGAAAGCACGCAGAATGCAACTGGCACTTTGAATGCTAATCACAATGATACTAATCCTGTTTCCTTTTGTTTTGTTGACGAAGGTACACCCGAGGACGTGTGATAGTCAGGATGGCTGTGTCGGAGATGAAAGGAAAGCCGAAGCCTTTCCTTGGAAATTTTGGGAACATCCCCTAGTACCTTAGCCTAGATTTTATTATAGTTGTAATTGCTTAAGATTTGTAATAAGCGAGATTGGGTTCGAGGTGACAATTGGTCGCCGAACGTAGCCATGGTCACGGGATGGGCGTTTTGCCTAACGGAGGTCTGGAGTGGTTGTATGGGTTTTCCGAGAAATGTGGTTGTGGCGGCATGCGGTCTCGGGAGCGGGTCTAGCCACGTGTGAGGTTGCCTCGGAGGTGCCGATACAATGGGACATACATTGTATTAATAATCAAACTCCAGGCAGAAACTGCCTAGCAACGGCGTTTGGTACCTTCTCGATGCTTTCAAACGGGTATAGAAAACAAAATGCAATCGTACAGGGAGAAAAATCTCCACGAGGCTGGCATTCTTGCGATTGTCTTGGAGAGTGACACGTCGAGCATTTTCGACGATCGCATTTGCGTCTAAGTTAGTTTCGCTTAGTAAGGAGTTATCCCGGTGACCGTGGATTCGTTTGAACTCAAACATTGCTAATAGTATTATTTAATTTAATTATTCGTAGATCGTATTATTCATTAGGCTTAGTGTTTGTTAAACTTATTATTAGTTGTACTTATTATTTGTTAAGCTTAGTGATAGACCTGTATATACGTGTAAATAAAATCTCGGCTTTGTGAAACGATGGCTAGTCCACATGAAGTGTCGTCGCGCGCCCAAAATTCGAATCGTGATCCGACATATATATGTATGTAATAAATTTAATAGTTTGTATGAAATTTTTAAAAGGCAGATTCATTTACGACCGTGTCAATGGCAAACCATCAAAGAAAACCGAGATCTCAAATGAGGTCCCGGAAAGGTCAGTTTAAAGTGTAACCTTATCCTTGATTGCAATAAATGATATCACGGAAGCGTTTGCCATATCAGTAAAACATGCTCTATTCGCTTATTATCGTATATTTTTTATTACTGGAAAGAACTTCAGCACTAGTTACAAAATTCTTCTAGCTGGCCTGGATGAACTCCAAAATTATGCCTTACAGATTGGTTTTAAATTTTCTAAAAGTAAAACTATCGTAACCATCTTCTCGAATGCTAAAACAATTCAAAGCCATTATCCGCAGATCCACCTGCATTAATATCAAATTATGACAACAGCTGCACCTGCAGTTAAATCATACAAAGTCTTTAATCTTATCTAAAGTAGATTGAGGATCAATCGCGTATGGTTCTGCTAGACTACGCATCCTAAAATCTTATCACGTGTAAACAATGCTAGAGCTAGGATAGGAACCAAAGCTTACTGTGCGAGCCCGGTTACTCTAATTTCTTACGAAACCAACGTACCTTCGCACAAAGTTAGAAGAAAACAATTGAGCTTATCGTTTTCGTTATTCGTAGCATTCTTAAAATTTCAACACCATCGAATTCTATGTAAGAATTATTAATTGTTGATACCTTCTTTAATGATTTTGAAAAACAACCTAATTTACCGAAACTACACTCACATTTAGACTTGAACAGAACAGAAAAGAATGTCTCCTAGTAACAAATGTTCTTTCCTGTTACAAATGCTATTATTACACTCCTCGTCAAAAAGATAACCCAAGTGTGTTATCTTTAATTTCTCAATGATGCATGTAAAGCTTGACGTCTGTAACGTATAATATCAAACCATTATGTTACGTCGCGTAACACTCTACCTAGCACAGGCCACACACCGCGGGCAACATGGCAACCAGATGTCTTCGGATACTTACTGTGTACCCTCAATAGTCTCAAGTACCTTCCATAAATCTCAGGAATTTCCTAGTCGAGGTCCTTCAAACCAAACAAACGTCTGTTTCCGAAGCATTTCTAAAGACTATTGTCTACTACAGCTTGACAAGGGAAAGTTAGTTTTTCTCACGTATGACGCAACTTTCCTCCCACTAACCACTTTCTCTCGAGGGCGGTTAAGACCCTTCGTTTAACCAATTAACAACGAAGCCTATTTCCCTCACTCTCTTAACTAAAATCGTCACCAACAAATCCGATGGTCCCGTGCGCTAGACACACCCATCCTAAGCTTTCCTTCGCCACAGCATCGTCTCCGAACAGTACTGATTTTACATCCTTCGCACGGTCAAAATCCTTTAACCAGGTATACGCACCCGTAGATCAGTCACTCACTCATCTCGTACATACGCGCCAGCGTAACTGTCTTCGTTATAAGTTGTTAGAATAAACGGTGATATATAACTTACTATACTGTGTCATATTCATTCAACCACCTCTGTTATCTCAACCGAAACAGGGGAACGACTATTTCGCGGCGTCGATTAACCGAATCGTAGCGAGAATTTACGCCTCTCGCTGACGCGTTCTCCTCGCGACCGCGTCTCTCCGCGAACGCTCGTAACACATTATGAGCTCAGAATATGTGGTTCATTGAAAATAATTAAAAATATTATGATGTTTAGTGTGTACTTATTAAAATTTTAATATAAATAAACAATAAATATTAAATAATAAATAATAAATAAATAATATCAAATATAATAATATTTAAATAATATTATAAATCAGTCTCAAACGTTAGAAAAAAAGTATGTAATTTATTTACTTTAGTTTACAATAAAGAATGCGAGATTGATCACTAGTTTGTTTATGTAAGGGATAAATATTCATCAGTTTTAAAAAGTAAGTGATATTTGTTTTTACGTTTAGCTGACAATGATCAAGACTGGTAGTTAATTCGTTTATAATCTGGATGTTTACCAATTACCATTGATGTATGACAGTGGATATTCAAATATTGCGGATAATCCTTGACAAAACATTTGCTTTTTCAAGTAAAAAGTTTTAAATACAGTTGATTACATATGGTTTTTATTGAAATCTCAGTCCCCTGTAGATAGTTTAAGAAAAAACCAATCAAGTCACACATAACAAATTTTTCTTTCTGGGTGAATTTTCCATCAATACATTACCATATTTTAGCCATTTCGAGGCAAAAAGCTAGAACAACAGTTTTGGAAAGCGTTACTTGGGTGTATTGTGTGTGCAGTGCGTGTAGTGAGTGTTATATACAGTGTAGTAGTACTATACGTTGTTTATTATTTATATCGTCACATTTATTACAGAATGTCGTGTACATTTGGAGAATGTACCGTTTGGAGAACGCTGCGGTGGACAGCAATAGCACAAAAGCGCAACGTTTATACGGCGAAAAATATCCTAATAGGACTATACCCAGCGCAAAGATATTTTGCAAAATAGACCAACGATTGTGGGATACAGGTACATTAAAACCTGCAAAATCTGGCGGACGAATTCATCACGACGACCCGGATCTAAGAAATAGAAACTGTGCCATATTCAAGAAAATCACAGGCTAAATACGAGGATTATTGCTGCTGAAGAATATGTTTGCAACAACACCGTATGGCCCGTATTGAAGTGCGAAAATCTACACTCGTATAGCTTTCAGAAAGTTCAGGATTTAAAAGCAGTGGATATTCTCAAAGGAAAAGATTCTTACAAATGGATGACAACGCAATTCTAATTTCGCCGCGAGAATATTATTTACTAATGAGGTAACATTTAATAAATGTGGAATAACGAATATACGTTAGCGAACATTTTTGGGCATGTGAAAATTCACACACATCAGGAGATGATTCATGGAGAATGGTATATCACCACATTCTACCAACGCAGTGCAAGAGCACTTGACTAGCTCTTTTGGAAACATGTAGGATCGGTCGAAGAGGACCTGTGCGTTGGCCTGCTCAATCCCCAGATTTAAATCCCCTCGACTTTTACTTCTGAAGACACACGAAAAGATTAGTGTATGCATTGCCGGTGTCTACGGTAATTGATCTGTAACGCCGCATTTTCTCCGTGGCGGAAGTCGTACAGAATGCAGTGAGAAATTTTCGCACAATGCGGCACAATTTGAAGAGAAGAGTCAAGCTCTGTTTACAAGAAGACGGAGGATATATCGAACAACTATTGTAATTTGTTGTATTTTTCGTCGATACTCACGACCGGGATAATCGCGGCGCATGTGTAAACCTTTTATGAATATTGACAATACGTTTTTTTATTTAGAAATTATGGAAGCAAAGGATTAGGGGAAATATTAATCTTTCCTAATCTGAATCTTCATAGGGCGATTTTTAATATACTCCTATGGATTTCCATGAGCAAGTAGGTTTAATGTTCAATCTACCATTTCCTTTGCAAAACAGCGCGTGGAATCATTTACGTCTCTGAATATAATAGTTTTCTTCTCTACGACTTGTACGAGACGAGCTGTCGCCCATGTGTCGTTGAGTTTGAGGATCACTGTGCTTCTCGTTGCTTACACTGAACTCCGTCCGTTCGCGTAAGGAGGTTTACTCGCGTGCGGGAATATTTTGGTCAATTGTTAATTGTCAATAACTAAAAAACAAAGCCGAAAGCGCATTTTATTTATTCTTGATTTT